>NC_066582.1:23769627-24404681 GCF_024323335.1 Lathyrus oleraceus
TGTAATCTAATACATTCGAAATAAAGTAACTTAATCGTTAAACTTTAAGTTGTGCGCGAGTTGAATTCGGTCGAACAAAACAACGTTGGTTGAAATTGCTTATTGCTATTCTATAGTAGAATTAGTATCTCTACCTGTGGTTCATAATCAGGACCAAGAAGAACATTAGAGGCCTTAATGTCGCGGTGAATTATTCGATGTTTGCAACATTTATGAAGATAGTGGAGACCTCTTGCAACTCCAATAGCAATTTTGTACCTTATTGCCCAGTCAAGTGAATTTCCTGCTTTACCTGTTAAATTCATTTCACTGAGTTTTCAATCTCATAGGGTAAATACAGACACAGATATTTAATGTGATACTGACACGTCGAGTTCAGTAATAATTTGACGAAATAGAATTGCTGTACATGTGTTAGTGTCAGGTTTGTGTCAGATACTAGACACAGATACCTGACACGTTTTTAATCTGAAGTGTCTGTGCTACGTAGAGAAATTGTTGAAAAATGATAGTAACAATACCATGCAATGCAGTTGACAAGTTTCCATTTTGAGAATAACTGAAAATGAGATAGAGTCCATTTTCAAAGCAATAGCCTAATAAAGTCGCCGTATTCGAATGACAGACATGTCCAATAACACCTAACTCCATAAGAAACTCTTTTTCCTTGTTTGGATCTTTGTTGTCTTTGGCTAACCTCTTCACAGCAATGGTTTCTCCATCGCAAAGATCGCCTTTATATACTTCTGAGTACCCTCCTCTACCAACCAAATTATCTATTTTCACAAAAACCAAAACAAGCATATCAGAAACCCGAACTCAACGTTAACATTGACAAGATCTTTAGAGTCTATGTTATATACCTTGGTGAAAGTGATTAGTAGCATTGCAAATATTTTCATAGCTGAAGCACTTCAATAACGGTTGATGATGTATATCATTTTTCGACACGTTGAAGGTCTTTAATCTGAATGGTGAACCGAGGAATGATATTATGAACCTGAATGAGAATTGCGATTTTCTCAACTTTGATTTTCTCTTAATCTTAGAATCCGATGAAGGTGTATATGTCACGCTCGACGCTCGAGTGCTAAAAGTATCATCTTCTGTGCTATTCGATTGTCCCTCTAATCCGTCTAGTACTGTTGTTGGTGACCTGTTCTGTGCATTCATTTCTCTACCAACTGAGACCATTGTGCAACTTCCATGTACATGATCAAAGCAATACTTGGTAATTCCTTTCGAGGTTCCGATACTAAGAACAATAAAAAAAAAAATTCACATTCTTGATCTTTAACACAGAAGAATGCGATAAATGTTACACGTAGTTCTAACTTACTTATTTGATCGGTTTCTTGCTCCGCGAAGGAGAAGAAAATCGGCCGAAATTGACTTGGCTTCCTTCACTAGACCATCACCTATTGTAGAACTCAATACCACTTTAGCCTCCAAATTAATCTGAAAAATGATGTTATCGTCGCCATTCTTTTACGTAAAAGGGTTAAATATATTTTTGATCACTGCATTATTACTATTATTACCTGTTTAGACCAAGAACTCTGCGCGAATTCTCCGAGCACAGATATAACATATGCTTTTGCTTGTCTAAGATGTGATTGTCTTCTTCTCACAGACACACTTTTCTTCATATTCTCACCAACTAAAACTCAACAAATATTCAGCTTATTAATTAAAAGTTAAAAAACCAATAATTCATAGCATGAAAAAATCAAAATAGTGACTAACCAAGAACATGCACTGCAACAATAGTATCATTTGGTTTGGCTAGAACTCTTATTGTCCATGATAGAAGCTCCTTGCTATCATTTGAATCAAAGGAAAGACCAATAAGTATTGTAGAAGGTGAAGGAAGTTCCATTTTAGAAAATTGCTATGTTGATTTTTGAATGAAGTTATGAATGAATATGTAGTGTTATGTAAAGAGCTTATGATTAACTTTCAGTTAGATGTGAGGCCAACCATATAGTTGAATTTTGTTATACTTGTTTGAGAAGCATAAATGGACTTTATTATTGATGTTATATAAAGTTGGAAAATAGGAAAATTGATTAAGTGTTGTAGTTAGGTGCTTTGAGGTATAAGCAAAGGTGGTAGGCATGTATATGATTTTATCTTGTCTTGTTATATAAGCCAAAAATGAAACTTTTTTATATATTTTTTTTACTTTGGATTTGGTAGAAAAGCTTGTTGGAGTATTTGCACTTCTTGAAAAGAAGTTACACTCATCACTTTATCATCAATGAAACTTTGAGATGACACTAACAGTTTTCTCTTTTTTTTTTTTTTTTATAAATATAATAGAGAGGTTGCTACCACAAAGGGAAAAAGGAAAAGTGGACTCATCCATAAATAAGTCCACACTCATCCATAAACACAGTATTGAAGTTGACACTTTTATATTTGCAACCAAGTTGTTGTTTTATTGACATGACAAAACTTTAACAAGTTTAAGCTATAAAGACACGAGTTTAATAATTCAACTATATATGTTTCTATAAGACATGACAACGTACTGCCACACCTAATAATGGTTGAATTGAGAGGGAGATGGATTTGGATTAAGGAACTGCCAAGACATGGATCATTCATCTTTCTTCAAACCCTACACAGCTTCAATTTTCAACATTTTCCACTTTATATGGCTTACTTTGCAGAAATATTTATTAGAAAACGATGTCTTAGTTTTAAGAAACAAAAAGTGAACAGTTCAAGCTTGTCGACACTTTCTTTCATCTATAAACCAAACCTATGTAACTATTTATGTTGCTGATATGTATTTAGTAAATACCATGTGTCTTAGGACATTAGGTAGATTCTTTTATGAATGTATTTATTGGAAATTAAGGAGGACAATTTACTATACTCCCTCCTCACTTTAAGAATAGATGTTGCATTTGACAATTTTATGTAATTAATATAAAATATATGTTTTTCATTATTAATTATTAATGTTTTTTATTATTAATTATTAATAGAAAATAAATAATAATAATTTGATAGTGATGCATATAATATTAGTTAGAAATCACAATTAAAAATAAGTTAAAAATAAAATTTATACTCTTTTTAATATATTTTTTCTTATAATTATTATCAAACAAATGAAGTATTTTAAAACTCAACATTGTTGTACTCTTTTAATAGGATTTAAAGTTGACTTTCATATAAATGTAAGTTTATCCTGAATTTTTTATTTAAAAATTCTTAGTTCCTTTTTACGTATATTAATTGTTGGGGAGTCCGTGGAGCAAGGTCCGAAAATGTTAATGAGTAAAATATGGGAATCCAACATATTCATCCAAAACCTTAAGATTACGAGGGTATGAATATACTCTCTTATAAACTCAATATTTCATTCATTTTTAGTCGATGTGGGACTTTAACACTTTCACACTTGAAACTCAACAATTTCTCCCACAAATGTGAGTCATCACATCATTAGTCTTGATCCACACTAGGATCTATTTCTTCTCCTTAACCGAGCAAACCAGGGCTCTACTAACACTGCCTTGGACACTACTTCAAACCATACAAAAACCTCTTCAATTTGCAAACAAGTTTTCCATGTCCAATATCATTGAAACCTTATGGATGATCCATGTAGATTTGCTCTTCTAGATTACCATGGAGGAAAGTTGTTTCACATCCATCTACTATAAATGTATATCCATGTTGACTATTGGGGCCAATACTACCCTAATATAAGTGTGTATAACCACCAGACTAAAAGTCTCATCATAATCAATCCTCTTCTACTTTGAATACCCCTTGGAAACTAGGCAAGACTTGAATTTCCCCATTCTTTTGCTGTTACTACTAGCTTTTTCTTGTACGCCCACTTGCAACCAATAACTTCTTTTCTCTGTGGCAGCTGAACAAGATCACATGTCTCATTCTCTTTTCAAGGACTTCATCCCCTCCACCATAACACTCATCCATTTATCTTTCTCTTGGCTAGCCATTGCCATTTCAAAAAGTAGAAGGATCTCCTGAACTGGTAAAAATAACAAATATTGTTAAGTCTTCAATCCCATATCACAATTAAGGTGTAATATGACGAGGCTTCATATCACACACAAGTGTATAATATTGTACTCCACCTGAATCTTGCACTTCACCTGAATTTGAGACTGGTTCATTGTGCTGTTAGGCTACAATTTGCCTTAGAATCACTATTGACCCCTCAATGTCCATATGAGTCTTATCCTGACTAGAATTTTCTACCTTAAGTATCTGACAAAATTGTCACATCTGACTGTTCAACATTGACTTGTCATCAAATACAACATCTCTGCTGACAACCATCTTCCTTTTAACCGGATCGCACAAATTGCACCCTTTCACACCTTTATTGTAGCCAATAAAGATGCACTATTTTGACTTGGGGTCAAGTTTATACTGATTCTCATGGGATATATGCACATATGTTGGACACTAAAAAATGCTCAAATTACTCAGATTAATAGGGTTACATGTCCACACCTCCTTTACAACTTTTCCATACAATAAAGCCCAGGGTGATTTGTTGAATAGATATCATGTCATATTGAGTGTTGTTACATAGAAACCTTTTGAAAGACTAGCATTCAACCGAAGGCACCTTGCCTTTTCTATTAGAGTTTTATTCAACCTCTATGCAACACCATTATGTTGTGGTGTCTTCCTCACAGAAAAGTGACTCTGGATTTCATTCTCCTCATAGAAAAGCATGAACTTCTTATCAGTGTATTCAATTCCATTATCAAACCACAAATCATTTATTTTTTTTCCTATCTAGTTCCCAACCCATGCCTTCCACAATTTGAACTTGGTAAAGACCTCAAATTTATACTTCATAAAATAAACCTAGATCTTACAAGAAAAATCTTCAATGAATGTCACAATACCTTTAACCTCCAACAAATGGCTCTTTTGTAGGCCATATACATCAGAATGGACATAGTCTAATATTCCATTGGTCTTGTGTTGCCTGGTCTTAAAACAAACTCTACACTATTTCCCAAGAACACAATACTTACATAATCCAATTGTGCAACTGCGAACACCCTTCAACAAATTCCTCTTATATAGTTCCATCATCCAACGTTCACTGAGATGAGATAAGCACATGTGCCACATTTTGGTTGCATCATTATCAGTTTCAACAGATGCTACATCACTTATAATTTGTTACCTAACAACTTATAAATGTTGCATGCAGTCCTCCTTTCCCCCATCACTATATTTGCACTCTTTCTAACCCTCATGATGTATTTATCTCCACCTGACCGAAATGAATAACCATTCACTTGAAGAGTACCCAGATAAATCAAATGTTTCCTCAATTCTGGAACATAATGCACCTCACTCAACGTGTTCATGCCACCATCATCCAAAGAAATTTTAATTTCCCATTTTCTAGTGATGGTATAAGTTTTATCATCACCTAAATAAATAAAGCCAAAATCACATAATTTAAAAGATTCAAACTACTCTCAGTTTGACGCCATATGGTAGGAGAACACAGAATTAAGAATTGATGCATCAATGCACCTTGCAGATGAAACACAAAGCAAATCCTCTTCACTACAGGAACCATCAGACTGAACTGCATTTGTTTAACTACTGTTACCTGACTTATTTGGACAATCCATATTCCAATGGCCAATTTGCTTTTAACCAAAACATTCTTTTATTTTTCTGTCCTTGGACTTGAACCTTTTTTTCTTTCCAGAAACCACTGCTTTACCCTTGGCTCTGCCATGGTATTGAACTCCCTTCGCAAACAAACCATCACCTGAACTTCCTCCACTTTCCTCTACACTTTGGAGACGTTGTGCGTGTTGCAAAAGGGTAGAAGAAATAGAATTCAACGTGATTGATTCCTTCCCGTATGTGAGAGTGGTCACTAAGTTAACATAAGAGCTTGGTAAACTAAGTTAACATAAGGTTATAAGAAATGATCATATGGTATAACTTAATATAGAATATTCCATTTGTCACGGTGATCAACAAACACCTTGTACTGGATATGTTGAAGTATCCTCTAGGTGTACATCATTTAAGATTTGTTATGGTACATGTTGGTGCATGCTATCAATGACATTTTCTAGTCATATATTCTTAATCAATTTTCAAGTTCCTCTAATCAACTTCAAGCTTAAATTTAACAATTTGATCCTCTAGAAGAAGATCAAGTTGTTATTATTTGAGAGTTTTTTCCTCTAGCAACATTCAGTAAAGCTTATTCTTGAAAAAAAAAATTTGATTGTTTTCTATCTCAACATTTAAATTTGAGACATCGAAGAAATAATACACAAGGTTCATTGATACACGGTTTATGTGACAAAAGGTAAACCATCATGTCTAACAAGATCTGCTATAAGAACAAAGAGTGGGGACACAAAATAGCTCACAACAAATAGTAAAAATATCATAAAGGATTCTTTATCAAAATCTCAAGATCATTGAACTGTCATCAAGAAAGGAAGCTACATAATGACTCAATTTCTCATTGTTTTATTCATCACACAAAAATACAGTACAACATTGAAAATTTTGTGAATTAACTTTAGAGAATTAACTTTAGAAGAAAAGAAAGGAATTTTCAAAATAAGAACATCTAGAGAAGAAGCTTTACTGAAAGTCAACAAATGAATAAGCAAGTGACTTCATTATATATTCTTTATGATGAAAGATTAAAACATTTTATTTGTAGTTAGGGTTGTGTAGATCCTATGTTGAGTGATATTTTTTAACACTTCATCATTTATATCTTATTGTATTCCTCGAAGGACTAAATGTTATCCCAATTATTTGAGACGACAAAGCGATCCAATTGGGATCAACTCTTTGTATTTGATAAATCTAAGATACATGTCAGTTGGAACATGTAATATCTTCGTCATCTTCATTCAGTTTGATTATGGTGAAAATATTTCAGTTTGAGGGCACTAAACGTAGCTCCAAGTTTAGGGGTGTGAACCAAAATAAACTTTGTGTGTTTAATATTTCTCCCCTTATCTCCTTATCATTCAACACTTGTGATTGACATAAGTTTCAGTTGAAACAAATTGAAAAAATTTAAATTAATCAACACAATTCAACCCATTCTTATGTTTCTGTCTCCTTCAATTGGAGAAATGTAAAAGTATATATAATTTAACCGCATAAAGGTAAAAGTTCCTTGAGAAAAAATGGTTGAACATAAAAATTATAACAATGAAGGAACTAATGTTTCTTACTCAATCAAAACTCGTATATTTGATGGTGAAAGTTTTGATTATATAAGATAAGATGTATAGTTTCTTTATGTCCCAATATTTTGATCTATAAAAGCTAGTGTGAGATGTCTATGAACATCCAAAAAAAACTTAAGGAAAAAGGTCGGTCCTTTTGATATGAAAGATGCACAAAAGAAAACTTACAAGTTGCATCATAACTCCAAAAGGATTTCTTGTAAATGATATTTACTACAAGGAGTATGATAATATTTCCAACAAACTAAATTAATAAAGAAAATTTATGATTCGATGTGTTTGAACTATGAAGGCAACAATCAAGTGAAATAATCTAAACACTACTACAAAGAGTGTTTTTAACATAGGACGCGAAATGCATTTTACCTCGACCGCAGTAGCAAGGTAACAAAGGGCATCATGAAAAGTAACATCTTATCACATTGTTTATTTAAACACCAAAGGGTAAGTTAATTTGCACATAGGTTTGAACCCTAACATCTGCATTTTTATTATTTACAAAACTAGTGTCTCATACATCTCGGTTTACAATAAAATCGAGGGGTAAGATAATATTTTTTAATTGAAATTTGTTACATTATTTACATAGAAAATAAATAAAAATAATTTATTTACAGGCTAAAATATTTACCCAGAATATTACATTGTTTATACAGAATAATAAAATAAAAATTAATTTATCCCTGAAGATCATATGTTGGATCTTCGATTCCTTGATATTTGGGCAATGTCAAATGTTTCACTTTAGAAGTATTTGTTTCTGATATAAAACAAAAAAAAAAATTAGAAAAAAAAGGATATGAAAATAAATGATTGTCTGCTCAAATGAATATTTAAAAATATAAACCTTAAACACATATAATTTTCTGCACTTGCAATCCATCGTAGAGAACTCATAATGGAAAAAGTTCAAGTGGAGGATGTAGATAGTTTCAAGCGCTTCATGATGTTTTTTTTATCAATTATGGATATCAGAAGGCCTTTATAATGGAAATTTTTTAGGTTTCACGCTGATCACTAATGGTAGTGTATTGAGCGTTAATAATCATGAAATGAACGACAAAGATTTGTTTAGGTTTCACGCTAAGTTATCCACTCGGTTTTGTTAAAAATCGAGGTGAACATGATTATTAAAATTTTTAAAATTACATTGTTTACACAGCATATTGAAAAACAATAATACAACAAAATTATAATTTTGGTGTAAGAAGTTATCTGGTCCAAATATTGCATACATCCAATATCTCTGAGTTATCTGGTCCAACCGTTGAATGCATCCAACTTCTAAAGGAATTATATGTTTCAACTATTAAAAAATGTTTTTTTGCACTTGCGATCCATCATAGAGAACTTCTACAAGTTTCTTAATACAACAATAACAACAACATCAACACCATTTTGTGAGATGGATCCCAAAAGAATGATGCGTTCTAGTTTGAAGCGGCTACATATAAGTTAGGATTATGGTAAAATATGTTTAACGAATGTTTTTATAGTAAAATACTACTTATCTTATTCCTCGGTTATTAAGGAAATCGATGGGATATATCGTTTAGTTTATAAAAAAATTATAATAATTAAAAAAAGCTTCCTGAATTGTTTTTCCCCTCGGATTTTTTGAATAACTAAGATAATAAGTTGATTGTTCTCTCGGTTTTTAAAAAATCAAGGTAATATGTGATTTCTATTTCTAAAAAAACATTATGGCGCGCATTGGAATCATATCCACTAAAATAACAATGATCGTCCATATTCAAAAATGTCACGCATCTTTTGGATTTTCAAGAAGGCGTTTGAGCTTCTCTGATTATTTCACTTCATATTCTCCACTTTATTTAAACATTATTCATAGTTTCAACGTCTCATTTTCAACTCTTTGTGTCTTTAAACCTAGTTTCAAAGTCTTTTCTTTTCTTCAAAAATGTCTTCAACAACCTTAGATGAAAATATTTTGTTCGTTATCAATGAAAAGTTTGTTGGTTTCGATGATTTGAAAGACAAAAAAATTTATCTAAGGAAAACTATTCACAAACAAAAGTTGAATGATTACTTTGACATTCTTCATGGACTCATCTACATTAATCTCGTTAAAGAGTTCTATTTAAATGTCTTCGTTGGGCCATCTGATCATGATCATGAGTCAATTCAATCCTATGTCAATGACTTTCCTATCATAATTACTCAGTCATTTATTGCTCAGACAATAAAATATGAAGAGGAAGGTTGTTGTGTTGAACATTATAGATTCAATAATGCCTATAAATATCACCTTCACCTAGTTTATGCCAACTACGATAATCTCAGCAGTCCTGCTACTCTATGACCAATTGGAAAAGTTTTGTATCAACTTCTATTGTCAAATCTTCGTCCAAGAGAGAAAGAACTGGAAACGCTTATTTGGAATGACAAGCATATCTTGTTATTCCTTACAAAGAACATCATAGTTAATCTTTCTCTTACCATTTTTAACTTAAAGAAATGATAATCATCTCTAGGAAGGAAATGAATTTTCTCATACTATATGAAAGAGATATTTCTGAATTTTTTCTCAGTTAGGGATAGTTAATAGTGATACTATTGAAGTTGAGTGGAGTCAAAAATTTGAATATGTGGAATAGTTTGTTGTCCTATTTTTAATTAATGAAATATTTCCTTTCATATTATTACCTATTTGTTTTTATTGATAACAATTTTTTTTAGAATTCCTAATTAATAAGAAAAAAAATGAAAAAAAAAATTAACTAAGAAAAAAAAAGGAAAATTGGAAGACGCCAAGTGATAAATTATTGAAAAAAACCTTAAATGCAGTTACATGAATTCGAAACATACTCCCTAATAGTTATGTTCCCTCGGTTTTCTAAAACACTGAGATAATAGGTTTATTTATTTGTTTTTTTGGAAAAATCTGGCGTTCACTTATAGCTATATTACCTCGGTTTTTTTATAAAACGGAGGGAAAATGTTTTTTTTAAATAATCAAACATGTCGCTCCTAGGACCTATACGCTCGATTTTTGGCATGATCGAGGTGAAAGATTCGTCATAAAAAGTTTTATTTGTAGTAGTTAAAACAAATGCTCTGATAAATAAGTATGATTTGTTCAAAAATGAAGAAGATTAAAATATTTATATATCTTCTAGATTTCAAACTTTAGTCTCTAGACTTTGTCGCGGCGCGAAAAAATGATCACGGGCATTTGCACGCTCGAGATAATAACAATGTTGTCATCGAACTTCATTTATTCCAAGAGAAAAGGAAAAATATCGATAAACCCCTTAAAAGAAAAAGAAAATAATCGTCGCAACCAAATCCGGGTTTGAGAGTCGGTTATGCAAGGGGGAGGTATTAGCACCCCCCATATCCGTTGTACTCAACGAGAACCATTTGGTTAGATTTGCGAATAGAATGTTAGCTTTAGTTATTTATTTTATTCTAGTTATTGAAATGTTAAAAGGAAAAAGAAGAAAAAAGCCGCAAAAGAGTTTTTTAGTAGGGTTTTTGACAAGATTGCGAGTCTTGCTCCTACTTATCCTCATATGCGATGAAGATTTCAATTCTACATAGTTCTGGGTAAGACAAAACATATTTTTGAGTTTAGTTTTTTGTTATAGTATTTAACGAGACGTTGAATCTTGATCCTACATATCTCCACGTGTGATAGGGAACTCAAAGGTACGTAGTTTTTGGCAACAAATATTTGTGTGTTGGTCGATTTTATCGAAAGATACTCATATGCATTTGAGCGGAAAATATTGCTTGCTACCCAATCAGGAAAGTAGGGAACATTGTGAGCCACATCAGAATGGGCAACATAACTTGGAATCTCACAAAATTGTGTTTTTATTGCATTCTAGTGTAAAGCTTTTTTACTTCTCACACATGATAGGAACGAAGTTTTGTTTGCATTATTCATAATGGACAAAGCATCTTTCATTTATAAAAGGGTTTGACATCGCGCTAAGGCGGAAAAAAAGTTTGATTGATTGAGATTGTTTTAAGAGGATGGCAAGTTCTTGAATGGGAGACCAAGTACGACCACCATCCAAACACTCAGGGACTAAGAGAGACCAATACATCCAACTAATCATTTTTTGTCCAAGTTATTTATGAAATTTGTGTGACAAATCATGTCACATGTCTTTAACGGATGACAAGTATTTGCGTGGTAGGCTAAGTACGACCATCACACAAATACTCGGGACTAGGGAGGATAATTACGTTAAACTAATCTTTTTCGTCCACGAAAGAATGAACTAAATTCGATTATAAAATAAATTTTAAAACGGAAGACGACTAATTTAACAGTAGGGTAAGTACGGTCATCATCCAAATACTCGAAGACTAAGAGGGACAAGTAGTTCAATTAATCCTTTTCCGTCCAATTATTTATTGCGAAAAAGTTTTGAAACGATAACGTTTGAAAAGAACTTGACGATATCAAGCGCCTTTTTCATGTTATTTTCAAAAATGATTTAATTTGATAAAAAAAAATTTGAATTTTATTTTGAAAACTAACTTTATGTTGATCAAGTATTTGATTTTTTTTATCTTGACAAAAGGTTGATTTTATTTACAATTTATTTATTTAATTAATTAATAATAAAATAAAATAAAGGAATAAAATAAAATAAAACCAAAAATAATAAAGGGAAGGCGGTGCATGTATGTTTGGGGTTTTGATTAGAAAAAGATAAGTGAAATGGTCTCAAGGCCCAATCAACAATAAAAACAAACAAATTTAAAAAGGGGGGTGGCCTGCATGGGCCCCACCCGAGTTCATCTTCCTCAAAGCAAAAAACCAGACAAGTGCAATAACATTATGACAAATATTTGAAAAAATAACTCCATTAGCCACTTTGGTCAACATGTAATTGTCTCAATTTTTCACGGAATTACACAAATAAATAATGAAAGTTCATCTACTCAATATCACGAACAGAATAGTATGCTCAAATATCAACAAATAACAACTAAATTTTTTGAAAATTACTCGTTTACTATGGGATGCACAAGGCTTTGATTTGACCACTACTTGATGTTTTAGATAAAAAATAATCATGGAATCATACTCAGAATGATGTTTTGAATCTCTTTGCATTTTTATTTTTCTTGAAACAAATGATTTTTGAATTTTTCGGGTTTGTGTTCTTGAATGTTCATGAAGACTCATGAACATCAAGAACACCAACTTCCCAGAAATCTATATTTTAAACTATTTTGCACAGATGATTAAAGGATATGAAACATACTAAGTGGAGAAACAATTTAATGTTAAGAAATCAAGTAAAAAGTAAGACTCAAAGCTTACCCATGAGAAAAACCTCAAGAACCCGAAGAATACTGATGAATTTTTCGGCGAATAAACTTGGATTCTGATCAAGCTCTGACGAGACTCATTTTCCAAAATTCTTTACAAATTCGGACTCCTCTTGACCTCCTCTACCTCATTCCATCATAATTTCACAATTTCGACAAGTTTTTTGAAATCAAATTCAAAATGGATTTGCACGAATATGAGTTTTGCAAGTGTTTTTAGGTTGGAATTATGATTGTAACGATGCTAAGCAACGATTAAAGGAAAATGGATGAAAATTGCTCAAGGTTTGAGGCTTGTTTGTGAAATTTCAAAGTTTCTTCAAGGTGAAGAAAATTGAATTTTTGAGATGAATTTGATGCAAGGTTTTGAGGTTGTTGTGTATGATTGTTGTATAGATTGTGAATGAAATGATGTTGATTTATAAGCTCTAGAATTAAGGTAAATGGTGGTTTGAGAATTATGAGAAAAATGCAAAATGTATGAGTAAATTTGGATGAAATTTTGGTGAATTTGAATGGAATTTGAGTTTGAGATGAAAATATCTCATTTGCAATCTGAATTTTGCTTATACAGTGTGCTATTCGGTGAAAAATGAGATGATGTATTGATGTATGATTATGAATAGTTATTTAAGAAAATAAGTGTGATCAAACTTTATCTTTTAGTGTCAAAATCTTGACTTTTGTTAACTTTTCTTTTATGATGCAGGGTGATATTTATATAATGTTATTATGATGATTAAATAATTATTAGATTACTTGAGTTATTATATTTGAGTTTTTTTATGATGCAAAAAATGAAAAATGATGCATGAAATATTTTGGACTTTTTCCTATTTATTTTGTGTTGATTTTTGACTTTTTAAATGATGCAAGATGTATATAATGAATGGAATGAATTAATTTAAAATAATGCACATGAAATTAATTTATTTATTCAAATGGACCAAATATTGACTTTTTATTGACTTTAGTAAAAGTCAAATTTTTTTTAAATATGCAAAATGCCACAATTAAATGAAGAATGTATTAGACTAAAATACGACATGCCCAAATACAATGAATGAAATGTCCGACTAATGAGAATGTCAAGTACAAAATTAGGGTATGACAGACTCAAAGTGTTGAACAAAAATTGTATTGTTGTTAATCATGTGATAAAAATCTTAAGGAGTCTGGCAAAGAAATGAAGACGAAAGGTAACAACTATTTTAACAGAAAAGAATATGCATGTCTTGCCTTTTGAATAACTCATTAGCTACCTATAGGATCATGAGATAGATGAGATATATCTTGATGAAGATGTCAAAAATCAAGAAGGTCAAGGTTCCACAAGCTAAGGAATCAAAAGATAAATGTTAAGAGATCCTAACAAAAGTACACTTTCAAATCATTTCACGTATACCATATAAAACAGTTTGGTTTCCCAAGTACTGCATGAAATCCTCAAGAGTAAGTAGTCAATGTTTTATGGATGATTTAAATCTTGCAGAAAATGGTTATGATGTTGGTCATCTCTTCAGAAACATTGACTGTGAAAATTTTGGAGTATCGAGTAATCATGTAGTGTTTGTAGAAGAATGTCAAAGTCAATCTCAACTACATTATCTTCAAACACTTAAGGAATGTCAAAGTCCATAACTGGTATCAAGATAAACACTCCTTATCCTTATGGAAAACGTCTACCAAAATGGTTTGTAGCATGGAGCTTTGAATTATCTGTTATGAACTATAATTAGAAGAAGATAGAATGCTTTTACAATTTATTTATCTGTTATGAACTATAATTTGAATTATAGATTTTATAACAAAATTTTATCTCGATCAATTATTTCACTAAACTAAAATCTATTTCATTAAGCGCATTTCTTTCATTTTTATTTTTAAACTACTTTTTCCTACAATAAGCAGTAATTTAGTGTTTTGTTTATTATAAAATTGACGTGTTTTCTTTATTTTTATTTTGAAACTAATAAAAAAACTTATGTGTATGCATGAGTTCTGGTGTGGTACGTGTATTTTTTTAATAGATATAAAAATTTGTTGTTTTATTGATATTGTATTAAAAAATTAAATATAAAAAATTAATTTTCCGTACATAAACATTATTTTTGTTTTAATATCGTTTATAAATAGATTTGAATCAATAGTAAATTTTTATCAACAATACACTTTTTTACATTTATATAAATATTTGTATCAACAATAAACATTTTTCCGTTTAATAATTTTTTTTATCAACAATGCACTTTTTCCGTTTACAAAAATAAATGTATCAAGAATTTCTCTTATTTATAAAAATATTTGTATCAAAAATAAACTTTTGCTCGTAAAATATTTGTATCAACAATAGACTTTTCCTATTTATAAAAGTATTTCTATCAACAATATATTTTTTTCATTTATAAAAATATTAGTATCAATAATACACTTTTTTTCTCGTTTATAAAAATATTTGTATTAACAATACACTTTTCTTATTTATAAAAATACTTATATCAATAATTTATTTTATCTGTTTATTAAAATATTTGGATCAACAATATATTTTTCGTTTTCTAAAATTAATTTTATTTTAACTCCCGTTTATAAAAATATGTGTACCAATAATTTTATATATAAGACGATTAAAAATAAAAATTATTTAATATTATATTAAAAAATTTATTAGTTTTAAAATTTTTAATTTTTTTTTGCAGTCCCCGAATAAAATTAAGGCATATAGTTAAAGAAAAAATTAATAGAACGAATAATTTTGGATCTTATTTTATTTGTAATTTTGAGTTTTTTCTTTATGTTTTATATTGATGACAATTTGCATAAAACCAATATTCAATTAAACTTTAAAGTAAAACAAAATTTAAAAACATATATTAAAATTATAAATTATTTAAATAAAAAAATTACATAAATTAATGTTTTAAAAATCGGATTGAATCAACCAGTTCAACCGGTTGGACCGGGAACCGGAGATGAATCCGGTTAAATCAACATTTCAAAACTGTTAGCGGGTCAAAATCGGAATAAAATCGAAAAAATCGGATTGAAACATTTAAAATCATTCAGACTAAAGAATCAGAGTCGATTTTGTAAAATCGTCCGGTTCAAAAAAATGTATCAAATTAATAATTTTTTAAATTTTAATATGTCAATATCAAAACTTAACATACATTTCCGAATCACAAAAAAAGATATCCATATTTTTTTACAACCATACACTTCTAAATTTTGTCACTTCATTATAGTTTTTCTTTCAACCACACTCATCATCATTACGCCGTCTCTTTTAAACATAGTCAGAATATTCAACTCAATATTTATTGTCGTTCAAATAAATATTGTTTGTTGTTGTCAAGTAAAACTTGTTTGTTGTAGTTCAAATCAAATTCGTTTTTTTTTTTAATGAAGTATATTGTATTATTATTTTGGTATTCTATCTTAATTATTTAAACTTTATTTTAGTTATTACATTCTATTATTCTAATTTTAATTTTAATTAATTTAACTTATTTTATTATAAATTATTTTTAAATAAATGTTGAAATGAAGTGTAGAAGTATGTTATGTTATTATATATATTATCTTTATTATTGTATTAACTTTGTAATCGAATTTTGAAATATTTATTTTATTAAATTATTAAAGTATGATTATGTGTGATTTACCTATGAAATTTAGTTTCATATTATTAGTTCATTTAATAAATAGTTTGGCCGTAGATTTAACCTATTGAACCAATTAAAACTTAAATTGTAAGTTCCATCAATTTGATCTCCGGTCCGATTTTTAAAATATTGATATAAACGGTATATTTTATTATACTTGCTTTATTATATAAAAAATATAAATTTATTGTAATAAGTGTCGTATAGTATAAATTCTATAAAATAATATTAAATCTTACCATAATTATAAAATTTAATACAATAGATTATTTTTTAATATGTTATAACATTTAGAATTTTGGGTAATATATTATATTTTCAAAAAGACATATAAATTAAAAAAATATATCAAATAATATTTACTGAAATAAAATAGAATAAAATCAATGATAATTATTTGATCACTCATAAAGTTAATGTTTTTACAATTTTGCATCATAATTTTATAATTTATATTTTAATTAATAACATATATTTATAGTGTAAACATGTTTGATTAACTGTTTTTTTATTCATATCTCATACTTTCTTTGAGTGTTAACCGTTAAAGAAAAAATTAATAATCTTTTTAATCATAATTTTCATATAAACAATACAAAATTATATAACCACTTGATCATATATATATATATATATATATATATATAATATATAATATATTATATATATATATATAATTTCAATATGTATTAATGTTTGTGAATTTTTTACTCAAATAATCCATTTTTTAAAAAAAAAATCAAAATAACCCATTTTTAAGATTAATTTCCAAATACTCCACTTTAAAAAAAAACGTTAAGACATATGTGTCAGATGAATTGACGTCTACCCTTAAATTTAAAGAGGGAGCGTCAATTGAATTGGTCACATCACACGGTGTTGTCAATCCAATTAGCGCCCATGTGTACTAAATGAGAGGAGGCGCCAATTGGTCTGGCGCCTCAATGTAATGTGTAATTTTTTTTTGTATAAATAGAGGTGTTGTACGATTCATTTTTCCACATCTCTTTTCATTATATTGCAAACATGGTTCGCCTTCGTCGCCGCTATAGAAAAGTGATTTATTCGAGAGACAAGTCTCCGATGGAGATGATATTTTGGAACATCTGTCATTTGTAGCAATTACATAGGGAGTTGGTTCGTTGGTTAGACGAAAACATACCCGAAGGCGGAAAAATTAGAAGTATTGAGAGACTCAATGCCTTTTGTGGATGAGTGCGAGTAAAAAATGATAAGGATGCTAGGGAAGTGATGTTTGGACCAAATGATATCAATTTGATTGTTGTAATCAGTTAGAAACGTTGTTTTTAAATGTTGTGGTTAAGTATTTTTATCTGTTTTGATATTTGTTGTTTATGTTGTTTATTCAGACCTATTCGGTTTTAAGTGTGTTTAAGTTGGAGTGATGTTTGTTGTTGACCTTGTTGTAACAAAAAGTTATTAATATATCAAAATCAAAGGTTACAAAAATTGAAAGGAGATACTAAATTATGATGCAGAGGTTGCTTTGAGATTGGGACATTTTTTCTTATTGTGTCCGGGTTGACGACATATACTACATAATCTTATCATTTTATCAGTCGTATCCATTTCTGTTCGAATACGCGTGATGTTTGGCCGTCCTTTTTTTTCTTCGCATCTCATCGTTGTTCCAAACTATGTCCCCTTGATATGGAGACCAATATTCCTCCATTGGTAGCACTGAGAAGCTTTCGTTATAGACATTCATGACGGTAATGTCCTTGTAAACATCATATAGATGGTTGTAAGCATCCTGGCGAGTATGTGCGCATGCCGCAATGACATGGGAGCAAGGAATACGGGAGGCCTGAAACTTGCCACAGTCGCACCAACTTTTGTTTAGTCTGACAGCATAGGATAAATTTGGCATCCCCTCATTGTGGTCCATTGTTTCCTGTACACTGAAATTTTTCCTATGACGGTCAAAGATTGTAACTGTGTGTGTTCTAGCTTTAATAGTTTCCTCTTTCATCACTTTCATACAACATTCACTGAATAATTGACCTGACATTAACACTGCACTCCATCTTTCGCCTCTGGTTGTGAAGGTCGATGCCAACCTAAAATAGGTTGTTCTGACCAATACGATTATTGGTAGATTTCTAATGCCTTTGAATACGCCGTTCATACATTCCACAAGGTTTGTCGTCATGTGGTCCCATCGACATCCTCTGTCAAATGCCCTTGTCCACTGCTCTAATGGTATGTTATCCACCCACTTTTCTACATCTGCATTTGACAATCTAATTTCATCACGGTAATATTGAAATCACGGCTGAGTTAGAGCATACCATGCATTCACCACTTTTTTACGAAGGTTCTTGTCTTTGATTGCATGCATGAAGTTTTGTGCGATATGTCTAATGCAATAGACATGGGTAGAAGGAGGATTATGCCATTCGTTATCATGGTTATTGTAAGCATTCTCAATAGCAGCATGTCTATATGAAATCAAATAGAGATTGGCTTGTGGAATGACATGTGTTATGAGATGACTAAGGAAGAAACCCCAACCACCAGCGGTTTCACCTTCAACTAGAGCAAAAGAAATGGGAAAGACATTATTGTTGTCGTCTTGTGCAACAACCATAAGCAAAGTGCCATTGTATTTTCTGTATAACCATATTCCATCAATTTGAATAATATGTTTGCAGAATGGGTCCACGTAAGATCATTACTGATAATGGGTCGAACATAAACAATAAGATGATGAAAGAGTTTTGTGATGACTTCAAGATCAAACATCATAACTCTTCTCCTTACAAACCCAATATGAATGGGATTGTTGAAGCTGAAAATAAGAACATTAAGGAAATTATCCAGAAGATGGTCGTGACATATAAAGATTAGCATGAGATGCTCCCGTTTGCTTTGCATGGATACTGTACATCCGTCCATACTTCAACATGGGCAACCCCTTTCTCTATTGTGTATGGCATGGAAGCAGTACTCTCTGTAGAGGTGGAGATCCCATCAATGTGAGTCTTGATGGAAGCAAATTTGTCAGAAGCTGAATGGTGCCAGAACAAATATGATCAGTTGAATTTAATTGAAGAGAAAATAATGACAACTTTGTGTCATGGCCAATTATACCAAAAGAGAATAAAGAAGGAATTTGACAAGAAGTTTCGACCCCGCATATTCAAGGAAGGTGACCTTGTGCTCAAAAAGATCTTGTCTTTCAACACTGATTCTAGGGGCAAATGGACTCCTAATTATGAAGGCCCATATTTGTTTAAGAGAGCTTTCTTTTGTGGTGCATTAATTCTTACAACTATGGAAGGTGAGTAGCTCCCTCTTTCATCATCTTATTGTTCAAGTTCGACCCATTATCAGTAATCATCTTATGGTCGTCATCTTCAATGTTGCTGTTCAACATATGATCAACCTGTGTCTTGGTTTCTTCTTCTTCTTCATCAACGACGTTGACTTCTGCTTCTGCTTCTAGGTCGACTTCATCTGAGTCTTCTGAGTCAAATTCATCAGATTCAACTTGATTAGTTATCTGAGATTATTGATATGGTATACTTTGTTGGAGATTAATATATAACTCAATAGAGTTGCAACCAGAATGTTCATGACTAACAAACATATATTCGACATCTTCATCGTCTCACACCTTTAGCGGGTAAAAAATTTACATTGATTGTTTTCAAAATAAATTGGATTCTGGTACGTGATTTGTGACACAAGATAAGATCCTAGATAGGATTCTATTTGTTTTTTCAAATGCAAGAAATTTGAAATTCTCTTGATTGTAAATCGGATAGTTTCGATGTTTCGAAAACTAAACCCGTATACATCCCACTCATATATCTCACCGTTGCAGCGAGCATTGATAATATATTTGGATGTTGATGACATAGTAAGATAATGAAGCTGTGTAGGTTTGACAATGAATTTGTGTTGGTTTGAGTAAGAGTATGAATTTTTGTTGGTATGAGGAAGAGTATTAATAGAAGGACATGACACGGCAAGCATGCAAGAGCTAGCGCCGTTCCATTTGGCACCTGCTTTGGATTTTTGAACATATGTGTCAGTCTATATGGCACCTTCTGTGTGCCTACCCTTGAGATTCTGTGCTACATGCAATAGCCATGCATCCTAGTGAAAATACCATGCATGCAAGATCTGCGACGACCATGCATGCATCTAGACACCTAGGAAGGCACCAATCCATATGGCGCTAGCATGTAAATAATACATGTGATCGCCAATTGAATTGGCGCTAGCTTGCATTTCATACATGCACACTTGTGCATGTATCTCATTATAAATAGTCATGCAAATCAACACTTCTTCATCAATAACAAACACTTCTTCATCTGTAACAAACACTTTATCATCTGCAACACTATGACACCATGTCTCTACTCACTACGGGTGAATTGCATAGAGGCACAGTCGCAAACATAGCAACTTATGTAAGCATTTATGTATTGTCATATTTTTCTAACACATATTTTTTATAAATTAACTTATTTTGTTGTTTATCTTTTAGGATGTTTCTAGGTTTCGAACTTGTGTCCACGAATTTGTTGTCATCGACGCGTTGATTCAACCTTATGTCAAACTCGTCGGTTTTGAACATGTAAGCAAAATCATGTCTTGGTCGGTTGATACTAAATATATTCTAGCTTTATGTGAAATATGGCGTCCCGAGACACACACATTCTGGTTTTCAACTGGTGAACGTACTGTGACGTTAGAAGATGTCTACATGTTATTGGGACTGCCTATCGAGGGTAAGACGGTAAATGGTAAAACCAACAATGCAAATTCAATTTGCATGGAACTCTTGGATGCTGACTTGTTAGATGATAACTCGACAGGTCAAGGTATACTCTTTTCACGCCTTAAGGCATATTACAACAGCTTATAGTTAGATGAAAATTCTACTGAAGATGCTCGAATAATAAAAACTAGGTGTTATATTATGTTTTTAATTGGTTTATTTTTATTTCCCGAAGGTAGTGGTTCTAGTATGCATGTTATGTGTTTACCTTTACTAAGACATGTAGATAGAATAAGAAGTTACAGTTGGGAATCCGCTTGTTTTGCTTATCTTTATAGCTCTTTGTGTAAAATGCACACAAAGACACATCTACATTTTCTGGATGTGCTGTTTTGCTCCAAGCATGGGGTTGGTCCAGACTACCGTCCCTAACGTCCGTCAACCACAACCCGTACGCACAGAAGTAAGGTCTTAACAGTAGACTATATTTACTTACTTTACCGATTATTATCTCTAAATAATATATTTACTTTTTTGGTGAAGATTGTCGGCACGTGGTATGAGTTGCAACAGATGTCCAAGACAATGTATTACCCAATATCACAGTCTCTTGGATCACCTTCAACCAGTAGATATATTGCCATTAACCTAATTAATTTGTAATGATTTGTTTTTTTTAATATCACTCATTTTATAATCTAATATCTTTTCACATTTCAGTTCATCTGGCGATCATATCTAAACTTGGATCATGACCATGAAATCAACGAACACGACGCAGCCGTTTGGACTGCATGCACACCGATCATAAGATTCACCAATGTGGAGATGCACCATAGTGATCATGTTAAATTGAAGTTCGGTATCCTTCAACATATCCCAGATCCCCCGACAAGCCTCGAAGAATGACATTTACAAAAAGTTAATGACCAATGGAACTTTAACCCTTGGCAAAGCTTCGCTAGATCTGAGTGTCGAAAATGGAAGCACCGACAAGACCATGTCTTAACTGACGCTGTGATGCCAACCGAAGAAAAACCAACTCATAATTATATGGCTTGGTATAGATCGGTTGGATTTGAGTTCCTCGGCGAGGATATGTACTTATACGACCCACGCCAGGTAACTTACATACAAGAAGGTTCAACATCTAACCCCTAATAACATTGCCAGATCGGTTACTCACAACCCCTTATCCATCAAAATTTTCGGCCCACAAACAGACAAACCTACGATCCTAACATGCCAAACACCCAATCATAATACCAAGAGTGTACCCCATACCACCACCAACAAGTAGATCATCATCAAGACACCTAACTTCGTTATGCACCCAACACATCACCCTACCATAGCAACCTTAGCCAAAACACTCAGCGATCATTTAACATCAACCGTCCTTCCTCCTACAATAGCCAAGAAGCCCAAACATCACAAAACCAAAACATGCAACAACCATATGGCTACCAAACACCACAACAATCATTTCAACCTTTCCTAGGTGCATAAGTCAATCCAATTGATGACACCTCTTTAACTTATAGAGCAGACGCCAATTCATCTGGCGTCACCTCTTCAAAATGAGGTAGTTTGAAAATTAGTCTAAAAAGTGGATTATTTTAGATTTTTTTAATAAAAAAATGGATTATTTGAACAAAAATTCAATATTTATAATTATAATTAATGTATTATATTTTTTTAAAAGAAAACAAACAAATATATGACACAGATAAAAATATAGATTAATATTTTAATCTTTGATTTGAAAAAATATATAAATAAATCAAAAACTTAAAAAAGTAAATTAATAATTATTAATTGTTACAATTGATGTGACATTATTGTATAGAGGAGTCTCAAGACACTTTTTTTTTCTTTGAGAGAGACACTTACTCTGATAATAATAATTAGACTTGAAATGCATAATATTTTCATCTCATAATTACAACTTGAAATACATAACGTTTTCATCTCATTAAAATTACAATAATTTCGTTTTTAAATTTACTTTACAACAACTTATGAAAGTGAAAATGAGAAAGACACTATATCTATTATTGGATAAGTGAATAAGTTACAAAACAAAAACACATACAAAATATAAATGTTATAAAAATCCAAATGAATAGAAAAATACAAATTATCTAACCGCGCATAAAATATAATTGCAAAATATATGAAGACATCAAAGACTGCATTAAACCGAAATGAATAAAGAACCAAAAATCATCTAAATGCAGAAAATATTTGTGCTGATCATATCAAATGAGAAAGATAATATATTTGCAAGAGAGAAAATGGAATTACAAACTTGAATCATTTACACATCACATATAATGATGAAGGTAGTGAAGTAAAATTTTACTTGCTTTGAAAATTCACAATTGATCCTCAATCCCCTAAAATTTCAAACTTTCATAAAGTAGTTAAAAAGTAATATGTAATAAAAAAAAAAAACTTGCTGGAGTGATTAGAGTGTTGTAACGTGACCGATAAAATAAAGAAATTGTTGAGATCTTATACTATTTCATCAGGCTATTTCGTGTTCATAATAATCATAGTTGATTTTGTTGCACGTTGCCTTGTGCCTTTTATTATATAAAAGTTGTACCATTTGTACCTTATGTATTATTGGTTAATTGTTTCTCAATTCCAATATTTGAGAGGAAAAAGAATTAAATTTATTTGTGGAAATAATATTTGATAACACTAAATATATTTATTCCGATAAATTGTGGAGGAGTAATAGGAAATATATAAGTGAGAGGCTTATATTTATGGTTAATTTAAATCACAAATTATTTAGCTTGTATGTCACTATAAATTTTTCATACATTTTGTAGACCAAGAACAATAGAAATATATAGTGTAATAAAGTGATTCTTCTTTAGATATCCTTATTCATACAAGTCTTGTTCAATTTTAGTGAGTTCTATATTTCATATCATTAATAGAAACAAAATATCTGATGTGGCTCTTACAATTAGTATCAGAGCAAACGTCAAAATTTAGAGTGGTAAAATTTTATTTCTTGAAGAAAATGGCTTCTACTAGCGGAACCGTCAAGGTTGGGAAATATAAAATAGAGAAGTTCAAGGAAAAATGATTTTTCTTATTGGAGGATGCAGATGAAAAATCATCTTATATCACAAAAGTTGCATAAGGCGTTAGCGGGGAAAGAACAAAAACTTGTGAGTATGAAGGATGAGGATTCGAAAGAGCTAAATCTTGAAGCACAAGCAGCGATAATCTTATGCCTTGAGAGGGATGTTGCTTTCTTGGTTAATGAAAAAGCAACAGCTGCCACCGTGTGGCCAAAGTTAGAGAATAATTTTATGATGTAAACTCTACTTGAAATCCAAACTGTATACATGCAAGATGGAGGAAGGCACCTCAATCCGGGATCATGTCAATAAGTTTGATACGACTATATCAGACTTAAAAGATATAGATGTAAAGATTGATGAAGAAGACCAGGCACTCATGTTACTACTTTCATTACCAGAGTCCTATGAAAATTTAGTCCACACATTGATGCTTATAGGTGATACTCTAACAATGCATGAGACAAGAATATCACTTTTAGCAGATGATCTTCGAAAGGTTGCTACAAGTGGGATGTCGAGTTGTGGAAGAGAACATAGAGAACAAGCTCAAGGATTGTTTGCTACTAGAGGGAAGACAAATGAAAGAGGACAAGGAGGGAGAAGGGAGTATAAATTAAAATCTAATGCTCCTAGAGAAAGAGCGTGCTTTAAATGTGGTGAGCATGGACACTTTAAAGCAAATTTCCCAAATAAGAGGGTATTATTTAAGAAGTAGACCAACGACAGCAACAACTCCAAAAGTAAGCAACAAAATTTATCAGAGGCGAGTTATGTCTCAAATGATGAGGAAGATTGTTTCTCTATCTCAGAGAAAGACCATGATATTTCCGGTAAGTGGATGCTTGATTCAGGAGCCTCACACCATATGTGCCCAAATAGGAAGTGGTTTACTATCTACCAAAGTATAGATGGTGGAACTGTTTTAATGGGAAACAACCATGCTTACAAAATTATGGGGTATGGTACAATACGAATCAAGATGCATGATTGAGCGGTAAGGAGTTTGAGGAACGTGAGACATGTCCCTAATTTGCGGAAAAACCTTATTTCTCTTGGTGTATTAAAGGAAAATGGTTGTAAAATAATCTTGGAAAATCGAGTCTTAAAGGTTGTCCGTGGTTTGTTGGTTGTGATGAAGGGAGTTCGTCATAGGAATATTTATCCTCTTATATGTGAAATTGTCATAGGAGATTTGGCAGCTGGAATCAGAGGAAGTAAAGATCAAATAGAATGCACGAGGATATGGCACATGCACCTTGGGCATATGTCAGATAAGGGTTTATCACTGCTTAGTGGGAAAGGTTTGTTGAAGAACATGAATAAACCATGTATGGAATTATGTGAACATTGTGTGTATGGAAAAGCACATCGCTTGAAGTTCTCTACAAGCAAGCACAAAATCAGAGGATTGTTAGACTATGTGCATACTGATGTTTAGGGTCCGGCTAAAGTTACTTCTAAGGGTGGTCCTAGGTACTTTGTTACATATGTTGATGACCATTTGAGGTATGCTTGGATTTATTTTCTTAAGCATAAGAATGAGGTATTTGATGTTTTCAAGTGTTGGAAAGCAATGGTTGAGAACATAACAGGTAGAAAGTTGAAAACTCTGCGATCGGATAATGGTACAGAGTATACGGGTGGAGCTTTTAAGAGGTTTTGTAATCAAGAAGGCATTGTTAGACATTGGACGGTCATAGGCACACCACAACAGAATGGAGTTGCAGAAAGACTGAACCGTACACTTCTTGAGAAAGTAAGGTGTATGCACTCTAATTCTGGGTTAGGTCGAGAATGGTGGGCATAATCAGTTGCTACAGCTTGTTATGTAGTAAACAGATCCCCACATTCCAATTTAGGTGGAAACACGCCCTATAGGGTATGGTCAGGTGAACATGCTGATTATGAAAGACTGCATTTTTTTGGATGCACAACCTATTATCACGTTAAGGATAACAAACTTGATAATAGAGCCAAGAAAGCTATCTTTCTAGGATATGCAAAAGGGGTCAAAGGCTATCGTCATTGGAGTGTAGAAGAGTCTAAGTTTGTGATCAGCATGGATGTTACATTTGATGAAAAATCTTTGACATCTTCACTAGCGATAGGATTCTCCACCTGACCACGATTAGAATATGATTTCTCTTTAGATTATATCTCAAAGTTGTCAAATTACCAATTGTTAGAGCCGCAGCGAATATTTTTCTTCTATTAATGATATGAAATATAGAACTCACTAAAATTGAACAAGACTTTATGAATAAAGATATCTAAAGAAGAATCACTTTATTACACTCTATATATTTCTATTGTTCTTGGTCTACAAAATGTATGAAGAATTTATAGTGACATACAAGCTAAATAATTTGTGGATTTAAATTAACCACAAATATAAGCCTCTAACTTATATCCTTCCTATTACTCCTCCACAATTTACCGGAGTAAATTACATTCCATATTTAGTATTACCAAATATTTTCCCACATTATTCTTTCTAAAAATGAATTTTACTTACGATTGCTAGCTTAACGAGCTCAAATGACACTAGTGTGTCAAATTTAAATTGACACCAAATTATAACCATCATATAACCTAAGCTCACATTATTCCCTTACAAAATCACATGATAATCTTCATATATGATTTTTACCACTAGGTAGTTAATTAAAATTTTCCCCAAAAAGGCAACACTATTAATTTTATCTTTTTCCTTTTTGAATAATTGGCCTGCCCTCTTTTGTTTTTCAATTTGTGTATCCTAATTAAAATCACTGATCGCCAACTTTTCTTTTTCAATATATATAAATGATGTTCAAATATGTGTCAAATTAAGAACTTTGATGTATGAGACAAATAAAAATGTTAACCAAAATAAATGATCACAAGAAAAATTTATTTGACAAAGAATATAAGAAAGTTCAGAATAAAATAAAATAGGAGAACACGTCATATTTATTTACCTAGTTTGATTAAACTGATTTACTATACGGGTGAGTGAAGCTCGCCAATCGAATATAGTTCAAGATTTTTTATCATAGATTACGAGACACGTTACAATAAAATAGTCTTCTAAGTTTACAAAAACATCTCATATTTTCTATCAAAATGTTTCATAGTCTCTTTTCCTCTCAATAAATAAATCAAACAAATCGAATGTGTTTCTTAATCCTCTTAATATTTCCAAAGGATTTTCAATTATTAGAATAATTGAATCCTAAAAATTTCTAATATTGTCTCCCTAAGTTTATCTTTATCTCACTAAGATTATAGCCACATATTCCATAGTCCTGCAAAACTAATAGAGTAGTACATATATAAAGGCTTGAAACTCCGATAGACTAGAATTTCGAGTATGATCTGTGATCCAGCGTGATTGGCCTAATAGTGTTGAAAACTGCATAAAGTTAATAAATCAATTGATATTTTGAGGCATGTTTCCACGACTCACTACCTTGGCTCAAAATCGATGGTGAGACCAATTTAGCCATCAACCACATTCTTGATCACTCTAAAACTTGAATCATTATTTAGCTAACTTGTTGAAGCCTGATAAATACTTGAACCTTGATCTAGGAGCTTAAATCTACTTGCCTCCAACCACCATTTATTTCTCAAATAGTCTCACAATCAAAGAATGCATCTCATTATTCACCTCCTTCAACCACTTTTGACTCCCCATTTTCTTTTAAATGTCTCCTTAAATGTGTTTGGTTCTAAGTCTTAAAACACTTCAAGAACATTCAAAGCATAGCAAATAAGGTTAGAATAATTGTATCTCTGGGATGGTACAATTTCCATCCTTACCATATCAAAAGCTAAATGATAATTATATTGCACTATAGATTTCCCCTCGCTAGAACTAGAAGCATGAACCTTAACTTCTTCCTCATCTCTAGTCTCCTTAATAGGAATCCCTACCATAAATTGAGTCTTCTCCATCATAACTTCCTTGATAATGATGAATTTTGATCCTCTAGGTTACACTTTCCACAACTTGTAACCTTTCACACCTTTTGGATAACCAATAAAGACGCACTTTAAATCCCTAGTATCAAACTTATCTTGCTTGATATTCACAATTGCCAAAGTTTTGAATACCTTCAAATTAAATTAGCCTATTGGTATCTCACTCCAAAACTCCATAGGTATCTTGAAGTTTATTTATTTGAATGTGCATTTGTAGATCATATAAGATGTTGTAGGAACAACCTTATCCCCAAAATATATTTGAGAATCCGACTCCCAACAACATGCACCTTACGCTTTTCAAAGCGATCATTTCCAACGTTCAACTAGGCAAATTTTTTTAGGTGTGTCAGAAATAACTCTACGCCTTTTTATTCATTGTTTCATGCAAAAATTTCTCTATAACAAACTCCAGTCCATTGTCATTTCTTTTGTCACTATCATACCTTAATCTCAAACTCCACAACTTGCTTCTATTACAAAAGTATTTACTATCTAATAATGCATGACTAAGAACAATTAAACCATATATAATATATAACCCACATATTTTATACCCTTTAGCAATGATAAAAACACTATTCAAAATTTTCAATAACACGTGTTCAACTTTATATCCTAGATCATGAAACATGCATATGGATAACAAATTTCGCTTAAGCTCAAGAATACACCTAACATTTCATAGAAGGAACTCATAGATATCAAACATTTTAAGTCTAATCATACGTTCCATGGATTTTGCAAGCCTTATTATCATCAAGTCGAACGACTTTTCCTTTTTTCCACTCCAAAGTCTCAAAGTATTCTTTCCTTCGAAACATGTGATAAGATAATCCCGAGTCCAAGATCCAACTTTTCTCAGTGTACAAACTCTTCACACCTAGTACACTAACACTTTCATAACATCCTTATTTGAGGCAACCACAATCTTATCAAAATCATTATTTCCCCTCTCTCGTAAAAATCCTTCTTGAAATAACTATTTTTATGGCAAAATAATCATTTTACCACTGACTTACCGAAACCTTTGTATTTGGACTTCCCTCTACTCTTATTAATTTATTTTGAAACATTTATTAATCCTTCATTATTATCGTCAATCTTCAAATCCTTCATCACTGGTATCTCTTTGTATCTTACATATGTGTGGACTTTATTAAAGGTGACAATAGCTTCCTTTCAATAAAGAAGTCCGCCCTTTAAATTATCAAAGGATATGGGTAGTGAGCTTTATAATAGTAGATTCTTTTCCTTATCATCAATCTTAATCTCAATATTTTCTAGGTCATAAATGATCTTGTGAAATTATTTGAATTGCTCCACAATGGATTTGTTTTCTACCATTTCAGATGAGTAAAGTTGTTTTTCAGATACAATTTATGAGATAAAGACTTGATCATATACAATTATTCAAACTTTACAAATATCTTAACCACAACCTTCTCCATAAATACTTTCAATGAGATTTTATCTCAAGGCACAAGATGATGACACTCCCGACCTTATCCATCTTGTCATTTTTTTTACTTGTGTTATGCACACTTTTTCTAGTTAAGATTGCTTACATCATCTCTTTCCACAACCAAAAAATTGTTGCCCTCATAAAACATCTCAATGTCCCATTTATAACCCATTGTGCTCACTTGTCAACTTAACTCATTTTTCTCACAGTAGACACCACTTGTTATGTAATAGATTTGAAAATATGAAACACACTAAAAATTTGATGTGTGGGATAAATAACAATGAGAACCAAAATAAATGTCCTTAATAAAAATTAATATGCCAAACAACATATGTAAACACATATGGTTCTATATGCTTAAATAAGTTTGATTATGTCAAATGGGAACAAATAGTCTTGATTGAAGGAAAAGAAAAACAAGAAATGGGAGTTTGAATTGTTTTCACGGAAAATAAAAACTTTTAGCAACGCTACACACACAAAGATGATAACAAACAACACAAAATTTTATCATGGTTCACTTGAAAATCAAAGCTACTCCAGTCCACCCGGCCAAGGTGATTTCACCTTTAATAAGGACTTAATCTAATAATCTAGAAAGATTACAACAAACGACAAAGAATACAACGATCTCTTAGCCCTCTCAAGTCTACAAACTTCACAAGTCACTTGAGTAATTTACAACAACTATTTTTGAATTACAAGAATGTGTTTGGTGCTTCTAGATAAGCAATATGAACATAATTGAAAATGATGATCAATTATCACACTTAGAGCAACAACTCGTGTGTGATAACTAAAATATATAATAACAAGAATTTGGTATATGATTCAAATTAGATGTGCAGAATTCTTGTGTGATAGCTTCGTATCTTGGTATGATGATATTTAGGCCTTTTTATAGTGCTTGGAGATGATACTGTTGAATAGAGTATTGATGCTGATATCTTGTCAATTATGAGACTTAATGACATTAATTTTATTATCCTTTCCATAGCAGTTTTGGAGAGTATTCAATATTATCCATATAGAGATTCATACCATACTTGGAATACTTCTTTGTTAAGTTATTGATTTTGATCTGTTGGTCGTGATTCAGAGTGCGCGGAATTCATATTCTTTTCTCAGATCTTGTATTCTTTGGATAGTTGTCTATTGTGTCTTATTCAGATAGTTCTTGACTGATCTTCAATTTATAAAGTCTTCTGATGTAAGGATCTTCAGAGTTTTCATATGTAGGATCTTCATATGTCTTTAGATTTTGTGAGTGATTCTTTTCGACAGCTTGACTTCAGCATCAGATAAGATATCTTTAACTCTAAGTCAGTTGTTTTGGACTTTGTGTGATGTCAGATGTTGTTTCATCATATTCATTTTTCATTAGAGTCCTGCACACTTAGAAAAATTTATTAGGGTACCAAAATGTTTCACTCTTTGTTATCATCAAAACTTAGAGATAAATTGCAGAACCAAAATCTTGTTATAACAATCTCCCCCTTTTTGATGATGATAAAGCTTTAGACTGTTGATGAAACAATGATACTTCATAGTATTTAGAGGAAAATAAATTCAGAGTCAGATATAATATGACTCCCCCTGAGATTAGCAAGCTCCCCCTAAATCTGATACTAAGAGAGTTTATAGTTTCTTACTAGAGCCTCTTATGTTGCTTAGCTTGTTTCTCAGATATTCATTTTGATACTTCCTGTAAGAAAACTTAGACTGCGTAGTATGTAGAGTATTAGGAAGTAAGCAGTGCATTATGAGAGTCAGATATTTATTTCATCAGAAGGTTGTTCATCTATTTCTCCCCCTTTTTGTCAGACTCAAAAAGAACATAATAGAGAAAAACAAAACATATAGAGCAACACAAAATTTCAATAAGATAATCTGAGAGAAGTACAAAGAAGAAAAAACAAACATAGAGGCCAAAACACTTAAAAGAAAACACAAAACAGAAAGCCTAAGGTGCCTACGGGTTAGGAGAAGGAGGCCTCCTCTAAAGCAGTTGGGTGAGAAGATTATGGATGTTGGAGTTAACTGAATCTTGCTTGTCGAGTCTGGCTCTCACAAGTTGTTGTTCCTTCTGAAGTTTTTCCATAGTCTAGAGCACCAACATAGTGATGTCAGATGTTGATGACTCACCTCGAGTCAGAGCAACTTCAGTAGACTTAGCAGCTTCCTCTGCAGCAATGTGTGATGCTTCTTCAGCATCAGCTTTAGCAGAAGCGACAACTTTTTCTTCGGCTTCCTTTCTCGCCTTCTCTTCAGCTTCCAGCCTAGCCTTTTCTTCAGCTTCTCGGCGTGCTTTCTCTTCAACTTCCTTGGCCAGACGTGCCTTTAGTCTCTTCTCAACACTTCTGATATAGTCATTTCTGACTTATTCAGAGAGTCCCTTCAACTTGAAGACCTCAGATGTCATCCATCTGAGAAATCCATTCTAGTGAGTCTTTACTTCAGAAGGATTATCACTTAGACTGGATTGTTCAGACAGTGTTCTGAGCTTCACAATTGAGCATTCTGAAAATAAAGCAAATGACTCTTCCAGGGTTAGGAAGGTTGGTTCGGGTTCAGATGTTGGATTAATGGGGTTAGAGGGAATTGGGGTGGTATCAAAAGGTTCAGTGGGAGGTTCAGAAGTTGGTAGGGTTAATGAGGGTGCTGAAGAAGGTGCGGATAAAGATGGTGTAGGTTCATAGGTTTCTGGGACAGACAAGGTCTGTTCAGAGGTTGATGTGTCTTGGAGTTGAGCCAAGGTTGGAGATGAAGGGTCAGGAGTATTTGGCTGATCAGCGTCAGAGGAAAGGTCGTAGTATGGTGGAGATGAGGGAGTTGAAGAGGGAGGTGAAATGGGTTCATTAAGAAGTAAGGCTTCAGATACAGGAAGTGTTGTGGTGGTGAGGTCAAATTATTGTAGAGGGGTGAGGAAGTGTTTGTTTCAGAGTTGTGATGTTCAGAGGGAGTGGGGATGGAGATAGTGGGTTCAGAAGGAGTATAGGTAGAGGATGGTTAAGGTAGAGATGAAGATATTTTCTTTAAACCATAAGTTAAATGAGCTTTAGGGAGATAAGACTTACTTGAGGTAAAAGAGTCCAGAGGCACAGGCGTTCTGGTTACTGAAGGTTCTCCCAACTTCAAAGTCTTCTTCTTCGACTTCCTCTCAGAGGGCTCTCTCATCCTCTTCATGAAGTTGGGTGGATATTCTAGTAGCCAACCCACAGAGAAATCTGAGATATCGATACCTTGAGACGCCTGGTCTTGAAGGTAATGAGCAATAACCTCTAGGGGATCTATCTTGGAGAAAAGGTTCATTGGATGAGGTATCTTCTTCTAATCCTTTAGAGCATCCCAAGAGGTGTCCATAATGGGTTTGACTAAGACTCTGCCAATGACCCCCATGCTCTTCAGATTTCTGCCATTCAGAGTCTTTCTAACATCCACAATTACGTCTTCCATCATGTTGATGGAGATCAGATGGTCCACCATCCCACTTTCTATCAGGACATCAGTGATGAGCCTTCCCAGAGGTATGCATCTTCTGGGCTTCATGTGGTTTCTTGTATCTCTGGTTGAATCCCTCCGATACTTGAATAGAAAAGAGGGAGAATTCAACTTTAATCCCTCGTGGATGTAATACAAGATACACTTATAATCCATATTGATGTAGTCATATGAATTTGAAGTTGGACGATGGTGGATGGTGCCCAGAATAATCTTCATCCAGACCCTTAGATTCTGGTGAAGTTCCTTGTTCTTAGAGGTTTTCCCTTTTGGATTCTGTTTAAAAATTGTGGGGACCATCTCCTGAGAAATGTATTTTTCCCTAGGATTGATATTATAGATCCTTCTGCCCCCAGTTCTCTCCATGTCCAGAAGCTTGGCTATGGACTTTTCTGTGGTGACCATTTTGACTCCCAGGAAGTAGGAAACAATATAGTGGTCGTCGCAGTATGCAAATCTCCAGAATTACTTAACGAGGAAGGAGTAGACAGGACCGTAGATTCTCTGGAAGTAATTTCCCCATCCTTGTTTCTCAAGTTTTGCAGTGAGATCAATTCCATTACGCTTTAAGTTATCAAAGTCCATTAGAGATTCACAGAGAACTTCCAACTTTTCAAATGGCATTGCAAGGTTAATGTGAGGGGGACGATCAAGAACGTGTGGTTCCTTGTAAGTTGTTGTTGAGGTTGTAGCAGTTTGAGTAATTGTTTGTTGTGGAGCTTCAGTATCTTGCTTAGTTGCTTCCATTTGTTGAGAATAGTTGTAGACCTGTTGTTGTTGAGAATCCATTTGGATAAGATGAAGATTGTTGTTGTTGATGAAGGTTGAAAAAGGTTAAAGAAGTTGAAAAGAATTTAAGCACAAGAGGGTTTGTGTAGGTTTGTGAGTGAAAAGTGTGAAAGTGAGAAATATGAAGAATATATATACACAATCATTTAGCATGCAAAACAACAGCATAAAAAGAGGATAGGAAACACCAAAATTAATTAGTTCAGAAATCTGAGTTGACACGCTTGGGGAGAATTAATTGCAGCTAATGATGGTTGTCTAATCTCAAAAATATGCACACTACTCGAGGAGATTTCAACAGTTTAGCTCTTGAGTTCTGAGCTAGACAGTTGTCTAGAAGATCCAAGGCCACACGTTTGAGAAACCAAGTGTTGATGTTTCTGACATCAAGAATACCAAAGGGTTTCTGATTCAGAGGGATTCTAAACTAGATATCGTCTAACTGGTAGAAGTATCGGAACCAGAACCAAATGACCAACAGTGATTAAGTCAGAGCCTATTTTAACATATCCAAAGAGAAGCACGAGTTTAGAATCATTTTGGGCATTCTTCCATGTTTAAATGTTTCAGAATGAAGGAAAATCTATCTTCAACTAAGGGTTTTGTGAAGATATCAACCTATTGATGGTCTGTATCTATGAATTTTAAACTTATTACCCCTTTCTGAACATAGTCTCTGATTAAATGATGTTTAATTTCTATGTGCTTCGCTCGGGAATGTAAAATAGGGTTCTTACTTAAACATATGGCAGTAGTATTATCATAAAAGATAGGGATGTTACTCTCATATATCTGAAAGTCCTCAAGCTGGTTTTTCATCCAGAGCATCTGAGTGTTGCATAGTGAAGCTGAAATATATTCTGCTTCTACAGTTGAGAGTGCAATGGTTGATCGTCTTTTGTTAGCCCATGAGATGAGGTTTTCTCTCAGAAACTGACAGTTCTCAAATGTGTTTTTACATTCCAATCTGTCTCTAGCGTAATCTCCATCATAATACCCAGAAAGCATATACTCTGATGTTTTCTTATACATCAGGCCCATTTTAGGCGTTCCTTTCAGATACCTTAGGATTCTCTTAACATTAGTTAAGTGAGATTCCCTTGGATTTGACTGGAATCTGGCACAAAGACACACACTGAATAATATATTTGGACGTGTAGCAGTCAGATAGAGAAGAGAACCTATCATACCACGATAGAGTTTCTGACAAACCTTTTGACTTACCTCTTCTTTCTCCAGAATGTAAGTGGGGTGCATATGAGTCTTTGCTGGTTTGCTTTCTGACATTTCAAACTTCTTCACAATGTCTTTTATGTATTTGCTTTGATATACATAAGTAGCATCTGATGTTTGATTGATTTGAATTCCCAAAAAGAACTTTAGTTCTTGCATCAGACTCATTTCAAATTCAGCCTGCATTAGCTTAGAAAATTCTTAACAGACAGAGGGGTTAGCAGAACCAAAAATTATGTCATTAACATATATATGACTGATCATAAGGTCGTTTCTAATGTTTTTATTGAAGAGAGTGGAATCGACTTTGCCTCTGATAAAATTATTTTTTAGAAGAAAAGAACTTAGTCTTTCATACCAAGCTCTGGGAGCTTGTTTAAGACCATAAAGTAATTTTTTCAGTTTAAAAACATGTTCTGGACATTTTGAGTTTTCAAAGCCAGGAGGATGATGAACATACATCTCTTCAGAAATATATCCATTCAGAAACTCACTTTTGGCATCCATCTGATATAGTTTGATGGAGGAATTTACAACAAAAGATACAAGTAAACGCATAAATTCTAACCTGGCGATTGGAGCAAAGGTTTCATTGTATTCAATACCTTCTTGTTGACTGTAACCTTGTGCCACCAGTCGTGCTTTGTTTCTGACCACTTCACCCTTTTTATTGAGTTTGTTTTTGTACACACATTTGGTTTTAATCAAGTGGGTTCCCTTGGGTTTTGGTACAAGATCTTATACATCGTTCTTTGCAAATTGATCAAGTTCTTCTTCCATTTCCAGAATCCATTCTTTGTGTTGAAGTGCTTCTTCACGGGATGTTATCTCTATCAGAGATACTAGTCCCATAAGTGTTTCTTCATAACCTTTGAATGTTGATCTTCAGAAACATTTTGTCTATTTCTTGATCTTTTCTGATCGACTGTGACTTCAGGTGCTTTTGACGTTTCCTTTTCTGCTTCTTCAGATTCTTTAGTCTTTTCATCAGAACCTGCAAGTGTTATCTCCGATTCTACAAAATTCTCAACTAGCTTTGACTTTTCAAAGTCAAGCTTACATCAAATCTGACATGTATTGATTCTTCCACAATTAGTGTTTCTGTATTGTATACTCTATAGCCTTTAGAGTTTTCTGAGTATCCCAACATAATACACTTTTGTGCTTTAGAGTCAAACTTGTTCAGATTATCTTTAGTATTTAAGGTAAAACAAGAACATCCAAATGGCTGAAAATAGGAAATGTTGGCTTTTCTTCCCTTACACACGATGTATTCACAGCTTCAGTCCAGAAAGTGCTTAGCTACATTTGTTTCATTGATCATGGTTGTGGCTATTTCTTGGAGAGTCCTGTTCTTCCTTTCTACAACTCCATTTTATTTTGGAGTTCTAGGACAAGAGAAATCATGGGATGTTCCATTTGAATCAAAAATCTCTTCAAAAAGTATGTTTTCAAATTCGCCACCATAATCACTTCTGACTCAGATGATTTTAGAGTCAAATTCATTTTGCACTTTTAAGCAGAAACTAGTGAACACAAAATGTGACTCATTCTTGTGTCTTAGGAATTTTACCCATGTCCAATGACTATAATCATCAACAATGATAAGTCCATACTTCTTACCATTGATTGACGTTGTCTTAACAGGTCCAAACAAGTCAATGTGTAGAAGTTCCAGAGGCTTACAGGTAGAAACAACATTTTTATTTTTAAAAGTTGTTTTAGAAAATTTTCTCTTCTGACATGCCTCACAAAGAGCATCTGAAGAAAACTTCAGCTTAGGTAGGCCCCTGACTAACTCAAGTTTATTTAGCTGAAAAATCCTCCTCATGCTAATGTGACCCAAGTGTTTATGCCACACCCATTGCTCTTCATTTACAGACATTAAACATTTTACATTTTAATATTTTAGATCTGAAAGCTTAATTTTGTAAATGTTGTTCTTCCTCTTACCAGTGAAAAGGACTGTGCCATTTTTCTGATTAATAGCTTTGTATATTTTTTGATTGAAGATTATATCATAACCGTTATCACTTAATTGACTTATGGGTAAAAAGTTATGCATTAATCCTTCTACATAAAAGACATCAGAAATAGAGGGAAGAGGTCCATTACCAACCGTTCCAGATCCTCTGATTCTTCCTTTCTGATTTCCTCTAAAGCCTACAAAGCCAGCGTATTTAAGTTCCAGACTTTGGAACATATGCTTTCTTCCCGTCATGTGTCGTGAGCATCCAGAGTCCAGGTACCATGATTGGTGTTTTAACTCTGTTGCACAAGATATTTGCAACATATACTATTTTATCTTTTTATTACCCAGAATCTTTTGGGTCCTTTATGATTAGTTCTCCCAGAGTTTTTGGAAACTTTGAATTTTCTGGCATTATTAAATTTTTGTGTTTGTGCATGTGTGTAATGATAAGAAAAAAGAGATTTAGGTTTATCTTCTGCATAAGGTATTAGCTCATCTTCATCAGAGTCGTATCCAATTCCTCTTTTCTTATTGTGACTAACACCATAAATCATAGAAGCCATTTTTCAGAAATTTCTGAATTTTTTTTCATATTTATATATGATGGTGTCAGAAGTTGGTGGAGCTTTGGAAAGAGTTTATTCAAGTTTTAAACATTTTTTGGTTGAAAATTCATTTTCTTTTTCAAGGACAAAATTGTTTCCTTTAAGTTCAGAAACTTCTTTCTCAAGCTTATCACACTCTTCAACAGTTTCTTCATGGACCCTTTTTAGGATCTTGAATTTATGTCGAAGCTTATGATAAGAGCTTGGAGATTCTGATAAACATGCTTCCATATCAGAGCGAGAGAAATCAGAAAATACCTCTTCAGAGTCGGGTTCCTTTTCGGATGAACTTCTAGATGTGGTAGCCATGAATGCAACATTTGCATGTTCCTCTTCAGAGTCAGATTCTGAAGCGTCAGATTCAGAGTCATCCCAGGTTGCCATGAGCCCCTTCTTAGTTTTGAATGAGTTTTTCTTGAATCCTTCGTTTCTGGAACTATCTTTCTTGAGCTTTGGACATTCATTTATGTAGTGTCTTGGTTCTTTACATTCATAGCAGGTTACCTCTTTGTTTAGTCTGCCTCTGGAAGTTGACTCAGGAAGATCTCCCTTATGTCTGGGTCTTTTGAAGTTGTTATTCCTTTTTCTCTAGAGTTGTTTGACTCTTCTTCATCATCTGAATCTTCCTTTTCAAAGTCATCGTCGTCTTCTTCTTCAGCTTGAAAGGCTTTGTTCCTTTCTGGCTTTCTTCTTTCAGATCTGGACTTCAAAGCCACTGATTTTCTTTTCTTTTGAGGTTCATCTTCCTCTAGTTCTATCTCATGACTCTTAAGGGAGCCGATGAGTTCTTCTAGGCTTATGTTGTCCAGATCCTTGGATAACTTTAAAATAGTAACCATAGGTCTCCATTTCTTTGGAAGACTTCTGATTATCTTTTTGACATGATTTGTAGTTGTGTATCCTTTGTCCAGAACCTTGAGTTCTGCAACTAAAGTTTGGAATCTAGAAAATATTACCTCAACAACTTCATCATCCTCCATTCTGAAAGCTTCATATTTTTGGATTAAGGCCAGAGCCTTAGTCTCTTTGACTTGATTATTGCCTTCGTGAGTCATCTTTAGGGAATCAAAGATTTCTTTAGTTGTTTCCCTGTTGGTGATCTTTTCGTATTCATTGTAGGATATTACATTCAACAGAATAGTTATGGCTTTGTGGTGATTCTTGAAGTCACGCTTTTGATCATCACTCATTTTGTTTCTTGCAATGACAATACCGGGAGCATATACATGTGGTTCATAACCATTTGTAACAATGTCCCATAGATCAGCGTAATAACCTAGGAAGAAACTTTCAGTTATCTCCTTCCGATAATCAAATTTCTCTCCATCGAATACTGGAGGTTTAGCGTTGTAGCTATCTCTTTCATTGGTGTTAGCCATGATGTTTTTCTCACACTGGATCTCTCTATACTGTTAAGTGTTTGATTCAAAAATCAGCAACAGAGCTGAAGCTCTGATACCAATTGAAGGTAGAGAAAAATAAGAAAGGGGGGTTTGAATTGTTTTCATAGACAATAAAAACTCTTAGCAACGCTACACATAGAAAGATAATAACAAACAACACATAAGTTTATCCTGGTTCACTTGAAAATCAAAGCTACTTCAGTCCACCTGTCCAAGGTGATTTCTCCTTTAATAAGGACTTAATCCAATAATGTAGAAAGATTACAACAAACGTCTAAGAGTACAACGATCTCTTAACCCTTTCAAGTCTACAAACTTCACAAGTCACTTGAGGAATTTACAATAACTATTTTTGAATTACAAGAATGTGTTTGGTGCTTCTAGATAAGCAATATGAACACAATTAAAAACGATGATCAATGATCACACTTAGAGCAACAACTCGTGTGTGATAACTGAAATATAGAATAACAAGAATTTGGTATATGATTCAAATTAGATGTGTAGAATTCTTGTGTGATAGCTTCGTATCTTGTATGATGATAGATGAGCCTTTTTATAGTGCTTGGAGATGATACCGTTGAATAGAGCATCGATGTTGGTATCTTGCCAATTATGGGACTTAATGACATTAATTTTATTGTCCTTTCCATAGCAGTTTTGGAGAGTATTCAATATTATCCATATAGAGATCCATACCATACTTGAAATATTTCTTTGTTAAGTTATTGGTTCTGATCTGTTGGTGTGATTCAGAGTGCATGTAACTCAAATTCTTTTCTCAAATCTTGTATTCTTCAGATAGTTATCTGTTGTGTTTTCTTCAGATAGTTCTTGACGGATCTTCAATTTAGAAAGTCTTCTTATGTAAGGATCTTCAGAGTTTTCATATGTAGGATCTTCAGATGTCTTCAGATTTTGTGAGTGATTCTTTTGGACAACTTGTCTTTAGCGTCAGATAAGATATCTTTAACTCTGAGTCAGCTGTTCTGGACTTTGTGTGATGTCAGATGTTGTTTCATCAGATTCATTTTTCGTTAGAGTCCTGCACACTTAGAAAATTTTATTAGGGTACCAAAATATTTCACTCTTTGTTATCATCAAAACTTAAAGATAAATTGCAGAACCAAAATCTTGTTTTAACATTGATAACGTCAAAAGGAAAACTAAGTAAGATATCAAAAACATCGTCAAACGATAAAGAAAGAACAACTTAAATAAAAAAGTGAGAAGTTTTTTATGATTGACCCAAAAGATTAAATGCAAATAAAAAACGTCAAGAAACAAACTTATCTCCTAAAAGATCGTCATCTGATATTTTCCCTTGTTTTATATCTTTTAAGTTCAATTATGAAAATTAAGTGTGTTACTATTCAAATATTAAGATCATACACACACTCACAAAAATTTCTTAAAATCTTCATCCCTTTTTAAACTTCTCCTAAAAAATCACTTTAGATTTAGCAAAATCTTTTAAAAACTAAGTATAACCGATTAAGAAGTCTGTATATTCGATTATGAAGCGGAATTTGACATGTAATTAGTTATCGAAGTTGTGTATTCTATTGTGAGACGAAATTCGCTAAGTAATCTTTATGAAAACCTAGTAACTGATTATGGTTTGAATTCAAGCTACACTTTCTTTATTTTCTATTGCATATTCGATTATGGACATAGCGTAAATGATTATGGGTCGAATTGAAATTTTCCAAATTTGTCTAAATATTTTATCATATAGGAGGTCTTGTGTTCATTTTAAAATACAAAATAATTTTGAATAACTACTTTTTCTACTCCCACCTTACTCCAAATATTTTTTTATAGACATTTCTTATATAATTTCGGTGTTGAGAAAGTAATTACTTAGTAGAAAATTTTGTGTTATAGCTGCTTAATTTTTTTGATCTGTAATTATAAAATCAAGATATGATGGTTCTCTTGAACTCTAATAAATTATAAAAGTTGCAAGATGATGTTAAAATAAATGCTTGATGTTGTGAGTTGATCTTGCGTTAAAACCACTCTAATAGTAGAAAATTCTCAAGATATAATTGTTAGGAACTAAATGCATGCCTTGTGATTTTAGATCCAACCAGGATAAATTTAGGGTATTTATTTATATCTCTTATCTCTTATATTATTGTTTTTATATATTTTTTATCCTCTTCTTTTTCTCCTCTTTTATAGACATTGCAACATAATCCATATCCGCGATACTTACCCGAATCCACTCCGAAGTTGATGTGAAAAATCCCTTTTGATTGGGTTTGAGTTTGAGTTTGGATTTTTTTCGATTGAAAAATATGGGGACGGGTCGGATAATTGGGACACTAGTACCCACCCCGAACCTGCTCCGTTTATTTCATTATATACATTATTACTTAGTTTTGATGATTTGTAATATTAAATATGTGGTCAATGTTTTGATATTTTGATTTGTATTAATTATTTAAAATATTTGAAATTATGTATGAAATTTTTTCAGGTTGTTTTATTTTATTATTTGTAATATAATTTGATTTTAAAAAAATAAATATTTTTATTTAAAAAAATTATTTTACTAAATGGATTGTGACAGAGTGGGGATACCCGAACCCAACTCGAAGTTAAGTTGGGTTTTAATTCTCCATCCTCGTTTGGATTTGAGACGGGAAACAAGTATTGTCTGGGGATTTTAATTTAGATTTGGAAGAGATAAAAATCGTCACCAATCCGTCTCATTGTCATGTCTACTCTTTTATTATAAACAAATTAAAAATCTCTTTAAATTATTCAAATTTTTGAAAAATCTTTTTTTTCACAATTCACATCTTTCTTGTATTTAAAATGACTCGAGTAACAAGTGACTTCAAAAATTCTTGTTTAAATACTTAATTAATAAATTATCAGTTACAAATGCATAACATTATGTATTTATAAACATGAACCTCGTTGACATTTATAACTCTAAAAGACTAGTTAATTAATTAGGTGGAAGAGTTTTATAACTTAAGCACTACATTGAAATTTGCAGGACTAGACCATACAACTTGTGTCTTTGATTTTTTCCTTTCTACATTATTTGATTGTTTTTACCAATAAATCAACCTGTGACCACTTATTTATTCTCTAAGAGAATAAGATATATTCTACTTTTATTTTAAAAACCTATAAAGTAATGCAAACGGGTGATGGTGATGAATCGACAGTGTAAATTTTTTTAAAGTGACAGTGCATAGTAATTAATCTTATAAGTTAATGGTATGACATGACCGACTGATGAATTCTTATTGGACGAAAGTGTAAAACTATTTTATATTATCGATGCATAACCATTAAACTCGATTCATTTAAACTGGATTCTTATTCTCATGCACTTGTGTGGAATCAAGAAATTGCAGGTGCATAAAGAAATATCTCAAAAGAAAAGTTGAGTAAGATACATAAATCAATGAAATCTTCAAATACCACAATCCATAAGACTATAAGAGGGATATGAAATCATCATCATCATCATCCTCAAAATATTAACCAAACTATATTCATTTCTATATGATAAACAATTGTAAGTGACTGCAAAAATCAATCACTTCTCTCTACTAATTAAAACCTAACACACAAAAGAGTTCTACTTCAAAGTTGATTCAATAACACCAATAGATAAAAAAGCTTCAAAAACCATTCAACATGTTCACATACATTCATCCAAATTTCCTGTTATCGCCGCCGCTGCGCTTGTAAGGATCATTCATCTTCTGAGCATCAATGGCACTAAAAACACCATAGCTACTATTTCCATCATATTCATCATCATCATCACTAGGTTGATCAAGTGCCAACAATTCCGCATTATACTTAACACTATCTATTCTCATCTTAGTCACCACTTTCCCTTGATCAGGTTCTTGTCCTTTCAAAAGACTAACAACTTGCTTCATATTCGGTCGTTTCTCGGGCGCACTTTGCACACAAAGAGCAGCCACATTAACTGTTTGCTTAACTTGATTCTCATCAAAGTTTCCTCTAAGTTTTGGATCAACCATATCTCTAAACCTTCCTTTCGTTATCAACGGCTCAGCCCATTCGGTTATTGTTCTCTTAAGCCCACCAGGTAACTTCTCTATAGGCTTTCTACCGGTTACTAGCTCTAGCAGAAGAATTCCAAAGCTATAAACATCACAACTTTCAGAAACTTTTCCCCACATCGCATACTCGGGCGCTAAGTATCCTAACGTACCCTTAACGCGCGTTGTCATATGGCTAACCCCTTCTGGGATTAGCTTTGCGAAACCAAAATCAGCAACTAGAGGCACGAAATCTGAGTCAAGTAAGACATTGCTTGCTTTGATGTCTCTATGGATTATGTGTGGTGTGACCTCGTGATGCAAGTACCTAGCAACAACAAGAGAGTTTAGAAATAGAAAGTCGCGGGAATTTATAAATTATTCGACACATTCGTACAAAATAACATACAAAATGCCTTCGGCTGAGCCAATTGCAATGCTCATTCTCTTTTGCCAGTTGAGTTGGACTTCAACAGCAAACTGGCCATGGAGATGAGAAAGAAGACTGAGATTCGGCATGTAATCGTAGACAATGAGACGTTGATCATCGCCAACACAATAGCCTCTAAGACCCAATAAATTTTTGTGCCTGACCCTTCCGAGCACTTCAACTTCTACAGCAAATTCCATCTCTGCCTTTGAGTTCATTGCTTTCAGTTTCTTCACTGCTATCTACAATTTCCAATTAAAAGAGTTACTACACCCCCAAACGTGTCAGGACACAACACTGATACATATAATATATCTGTCGTGTCTGATGTCTATGTCTGTGTAAGTAATATTTACCTGGAGACCGTCACTGGTTCTTCCCCAATAGACACTTCCGAATCCACCTTCACCGAGCTTATAATCATCACTGAACCCGTTCGTAGCCGTATGCAACTCCTTGTATGTGAAAATTCTCCAAGAATTGTTAGCTACACCAAAAGATGTTGGCCTACAAACATGCATGCACAATTCAAAAACTGATAACCATACATATTTTAATGAAAATCAAGAACTAGGAAAAAGAGAGAGGTGGTTTGATTATACATACACTTCATCGACCTTCTCAGAACCGCAGCAACTGAGAGAAGATCCCATAATAATTGGTAGTACTATGTTATGTTGTTGGTGTTGTTATGTTATTGAACTGAAGAACAAGTTTAAGGAACATGTCTGAGAATGAAAGATATTTTCTTATAAAGAATGTTTTGGTCATCATTTTCAAATGCCGGCTAATCGACCATGGCCGGCAAATTCAACTTGTCACATCGAATTTGCTTCATCAATATAGCTAAAGGGTCATAATATATATTATTTACATATAATACTAATACTATTGCTATTTTTTCCACTCATGCTGGTTTGTGCTTTTTGAAACTATAGATAGATTGGTAGACATAAGTGCTAATATGCCATTAAGATTCCTTTTTCAGCTGTTGTCCTCGAATTTGTCTACAAAGGAGCTAAGCTAAAGTAAGGGTGTAGGTTAGTTTAATTTATGCGTATTCTCAAATTGAATTACTATGATAAAAGAAACTTGAATCATTAAAATAGTTAATGGAGTGACTACATTTTATAAATAATTTAACTATTATATTTTAATTTAAAATAATTTAATATTTTTTAATTAAAAATTCAATATTTTTTAAATAAAAATAATTTAAACTAAAAAAATCTTAATAAACATGTATCTTTAATATTTTATTTCGTTTCTTAAAATAAAAAATAAAAAAGGAATCGTTTTTTTATTAAATTTAATTTCTTAAAATAAATAAATAAATAAATAAATAATATATATATATATATATATATATATATATATATTTATTTGTTTTAAATTTGTTTTTTGTTAGAAAATATAAACAAAAACAAAAAAAAAAATATTTTTATGTATTTTTTCTTGAAAATTAAAAAAGGAAGAAAAAATTATTTCATTGTTTAACTTTTTATTTCTAGACATTTAAAATAATATATATATATATATATATATATATATATATATATATATATATATATATATATATATATGTTTTTTTTTAAACTGTTAGTTTTTTCTGAAAAAAAAAAACTAAAATTCTTTTTATAAAAATTGTTTTTCCGTAACAACAAAAAACTCAAAAAAAACTTTTAAATCCTACGAATTTCACAAAGAACCGTCATTTCTTTGTCACAAATCCAAATCTTTGATTCTTTCCTCGTGAACACTGATATTTCCTAAACATCTTAATACTGAATTTCTAAAGCTACGGTGAATTCGAAAATCACTCGATCTACCAATATCGTTGTTGCAGTTGCTGAAGCTAACATAACATATCCTCGTTGACTAGATATGAATGGTCTAATCTTAGTAATTTCATCCTCCATTCCAACGCCGCAAGATTTGGCTCCTCCAAAAGTCAACAAAAGAGCATTCCATGATTTTCCAACCTCTCAACCTTTGCATCTTCTTTATCAAGGTGAATGTGAACCTTTGAATCGACCTCTTGTGCAACCTCTAGTACCTAGTGAAGACATGTTTCCCAACTTTCAACTACTCCAAGTCAATCTAAGCATGCTAGCGTGTACAACTTGGTGTACCAACAAAACTCCAAATTCCTAGCAGGCATAATCCTAAGAATTGAACAAAATCTATAGTATGCCCTCAGAGGGATATCAAGATACGATAAACGGCTTCGTGCGATAGTCACTTCTTGATACCAGAGCCAATCCTCACCAAAACGGCCACACCACTTAAAATTAATCCATGGTCTCCAATCCACCACCTAAATAGGGGCACCAGACTCCTCCACTGGGCTCTAAGGGAAGGGGATGAAGCCTTACTCTACCTAAAGCTCGTAGTTGTCGCCGACCATTGACGCACCACTCCCGATATATAGAAAGGAATGACGTGGATGCTCTTACTACAAAACAAAAAAGGAACCATTTATCTGCACACATCCTTAATAGCAAAATCTTGATAGAAGCCTCGAAGTAGACTATAACGAGACTAGGGCCCCTGGAAAACATGTGGAACATGTCAACAACATGTCAAACAACTACCACGCCATGGTGTTGTAAAGTGCAAACTCTTTACACTAACCCTCACTAGAGCTGTCGTGACGTGGTATAAGTCCCTTCTAGACATAAGCATTGACTCATGGAAGGATATATGTGACTCCTCCATCGCCTAATTTACCGTCCGGAAATGACAACCTACAACTGTAGTGGTGCTCAGAGGGATCATGCAGGGGAAGAAAGAAACTATATGTGAATACATAGATCGTTTCACAAAAGTAGTCATGGCAGGAGTAGGTGAAGACGATGGGCTAAATGTTGGATATTCAAGAAGTGATTTAGGCCAAAATGCATGTTATGAAAGAAACTGGGCTCAATAGAGCTTATAGTTTAAGCAAATTGTTGATTAGAGCATATCCCTATATGAACTGGGAAGAGGAGCTCATGGCTAAAGAAGGGGAAATGATCATGATTCAGGTAACTCTAGATACCACCGGGCCGTAGAAAAAGACAACAAGTGTTGAAGAGATGGCATGGAGCAAGGATCCCAAACTAAGTTCCCATCCTACACTCATTTAAACGCTTCAAGGGAGAGGATATTAAGAGAGTGAGCCAATATTAAGTTTAAAGTTGGGATAAAGAACCCCTACCTGATTAAGGAATCCACAAGGAGAGATTAAGTCCAAGTATTGTCATTTCCACAAGAGTCACACCATAATAGAAATGAGTTATTTCATCTAAAAGATGTCATTGAGGAGATGATCAAAAAGGGGTATATCATCGAATACACCCAGGAAAGAAAGAAGGAGTCTAGAGAGCGGGAATAGTTACCCTTAAAGAAATAGTCTCCTCGTAGAAAAGAGGATGGCCAAAAGGGAAAACGTCAGTACAATGCTTCTATCATATGTGCCCTTTCTAGGCCGAGTAACTTTGCCAAAGGAACCATCAAAAGAAGAATTGTCAATTGATGGGTGTTAACAAGGAAGAATGAGCTACTACGATCGGGAATCTGAAAAGGCTCGTCCTAGGATTCCCGAATAGCGAGATATTAGGCGAGAATCCCAAATGAGATCTTTCCCCTAGTGATAACAGTCGCCATGGCCAACTCTGATGTGTACAGAATCCTATCCAAAGACGGAAGCTCTTGTGACATCATGTATGCTGAGTTTTTTTGGAAAAACTTGGGTTGAGAAAAGAGAAGTTGCGCATGTACAAAAGGTCTGATTTCCAGGATTTCAATGGCATGATGGCCCATACCTAGGGGTAAATTTAATTGATACTCACCTTAGGAGAAGGAAGAGACACCATGACAATTAATCTACAATTCTTGGTGGTTCCCTATTGAAGTGTATACAACTGCATCTTGGGTAGGCACTTCACAATAACGGTAGATGTGGTGGCTTCCCCATTATACCTCAAGGTAAAGTATCACAATAAAACGGTTTGTGCTAACCTTTCTAGAGCTCAGAGGATACACAAGGCCCTGTAACACAGTTAGAGCGGAAAGGATGGGGAGAAAGATATGGAGATTAACTTAGCCTCCTTAATTAGACAGTTATACAAAATGGCAATTAAACCTCCCAAGAAAGGAACAAGGATTCCCGGCAGGTACGTTACGAATACCTCTAACTTGAAGTTGCAGAAAGTGGCCCTGAATTAAGATTAACTTCAGACACACTAATCTGCATCAGTGAATTGAAGGACAATAAGTAGTGGTGAACCCACTCGGTTAAACTTTCCCTTATTTCTTGTATAAAATGTAAATTGCAGCTATGATGTAATGACATTTCTTCCATCAAGAATAAGTATAATTTCACTAAAAATTAAATTTCCTTGTGGTCACAAAGGAATGTAAGATCTCTCAGGTAAACTACCAAAGCAATCAAAGCCCAACAGTTTAAGTGTGAAGTTAAATATAAAAGACTAAAAAATGGAAATAACACACCTCTTGCTATCTATCCATTCTAGAGGTCGAGGTGAGTCCCTAACACGTCAAACTCAAATCAGGTTTTCACTTGGGTAAGAGAAAAGGTATCGACCCTTGGACGACCACGACCCCAGAGAAGTCTAATAAAACTTCGAGCACGATCTCGGAAAAAAGATATCTCCTAGAACAACGAACACGTAATTTAACACAATACCATAACTGGTAAAAAAATAATAGTAAGTCACGATAATAAATGTATGCACTTCCAAATAGGAACCACAAGGTATAAATATTAAACAAAGGCACACCATACTGTAAAAAAAAGCCTTATCCTCGTTAGGTAGCGCCAAAGGCCAAGACGGAGGATGCCCAACATGTATGATAAGAAAAATCTATTAATTCCTCTTAACGAGAATCCTAGGATTTGTTTAAGAAATAGGAGTAATCTGTTAAAACAAGATTTTTTTTATGCCCTTAAAAGGTTTTGATGATAACCAAGTATTTAAAGAACAATATGGTTTGCTAACATTTTGTATAAGTGTGCATGATCACAATCATAGAACTAATCATGATTATTCTCATATGTGGAGAAGTAATTCAAAATCTGATTTTGATTGATCAGAATCTAAACTAGTTCGTCGACTTTGACGGTATCATACTCTGGTCTCATGACCCAGCTTCTGATGACAACTCGTATTCTGAAAGGATGGGGGGCAGTTGATGCGTACACTGTACCAAAACAGTCATGTCTTATCAAAGCCCCATAATTCAGGATAGAGTCAACTAAGGTTTCGTTTTGCAAGGCTCAAGGAATGGTGATGTGATATCTTCAATCTATTCTACCTTTTGGTAGATACCTAATACTTTGAAAGATACTGAGATCAAGGTTATTATTGAATGGACAAAGCTTCAGACCAAATGCATGTCTCCAACGTCTCTCTTGGCATACTTCTTCACTAAGTTTTCTCGTTATGTTCAAACCCTCCAACGACTATTTTTCAGTCTTTATAAAAGGAAGCTAGAGATTCAAATGAAGGTTAGAACATCACAAGGCATTACAAGAAACTTGGCATAACTCTAAGTTGTTATTTATGTAATTATTATTGCTTAAAGATCATAAGATTTCTTATCTTTGATTATCTTAGACATCTTAGAAAGGTTGAAAACCTTTGTGATTGTTGCACTACTAATATACTTATGATTGTTTATCAAAGTATAGTAGTAATCTTTTCTACTAAACTTCTATTTAAAGTATATGAGGTCTCTTGTATGGGGACTTGAGCAAGGAAGTCTCTTTCTAGGTTGATTGAGCAAGGAAGTCTCTTGTCTGAGGACTTGAGCAGAAGTCTCTTTCTAGGTTGATTGAGCAAGGAAATCTCTTGTCCGAGGACTTGAGCAGAAGTATCTTTCTAGGTTGATTGAGCAAGGAAATATCTTGTTTGAGGACTTGAGCAAAAGTCTCTTTCTAGGTCGATTGAGCATTGAAGTCTCTTGCAAGTGTGTTTGCGTAATTTATAACTTGTTTGGTTATAGTGAAAATCTCTTGTTGAGGCAAGGGGGATGGACTACTCTTAGTTGAGGAGAGAAACCAGGATAATCTTTGTGTGTTATTTGCATTTACTTCTGATCTTTATATTTCTGCTATTGTGTTTCAATTCTAATATCAAAGTCTTTACATTGTTCAGAATTTGAACTTGTTGGTTCAGAAGTAACACATTTGTACACAATTCAACCCCCCCCCCCTCTTGTATATTTTTCTCATCTTCATAATCTTGTTCACAAATTGAAGCATGAAACTTCCTAGTCGTTTTTGTACCATGGCAACCTAAAAGCATTGGAGAAAACCTGAATGGAATAAATGTAGAACCTCCAGCGGGATCAATTATGCATCAGTAGTCGGTGAATCTTAACAAATGATCCTTATACTTTAGGAACTTCAATATCATGACTAAAGATCGGACCCCTCCCCCCCCCCCCCCCCCCCCCCCCCCCCCCCCCCCCCTAGCATCATTGGGTTGTAACAAATACAAAACATTAGCCTTAATAACCTGACCAGTTAAATCCTGGATTCCACCTACGTTGAAGAGGGCATGACTTATGTACCCGAAATACTAAAAACCATCATTGTTAAAGCCCCTCCAGTGATAAAGATATCGATATTACCTGCCATGATAGGGATAACTCGGGGAGTCATCCTAATTTCTTGAATTATTTTCTCATATTTCATCTTATTTGTAGGGTATGAACAAATAGATTATAAAAGGAATTACTAAAAGGATATTCAAGAAGGAGAGGATTACTTATCTCACTCACCAAATATAACTAGGTTGGCATGTTTCGAGTCAACACTTATCATCATGTGTGTCTCAATAAGTCACTTCAGTTGCTTCTTCAACACCTCATTAGGAGGGACAACAACCAAATTTAACCTAGATCCTTAAAGACGAATATAATTTGCCTCTTTAGAAAAATGTCTTCTTAAGTCAAATCATCCATCCTATAAACATAAGACTCAAATCTAACAAGAAGTGGATTTGATGCCAAAAATTGGAGAAATGTATGAGCATTGATAAGGTGGTATGGGATTTATGAATCATATCTTTACGTGAGCCTATTCGTTGAGGGGAGAGACCAAGAAGAACCAATTTTTCAAATCCTCACACTATTTTAGTAAATGTTGAACATATTGGCATACTTCTGGAGAGATGTTACGGCTTGGCCATTTGCTGAAGCAACTGAGTTACGTTGAGCTTTAAAAATATGAAAGAAGAGGAGAAAAGTCGACTCACTCTTCCTTTATTCTCACTAATATTGGAATACTTGACATAATCCCAACTCACCGGGTGTAATTGCGAATGGGAGATTAAGAAGCAGTTAAGGACTCAACCTTAAAATCATTGAAAGGTAGATAAAGGCCTATCAAAGAAAACAAACACTCATGACGAGGAATGACACAACCCGCATACTTGTTGCATACCCTATAATCTTCATCATGAACAAACACTCCCTAGTCGAATGAAGGTCCCACTATGGTAAAACATGATCCAAACTTCCCTCATAAACAAAAACGAATGCGACATCCAACGTCTCCTGATCCGCCCACAATGGCGAGTTGTCCCCCTTTGCGTTACAAATTCTGGTAGGAGGAATCTCCATTGTGAGAAATAATGTCAATAGAGAATAGACAAATATGAAGAAACATCAAAATACACATTCAAGGTTAAAGATCCAGTGCTTTGTTTAAACATGCCAATAACCGAAGTTCGAATATCAAAGAGCTCTGAAACCTCTTCTTCAAAACCCTAATAACGAAGGCAGAAGTGGAAAGAAAGGAAACTACCAACCTTACCTTAAAGAAATAAATTTTATGGCCTATATGTCATAAGAATTGTTCCATTCTGGAACCTGAAATTGATGCTCTAGCTCCATGAAGGAACCAGAAATGAAGAGAGTTGAATAAATGTTAATCTTGAACGGTGACTCTGATCTCCTTTACGGTGGTACAGGGTGGATCTTCATGGTTGACATTCCAATGCTCAAGTTATTTCAAGATTCAATATGAATAGAATGAAAGTGGAGATTATAAATTGTCCCTTGCTCTTTGCATGTGAACTATTTTATAGATGGCTCTCTTTTGGCCCTGGCGGCTTTCGCGATTGAAATGTAGGGCTTTCTTCAAGATGCATAGAAGTGGTACAAGGATGCTTCTGATTCCATTGAGGAGAAGGATCTCCAGGTGAAGGGGTACCATAAATATTCTATTCAGGCGACTAAGGCTTTTAATGAAATGTTTTACCTTGATGTTTCAAGTGATGTTAGCTTTAGAGATTTGTGTCAGCCTTTGTTTTTAAATTATCGTTGCTTATGAATTGTCATAACTATGGGCTTGTTATTTTTCTTTGAATTTTTTATTTACTTTAGAGTTTAGGTCAGACCAATGGCATTAATTTCTATTGTGGGATGTCTGTTTTGGGAAAGAAATTCTCTACTATTTGTTTTATGGAAGATACATCACATTTGATAGTAATGAAGTGGCAGATATGCCCCTGGAATTTTCCAATTTTTTGCAACTTTGTGCATTTGAATGATGTCGGATACCATTTTTGGTTGTTGCACTTGCTCGTATTCTTTAGGATTTGCCATAGTAGTGTATTTATTTGTACATCAGATTTATCGATTTGTTTGCTTTTCTCAGGCGGTGCATGGGACCGGCAAAGTCGAGTTTATGTAGCCATACTTTGTACTGTGCTCCATATCACAACAAATTGTTACCCAATTATGGAGAAGTGTGTTTAATAAGCCTCGGATGTGAGGCCTGCATTTGAGCCATATTAGAATTGCATAAATGTGTTAAGTTTGTATCAGATACGCAATTGGGCACGGAATGTGCTTAAGCCGTATCAGAATCGCATAAATGCATTAAGCTTGTATCGGATACACCTTCATGCATTTTATCTTTGCTCCCCTATTTCGGGTGTCTTAAAAGAAAGAGACGAAGAAGTAAACGACAGAGGAAGAAAGAGATATATGTTTATATACATTTGTCATGGATATGTCTTCTTTAGTATATGTATTTCCCCATGGATACAAGGTGGAATTTCCTACTTACCGATTTGGGGTGAGACTCATTTTTTAAAGGTGTCTTCTTGAGTTGGATGGAGCATTGCAGTACCTTGCTTTGGGACTGGCATGTCGATGTGTTGTTGGAAGGCCAACTCCTATAGGAACATAGCTTGAGAGAAATGGCATAACTGTTTGGCTCGTAGAATTGCTCTGTCCGATAATTTGGCGAGGCATTTTCAATCACGGGGGTTAAGATTTCCCAGCTTCCCTTCAATTCTAGAGCGAATATCTACCTCAAGTAGATCTGGGGTACTTCTGTGGTGAATCTTGCCAGTTAGCCTGCTTTACTCGGACCTGGAATTATGTTTGGACATGTACAATGTTCCTTACTAGGCTCATATAGTCTTTCCTTGGGAACAAGGATTTTGAATGGCGATCAGGGTACCTTTCCTCTAGTGTGCTTAGCAAACCTCCACTTTTTGATCTGGTCTGAAGGGACCTTGGTGCATCAAATGGAAATCACGTGGTACCCCAATGACGCACCCCGGTGATGGATCGGCGCCCAACATTAACTATGAACTTGCGGTATTCAGGCTCCATTAACTATGAACTTATGGTATCCTTCTGATGTCACCCATGTAATCACCCTAGAAGCGACGGGAAGTGTGGGTGCAACCAGGTTGGACGGTGGATTGCGAGGCTTAGGCCCGAACTTCATGAAAATTGCCTTCGGTCCCAGTGCAACCTTAGATTTGGGCATGAGAGTCTTCCTTTGCTATTCTACGGAGTTCTCGAAGGAATCAAATATCTAGATTCCGAAGAAAATAAGTGGAAATGGTGGTTGACAAATCTCTGTGTCCGCCCCCGAACACTTTTTGACTCAGAGCTATGGGGAATTGTTGAATAATGAAAACATGAGTTGATTCGCTCTTGATCTAGTAACCTAAGAAGGTTACAAACTGGAAAATTGAAGATCTAGATCTGAACTGCAAGAATCCAGATCTGGAACTTCTCAACTTGTTCAATGTTGTTTGAAAAGTGAACGTGATTTTCTCGGAAATTGTAGGAATCATAAGTTGATTCCCATAAATAGTACCATTGTTCTCTTTAAGAACCAAAACAGTATCTTCTAGCTCCGCGAAGGAACAAAAAATGAAGAGATTTGAATAAATATTGATCTTGAATGGTGGCTCTGGTCTCCTTTGCGGATGCATGAGGTGTATCTGCATAGTTAGCACTCTAATGCCCAAGCTAGTTCAAGGTTTAAGATAAGTATAATGAAAGTGGAGTTCAGAAATTATATCTTGTTCTTCGCATGTGAACTGCTTTATGCATTGGGCTGATTAGAATGGATTTAAGATGGACTGGACCTTGGGCATTTGGCCCTTTGGTTAATCCAGAACAGGTACTACCGAACGAAATATGGCATATGAACCTGATATGAAGATCAACGCAAAAGAGCTCGCAATAAAAAGGGAAGTTGATGATATAAAAGAGAATGAGCTTCTACAATTCATAAATTATGAAAAAGGGGGAAATAATACTTTGGGAAATCTTTATATGCATTTGTCATACCCTAAATCTTACCCTAAGTTTTTTTTATCTGCATTAGCATGACATGCATTCCGTTTTATCATATAGTATATCATTCATTTCATTATATTATTCATAGGTTCAAAGGTTGGCTTTGTTGTTTATCATTGTCATATCATTTGCATTTATTTGATTTAAATTTATGAATACTTTTGGTTTACGGTTTAAAATTAATTGGTCTCCTATTACTTAATTTTATGGGATTTGGAGTAAAAATAAGAAAGTTTCCACAATGAGCATCAATTGAGAAGTTTGATCATACTAAGGGGAAAATGCTTAAGGACTCTATTGAGCAGGGACAAGTTACTTTAAATAATCACACCATGGGGAAAAACGTCTGAAAACTCCGTTGAGCAAAAGGGCAAGCAGCTTCAAGATTTAGTCAATATGGGACAATCACATCGAGATTCTACAAATCTCTCCAAGAATTGGTTAATCAGGGGCACTGCTCCAAGGTTCAAAGTATTGGGGCAGACCGTCTCAAGTCATTATGGTAAAAATGTCTCATATTTCCTTTCAATCCAAATTCCTTTAAAGACCATACAGACTAGGGAAAAACTGGCTATAAAGGGGCAGTTCTTCTCCATACTTTTAAAGTTGCTCCAGAAAGTTATGTCGTGTATAAGCAACCGCTAAACTCAAGACGCATGTCAGGAAATCATGCTAAGCACATCCTATAACTTTTCAACAAGAAGCCTTGTAGCCAAGCAAGGCACTGCATAGTTTTAACCATTTAAGGGAACTTGTTGAACCTTCAAAACCATTACATAAATCGTCACCATGCAGTAATCATGTCGCTTCGCTCATGCATATCATTCATCTAGTATAAAATGAAGCCTTGTAAAACAAACAAGAAAAACGAAAGCCTATTCTTTATTGGCACCTCCAATAAAAATCAAAGTCCAACCTCAACTACCACCCTTTGAAGTCCAATCTTTATTGACACCTCCAAAAGAGATCAAAGCCCAATATGCATTTGCCTTTTGAGGATCCAATCATCGTTGATAATTCATCTTCATTGACACCAATCAATAGGGGTATACAAAAGCCTTGTTTCATTTTGATCCATTTTGACAAAAAAAACATTCCGCCCTGCATAGCCCATACGTACCACAAAGCCCAACTATGTTGGCATTATTCATATAGTAATCATCATTACATAGCATTGCATCCCTAAAAAAACGTAGCATATCCATCAAGACGGAGCATTACGCCATACAAATTCAAACATGCATATAAAGCATAAGCCAAACTTGGTACCTTATATGAAAGAGCCAAATCAATCCCTGGTTAGAACGATGATATACCTCCGAAGAAAATATCATCCCCACAAATCTCCCAATTGATATTCCCAGTATATTTCCTTTGAAATACTTCATTTTGTTGTCCAGTCTCCACACTGATATTCTTTTTTATCTAGCCATCGTGCTAATGTCATTACTTCTTTTCCAGTCGCCGTACTGATATATTTTCCAACACTCGTCCGTTTTGACTTTTTTCCAACACTCGTCCGTGTTTACCATATTTTTATGACACTCATCAGTGTTGATTATATCTTTCCAACACTCGTCTGTGTTGACCTTTTTCGACACTCGTTCGTGTTGACCGTATTTTTTGACACTCGTCCGTGTTGATAGTTTTTTCCCAACACTCGTCCGTGTTGACCATTTTTTTCCAAAACATGTTCACGTTTACCATATTTTTCCAACACGCATCCGTGTTGACCTTATTTTTCCATCACTCGTCTGTGTGGACCACTTTTTTCCAACATTCGTCTGTGTTGATCATTTCTTTAACACTCGTCCATGTTGGCTGTATTTTTCCAACACTCGTCCAGGTTGACCTTATTTTACCAACACTCATTCGTGTTGAACTTATTTTTCCAACACTTGTCAGTGTTGGCATTTTTTCTAACACTCGTCCGTGTTGATCATATTTTTCCAACACTCGTCCGTGCTGACCATTTTTTTCCAACAATCGTCCATGTTGACCAACTTTTTTCCAACAATCGCTTGTGTTGACCTTATTTTTCCATCACTCGTCCGTGTTGACCATTTTTTCCCAACACTTGTCCGTGTTGACCTTTTTTCTAACACTCGTCAGTGTTGATTGTACTTTTCCAACACTCGTCCATGTTGACCTTATTTTTCCAACACTCGTCTGTGTTGACCTTATTTTTCCAACACTCGTCGGTGTTGACTGTATTTTTCCAACACTCGTCCATGTTGACCTTATTTTTCCAACACTCATCCGTGTTGACCGTATTTCCAACACTCATCCGTGTTGAACGTATATTTCCAACACTCGTTCGTGTTGACCTTATTTTTCCAACACTCGTCCGTGTTGATTGTATTTTTCCAAGACTCGTCCGTGTTGACCTTTTTTTCCAACAGTCATGTGTATTGACCTTATTTTTCCAACACTCATTCATGTTGACCTTACTTTTCCAACACTCAATCGTCTTGACCTTATTTTTCTAACACCTATTCGTGTTAACCATTTTTCCAACACTTGTCCGTGTTGACCATATTTTTCCAACACTCGTCCGTGTTGACCTTATTTTTCATCGCTCGTCCGTGTTGACCTTTTTTCTAACACTCAAATGTGTTGATCGTATTTTTCCAACACTCGTTTGTGTTGACCGTAATTTTTCAGCACTCGTCCGTTTTGAGCATTTGTTTCCAATACTCGTCTGTGTTGACTATTTTTTTTCACCACTCGTCTGTTTTGACCATATTTTTTCAACACCCGTCCGTGTTAATCCTAATACTTCCAATACTCGTTCATATTGTTTTTCATCACTCTCCCGTTTTGACCATATTTTTCCAACACTCGTCCATGCTGATCCTAATCTTTCCAATACCCATCCATATTGTTTTTCATCACTCGTTCGTGTTGATCTTACCTTTTCAATACTCTTCCGTATTTATTTTTGACAATCATCCGTTTTGATCTTTGCTTCCCAACACTCATCTGTGTTAATCTCTTTCCAACACTCGTCTGTGCTGATCTTATCTTTCCAACACTCGTCCATGTTGACCTGGTTTCCCCAACATTCGTCTGTTTTAACTAAATTTGACCCCAACATTCGTCTGTGTAGATCTTGTAACACCCTTCTAAAATACCCCAATATTTAATTAAAACAACAAAATATGAATCAGAGTAGATATGCAATTTCAGGGTGTCACACTTGACACTTCACACCATTCACCAAAATAACTTGTCATGCTCATTTATTAATCAAAATAAAACATTGCACAATTCGCAGCGGATAAAAATCTAACAACATTCGAACCATGTAACACATTACATGTAAAATTGTTCAACAACCAAAAAAAATGAAAACAAGGTAAAACATCCCGTCCCGATGTTACATATACCAGAGCATGACCCACTAAGGAACTACACTAGACTCCAAGCACTAGCTTCTACTCAATCACTGCTCGTTACCTGAAACATAGTTGTAAGGGTGAGTTCCTCAATCGATATAATAAGCATTATAAAATATCATGTAATGTTAAGTAAATTAACACATTCATCACCCTAATCATATCACACATTCAGCAACGGCAACATCAACTCATACTCATACTCAACACAAACACAAAACACACGTATAATATTGGAATACATCCATTCATATTATACGCCATCCATACATTATGAAATGAGACTCCATGCATGCGGTACCGACTATTCGTGAACACATAGTTCACCCTCACCGATCAAACCCAGATACGACTACCAAGCTCACTAGTCCCACTCATTTGAGACCTAGTGACTCACTCACTAATTCCTCACCATGGGAATTAGCTACCACCATAAAGGCTATGCTATGCACGCTAAATCACCTAGCATGCAAACATCAACAACAATCCACAATGGACATATGCTCACACTCTAAGCCATAAACAATCCATCCACAATTGCATACATAATAGATATATTCACAGCATTATGCATACCATCATACATCATCAGCATATTTATCACAGAATCATATCATGTCATGCCAAATAATAAATCACAGTATTAGCACACTCTACTAATACCTATACTGCTCAAAACAACGGGAAATGATCCCTACTATATCATACATGCAATATATCATTCCCCAATATAGGCCAATCATCAAATATGTACACATAATTCCATTCCAAAATGTACACAATATTCAAATATCAATTTTTCACTTTTCCAACAGCGTTAACCCGTTAACGCCCTGGGTTAACCCGTTAACGCAAAACAGAATTTAATTTTTTTTTATCATAACAGTGTTAACCGGTTAACGCCCTGGGTTAACCCGTTAACGCAAGACAGAATACAAATTTAACAGTTTTTCAACAGTGTTAACCGGTTAACGCCCTGGGTTAACCTGTTAACGCAAGACAGAATGCAATTCTAACAGGATTTTAACAGTGTTAACCGGTTAACGCCCTGGGTTAACCTGTTAACGCAAGACAGAATGCAATTCTAACAGGATTTCAACAGCGTTAACCTGTTAACGCATTTGGTTAACCCGTTAACGCAAGACAGAATACGTTTTTAACAGTTTTTCAACAGTGTTAACCGGTTAACGCCCTGGGTTAACCTGTTAACGCAAGACAGAAAATTTATTTTTTTAATTATCATAAAAGTGTTAACCTGTTAACGCCCTGGGTTAACCGGTTAACGCAAGACAGAAAGCTGTCCCTGCGCTAACAACGGATAGAATGTAGAATTGCCCGCATTTTTCGCCGTTGGAGGACTTCCGGACCTCCGATTTCGATTCCGTAAAAAGCTACACGTCCAGAAAATTTCGACTCATCCAAATATAGATTCATTCATGGTTTTAACGTAATTTATTCATCACCATTTTCAGCATTCATCATCCTGATTAGGGTCAATTCAATGGCTTATTACTACCCATTACATGTTAACCCATAATACCCATTAAACGACGATAAACCCCCCTTACCTGAGTTAATCCGGCAATTGATTCTTTGACCTTCAACAATCGAGAATTCTCCTCCTGAGCCCTAGCCTCTTCTTCTCCCTTTCTCCACTTTCCAGTCGCTTCTCTGTTTTCACGTGAAAAAACCCTTTTCTAATTGGGACTCTTTACTGATTCCAACTTATAATTCCAATAATAATAATCCAATAATATTCCAATTATTTAATTAAATTAATAAATATACTAATAATAATATATATGAATGGTTTATCTAAATAATACCATCTCATTCATATTATCATCATAATATACTATTAAACTTAAATTAAATAATTATCATATTTTATCGGGGTGTTACAGATCTCATCATTCAATACTCATCTGTATTGATTTCCAACACTCGTTGATGTTGACATTATCTTTCCAACACTCGTTTGTGTTGATCATTCCCTTCAATACTCGTTTGTATTGATGCTTGATAAAGGTGTTCGACATCTCCGGTCCAACCACAACACTCTCACCGGACTCATACCAACATAAAGGTGTTCGACATCTCCTACCATACAAAGCTTCAAACGGTGCCATACTAATGCTCGAATGAAAACTATTGTTGTAGGTAAACTCAATCAAAGGTAAATAACAATCCCAAGCACCTCCCTTTTCCAAAACACAAGCCCTCAAAAGATCCTCCAGTGACTGAATCGTCCTCTCAGTCTGACCATCAGTCTGCGGATGATATGCGGAACTCAATCTCAGCTTAGTTCCCAAAGCCCTCTGCAAACCTTCCCAGAACTTTGATGTAAATCTAGGATCTCTGTCCGAAACAATACTCGACGGAATACCATGCAAACTTACAATTTTCTCAATATACAACTCAGTTAATCTCTCTAACGGATAATCCATTCTGATCGGAATGAAATGAGCCGATTTTGTCAATCTGTCAACAATCACCCAAATAGCTTCAAAATTCTTAATTGTCCTCGGTAAACCAGAAACAAAATCCATACTGATACTATCCCACTTCCACTCTGGAATAGCCAACGGTTGCATTAGCCCAGACGGCTTCTGATGCTCAATCTTTGACTTCTGACAAGTCAAACAAGAATAAACAAAACTCGCAATTTCTCTTTTCATTCCCGGCCACCAAAATAACTTTTTCAAATCATGATACATCTTCGTAGCCCCAGGATGAATACTCAGGCCACTACGATGTCCTTCCTCAAGAATACTCTTCTTAAGTTCGGTAACATCCGGAATACACACCCGATTACCAAATTTCAAAACACCATTCTCATCAACTCTGAATTCACCACCTTGACCTTGATTCACTAGAGTCAACTTATCAACCAAAAGCACATCGGATTTCTGACCCTCTCTAATCTCATCCAGAATACCACTCGTTAACTTCAACATTCCCAATTTAACACTATTGTGAGTACTCTCACACACCAAACTCAAGTCTCTAAACTGCTCAATTAAATCCAATTCCTTAACCATTAACATAGACATATGCAATGATTTCCGACTCAATGCATCAGCCACTACGTTTGCTTTACCCGGATGGTAATTCAAACCAAAGTCATAATCCTTCAGAAACTCTAACCATCTCCTCTGTCTCATATTCAGCTCTTTCTGATCAAACAAATACTTTAAACTTTTATGGTCACTGAAAACCTCAAATCTTGACCCGTACAAGTAATGCCTCCATAACTTCAGAACAAATACCACAGCTGCCAACTCTAAATCGTGTGTCGGATAGTTCCTCTCATGAACCTTCAGTTGTCTCGAAGCATAAGCTACAACCTGCTTATTCTGCATCAAAACACCACCCAAACCCAACAATGAAGCATCACAGTAAACCTCAAATGGTTCCGACGGACTTGGTAATATCAGAATAGGAGCAGTAGTTAACCTTCTCTTTAACTCTTGGAAACCTTCTTCACATTTTGAGTCCCAAACAAACGCTTGCCCCTTTCTAGTCAACATCGTCAACGGTAACGCCAACTTAGAAAATCCCTCAATGAATTTCCTATAATAGCCTGCAAGTCCAAGAAAACTCCTTATCTCAGAAACTGACTTCGGAGCTTCCCACTTAGATACCGCTTCTATCTTAGAAGGATCAACAGCAACACCCCCTCTTGAAACCACATGACCAAGAAAACTAACCTCTTCTAACCAAAATTCACACTTGGACAGTTTAGCAAATAACTTCTTTTCTCGTAGAACCCCTAAAACCACTCTCAAATGTTCAGCATGCTCTTCTTCAGATTTCGAATACACCAAAATATCGTCAATAAACACCACAACAAACTTGTCTAGGTACGGATGGAAAATCTTATTCATATACTCCATAAATACCCCAGGCGCATTAGTCACACCAAAAGGCATTACAGAATACTCATAATGTCCATACCTTGTTCTGAAAGCAGTCTTCTGAATATCCTCAGTTTTCACACGTATCTGATGATACCCCGATCTCAAATCTATTTTGCTGAACACACTCGCACCAACCAATTGATCCATCAAATCATCAATCCTCGGCAAAGGATACCGATTCTTGATCGTCACTTTATTCAGTTGCCTATAGTCCACACACAACCTCATAGTACCTTCTTTCTTCTTAACCAATAACACTGGTGCGCCCCACGGTGACACACTCGGACGAATGAATTTCTTATCCAACAGATCTTCCAGCTGACTCTTCAATTCAGTTAACTCAACAGCAGACATACGGTACGGAGCCATCGATATCGGCCTAATACCAGGTACCAAATCAATCGAGAACTCAACGTCACGCTCTGGCGGTAATTCATTCACTTCTTCAGGAAACACATCAGGAAAATCACACACCACGGCTAGATCGCAAATCGCCAGTTTATCTTTAGCCTCCAAAGTTGCTAACAGCATAAACAACTCTGCCACATCTGCTACTGCCTCATTCACCTGCCTTGCTGATAGAAACAAACTCTTTCCTTCCTCAATCTCAGGAAAGATCACAGTCTTATCAAAACAGTTGATAGAAACTCGGTTAAACACCAACCAGTTCATACCCAGGATAACATCAATCTGCACTAGTGGAAGTCACACGAGGTCCATCCCAAAGTCTCTACCAAAAATACTCAAAGGGCAATTTAAACAAACTGAAGTAGTAGTCACTGAACCCTTCGCAGGAGTATCAATCACCATACTCCCATGCATCTCAGATATCTCTAATTTAAGTTTCACAGCACAATCCAAAGATATAAAGGAATGAGTCGCACCTGTGTCAATAATAGCTACAAGAGGAAAGCCATTAATATAACACGTACCTCGGATCAAACGATCATCTGCAGAAGTCTCAGAACCCGATAAAGCAAAGACCTTGCCTCCTGACTGGTTCTCTTTCTTCGGCTTAGGACACTGCGGATTGATATGACCCACCTCTCCACAGTTGAAACAAGTCATAGTCTTCAACCGGCACTCTGCAGCCAAGTGACCACCTTTGCCACACTTGAAACACTTCTTCTCAGTACTGGTACACTCATGGATACGATGTCCAGCCTGACCACATCTGTAACACTTAGCAGGGGCACTGGAGTCTCCCCCACTAGGTCTCTTCATCCCACTCTGTCTCTGGAAACCTTTGCCAGCTGCATACGGCTTCCCACGATCATTCTGATTCTTGCCTTTCCTATCAACCCTCTGCTGATAGCTCTCCGCTCTGGCCTTGGTATCCTGTTCAAAAATCCTGCAACAGTCAACCAAGTCAGAAAACACTCTAATTCACTGATACCCAATAGCCTGCTTGATCTTGGGACGTAACCCGTTCTCAAACTTCACACATTTTGAAAATTCCCCAGTAGCCTCATCATAGGGAGTGTAATACTTCGACAGCTCTGTGAACTTAGCAGCATACACAGTAACAGACCGGTTGCCCTGCTTCAATTCTAAGAACTCTATCTCTTTCTTTCCTCTGACATCCTCTGGGAAGTACTTCCTCAGGAATCTCTCTCTGAACACCGCCCAAGTGATCTCAGCACTCCCAGCAGCTTCCAACTCAGTGTGGGCAGCAACCCACCAATCATCTGCTTCCTCTGACAGCATATGCGTACCGAACCTGACCTTCTGGTTATCGGCACACTCAGTCATTCGGAAGATCCTCTCGATCTCCTTCAACCACTTCTAAGCACCATCTGGATCGTATGCTCCCTTGAACATTGGAGGATTGTTCTTCTGGAACTCACTCAGTTGACGAGCAGCTCCCAATCCCACAACATTCGGATTCCCTCCAAGTACTCCAGCTAGCATACCCAGAGCCTCAGCAATCGCAGCATCGTCTCTACCTCTTCCAGCCATCTCTATTCTGAAAACCCAACAAGCTAAAACAATAAGTACTGATAGGGTTACACAACACCTATCACATACAGGGAAACAAAAATAATTACGACTCGACTCGACCGACTATGCTTTGATACCACTAATGTAACACCCTTCTAAAATACCCCAATATTTAATTAAAACAACAAAATATGAATCAGAGTAGATATGCAATTTCAGGGTGTCACACTTGACACTTCACACCATTCACCAAAATAACTTGTCATGCTCATTTATTAATCAAAATAAAACATTGCACAATTCGCAGCGGATAAAAATCTAACAACATTCGAACCATGTAACACATTACATGTAAAATTGTTCAACAACCAAAAAAAATGAAAACAAGGTAAAACATCCCGTCCCGATGTTACATATACCAGAGCATGACCCACTAAGGAACTACACTAGACTCCAAGCACTAGCTTCTACTCAATCACTGCTCGTTACCTGAAACATAGTTGTAAGGGTGAGTTCCTCAATCGATATAATAAGCATTATAAAATATCATGTAATGTTAAGTAAATTAACACATTCATCACCCTAATCATATCACACATTCAGCAACGGCAACATCAACTCATACTCATACTCAACACAAACACAAAACACACGTATAATATTGGAATACATCCATTCATATTATACGCCATCCATACATTATGAAATGAGACTCCATGCATGCGGTACCGACTATTCGTGAACACATAGTTCACCCTCACCGATCAAACCCAGATACGGCTACCAAGCTCACTAGTCCCACTCATTTGAGACCTAGTGACTCACTCACTAATTCCTCACCATGGGAATTAGCTACCACCATAAAGGCTATGCTATGCACGCTAAATCACCTAGCATGCAAACATCAACAACAATCCACAATGGACATATGCTCACACTCTAAGCCATAAACAGTCCATCCACAATTGCATACATAATAGATATATTCACAGCATTATGCATACCATCATACATCATCAGCATATTTATCACAGAATCATATCATGTCATGCCAAATAATAAATCACAGTATTAGCACACTCTACTAATACCTATACTGCTCAAAACAACGGGAAATGATCCCTACTATATCATACATGCAATATATCATTCCCCAATATAGGCCAATCATCAAATATGTACACATAATTCCATTCCAAAATGTACACAATATTCAAATATCAATTTTTCACTTTTCCAACAGCGTTAACCCGTTAACGCCCTGGGTTAACCCGTTAACGCAAAACAGAATTTAATTTTTTTTTATCATAACAGTGTTAACCGGTTAACGCCCTGGGTTAACCCGTTAACGCAAGACAGAATACAAATTTAACAGTTTTTCAACAGTGTTAACCGGTTAACGCCCTGGGTTAACCTGTTAACGCAAGACAGAATGCAATTCTAACAGGATTTTAACAGTGTTAACCGGTTAACGCCCTGGGTTAACCTGTTAACGCAAGACAGAATGCAATTCTAACAGGATTTCAACAGCGTTAACCTGTTAACGCATTTGGTTAACCCGTTAACGCAAGACAGAATACGTTTTTAACAGTTTTTCAACAGTGTTAACCGGTTAACGCCCTGGGTTAACCTGTTAACGCAAGACAGAAAATTTATTTTTTTAATTATCATAACAGTGTTAACCTGTTAACGCCCTGGGTTAACCGGTTAACGCAAGACAGAAAGCTGTCCCTGCGCTAACAACGGATAGAATGTAGAATTGCCTGCATTTTTCGCCGTTGGAGGACTTCCGGACCTCCGATTTCGATTCCGTAAAAAGCTACACGTCCAGAAAATTTCGACTCATCCAAATATAGATTCATTCACGGTTTTAACGTAATTTATTCATCACCATTTTCAGCATTCATCATCCTGATTAGGGTCAATTCAATGGCTTATTACTACCCATTACATGTTAACCCATAATACCCATTAAACGACGATAAACCCCCCTTACCTGAGTTAATCCGGCAATTGATTCTTTGACCTTCAACAATCGAGAATTCTCCTCCTGAGCCCTAGCCTCTTCTTCTCCCTTTCTCCACTTTCCAGTCGCTTCTCTGTTTTCACGTGAAAAAACCCTTTTCTTATTGGGACTCTTTACTGATTCCAACTTATAATTCCAATAATAATAATCCAATAATATTCCAATTATTTAATTAAATTAACAAATATACTAATAATAATATATATGAATGGTTTATCTAAATAATACCATCTCATTCATATTATCATCATAATATACTATTAAACTTAAATTAAATAATTATCATATTTTATCGGGGTGTTACAGATCTCATCATTCAATACTCATCTGTATTGATTTCCAACACTCGTTGATGTTGACATTATCTTTCCAACACTCGTTTGTGTTGATCATACCCTTCAATACTCGTTTGTATTGATGCTTGATTTCCAACCCCGAATTAATGATAGCCCATTCACCGTGATGACATCATACAATTCACTTTCTCAGCCGCAATGTTGATGATTAGTCTTTCTTTTAATCCCCACAGTGTCTTCTCTCCTCCTTTTGCGCGAGAAACTTTATCCCCTCAGCGAAGTGTCACTTTCCTTTCACAAGATGTCTTTGTCTTTTGTACGATAAAATATCAATATTTGTCTTTTATGCTTGCATTTTGCAAGTGCTCAATCATTTATCTTCTACTTTGTGAAAAAAAACTTGTTGGATTGTCTAACTACCAATACTTGTCAAAGCTCATTAGTGAAGGCAATACAAAAAATATCATAAACACTTTTACCTATCTCTTCTCTTAGAAGTGCAAATTTTTGGATCTTTATTTTTAATCCTCTTCTACATCGGATATCTGAAAGTCGTTGATATTCATACTACTCATATCTCCAGCAAAAGAAAATCTTCGTGAATTCATAATATCTTACCTCATTTCATCCCCACCAAGTCTGTTGTCCATTTCACATCCCGAGCAGATAAATTCTCATTAAGCACATATTATTGCATCACATTGCATTCCATTTCTTTCATATGGCAAAATTTGGGGTTTTCTATATATTTAACTACCTACCACCATGATCATATGAAAAATTCCATTTCTTCATATCCTTTGGTTCAAGATAGTTAAATAAGGGCAGTTGTCATTCCTTAAATTTCACCCTAAGTTTTTTCATCCGCATCAGCATAACATGCATTCCATTTTATCATACAGTACATCATTCATTTCATTATATTATTCAGAGGTTCAAAGGTTGGCTTCGTTGTTTTTTATTGTCATCTCATTTGCATTGATTTGATTTAAATTTATGGGTTTTTTTTGTTTAAGGTTTAAAATTAATTTGTGTCCTATTACTTAATTTTATGAGATTTGGAATAAAAATAAGATGCAAATTAAAATAAATTAAATTTTTATTAGTATTATTTCTAAAAGTCAAAGCTTTGATTTTTAATCGATGACCAATTTAATTTTTAGTCCAATTATTTATTTTTGAAGCTAATTTATTTTGATTTTTATTTATACCATAAACCAAATACATAAAATCACATTTTCATTTCAATTTCCTTCCCGAAATTGAATTTCACATACATTTGCATTTGTATTCCAAGTAGAATTTACTATACATTTTCATTTTCATTTACATTTCATTTCAAACAAACACAAAATTTACATCTTATTTGCATTTCATTTATAACTATCTTAACTACCCATAACTACCTTAAAATCTCAAAACTAACACAATTCAATCATATCCTAGTAACTCTTAAACCCATCACAAGGACCATTATCCTAGGGTTCTAATTCAATTAAACATAACTAACTTTCCCTCCATTTTATTCCTATTTAAACATCACTCATCACCACCACGAGGGACCAATCACTATTTACAAAGAAAACACCAAAATCTCAATTTTCATCTCATAACAAACTTCACACTTCACGAATCTTCTTCATTCTTCCATAATCCAAACTTCTTCATCCTTCACCATATTCATCTTCACCCTCAAACTTCTTCACTATTCCATAATCAAACTTTACAAACTCACTAAAAAATTCACAACTTCACGATCCACCAAAAAAATCATAAAATTCTTCACCATTCTTCAACCAACTTTCAACCTTGAACAAGTCTTCATCTCCACCAAAATACCAAAATCACATAACCAAACTTTAACCTCCATAATCACCATTTTATCTTGAATCTTCCATTTCTCTTTATTGTCATATTCCATCATCCTCATCATCACCTTCAAGAATTATAAACCACAACAACAAACTTCAAAATTAACTATCATCAACATAAGCAAAACAAGAAGCAAAAAGGGAAGAAGTAGATTGGTTTAAGCATTTCATCAAGCATTTGGTGAGCAAGTTACAAAATGGTGACATCGGCAACGCTACAACCAATTCACAAACCGCAATTTTAGCAACAAACCATAAAAAATCAACAGTAACAAAGAGAAGCATAACAAAAGAAAAAAAAAAGAAAAAAATCGGTTGAGGCATTCCATCGAGCACCTTGCGAGTAAGAACGGAATCCCCATTTTTCTTCATTTCAATCGGTAATCTTTCATTCAATTCTATTCTTATATTATATGCTTGTTGTAGCTTTAATTTAAACCAAAATCTGTATTGAAACCGGGTCATAATTAAACCATAGCACAAACCGTAATTTAGTCAAAACCGCAAAAATGTAAAAAAAACTGCAAAACATAATCGCAACACAAAATCTGATAGACTAGCAAAAAAAATATATGAAACAATTTAAAGGAATGGTGAAATGAATTGTCTTTTTGTATTAATAGAAGGAAAGGTAAATAGCTAAAGTGTATAACCAGAGCAGAGCTCCTCCAGAGAATACAATCTCCTAATACAAATGATAGCAATAATCGTGCGTACCTAACAAACACCACCCTCTCCCATATATCTCCCACTACTAACAGCCTTCCTATGAATCAGGGATTTCCTTTGCCACGTCACTAACAGAATTGTTCCCCATTTTCTTACCCCTGCGAACATAGACTCTCCATACAGTAGGATTGGGTCTTTCATTAGTAACAGGCCCAATAGTAGTTGTTCTATCATTACCTTCCCCAGGAACAACAACCTTGTCCTCAAGGCTGAGAGAAGGGAACTGACTTTTTAAAACTGACTCATCCTCCCAAGTTGTGTCTTCTACAGCTCTTCCCTTCCAACGCACCAACCATTGTCGCACCCGCTGTCCATTTTTCGTAATTGGCCTTGAAGCCAACAATTCTTTCGGTTCTTCTAAGTGTTCTGGCTCTATCTCGAGCCCTTCCGGTAGTTGAGGTTCAGCAGCATACTCCCCAATAGCCTTCTTAAGTTGAGATTTATGAAACACCGCATGTACTCGACTTCCTTCAGGCAGTTTCAACTTATATGACACTGCTCCTATTTTTTTCTGGATAGGAAAAGGTCCAAAATACCGTGGAGCAAGTTTCTGATTAATCCTTCGAGAGATTGTTTGCTGCCTATGGGGTCGGAGATTCAAGAATACCCATTCACCCACCTCAAATGAATAAGCCTTTCTTTTCTTGTCTGCGTATCTCTTCATCTGCTCTTGAGCCCGAGTCAAATGATACTTCAATTGACGTAGAGCCTCATCCCGATAAACCAACTCAGCTGCCATTGCCTCTACCTTAGTTTCTCCCTGTAGAAATCTCACCATAGTAGGTGGTTTTCTTCCATACACCGCTTCAAATGACGTCGTACCCGTAGACACATGGAATGTGGTATTATACCATAATTTGGCCCACAGAATCCATTGTGACCACTCCTTCGGTTGTTCTGATGCAAAACAACAAAGATATGCTTCTAGGCACCGATTTACAACCTCCGTTTGCCCATCCATCTCCGGGTGATATGAAGAACTCATACTCAACATAGTCCCCTGCAAACAGAATAACTCTTTCCAGAATAAGCTAACAAATAAGGGGTCACGATCACTAACAATAGATTGTGGAACACCATGGAGACGCACCACCTCCTTGGTAAAAATCTCAGCCACTTTTCTTGCTGTATATGGATGCTTTAAGGGAATAAAATGTCCATACTTAGATAGTCTATCCACTACTACAAAAATAGCCTCATACCCCTGTGATTTCGGAAGACCAGTTATGAAATCCATTGAGATGTCCTCCCAAACTCTCTCCGGAATTGGCAGTGGCTGCAACAAACCCATGGGTGACGACGCCGAATACTTTTGACGTTGGCACACGTCACAACTCTGCACAAATGTTTGAACTGGCTTCCTCATTCCTACCCAATAGAGGTTACCAGCTAATCTCCGATATGTACGCAAAAACCCCGAGTGACCCCCAGTACTGGATGAATGAAACTCCTGCAACATTAAGGGTATGCATTTAGATTCTGCAGATAGCACCAGCCTACCATGATAGAATAATCTCCCTTTGATCAATTGGAAACCCGATTGAGATGTAGGATTCACATGCAAATCAGCCATTAGTTTCTTTAAATAAGGATCATTCCTTACTTCATGTTGGATTGTTTCTCCTGCATACATACTGGGAATGACATTATTCCTTTTAGTTCCACTTCTTCATGCATTCTTGAAAGGGCATCAACAGCTTTATTTTCTGGCCCGGGTTTGTACACTACCTCAAAATGATAACCCAATAGTTTGGCTATCCAATTCTGTTAATCAGCAGTAGTGATACATTGCTGGAGCAAGTGTCGTAAACTTTTTTGATCGGAATACACTATAAACTTCCTTCCCAACAAATAAGGACGCCAATGTTGAACGACCAACACCAATGCCATCAACTCCTTCTCATACGCCGACTTATTCAAATTATTCTTAGATAAGGCTTTGCTGAAGTAAGCTATGGGTTTCTTTTTCTGCATCAGTATCGCACCTATTCCTCTCCCGGATGCATCACACTCAATCTCGAAGGGTTGTGTAAAATCTGGAAGGGTTAAAACTGGAGCTTGAATCATAACCCTTTTTATATTCTCAAATGCCTTCAACTCTTCTGGTCCCCAATGAAACCCTTCCTTCTTGGTTAACTCCGTTAACGGTTTAGCTATCTTACCATAACCCACAATGAATTTTCGGTAATACCCTGTCAACCCCAAAAAAACCCTCACCCCTTTGACATTATGAGGAACTGGCCATTCCAAAATGCTATTAATTTTTGCTGGGTCCACTGCCACCCCCTGTTTAGAAATTACATGACCTAAATATTCAACCTTTATGCTAGCAAAATTGCACTTCTTTTGGTTAACTTCAAAACAATGGTGTTGCAAAATCTCTAATACTTGGGACAAGTGTGCTAAATGTTCCTTCCACCCCTTACTGTAGACTAGAATATCATCAAAGAAAACTAAGACAAACTTGCAAAGACATGGCTTAAAAATCTGATTCATGGTGGATTGGAAGGTAGCTGGAGCGTTTGTTAATCCAAAGGGCATTACTAGAAACTCATAGTGTCCTTCATGAGTCCGGAATGCCGTTTTTTTGCACGTATTCTTCCTTCACTCTGATTTGGTGATAACCGGATTTCAAGTCAAGTTTGGAGAAATACTCGGTTCCATGCAACTCATCTAATAATTCATCCACCACCGGTATCGGGTAGCGATTTGGAACTGTAACTTTATTCAACTCCCTATAATCAATACACATCCTCCATGAGCTATCTTTTTTTTTACTAGAATGACAGGGCTTGAAAATGCGCTTGAACTGTTTCGAATGATACCTTGACTCAACATACTCCGAACTTGTTTTTCGATCTCCTCTTTGTGGTGTTGAGGGTAACGATACGGTCTTACGCTTACTGGTCCAACATCCTTTTGTAACTCAATGGCATGATTAATTTCTCGTTTAGGTGGTAGCCCTGTATTTTCTTCAAAAACTCCCTTGAATTTGCTCAACAATTCATTAAGCTCCTGCTTTTGCACCTCGGTCAGTTCCTGTACTTCATTTGTTGGTACCACTTCTTCTTCTAACAAACTGTGCAAGGAGTCCATCGGTGCATGAGATACGTTATTGGTTGACACCTCTTTGGTAGTGAAGAATTGACCATGTAATTCCACCCTTTTCCTTCCCATAGAAAACTAATGGTCATCTTCTCCCAGTCAAAAGTTACTTTTCCAAACCGTTGCAACCAAGCCACCCCCAATATCATATCTAGGTCACCCAATTCGAGGACATAAGCATCAACACTGGTGGTAAAGTCATTCAAACACACCTCCAATTTTCTACATCTTCCTCTTGTCCTCTTGTCGATACTCTGTGACCATCACCCAACTTCACTCCCATTGATCTTCCTTGCTCAACATTTAACCCTAAAGTAATGGCCACATGAGGTGAGACAAAATTGTGACTGGCACCGCTGTCAATTAAAATCATAATTGAGACCCCCTTCAAGCTTCCTTGGAGGCGCAAAGTGGTAGGGGGTATTGTTCGACTTAATGTTTGTTTCAGTAATACCAAATAACCCCATAGAGTTGCAATCTAGCACCTCTTCCTCATCTTCCTTAACTTCGATGGCTATCACCTCACCTTCCTCATTAATAGTTTCATCATCTCCCAAAATCACCAACCTGAGTTATTTCTCAGCGCACTGATGAAGAGGATGATACTTTTCTCCACATCAGAAACACAACCCTTGTGCTCTTCGCTCCATCAACTCAGAATACGGCAAGTGCTTGAGGCCACGGTTGTGTTCCCCTCTATATCTCCTTCCTTCGTCACCTCTAGATCTGGCTGTGCTGGTGTTTGCATTCGTATTACCATTTGGATTAGATGGTGAATAACCCGTTTTACTTTGCACCGATCCAGCAGAATAATTAGTAGACCCATTTCCCACTCGGGTCGAACCTGGGTTATGTTGAGACCCAGAACCTATTTTCCAACTAAGCCCATATCCTCCTGACCCACTTCCCTTCCAATTACGGGCCCTACCAACACTTACTCTTGGCAATAACGACCCACGCATCTCCGTCTCCACATCACGAGCGATCTTCATCGCCTGAACCCGTGAACATGGATTCATTGTTCGAACCCTAGATGAATATCTGTTTTGAGTCCTCCCATGGAATACCCTAAGTACTGCTCCTCCGGTAACCTCCCTACCTGCGACGATACATATTCAAAGTTGGTGATGTATTCATCAACCGTTCCAGTCTGTTGTAAATCCTTCATTTCCTCAAAAGGGTTATCGCTTTGTCTTCCCCCATATCTCTCAATTAAAGTCTGTTTTAGCTTCAACCATGTCAAATCGTCCTCCGTCTCCCTCAACAAATTGAACCAGTGGATTGTTGCTCCTTCCATGCTTAGTTTTGTCAATCAGACCTTCACCTCCTCCGATGTACCCTGAACTTCGAAATACGTCTCAGCACGTGTGACCCAACCCACAGGATCGTCACCATCAAACGATGGTAACTCCACCTTCTTCACCGCCATCTTATACTCTATCATAGACTCCTCCGAAAACGTAGGTCGTTCCACCGATTGTCGTCGCTCCCACAGTTTCATAAACTCACTCATCATGGTATCACGAAACTCTTGCATCATCATCTCACGAAAATCTCTCAACTCCTGACGTACAGAATTCTCCACTGCCGAGAGCCTTTCTTCTACTGTTCCCATTCGATATGACAACTTAGGTGGCATGTACTGGACAAGAATTCACTAGTACCTCTCGAAGATCCGGCAAGTCGGACCAATGATAGACTAGCAGAAAAAATATATGAAACAATTTAAAGGAATGGTGAAATGAATTGTCTTTTTGTATTAATAGAAGGAAAGGTAAATAGCTAAAGTGTATAACCAGAGCAGAGCTTCTCCAGAGAATACAATCTCCTAATATAAATGATAGGAATAATCGTGCGTACCCTAACAAACACCACCCTCTCCCATATATCTCTCACTACTAACAACCTTTCTAAGAATCAGGGATTTCCTTTGCCACGTCACTAACAGAATTGTTCCCCACTTTCTTACCCCTGCAAACATAGACTCTCCATATAGCAGGATTGGGCCTTTCATTAGTAACTGACCCAATAGTAGTTGATCTATCAAAATCCAAAACATGAATGAATTATGAATCCAAAAGGCAAACTTCTAATCCTAAAGTAAGCTTATTGTATGGAATTCTGAATTGAACCGCGAAACTGAACCGTACAAACCGCGAGAAAAAAATGAACCGCAAACCATGAACCACCAAGGAGTTGGTGTTGTTGTTGTGAAGCCGTGAATTTCTGCTTATCCAAAAAAGCGCGTTTTAGAATCACTTATTTCCGTTGGAAAAAATAGCTTCTAAAAAAACGAAATTTTTAGTTTTGCTATGTATGCGTCTTACTACTACTTCATTCCTTTTTTTTTCTATATTATTATTATAGTTTTTAAATTTTATGTTATTTAATACAATATACCATATATGTTTTCACGTTAGCTATTTTTTAAAACTTTTTTTTCTTTCTTTTCCTAATACTCTTTTTATATATTATTATTATATTTATATATAATATCCCACATGTCACATTAATAACTGGATTGGTTATTAGATTAGATTTTATGAAAATGATTTTACGTATATTTTCTATAAAAATTATCATAGTCATGCACAATTATTTTTATGATCTAGTTTTTACTTAATTTTCATCCGAGTTAATTTAGTTTTTAAAAAAAATAAAAATATGACATTAGTTTTCTTGATTAATTAGGATTCAACTTATCCATGATTTTAATTTTGGTTACTTTTTTCATGACTTTGATTTTGGTTACTTTTTTCTATGACTTTAACTTTGGTTACTTTTTTCTATGACTTTAACTTTGGTTACATTCTTTTATTTATGGGTTTAATGTTGGTTAAATTCTTTTATTCATGACTTTAATATTGATTGTGTTTTTAAATTCATGAATTGTGGTTGTGGATTGTTTCTTGAATAATGCATATATGCTTATGGTTTAATTATGTATGGTGTATGATTATCCCCTATTTTGTCAAAATCTACCCCACTCCCATTGACGTGTAATAATTTTATCGCTCTCCATTTTATCATTTTTCATATTCGTCAATTAACTTAGAAATAATCAAAAGCGACCTAAAAAGAACTTTTTTCAAAAGAAAAAAAAAATATGATCCAATGTTAAGCGCTTTCCAAATCAAACTTAATTGAATCCAACGCGAGTACTTATTCCATTTAATTCACACAATTGTCATAGCCAACTTCAAACACTTGATCCAACGTCAAATCATTTAAAAATAATAATTACAATAAACGGGATGAAAAGGGATGGGGTGTACGTACTTGTCCACAACATATCTCAAGTACTTGGATTGTCGGTCGTGCTTAGCTTGTGGTCCATTACTTGTCTTCTCTTTAAAACACTTAAAAATAAACGAGTTTAATTTGGTCCTCATGGGATGAAAAAGAGAGGTTAGGATGCACTTGTTCTTTCAACTCCCGAGTATTATGATTGTCGGTCGTACTTAGCTTATGGTTAGATGCTTGTCTCCCTCTAAGTACCAACGACTAAACTCGCCTCATAAATTTCATTAACAAAAACTTTTGGGATGAAAAAGAGAGGTCATGATCGCTTGTCCTTTCAGCTCCCGAGTACTTGGATTGTCGACTGTACCTAGCTTGTGGTTTGATACTTGTCTCCCACTTAAAATCAATCACAACCAATCAAATTCATTTTTTTCTCCTTAGGTCATTCAAAAGCTTTTCATAAATGACATGTTATTTCCGTTCTACCGCAATACAAACAACACATAAACCTCTGATGCGCGAGTATACAAGCAACGTTTAACTTCTAGAACGCGAACGTTAACATCGTTCGATAAAAACAACCAACAAATACCATATTTCTATCCCACGAACTACGAAGCTTCGTTTTTCTCATTGCACTATGGGAATACGTAGACACTGGATTTTGAAATCTTGGCAAGCACATTAATTAAAAACATATTTTTCCCCCTTAATTAAAATAAATTGTAAGTAACCTTTAGATAATAACACTCATTCACGCAAAATAATCAAAACGGTTCCCGTTGAGTGTAACGGATGTGAGAGATGTTAATAGTTTTCCCTTACATAATCGACTCCCGAACTCGAATTTGGTTGTGATGACCATCTTTTTTTTCTTTTAAGGGTTTTATCGATATTTTCCCTTTCCCTTGGAATAAATAAAATTTGACGGCGACTCTGTATTTTTCGCAGCGCGACAACATCCAACCATAGAGGACCGTACAATCCACTATATTGAGAAGTTAAAATCACACCATCAATTATCAGGATCCTTGCGAATTGTTTTAGGTACTCAAGCATCCTAGGATGAAAGAGACGCAATTACTGACTGGCATAGTGACACAAGTCAAAAGCTCCCTGAAAAATGCTACCCATTATGGGGAAGGTATTTAATGCACTTATTCCCAATGAAAGTGACGTCCCATTAAGAATTTTTGCTTGATCTTGCGAATAGTCGGCCTAGGGATGTAAGCAACAAAACCTCGTCCTACAAAAGCAGAGACAAGGGCTTATGAGAAATAATTATGAGCCTTTCACAAGGCCCATAGTAAAAGGCTCATGAGCGGAATCAAGAGAAAAAGTGCATGAAGTATGTGTCCCTAATTCCACCAAGGGAATTGATTCCCCCTTCAGGCGCATGTATCACTGTCTAATTAGATTCAATGGCCACCCGCACAATGCGTTCCTCTCATGCAGACAGTTTTAACCGCTCATACTATATGATGAGGAAAACACATTATTTTAGGTATTCAAATCATTTCTCACTCTCACATTACTTCTCATTCGCTTACTACTTTAGCATTGGAGTGCTAACTTTACAAGTCAACCCTCACGGAAAATATATAGGCACTTATTAACTTATTTTACAAGCAATCAATATAAAAAACCCTAAATTTGTCTATGAAAAATAATAAAACACCTGTTTGGAATGAATAAAAAATCCACTGAGCAACACATAAAGACATTACCAAGATTATTTTTCTCCAAGCAAGGCTCGATAGGCCACGTTCATGGGCGCGGTAGAGCATGTGTGAGAGAAGACTTCAAGGCTAAGTAACTTCATGGTTAATAAAAAGTTTGTGTGCTAAATGAAGATGAGTGGTGCGTCTAGCGAGCTTGCATTGCTTAAAAGAGAAGAAAGTTGGCATGCCAGACGAAGATGGGTGATACGCCTAACGAGTCTACCTTTCTCAAGCATATAAATAGGAGGTCTAGTTTCAGTTAAAATGGAGTTTCAACGAATTCAAGGAATTATAGAAAGATAGTAGGTTCATCTTGGTTTCAACCGGAGAATATGAGAAGGAGATTAAAGGCAAACGCGCAGCTCGAGAGACCATTTCTCAAAATTACTTGAACAAAATTGCAATAAATAAATATAACTAAAAATTTGTTTGTAGAGGATAGATTGGGAAGAATATAGTAATTATATTTTCATGTGTAAGTACTGTAATTCATAAGTTGTGAAAATTGAAATGTGCGTATTTAATATATTGAAAATTGAAATAATTAATTTTTTTTACAAAATAATTTATTCAAAATCTTTAAAGAATATCTCATAAGCTCCTTAATTATTGTACGAAAGTGTAGCTATTTGGATTCATTTATACGAAAGTGTAGCTATTTGGATTCATTTATTTTAGGAGTAAACTTTTGAACTTTTTGATTTTTCTTATTAATACTTAAAAGTAAGTATTTTTAATATTATTAAATTAAGTTGGTAACTGCGGAAATATTTAATTAATTCTAGAATCAGCTATTTGAATATAAGACATGTCACTATTTCCTATTAAAAAGTGAAATGCTAATTACTAAAATATTAGATTTAAAAAAAAAGGTAATTTTAAAGTTAAAGATTATGTAATATTAAATTTTTATTATTTGCTCTCAAGCTCGTTATAGGCAAATTGGAAAAGCCTTAATAAAAAAACTCAGATACTTAAGCATGCCAAATGGACAAATTAAAGGTTCTAAATCTTGAATATTTCTCCCGTAAAAAAATTAAAAGATGTTGAATATTTCAACTTCAACCTGTACGAGTCATGAAAATGTTAAATGTTAACTTTATTTCGAATCTATCTCAATTCATTATGTTTTCCTACAAATGTCAGAAAAAACCTTAATACTCAACTAATAATTTTTTATTTCATAATCTAATCATTAGAATTTCACTATGTAAAAGTGAACAAATATTTGTTTTAACTTTAAAATAACAATTTTTTTTACATTTTTAAAAATAATTTGTATATAAAAGGCTATTAAATATATTTAAAGTTTTTCAAAATTTGATTTTTATAAATTAAAAAACTAACTTTTATATTCTATAACATAAATATATATTATTAAAAATTAAAAATAGTCAAGGTCTTAAAAAAAATATCTAAAAAATAATTTTTATAAAAATAATTTTAAATAGTCTCAAATTAAAGTGTTTTGTCTAAAATGGCATGAGAAAGTAAATAATGAATAGAACCCAATTATATTTATAAAAAAATCTGTCCCGAACCCACAAGAAATAAAATATTAAAAAGAAAAAAATGCATACACGAACATCTGCATTTAGAACAATTTACCTCCTATTCTCAGTTGTGTAATTACTCCATATTTTTATAAAAATCTAATTTTACTCTATTTATCCTATCGTTTGCAGTGTTTCCTTTCTTATTTATGAGATATTTTACCATAAAAAATAAAAAATATTATAATAATAATAATAATAATAATAATAATAATAATAATAATAATAATGATGATGCAAAGGTAGAAATTCATTAGTAAATATGGAAGGTGTTAATAGTTGTCCCAAAAAATTATCTATATGATTCAAAATAGAGCAAGCCCATAGGAGTGTTTTTTACAAGGAGCCCATCATATGTTAATAAAGGCATTACTCTTCCCACCCTCAGAGGTGTTCACACACTAGTAAAAAATTAATTATTACTCTAAAATTTGGAACTTAATTTTCTGACACACCAAAAATCAATCAAAGTCAAGTCTCAGATATATGAACATATCTAAATGTTAAGCTTCATATTATTTACGGAGGTTAATGTTTTTATTTTTTACGGAGGTTAACTTTCGTGCTAGTTTAATTTATATAACGTGTCAAACCTTATCTCTTCCTTCTTTTTCTTTTTAGAAAATTTTACTCAAAACTCAAAATAGAGCTCGAGAGCAAACTCAATTTCTATCATTTTTCAAGTCTTTTCGCTACTTCTATTGCATTGCATTCAAGTCTAGGACATCAATCAACCTCTACTCCACTTTATTCAATCAAAAATCGTCGACTTCCCACATTCGGTAAGTCTTTCATTCTTTTCATTTATTGTTTTCTGATGCATTATTTTGAAGTTAAACTCATAATAGGTTGTTTATGGTACATTATGGTGCATAATAGGTTATTTAGTGAGGCATGCATGTAGGTTTTTTGAAGTTTGAAGTTAGAGCATTTGGGCATATGCTCTACTTCTGCATTTTTCTAGTTTCAAGATGCTATGGAAGTTAACTTCTGGATTTTGTCTGTTCGGCATTGTTTGTTTGATATTTCCTGCTCTGTCACATGGGTTTGAATGATTTGATAATGATATAATTGTATTGGTTTAATTAAAGATAAAATGTGTGACAACCAAGAGAGATTAAAATATGGTAGAGTGGCTCAACATGCATCTGTTCTAAGAAAAAAATCTAGACCCTCTCGTCCAGACATTAGTTCCACTTCTTTTTATGTAGGGGTGTCATCTTCCGAATTTCATGTGTCTCCGACATCATCCTTCCGAAGACATGATTCCTCTGTTACTTCCCTAGAAGTCCAACATTTTACTATCACTTATATATATATATATATATATATATATATATATATATATATATATATATATATATATATATATATATATATATATTAATATATATATAATATATATATATATATATATATGTAGAGAGAGAGAGAGATATACCATGTTGTTAGGCACGTGTGAGATGGAGAGGTAAAATAAATTTGTATTTATTCTTTTAAACATATGTGTTATAAGATTTGAACTTTCTGACGTTGATGTATTTTTTTAAAGCACTGTGATTCGTTAAAATGTACCAACCACAATATGAAGATTATAAAGTAGCCGCAACCTGATGAACCATAGTTTTAGGATGTCATGCAGCTATCTAGGTTGCAAGATTTATGCAGGACTTGATATACTTTTATTAACCATGGTGTGTTGTCTGCTTTCATCGAGAGATGAAACTCAGAGACTTCTTCATTCCATTTTCTTATAGGTGATATTTCCATCACACTTGATGATGTGTCATCCCTCGAACATCTTATAATCAGGAAAATATTTTTAAACTACTTCAGACTTACTAGACCCGAGGCACTAGAGATTATGGTGCAATATTTGGAAGCTGGACAAGGTGATGCCCAACAGGAGATAAAAGACACTAGAAGATGTCATTCTAGGTTTGAATTTCTAGAAAAGCTATACATATACCACCTAGATGCGGCAGTTGAGGCTGATGGTGATGATGCACAGGTAACATGTCATAGAGTATTGCATTGAGGTCATACCTCTTGTATCTGGTTGGTGTGTTCATATTCGTGGAAAAAATGCATACTATGTCAATGTTGTCTACCTGAGATACGTCATTGACTTGGAGAGGATTCATGAGTACAATTGGGGGCCTCTCGTTGGGATTACCTCTACTCCAAGTTAGGTGAAGCTTGTTTATTGAAGACTAGACATGTGGCAGCAAGAAACACCCTATTTACGGTAATATATATATATATGCATCTTTAATGTTACAAATTTTTTCTAACACTTGTGATACGTCGATACTAATATTTCATCTAAACCATTTTTCAGGCATGGATCCTCCAACACTTTCTATGCCTCTCCGACTTGGCATATGTGGATAACAACGAAGATGTTTTTCCACGTGCTTCCTCCTTCATGCCGCTCAGAGGGAATCAAGAGACCTATTTGTTCCGAGTTTATCTTGATTTCATCACACTATATGATATTAATTTCACACTGTACGACGATCTTCGTGAGGCAAGCACCTTCAATGAGATATCATTCTACTCCAGACGGGTGGCTTGTGGGCCTCGAATGATGTATCGATATCTACCTGAGCGAGTCATTTGCTATTTTGGGTATCTGTAAGGTATTCCTAGAACCCATCGTTGTTTCTCCTTCCATACTCCTCCGAGGAGATGTTTATGATATATTTTTGGAATATCATGATCGTCTGGTCCTAGAGGATGTGCATAATGTGACGGCTCATAAGAAATTGAGTACTTTATATGTTTATGAATACATGGATGGATGGGTGAGCAACTTATGGATTTTAACAGATAACTCAAGCACGGGTTCAAAATCTAAGATCATTGTGATGAGGAATGGGGTTTAATAATGATTGCTTTCAAACCAAGGTTCTCACTTTGAAAGATCTAGAGATTTTGAAACATTGGGTTTAAGACACGACTCTCAGAGTCATGGACTCCCTTGACTGTCTGCCGCTTATGTCAATTTACTTGCCAGATGATAGCTCCATCAAGGAAATCTATTCAGAGCAATATCTTCGTACCAACCCTCGCGAGGAAAGATCCTCAGGGACCTGTACTATGCGGCCATCGGCCAAAGGTTAAATGTTATACAAAAGGGTTCTTAGAGTCATGGACTCTAATAAAGATAAGGATGCTTACGCAAAATCTTGACAGTCATCAATACCTTTAAAAGAGTCCACTCTAAGTGAGTTTCTTGCATGTCCCTTACGTGAAAAGTTTCTCGGTGGCCAATACTACTTAACCTCTCCTATCTCAAGCTTACTTTCATACGTGGGTGGAGAGTCTTTCACACAAGGATTTTTTGCAATCATTATCAACCATTTTTGTATCCATCATCACAAAGTCAAAGTGACAGACAAATAATAATATATGCAGGTATAAAGAAAGCAGATAAAAGATAGAAAAATAAATAAATAAATAAACCCCAACACATGCAACAAAACAACCTAAACTAGGCTTAACTTGCTTAGGGAAACCGGGTCCTTAGCAGAGCCGCCAACTGTCGCTACTGTGATCTAAGAGAGTTGACTGACTGTTAAATAGAAATCCTCTTAAAAGAAAAGAGAAGACAAACATATAGTCTCCATCAAATTTAATTTATTCCTAAAGAAGGAAATGATAAATAGACGATAAAACCCTTAAAGAAAGGAATGCAAAAGGAATGCATGTATGGATATGGATTGGTCTCGCAGCCAAATAATGGGTTTGGAAGTCGTTTATGCAAGGGGAAGGTATTAACATCTCTCACGTCCACGGTACTCCACGGGAACCATTTAAGTTGTTAGCGTGCATGGGTATTTATCTTTTAGAAATTTATTCTTTATTGTTATTAAAGTGTGAAAGAATGAGATTTTGGGTTTTTTATTATTGTGCTCGCCAAGGATTGGGGCCCTTGTTCCTACGTATCATTCCTCGGGTGATGAAGAATCAGAACTTCGTAGTTTGGAGTATAAACTTTCTATGGGTTGGTTGATTTTACCTTGAAAAAAGGTTTTCGGTGTGATGCCCTAAGGCAAAAAAATAAGTTTGATGAGTTGATGTTGATTCTACCTTGAAAAAGGATTTATGAAAAAAGTGTTTGTGATTAGATTGTACTAAAGTCTATGGGTGGAGGCGAATATTCTAGACAAACAAGCCAAGCGTATTGTGTCTAAAATAATCAGAGTAAGGGTAGGAGAGCTCCATCCTTACTCATTCCCCACCACTTAAGGCTCGTGACGCACAATATTAATTATACTTTTATTGTATTTTGAGTTTTGGTTAAGAAAATGCAACTTGATGTTGGATTAAGGGTTTATTGCTCTTGATTTTGCAATGGTGACATACATGAACATTTATATGGTAACCAAGCAAGAAATAAAAGGTCTCATTGTAAGGTATCCCAAGAGAAAGCCTTGCGTGTGCAAAAGTGACCTATGCTAACAAATGGATAATGGTCTTATAGTCATGTCTCCCTAGGATAATGTCATGATGCCATTCTTAAAATAAAAGATTACAAGTTACAGATGAAAATCCAAGTTAAGGCAAAGTGTCAAGAGATTAGGGAAAGGTCTCCAAGCAATGGTCCTAAATGAAATCCTTTAAATCCAACGATTGATTACAGATGAATGCATCTATTTGATCTTGTAATTTTATCATGTTTTTGTTGTTTTGGTTGTATGATGACAATATATATATTATATATATATATATTATATATATTATATATATTATATATATATTATATATATATATATATATATATATAATATATATATTATATATATATATTATATATATATATATATATTATATTATATATATATTAATATATCTATAATATTATATATATATATATCACACTGATGATCATAATGGGTACTTGAAAGTAAATGGCAATGTAATAAAGTTAACAAGTAAATCACAAGATAATAAAATAAGTTAACAATAACAATGGTTAGTGATGACTAGTTAGTGGTTAGTAAGCAAATTTACAAGGTAATCAATTAGGGATTATCTATCCATAGGTCAAAGAACTCAAAATATGGCGCATTAAGGGATAACTTATCATTGATGCAAAGTATTAAAGATGATCCAATGATCATATCTAACAATAGGTTTGAACCAAAGAAAGTTATAAAACCCTAAGTCCATCTATTAATGATTTGAAAAATGGAAGATTATGTCACCCAAATGATTACAAGTTTAAGATTGATTTAATGTACAAGTCAAACATTGAAGCATAAGTGTTATAGGGTTTGTAGTCATTAGAAACAACACAATCAAAATGAATCAACAAGATAGGATCACAAGTGTGGTTTTATCTATGCATCAAATAGACTAAAATATGGTTAAATAGAGGCAATCTATCAATACCCCAAAGTATCATGAATGATCCATTGATAGATTTGAAGTATTGAAGATTTTATCCATCCTAAAAACCCAAAACCATGATCAATATAATTCATTAACCAATCAACAACAAAGGCATGAAAAAGTCAATGAAAAATAAATGAAAAGGGAAATAAAATACATGGATGAAAAATATTCAAGGTGTAATTACAAAATATTTTGATTAAAAATAAAATAAGTTGTGAAAATAAATAAAAATAAAATGAATAAAAATGGGAAAATGAAATAAAAAGAATAAAAAGAGAAAGAAATAAAACAACATGGGGGGCACTAGGGGTTGAACCCTTGACCTTGGGGTGACGGGGCCAAGGTTTGCATTTATACCTTGAGTTTTGATGATAACAATGTTGTATTTGTGTGAGAATTTTTTTTGTAACGTAATGGTTTGTTATTGTGTAGCTCTAACAGTCAGTTTAGATTTTGAGTATATGACGTGCAACGTCATCAGTTTCTGAACATTGTGTTCTGATTCCACTTCTGCGCCAATCATGAGAAGTTCTGAAAGATGTTCAAAGTTGCTACTGCAATGATATTTTTGCTTCTGTGCTAATTCACTCATGAGAAGCTTCTGAGGAGACGATATGTTGTTGCTGCAACATTCTCTCAGTTTGTGCTTCTGGACGTGACTTTGATCATAAAGCTTCTGAAGAATGACAATCTTCTGAAGTTGTGTTACTTAGCTTAAGATTCTAAATATCTCAAGCCAGATGTTGAGGTTATCAAGGTTTTGGCTTAAGAGTATGAAGATTCTGAAGATACTGAAGATCTCAAGCCAGACTACTAATGTTGTCAAGGTTCTGACTAAAGATTCTAAAGTTTCTGAATCTAGCTTTATGTTTCTTCATTTCATGCTTCATCCACTTTAATCATAAGCCAATGAACTTGAAGATAAGATTAAGTGGGTACGCAATCAAATATTACATAGTACAAATCATATATTGAAGGATGTTGGGTGAAGGTTTTTGGGTGGTTAAATGAGGTTGAAGTGACTTGAAGCTTAGAAATTGAAACTCTATTTTGAAGGGTGAAATGTGGATTTGCAGCAGACATTTGTTGGCTTTGGAAGCTTTGCTTTATGATGGAACACCATCCCCTATTTATAGGGAAAATGTTGGAAACATTTGGAGGGAGAAATGAGCTTGTTCCTTCAGAAAAGAGTGAGGCTCAAAACATGACAAAAATGGGTGGCTTGTTGAACAAGGGTGACTGATTTTTGGCCTACAAATCCTCTCAACTCAGTCTGTTTGGAAACTTGTATCAATTAGGTGAGACGCAAGTTGTCCCAAAACATGCTGATGTGGTTTTTGCTTTTTGCCATTTTAGGAAAACTTGCTTTTTGACCTCAGCTCGGGTTGGCTCCATGTGACCTTAGTTACACTAAAAATTGATTGCAAATATGTCATGTAATGTTTCGAAACATGTTTGGGATCAGAAGGAACAAAAACAAAAGGGTTTAGAGACCTAATGCCTGATTATGCAAATTCTGACTAAGCGTGGTCTGATGTGTGCACCATGATGAATCACCAACTTTGAACTTGGGCCAAATAAAATTGGCTCGTGCATTTTGCATGAAACTTAGGCCATTTAATCTTTGCCATGCCCTTAATAACTTGCAAAAAGAATCAGATAAAAAGGAGTTGTGGTATAGAAATGGCACTGAGGTAAAATGGAGGTCATGTACATGTTTCTAAGCCTAGCTAGGCACCTTGACCAGCTTGGCCCATCCAAAATTTGAGGTCCTCGATCAATGGATTAGGTCTTGGGACTTGAAACTAAGTTGAAGAGGGATTCAATTAGAACATTTGGCTTAAAGAAAATCTTAAAAAGGTTGAAAGGTGAAAAGTTAGGGGGTTTGGACCAAATGTTAGGCCAAACTTGCCAAAACAAGACCAACCAACATGCCCTAGAAATGCCATTTTGAGTTTTTCTTGATTTTCGAGGCACCAAGAGGAATGTTTGAAGCAAAACCATGGCTAACTCATCTTGAATGATTGCATGTCTATTTTTATGGAGCATTGTGTGTAGCAAACCCATGATTTTGTGTTTGTGTAACTACCTCATAATTTATGAATAATGCTCTAATTTATGTTGCTTCTGCTACTACTACTATATGCGCTGATGGATATTCTTCTGCTGCTGCAACTTTTGTTCTAAGTATACCTGTGATACTTAGTTGTTTGGTGATTGAAGAGTTGTTTTGCCAAAATTTGAAAAACTGGGAGATTTTTTTTATCCTTTTGGGATTGGTTGCATTATGCAAAACAATATGGATTTTGATCAAGCTAGTTATGGTGCAAAAGGGACACATGTTGAACTCGATGTTCCAACATGTGGGATGCAACATTTGGTCTCTTGGAAATAGACATATGAAAATTTTAGTTGGTTAAGATTCCGTCTATCTAAGATTCTCTCTACAATAGAAGATCTGAGAGTCAAAGAGAATAGTTGATTTGGATGTACTTGTGCAACATGCGAAACACGATGTTCTAGCATGTTAAATTTTGTTGGAACAAAATTGGTTGATACCATATCCCTTGGGTTTTGATGATAACAAAGTATTTAAAGAACAATTGGGCATTCTAACATTTGTTCAAGTATGCGGGATTATATGACTAAAAATAGATGAAGAGAAGCTTGAGGAATTTGCATCTGATGTTTAGACTCTAGCTCTGAAGATCACTTCTGAAGACTCTGGCTCTGATGGAAGATCTAGACTCTAAAGAAGTCAACTCTGAAGGAAGTCAACCTCTGGTGATCCAGACTATAAAGCTTTTTAAAAGCCAAGAAGTGGACTCTGAAGTGATCAACCTCTGAAGAGTGAAGTCTAAACAAAGTCAACCTTTGAAGCACAATCTATTCAATCGAGGAAACTCTAAAAGTCTCAGAGACCTTTTGATCACACGAATACTTAAGGAAAAACCTCTTCGTTGATGTATGAGCTTCAAAGGATAATTCCTCTTGTAGAAAGTTATTTTCTTGATGTGTCTAATCAAGTACAAAGGTTATCCGACCTTTTAGTTATAGTATTCAATGTCTCTTTCTCTCCTCTCTATTTAAGGAGCAGCAGACATGAAGAATTAAAAACATAATACACTATATCACAAGACTCTGAACATTGACAATCAAAGAGAAGCTACTCTGTCAAAATTGCTAGACTTATAACATCTTAACATTGTGTATATTTTAGAAGTTCTTAAGTCTTATAGTCCTCCTAAGTTGTATTTTGTCTACACCTCTGACTGTATATCAAGTGTAGTTGTTACCCAAATCTCTTAATTGTTTGTTATAGAGTCAGAAATATCTTGCTTTAGTGCTTGAGCATTTGAAGTCTCTTACTTTTATGTATGAGAAAAGGAATTCTCTTGCTTGTGTGCTTGAGTAAAGAAGTTTTTTGCTTGTGTGCTTGAGAAAAGAAGTCTCTTACTTGTATGTTTGAGCAAAGGAAGTCTCTTGCTTGTGTGCTTGAGCATTTGTAATCAGTTTGGTTATAGTGGAAATCCCTTGGAAGTACAAGGGGACTGGACTACTCTCAAGTTGTGAGAGGAACCAGAATAACTGCTTGTGTCTCTTGCTTTACTTTACTTGCTTCTGAACTATATTTTGCTGCTATCATTTGTTTACCTCTGAGTCAGATTCTATTACAGAATCTGATAAAGATATTCAAGAGTTTAGATTACGAGTGACTCTGATTCAGACTATGAACTGAGTATTCAGAATCTGATTAAGATCAATCAGAAGTAAAAGAAGAAAAAGTTTGAGAAAAGCCAACACAATTCAACCTCCCTTCTTGTATTTTTTTCACCTCCGGTTGGCATCAGAGTAAGGTATGTGCTAAACGCTTAATAATGGTGTAGAAAATATCCTAAGAAAATACATATTCTTTCATGGCTGATGAATATAGAATTGGTTCAAGTGGGGCACTCCAAATCCTTCTGGTGATAATAATCATGATAAAAGTACATATGGAAAGAACAATCATGTTTCTAGAACTCCAACATTCAGTGGAAACTCTATTAAATTTGAATGGTCAAAAAGCAAGATGTACACACACATCATAGGTCTTGATGATGAGTTGCGGGACATTCTTGAAGATGGAATTAATATTCTAGTGAATGGAGTAAGAATGGTAGATGACAGAAAAACCCTCACACATGCTTTAAAGAAGCTCTACAGAAAACATCACAGAGTGAAAGGAATTCTTGTAGATGTTTTTCCTCACTCTGAGTACGTAAAGATCATTGACAAGTCCACTGCCAAAACTATCTTTGAATCTTTATGTTCTATCTATGAAGGGAATCAACAAGTTAAATAAGCTAAGACTAACATTCTGGTTTAGCATTATGAGATGTTCATAATGAAGGAGGATGAAGACATTGAAACAATGTTTTATAGGTTTCAAAGTGTCTCGACTTTAAGTTCTTAACAAGAGCTACACTACCTTTAACCATGTCAAGAATATTCTTAGGAGTCTTCCTGTCAAATTCAGACCCAAGGTAACAACTATCCTGGAGGCTAAAGACTTAAACACATTAAGTCTTGAAAGTCTTACCAGCAATCTCCAGAGTCATGAGATGGAGCTCAGTGGATATGAACCTGCCAAGAAGTCAAAGTCCATTGCTTTGAAATCTTCTACAAAATCTATAAAGGCTCCCAAAATTTGGAAATCTGAAGAAGCTTCTCAATTAGAAGGTATTGAAGAAGACTCAGGTGACGAGGAGATGACCTTTATCATTAAAAGGTTCCAATATTTGTCCAAGAAGAAGAAAACATTCTCTGATAGAAGCAATGGCTTCAGAGGATCAAGTTCAAAAGATAATTAGGATGATCATAAGGGATTCTTCAACTGCAAGAAGTTTGGTCACTTCATTGTTGAATGTTTAGAGATGCAAAAGGACAAGTAAAAGAAGGGAAACTTATAGAAGGACAACTTAAAAAATAGATTCAATAAGAGTCACATGGCAACAGGTGATGAACTTGACAAAGAAGAAGACTCTGAGAAAGATGAAGAGCAAGTGAATCTAGCTTTGATGGATCTTACATCTTCTGAAGTAGAATCTGACTCAGATTCTAGTTCAGAATCTGAGGAGGATGAAATATTTATAAATCATCTCGTTCTAATTTGATTACCTTTATTCAAGATGTTATGAGTAGGTGTCAGGAGAAGGCCCGACACATGAAAATATTAAAGAAGCAATATGATCTTTTGAAAGAGGAATGAAAATATGTCCAAAACAAGAATGAAGCTCTTGAGAGAGATCATATTCTGTTAAAGATGTATCTGATAAAACTCCTTATAAGCATGAAATAGATCTTAAAGAATTTATCTTAATTGGCCTTGAAAGAACCAAACTTGCATCCATGGTCTATGGTGTAAGAAGAAGCAAAGGAGAGGGCCTTGGTTACCATCAAAAACCTTGTAATCTAAGGAATGAAACCTTTACTAACCATTAAATCCCCCCTCTTCTAAATCTATGCAAAAAGGGTTAAACTCTTATTTTGTATCTAATTATAATAATGGAAAGGTTCTGAATCAATCAGAATCTAAACTTGTTGAGTCAAGGGTTCTAAAGAAACCAGAACCTGAGACTCTAGAGTTAAAGGTTATGAAGTCACTAGAACCTAAGCCTCTGAAGTCAAAGGGTCTGAAGAAACCATAACCCAAGGAATCATGTCATAAGGTTTTGAAAGGTTTAGAACCTAAGGTCAAGACTCATTCAAGACAACAAACTTTTAAATCAAAAGTGTTGAATGATTTTAAGCCTTTCCATATGATAACTAAGGTACAAAACAAAAGAAAACCTGTCAGAACTAATCCTAAAGGATCCATAAGACTATGGGAACCTAAATCTAAAATCATTTTTGCTAAAGATATGCTTCAAGGGAGAAGCAAAGCAGCAATCCTGGTACTTGGACAGTGGTGGCTCACGACATATGACAGGAGAAAGGCATATGTTCCAAACCCTCACTCTGAAAGAGGGAGGAACTGTGGGATTTGGAGGAAACCAAAAAGGGAGGATCATTGGGACAAGTACTATTGGTAACTCCTATTTATCTATTAATGATTCCAGGTTGGTAGATTGTATGAAACATAACCTACTTAACATAAGTCAATTTTGTGATAGTGGTTATGAAGTAGTATTTAATAAGAAAATATGTACAGTCATGAACGAATCTGATAAGTTTCTAGTGTTCACGGGTAAGAGGAAAAGAAATGTTTACAAAATCAATTTTTTTGAATTGGCTGATCAGAAGGTAGTTTACTTTCTATCAGTGAATGATGAAAAGTGGGTTTGGCAAAGAATGTTAGGTCATACTAACTAGAGATTAATCTCCAAGCTTAGCAAGATAAAACTTGTTAAGGGGATTCCAAATCTTAATTATCATTAAGATGCTCTTTATGGGGAATGCCAAATTGGTAAAATTAACAAAACCTCTTTTAAAACAAATTACTTTGTCTCTACCTCTAGACCCTTAAAACTATTTCACATTGATTTGTTTGGTCCTGTTAGTACTACATCAATCAATGGGAAGAAATACGAACTTGTCATTGTTGATGACTTTAGTAGATGGACTTGGGTAAAATCCCTAAGAACCAAGGATGAGTGATATGATGTGTTTAGTGTCTTCTACATTCAAGTACAAAATGAAAAAGGGTCAAAAAAATTTAAAAGTAAGGAGTGATCATGGAGGAGAATTTGAAAATGAAGCTTTTGAAAACTTTTGTGAAAAATATGGAATCCTCCATGGGTCCTCTTCTACTATAACTCTACATCAAAATGGACTTGTAGAGAGGAAGAACAGACCCTTACATGAAATGGCCAGAACCATGTTTCATGAAAATAACTTACCAAAGTACTTGTGGGCAAAAGCTATTTACACAACGTGTTATGTTCAGAATATGATCTACATCAGACCCATTCTGAAAAAAACTACATATGAGCTTTTCAAAGGAAGAAACCCTAACATTTCTTATTTTCATCGGTTTGGATGTACATGATACATCTTAAACAATATAGTCTATCTAAAGCAATTTGATGTTAGAGCTTAAAAGGGTATCTTTTGTTGGAGAATAGCCATCCAAGGCGCAGCGGAATTTAAAAATTTCTCCATTTAGTGATCCTTACGAATGGGCATGATCAGTGATAGAATCGTTACCTCTTGTGGCGATTCAAACCTTTGGTGCAGATCTCTGATAATGATCAAAACCTTTGGTACAGATCCACGGGGCGATCACGAACGTTGAACGATGACAACGTCTCTACTCAGTCCACACGAACGGATTCCTTCAATCGCAGTGCTAGCTGTTTGTGAATGAAGGCTTTGAGTGAGAGAGAGATACGAAATTCCAACTCTTCAGTTGTGTTGTTTTCCCATACAAAGCTTCTGCACAAGAGCTCTATTTATAGAACCACTTGTGTGGGCTTCAAGCCAAAAAGCCCACTTAAGTGCATTTTGGCCTATATCTCATAATATGCCAAAATCACTTAAGTACTTGGTACCTTACCATATTTCGTATTCTACTTAAGTACACCGTACCTTACGATGTTCCTTAATTATTCTATCTCTCATCAATCCGTCCTTTGTGTGTGACCCTATAGGTTTTCGCGACGTTGGCAATTATATTAAATCACGCATTTAACATAATAAACAGTGAGCGGTATCTAGCAACACATCACTGCTACCCAAGTCACGAAAATGTCATGTGATCTGACAAAACCTCCTGTGATAATAATTATGTGTATAATTACCCCTTTGCCCTTATGTCTATATTGAACACAAGGTATAGACCGTGTCACCCTTGTCCAGTTCAATATTGGGCCCATAGACATTTATCCTGTTACGCAGGATTGGAAAATTCCATCTAGGACACTCATGTCCCTCAGCATGCTTCGTGGAGTACCCATCAACTGTCTTTATGGTTATCCAGTTACGGACAACGTTGGATCAACAATAAAGCACTCGACTCTACATCTAGGATCCATAGTAGTTTCAGGTCGAAGAGTGGTATACACTATTATCACCATGAGAATAACTTATGACACTTTTGCATAACTTTCTATATAGTATTCTCATAGCGGGTCAATCCGGTATAAATATTACTCCTAATATTCATACCTATGTTTAAGACTTGATAACTCTTTATCCATGATCCATGAGATGTGATCATCAGTCTACAAACATAATAGTCTTAATGCTTTAATGTTATCCCACTTCACATTAAAGCTCGACTACGGATACTTTAAGAACAGTGCCCTTATGTTTAATGTGTTCTCATGATTAAGTCACACTTAATACATTAAACGGACTATCTATTCTAGGGACTTTATTAATCAACCATAATAAAGAAAATGCCTTTTATTATTAATAAATAATTCGATACAAGTACCAAAAATATTGGCCTCTAGGGCTTACACCAACAATCTCCCACTAGCACTAGAGCCAATCAAACATACCCCATATGCCCATTGATCTAGTATGGCCATCATGCTTCTGCTGCGCAAGAGGCTTTGTTAGTGGGTCAACTATATTGTCTAGTGTAGGTACTTTACATATTTTCATACAACGCCTAAGTATGTGTTTGGATCGTTGGTGAGATCTAGGCTCCTTAGCTTGTGCGATAACACCATTGTTATCATAATAGAGACCAATGGGATCCACAATGCTATGGACTATGCCAAGTTTATTGATCCAAACAACTTCCTTTGCTGCACTTAAGGTAACAATATACTTGGCCTCAGTTGTAGAATCAGCAACTGCATCTTGCGTTGAACTTTTCAACCTCACAGTGCCACCATTTACGCAAAACACATAACCAGATTGGAATCATTCATATTAAAGTGTCTCAGCACTTTGTCTATGTACTCTGACTTAGGCCAAGCATTTCATGATCTATCTCTATAGATTCTGATAGGCTGCTTCACCCAGATCCTTCATAGAAAAGCATTTCCCCAACCAAGACTTTACTTGTTGCACGGTAGGGATATCGATTCCAATGAGTAATATGTCATCTACATATAATATCAGGAATACGATCATGCTCCCACTAACCTTCTTGTAGACACAAGTCTCATCTTCGTTCTTGATGAATCCATACAGTTTTACTGTTTCATCAAAACGAAGATTCCATGGGTATGTGACAGGCTCATCTTGATCCATGAGTAATACATCACCTTGATCAGATATCCATATATCTCAGGTAGGTGACGTATCCTGCCTGACCTATGTTGGTCTTGTTCTACTTGAGCAGGTTGCTTTTACACAACTACTTGTGTTTCCTGCTCTAATTCCTCCATGGGTGTATCGATGCTTTGTGATTCTTGAATTTCTTCAAGCTCTACTTTCCTCCCACTGGTTCCTTTGGAATTAAAATCCTTTTCTAGGAAAACTCTAGTTCGAGCGACAAACACTTTGCCCTCTGAAGGATTGTAGAAGTAATATCCTCTTGTTTCTTTAGGATACCCCCACAAATAAGCATTGGTCAGATTTGGGCTCAAGCTTAGTTGAAATTTGTCGTTTCACATAAGCTTCGCAACCCCAAATCTTCATGTAAGACATATGTGGTCTCTTACCACTCCATATCTCATATGGTGTCTTTTCAACCTTTTGGATGGAACACGGTTAAGTGTGTAAGTTGATGTCAATGGTGTATGTCCTCAAAAGGAGTTTGGAAGATTGGTGTGACTCATCATGGATCGGACCATGTCCAACAGGGTTCGATTTCTTCTCTCAGATACACCCTTCCATTGGGATGTTTCAGGAGGAGTAAGTTGGGATAGGATCCCACACTCTTTCAGATGGTCATCAAACTCTAGGATTAAATACTCATCACTTCGATCTGATCGAAGAGTTTTAATATTCTTACCTAGTTGGTTTTGACTCGTTAGGTTTCATCCTTTTGTATTAATGTTATTAATAGGCATTTCAAGATCAAGAACATATAGTCCATTGTTCATTTGTGCAGTAGCATAGAATATATCATTCAAATAAATTGAGCAACAATTGTTCTTTATTATAAATGAAAAACCAAACTTGTCCAAACAAGCAATGGAAATAATATTCCTGCTAATTGCAGGTACATAATAACAGTTCTCTAACTGAATTATTAAACCACTAGGTAAAGTCACTACAAAAGTTCCTACGGCTAAAGCAGCAACCTTTGCTCCATAGCCAACTCGTAGGTCGACTTCACCTTTTGCCAAATCTCTACTCCTTTTTAGTTCCTGCACATTTGTACAAATGTGAGAACCGCATCCAGTATCTAATACTCATGATATAGAAGTAGATAAATTAATAACAAAAATACCTGAAGTTGAAGTCTCTACTCCATTCTTCTTATCTTCCAGGTACTTTGGGCAGTTCCTCTTCCAGTGTCCGGTCTTACCGCAATGGAAGCAGGTGCCTTCTTTTGCTATGCCTCCACTAGGCTTCAAAGCAGCAGTGGGTCTGGGATTGGCAACTTCCTTGCCCTTCCCCTTATCACTATGCTTAGTGGGCCTTTTGTTCTGTCTCTTTCCATTTCCGATCATCAGAATGGACTTCCCTTTTAACTTCAGATTCTGCTCGGCAGTTCTTAACATGGCGAGCAGTTCAGGAAGAGATTTGTCCATATCAATCATATTGAAATTTAGGACAAATTGACTGAAACTATATGGCAACGATTGCAAGATCAAGTCAGTTGCAAGTTCCTTTTCGAGGGGAAAACCCAATCTCTCAAGGTTTTCCACATACCCAATCATCTTGAGTACATGGGGACCTACAGGGGCTCCCTCAACTAACTTGCTTTGAAAAAGGGCTTTTGAAACTTCAAACCTCTCATGCCTTGCTTGCTCTTGATAGAGCAACTTCAGGTGTTCGATCATATCGAACGCTGACATGTTCTCATGTTGCTTTTGCAATTCTGAGTTCATGGTAGCTAGCATGAGACAAGCAGTTTCATTGGCATCATCGACATGCTTCTTATAAGCATCTCTTTCTGCCTTGGGTGCAGAACTAGGAGGTTCCTCTTCAGGAACAGGTGTCTCCAAGACATACAGCTTTTTATCATGTTTGAGGACAATCCTCAGGTTTCGGTGCCAATCCAGAAAATTTGTCCCAGACAATTTTTCCTTATCAAGGATTGATCGCAGGATGTTGTTAGAGGTGTTTGTTATCATGGTAATCTACATAAGGATTAATGAAAATATAAGTATCATTGACATATTCAATTAGGCCTTTAATTAAACATGCTCCCACTATTTTATTCAAAACAAATGACCCTCATCATTTGATTCGGAAAATCCCGTTGGAAGATTTTCTAGTGGGTCGAGATCCATATTTCACTTCGTTCTAAGTCCGCGTAGGCGGATTACACAAAACTAGGTTATTTAGGTAGGAACTCCTTCCAATTGTATCTCATACAACTCTCGAAAATTTCAGTTGGGTGAATAACTCCTTATTCCAATCCATCATATGGATCATTCCCAACTCTTGCTTCTAAACATATATATAATCTTATTATAATTTGTTTAGTTAAGTTTGACCCATTGTTTTAACAGTTGGATATTACAATTATCCCATCGCACCTTACTAATATAGAACATGCACCTCGCGTAGGCGAAACCTACATTATTCGATACTAGTCTTGATGAGTGTTAAAACTTGGAAAGCTTAAAACTTAATATTTAGTTTTGAGGGAATTGCAATTTTCTGATCTCACCGGCTTGTTTATCATATAAACCGTCTCTCACATGCATCAACATACATTCACATGCATCAACATACATACAAACAAAATGAAACAGTTATGGCCCCTAGCACAATTGTTCTCCCAAGCCAATGAGAGAACCTAAGCTAACCTACAACGATCTAAGCTTCTCCAAGCAAGATCTTCAAGGTTGTCCTCCTTTGGCACTAACTCCTTTGCTTTCTTCATATCATTACATTACATGAAAGAAACTCGTTTTACATACGAGGGAGTGAGATGAGAAAAGAAGTTACATTTGGGAGATCAAGAGAGAGGCACGACACGCAGGTCGTATTTTAAAATCCCAAAACAAACAAAGGAAAACTAAGGCCATAACCGATCACCACAAGGCAATAATAAACACTTTATTATTATTATTAATTCCTTTAATTAATTAAAATCAAATTAAATTTCGACGACCGATCATCACATTTTAATGAACAATTCATTTAAAATCGATGTCGCTTTTCGTATCAACACTTGACATTTTTAAAGCACTGAGTTAGCCGAATGGGCGAAAATTTCCTTGCGTTAACCGGTTAACCATATGCGTTAACCGGTTAACACTGTTTTGAAATCTGAAAAAATTGTTTTCTGCCTTGCGTTAACCGGTTAACCAAATGCGTTAACCGGTTAACACTGTTTGAAAATGTCTTGGAAAACTGTTTTCCGCCTTGCGTTAACCGGTTAACCAAATGCGTTAACCGGTTAACACTGTTTGAAAATCTCAAAAAATTATTTCGCATTCCGTTAACCGGTTAACCATACGCGTTAACCGGTTAACACTGTTCCAAAAAGTGTTTAGGAAGCACAACTCTTGTGCGTTCAAACCCCAATCGCATAACTCTCTGACAACACAACTCTTGTGCCGTCACTAACCCTAATGCACCAATTTCAGACCGTCAAACACGTCTCGATTGTTAATTCAGTATGATTGATCAACACGTCATTGCTTCACCATACTAATGTCGGATCAAGAAGCAAACGACCATTGATCGCTCAAAGGAAAACAATCATCGAGGTTTTGAATGAACGAAACAAGAACATTATATCGTATATGATGTATTTTGCATCAGGGTTACATATATCACATATATGTAACTTGATCGATCTCAATTTAACCTTTGATTCATTCTGTTTTAATCATATTATTACATAACAAAAACAGATATCAGATTCATGGTTTCGTAAGTGGCTCTGATACCACTGTTGGAGAATAGCCATCCAAGGCGCAGCGGAATTTAAAAATTTCTCCATTTAGTGATCCTTATGAATGGGCATGATCAGTGATAGAATCGTTACCTCTTGTGGCGATTCAAACCTTTGGTGCAGATCTCTGATAATGATCAAAACCTTTGGTACAGATCCACGGGGCGATCACGAACGTTGAACGATGACAACGTCTCTACTCAGTCCACACGAACGGATTCCTTCAATCGCAGTGCTAGCTGTTTGTGAATGAAGGCTTTGAGTGAGAGAGAGATACGAAATTCCAACTCTTCAGTTGTGTTGTTTTCCCATACAAAGCTTCTGCACAAGAGCTCTATTTATAGAACCACTTGTGTGGGCTTCAAGCCAAAAAGCCCACTTAAGTGCATTTTGGCCTATATCTCATAATATGCCAAAATCACTTAAGTACTTGGTACCTTACCATATTTCGTATTCTACTTAAGTACACCGTACCTTACGATGTTCCTTAATTATTCTATCTCTCATCAATCCGTCCTTTGTGTGTGACCCTATAGGTTTTCGCGACGTTGGCAATTATATTAAATCACGCATTTAACATAATAAACAGTGAGCGGTATCTAGCAACACATCACTGCTACCCAAGTCACGAAAATGTCATGTGATCTGACAAAACCTCCTGTGATAATAATTATGTGTATAATTACCCCTTTGCCCTTATGTCTATATTGAACACAAGGTATAGACCGTGTCACCCTTGTCCAGTTCAATATTGGGCCCATAGACATTTATCCTGTTACGCAGGATTGGCAAATTCCATCTAGGACACTCATGTCCCTCAGCATGCTTCGTGGAGTACCCATCAACTGTCTTTATGGTTATCCAGTTACGGACAACGTTGGATCAACAATAAAGCACTCGACTCTACATCTAGGATCCATAGTGGTTTCAGGTCGAAGAGTGGTATACACTATTATCACCATGAGAATAACTTATGACACTTTTGCATAACTTTCTATATAGTATTCTCATAGCGGGTCAATCCGGTATAAATATTACTCCTAATATTCATACCTATGTTTAAGACTTGATAACTCTTTATCCATGATCCATGAGATGTGATCATCAGTCTACAAACATAATAGTCTTAATGCTTTAATGTTATCCCACTTCACATTAAAGCTCGACTACGGATACTTTAAGAACAGTGCCCTTATGTTTAATGTGTTCTCATGATTAAGTCACACTTAATACATTAAACGGACTATCTATTCTAGGGACTTTATTAATCAACCATAATAAAGAAAATGTCTTTTATTATTAATAAATAATTCGATACAAGTACCAAAAATATTGGCCTCTAGGGCTTACACCAACATCTTTTAGGATACTCTAAACGCTCAAAGGCATACAAAGTGTATAACTTTGAAACCAGAATGGTTGAATAGTTTATACATATCTAATTTGATGACAAAGAGCCTGACAAAAAATTTCAAAGATAGTTGAAATTTTTTCAGAATTTCATATATCAGAAGTCTCACTAGAAGCTGGTGGCTCAGAAGCCATATTTCCTTCAGAAGCTAAGTGTTCAGAAGCTAGAACTTCAAAAGCTAGATGTTCAAAAGATGGTGGTTCTAAACATATTCCAACTTCATAAACACATCCAGAGGAAGCAAGTTCTAAAGAACCTCCTTGTGACTCTCAAGAAGTTGCATAATCAAGAATAACCTTTAAGTACAAGTATTTTCATCCAGAATAATTAATCATTAGAAACAAAGATAGTTTTATGAAAACAAGATCTACATTAAGATATGAGCACTCAATGATGGGACTTATCTCCATGATAGAACCAACTTTTGTTGATGAAGCCTTCTCATATGATGGATGGATTGTAGCAATGAAAGAAGAACTGAACCAGTTTCAAAGGAATGATGTGTGGAATCCGGTTCCCGTACCTTATCAGAAGAACATTATTGGAACAAAATGGGTGTTCATAAACAAGCTTAATGAGCAAGGTGAGGTAAGAAATAAAGCTAGACTGGTAGCTCAAGGCTATAGTCAGCAAGAAGGTATAAATTTCTCTGAAACCTTTGCACCCGTTGCAAGGTTAGAGGCAATTATACTTCTTCTCTCTTATGCTATTAATCATGATATTGTTGTATATAAAATGGATGCCAATAGTGCTTTCTTAAATATAGTCATTTCTGAACAAGCTCCCTTCAGTTTGAGAACTCAGTCCACCCAATTTTTTTTAAAACTTAAGAAATCACTTCATAAACTCAAATAAGCTCCAAGAGCTTGGTATAAGAGACAGAGTAATTTCCTATTAGAAAATGGCTTTTGAAAAGGTCAAGTTGATACTACATTGTTTATAAAGCCTCTGAATAACAAAATCTTGATTTTCCAGGTTTATGTTGATGACATAATTTTTGGTTATACTAATGAATCTCTTTGAAAAGAATGTTTTGACACTATGCAGGCTGAACTTTAGATAAGCATGATGGGGGAATTGAATTTCTTCCTTGGAATTCATATCAACCAAAGCAATATATGGAGTCTATGTTCATCAGTCACAATATACTAGGGAACTTCTAAAGAAGTTCAAGCTTGAAGACTGCAAAGTTATGAACACTCTTATGTGTCCAACATGAAATCTGAACAAAGAAGAAGAAAGCTCTAAAGTCTGTCATAAGCTGTATAGAGGTACAATTGGTTCCTTACTCTACTTAACAACTTCTAGGCCAAATATTTTGTTCAGTGTGTGCTTGTGTGCAAGGTTCCAATTAGATCCTAGAGAGACTCATTTAACTGTTATTAAGAGAATCTTTAGGTATCTGAAGGGAACAACTAATTTAGGGTTGCTTTATAAATAATTTGTAGATTATAAGCTAGTTGGATCCAATGATGCTGACTATGCTAGAGATAGAATTGAAAGGAAACCCACTAGTGGAAACTGTCAATTCATAGGTGAAAACCAAATATCATGGGCTAGTAAAAGACAAATAATTATTTCATGTCCATACCATAAGTAGAATACATCTAAGCTACTAAATGTTGCACATAGCTCCTCTGGATGAAATATCAGTTGGAAGATTATCATATTAGTGTATACATGTAATTTTGACGCCATGAAATCAACATCAGAATAGTGTGTTCGACAAATGGAGATTTTTGCAAAAGACTAGAAAAATATATACTTGAAGAGCATTTTCGACAGTTTAGTTGATAAGTGTTGTTCGACGCTTCGACAGACTGATGGTTCGACATTTCGACAAGAGAAGAAGATTCTGCAGATGAAAAGACGCCTTTGACAAGTATGGATGATGTTATGTTATTTCGACAATTCGACAAGTCTGAGGAGACGTGTCGTTTCGACATAAAGCAAAAATTCAAATTCAAAAGAGTCATGACGTTTGGCAGAAGACGCGTGGAAGCACCTGGCGAAAGGAAGTTATGCAGAAAGCCAAGTGTCTGAGCTTTAGGATTTATTCGTTAGTGACAGTTATTTTGTTTGTATATAAATAGGATAGTTGTTATAAAAAAAAAGGTGTGAAAACTTGTACAAAAATTCCTGCAAATACTCAAAGTACCCGTGTGAGAGAAAAGAGTCTTATCTGGAAAATGTACGTGTGAACAAGCACCATTCCTTTAAAGTTTTATCTTATAAATTTCAAAGTTCTTTACCAATTTTCCTTTACATTTACCAGTCATTTTATCCTCTGCATTTACTTTTCGACAATTTATGCTTCGTCATTTATATTTCGCCATTTTATCCTAGTCTTGTTAAGTTTATTTTTACTTAAGCACTTTTAGTCAATATCTTTCGACATGAAAGACTCAGTGAACCAAATAAAAGATACAAAGGTTATTCTAGAGATTTACAAAGTTATTTAAATTTGCACATGTCCTAGGATTTGTATGGTTGATCCTGCAAGTAACCTAATTCGACAAGTTTTGGAAAACCAGAGGTTGTTCGCCAAAATCAACTGCGAACAATTAGTGGAAGCAATATTCCCATCTCCTGTGATAATTTTATTTCCATTTGTTTAACTAAAAAACTAGTTCAACATTCTAGAACCAAACACATAGAGATAAAACATTATTTGATTAGAGATTATATTCAGAAAGGTGTAATACATATACATCTTATTGATACAGATCATCAATGGGCTGATATATTTACCAAGCCTCTTACAATAGAAAGATTTGATTTCATTAAAAATAATATGAACATACATTTTATGGAAGATTAATGCTTGCTTCTGAATGATGGATCATAAACTAATATGATCAGAGCTACTATGATCAGAAGCTCTGGACCAAATTTTGATGTGTAGAAGCCTCTAAAGCATCTCAGCCTCTGATGCTCATAAATTGATTTATTGTTTCTAATGGCATATAAGTGGTTTTTCTGTTAAAAATTATATTTTTTTATACTGCCCACTTATGTATCACAAATCTGAAAATTATTTTGACTTGGTATTATGTTTGTTAAGTTTCCAATTTGTGCTTATTTGTTCTAACTCTGAGCTATATCAATATTGGGCTATTAAGTCTGGTAGAGTAAAATCTTATTTTGACAATCTTTTTATACATCAGTGAGCTTATGTTTGTGCATTTCTTTTTAAAATTCACTACACACACACGACTTTTGTGGTTAGAAAGAGTTTCAAGTAAAACTATGGGAAAAGGATATGACTTTATTCATTGAAAAGGATTACATGATTCTGAAACCAAAAGATGCAATACAAAAGATGTTACTCTATTGGTCATCAATTCATGTCATATGAAGCTCTTATAATCCTCATCCCACTCATCATAATATAACCCCTTATTATTGGGTTTCTTCATTCTATTCTCTGAGGTTCTTCCAACCCTGGTTGCACCTGTAGAAGTTCCAACACCTTTGGAAGAGTTGATCTTATCATCCTTTTGGATCTCGAAGGCTTTCTTCCCTTCCTATTATGAACCACCCTTGTTGTTCTTAGTTGACTTACTCATTATGATGAAATAAGTTTAATGAAAAAGTGAGGAATGAATTATCTTCTTGTTCTAAACTGGTTTTATAGGGAATATAGGATAAGGAGAAATCTATCTGGATTAAATGAGCTCCAGTGGAATCAAGAGATAGATACTTTCTTGGTATTCAAACTCCCCTTTCTAAGGTTTGACTGTTGTATATCATTGGTCAAGAAAAAGGTTGGAATATCTCATGAGTTGCAGAACCTTTCAAACCACTCAAGTCATTTATTATCTTCAAATGTTTTTCACTAATGAGAATAGGGGAGAACCAATCATTATTGATCAGTTTTTATCCAGACTTAATAAAATCCCATACATTGGTTTTCTCCAGTATCTTTTCTTTCCCTTATTTTTTCTATCTTTTTGTTGATGATAAAAGAGGGAGAGATAAAAGAGTATTTAAGCAACTGAATCATATGATCATTATACTGCTACTTAAAATAATTTCTAAAGAATTAATGTTATTATGTTGTTAAAGGAATTTAATTAACCTAAATATGACTTAGGGGGAGCTTACAAACCTCACCCTCTGGACTATCAGACTCAGGGCGAGCTTACAAACCTCAAACCTTGAAGTCAACATGTTAATTAAATCAACAATCATTTTTCTTAAATACTTAAGTTTGTCATCATCAAAAAGGGAGAGTTTGTTGAAACAAAATTGATTGATACCATATCCCTTGAGTTTTGATGATAACAAAGTATTTAAAGAACAATTGGGCATTATAACATATGTTCAAGTATGCATGATTATACGATTAAAAACATATGAAGAGAAGCTTGAGGAATATGCATCTGATGGTTAGACTCTGGCTCTGAAGATCACTTCTAAAGGCTCTAGCTCTGATGAAAGATCCAGACTCCTAAGAAGTAAAATCTGAAGAAAATCAGGCTTTGGTGATCCATACTCTAAAGCTTTAGAATCCAAGAAGTGGACTCTGAAGTGATCAACCTCTGAAGACTGAAGTCTGAAGAAAGTCAACCTCTAAAGCAGAGTCTCTTCAATCGAGGAAACTATGACAGTCTCAGAAACCTTTTGATCATATGAAGACTTAAGGAAAAAGGTTTCCTCTAATGCCTGAGCTTCAATGGATAATTCCTTTGGTAGAAAGTTATTTTCTTGATGTGTCTAATCAAGTACAAAGGTTATCCAACCTTTTAGTGAAAGTATTCAATGTATCTTTCTCTCCTCTCTATTTAAGTAGTAGCAGACCCGAAGAACTAAAAGAACAATACACTACATCACAAGACTCTGAACATTTACAATCAAAGAGAAGTTACTATGTCAAAATTTCTAGACTTAGAACATCTTAACATTTTTTATATTTTAGAAGTTCTTAATTCTTAGATCCTTTCTAAGTTTTATTATGTCTACACGTCTGACTGTATATCAAGTGTAGTTGTTACCCAAATCTCTTAACCGTTTGTTATAGAGTCAGAAGTCTCTTTCTTTAGTGCTTGAGCATTTGAAGTGTCTTACTTGTGTGTTTGAACAAAGGAAATCTCTTGATTGTTTTCTTGAGCAAAGAAGTCTATTGCTTGTGTACTTGAGCAAAGAAGTCTCTTACTTGTGTGTTTGAGCAAATGAAGTCTCTTGCTTGTGTTGCTGAGCAATTGTAATCATTTTGGTTATAATGGAAATCCTTTGGAAGCACAAAGGGACTGGACTAATATCAAGTTGTGAGAGGAACCATGATAATTGCTTGTGTCTCTTGATTTACTTTACTTGCTTCTAAACTATATTCCACTGCTATCATTTTTTTACCTCTGAGTCAGATTCTACTACAAAATCTGATAAAGATATTCAAGAGTTCAAACTCTGAGTGACTCTAATTCAGACTCTGAACTGAGTGTTCAGAATCTGATTAAGATCAATCAGAAGTAAAAGAATAAAAAGTTTGAGAAAAGCCAACACAATTCAACCCATTTCTTGTGTTTTTCTCACCTTCAGTACAACATTTGGCCTTGTTCAACAAGCCTTGTTGGATGTTGTTTGATGCATAATTTCTGATTGATATTCAACCAGATTTCCTACAATTATTTTAGCAATGATTGGTTGATTTGTTTGACATCTTGAGATGTTCAAATCAAATTAAAATGTGATTTAAATTTGAATTTGAAATATAAAAAATCATATCTTTTGGAGATATTTAAAGAGAAAGTTATATCCAACTGATTCAATTATTTTCTTGACAAATTAAATGCAGATATCCAATTGGAAAAATCCCTAAATACAATGTTATATAAGGAGAGTCAATTCTTATTTTTTGAGGAGGGTTTTTATACACAAGATCAAAGTCTTTGTGTCTAGGATTTATGAGTCTTTTCTTACTTGTATTCCACACTAATTCCATAACTGGATTAATGTTGAATCTATTGTTGTATACCATTATGTTTATGTAACTTGACACAGTTGGTTTGTCTTAGTTGAGTTGTAATTTCAATATTGCTTATTGAGTTGTAAACATCAATAATGGAGTGTGTGATTGAGAAGAAAGGGAGTAGGTTCTCATATTAAAGGTGAGTCCTTAAATAAAAAGTTATTAGAATTAGGAATAGGCTTTGAACAACATAAGGTTTGTTGGTTCTTGTAAGATTAAATGTATTAATTCAGAGTAGTGAATTTCCTTTCTTGGGTAGAGTGACCCTCAAACATAGGTGTGGTTTTACTAAACTAGGTTACCAATCTCGTATGTTTATATTGCCTTCGGATGTGTTTATTTATTGGTCTCATATTTTGTTTTTCTAGTTTAAGAAGTTGAGACAATTGTTCCAACATCTGTCCCCTCAGGAATAGAATTTCACAAGAATTCTTCATTTCATCTTCTTCTTTGCGCCAATTTGTGCACTGTGCATCGATCCTTTATCATACCACCACAAGCAACCTCTGTTGCAACTCGTCCCACTAATGGAGATGTTGATTCTATCTACTATGTTCATCCAAGCAAAAATGATAAATCTATGAATCCCATGCCTTAATTGAATGGATGCAATTACTTGTCATGGTCTAGATCGATGCAACGAGCTCTTAGAGTAAAAAAAAATCATAAATGATTCAATTCTTGAACTTGAAATTCTTGATCTCAACTGAACATCGTGGGAATGATGTAGTTATCTTGTTCATTGATGGATATTAAACTCTATCACTAGACCAATTACTCATATCATTGATTTATTAGAAAATGTCATTAATGTATGGATCGACCTCGATGAGTGTTTTGTAAAAGCGGATAGAGTTTGTGTTATAAATATTCAAGTTGATTTCAACTATCTCAAACAAGGTTCCAAGATTGATTACTTCATTGAAATGCGTGAACATTTGGAATGTTCCAATTTTCCACTTGAAGATTAAATCATCTAATTTTTGACAAATTTGAATTGTAGTTTTTCATTTGTTAAAACTCAAGCCTTTACTTAAATCAATAATATTTACTCGATAGTTGTTCAAGAAGTAAGTAACAATGTAACATTACTTCTTAAACTTGATCATAGTGTAAATTCTGAAGAATCTAATACACTCCAAAGCTTATGGCTCAAGAAAGGCATGAGATTATGGTAAATCATTTACATTCAATGGTTTCAATAATTATAAGAAAGACATTAGGTTTTTCACTGATTGTAATAGAATAGGTTACACCATTGAAATCAAGGCTATCCTTCTCATTTTGGAAAGAATCAGGTTTCAACTAATGCATCTAATGCTAATGCTAACAGTGGTGAGGTATTACATCAGGTTAACAAAAGAGAAGAAGGCTCAAGCCATATGGGATTTCACATTAGGTAATCCATATGGGATTTCACATTAGGTAATTTGTCTCACGGTAGACTTCTAAAAATGTATCTGTTGTATCTCAATATTATGAATGATAATAAAATTGTTTGAAATTTGTTCACTTTTCAAGACATAAAAAACTTTCCTACAATTCTAGTTCTTTCAAAGCCACCTTATCAAATGCTTCATAACTTAATACCTGATATGAGTCAAATAAATTTTTTTGGCTCACTTTGTTATGCAAGGTATGAAAAGGTAATGTAGGACTGGTGCGAAAGACTACACTACCAGCCTGTCGAATACCACAACAAAAACCAAAAAGAAAACTACCTGCAACACAATGATAGTAGTTATCTGAACTGGTATAAATGATGCTCCATAGTCATATTCGATCATAAGTCAGGCTGCTACAAAAAAAAAAGAATAGAATATAAATCCTTTCTTCTAGGTTGCAAGACAGTCAAGCTCATTCAACTACTACACCTGGACACAAATAACAGATAAAATATCAAAGCAAGCCTTCGGGTCCATATACATGGAAAATATCATTTCACTAAGTTGAACTTAATTTTAAGCTGGCACCGACTCAAACAACAAATGACTTTCGTTAATGATTTGAATGTTTGTCCACCTCTTCTCACCTGTGATGGAAGTATTGTTAGTGTATTATAAATGAGAAAATTGTTTGACACCCGCCTCGAATCTGTATATTGGGTACTTCCCCCAACTATATAACTCCCTTCATCAATAAACCAAAACCTTCTTATGTGATTATAAAAATGAATTGAGATGATTGATCTCCGTGTCTTAACTCGTGAATGTTGGAGTAAAAATCGATGTTACAGTAATTGTGCCAACAAAAACCATATAGTGACAGGTAAACTTAATATATCAATGAGGATTTTATTAAACTCGTACAAGGACACCATGAATGCACTTGTGAATTTTTAATTAAACTTGACAAACATAATAAAAGTGATTAAGTTATCCTTTCAAATCATCTATGCCTGGATGTGATAATTTCTATAACTATTCTTATATCGAATGTCATTTAATTATGATATTTCGTAAAACATGGAATTATAACCTCACAAATCCCCTGGATGATGTGAGTCTTCAATTGTAAGATGACACGCTTCATCAAATCAACCCCAAGATGTCAGGAGTCCTCAATCGCAATGACGAAGGTTTATAGCATGTAAAATAAGGAACATTTTGTAAGACATTAAGTTACACTTAAAAGAAAAATAAGATAGTCGTCGCAATCAAATTCGGGTTCGGGAGTCAATTACGCAGGGGGAAGGTATTAGCATCCCTCACGTCCGTTGTACTCAATGGGGACTTTTTAGTTAGATTTACAATTGAATGTTAGCTTATGTTAGTTGTTTTCTTTGACTTATTATGCGAGAAGAAAGAAAATATTTTTAGGGTTTTTTTATTAATGTGTCTGACAAGATTTCATTATCCTGCTCCTACGTATCTTCAAGTGCGATGGAGAACTCAAGGTTACATAGTTCTTATAGTAAATAACTATTTGTTGGTTTCTTTTAAGGAGTAATACTTTAGAGATATCGAGTGGTTAAACATTTGTTTGTTGCTCGATCTTGAAGACTGGAGCTTTTGTTTCTTTCAAGTCGATATGGATAAAGAATACTCGGTTCTAAAAACGGTTTTCGAAGTCACACAAGGGCGGAAAACAAGTTTGATTAGTTTGAATATGTTTTAGGCTTTGGAAGACAAATATTCATGACTTGCATGCGATTACTACTTGGGTCTAATATTCAGGACTATGATTGGACCTTTCATCTAGATAGTCTTTTTCTTTCCAATTTGTTTGCGAAAAGGTTTGGATATTTACAAGTGTTTTGAATGAAAGACAGACACTTGAGCTTGTAAGCAATTACTACTTGGTCTTAGTGTTCAAGACTATGAATTAACCTTTCACCCAGATAGTATTTTTCTTTCCATTTATTACGAAAACAAAAGTATTTGGATTTTTGACGAAAGACGTAGTATTTATGACCTACAAGCAATTACCACTTGAGCCTAATACTTTGGGCTATGACTGAACCTTTCACCCAGATAGCGTTTTTCTTTCATTATTTAAAATGGTCAAAGCATGAATTAGTCGTTTAGAGCTTGATTATGAAAAGAGTTTGACGTTGGATCAATCATTTATTTGTGTTGCGGAGGCAAATTGTGAAAATGGTTTTGAATTGATAAAGTTTGATAAGGAAAGTGGTTTGATTTGAAGAGATATTTGATGTTGGATCAAGCACCCGCGTTGCATTCTATTTGATTTTTATTTAGGAAAAGAATTGACGTTGGATCAAGCATGTTTTTATTTTTCTTTTGAAAATGGTTCTTTTTACATTATCTTTGATTAAATCTAAACTAAGAGGCAAATAAAAGAAAACAATAGAATTATTATAAACTATGGGAGAGATGTGTATTTTGATCAAATGGGGATAATGTGATGAAGGTATAAGTATCAAGATAGCACAACCATGAGAAGCGAAAATAGAAAGAAAAAAAACCTAAAGTCTAGTAAGCAAAGTAATTCAATAAATTGAATCAAGTAATTAATCAATTTAATAAAAATTAATTAAAGAATGATTAATTAAAATAATTTAATCAAACACTTAATTAATTAAGACTTATTAAAAAAATTAATTATATATTGATTTAAAATTAGTCAAAACAAACAAAAATAAAATTAAAACAAAGAAAAACAAAATAAAATAAAAAGAAGGAAATGGGCCAAGAATAGAACATCAAGGCAAAGAGTCCACCAAAAGGGGAGTTGGGCACAACAGAAAGGGGGTGCAGTCAGTGATTTGGGCAAAGCCCACTTGTTGGGAGGCCCACTTTTAATTTCCACTAAACCCTAGCAGAAACTATACAAAAGAAAGAATAATCAAATGTGAAGCCTCCCCACTCCAATGCCCCTTCAAATCTCATTTAAATCCCTAATTAATGAACAAGGGAGAAAGAATCCTAACTTTCCATAACAAAATTAATTCAACAAGTTTTGATTACTCAATCCAATGAATGTATGATGCATGTCATAATTATTATAATGAAAAGAATTTAAAAAAACAAAAAGTTAACGTAACAAAATCTGCCAAGAAAAAAAACAAAGTGTATCCTCTCTCTTTATAATACCATGATCTCCTCTTCTTATAAAGACTCAACCGAGTTATCTCTCCATATAAAAACTCAACTGAGTTCTCTCTTCTTCTTCCTCATGCTTCTCTCGAAAAACGCATCACAATCACAAGCATGAACATGAAAAATACTTAAACAAACACCCTGAACCCAAACCCCCATCAATTTTAGAAAACAACAGCAATTTCTTGTAGATCTAGATTATACCAAATTGAAACATGTCTTTTCGAATCCAACATGAATCAACAATAAATGTAAATAATCATCAAATTACAACAAGCAATCAAACACATGCATGGAGTTTTAGCATTTGAACAGTTCAAAGCTAAGGGAAATAGGTTTTGCCATAGTTTTACATCTCCGGCGAGACTTTGACGGACATGTTTACCTCATATAGATTTTATTTCCTTTGTTTCCTACACTTTAGACTCCTTCATATATTCTTTTCTACTCAAATGTTCCTTTAAAGTTTTGTTGTTGTCGTGTGGTATGTTGTGATTGTTGGCTGGGGTTTAGCTCGATTACTTTAGAATTTCAGCGAGAAATTCTAAGTTACTTTTAGGGTTAAAGCTCTTAGTGTAAGGATTTTATGATGGAGAATTAGGGTGAAACAACTCAATAGAAAATATGTAGCTCTAGGTTCACATACATTAATTCATATAGGGAAATAATTTATAAGCGGACCGAGCTGAATGAGATTTTTGCATAGTGCCTCTAATGGAAATTGTGTGTTCTTGAATGAAACAGTTGCTTGATTTATATAGGGTAGCTGACACGTATGAAATGTTTGGAAGTGCCTGAATGAAATTATGTTATACTTAATTCATCCTTGCTGTGAATTCCTGAAATTGGTGGAAATTTATTTTACCACTACTGTGTGTAAAAGAATTTGTTGTGGTCCCTAATTGATTTGCTCACTAATGAAAATATTATTTGTTTTTGTCTTATGCATATGCGAATGTGAGCTAATGGAGTGTGGCTTGGTAATGGAGTGTGGCTTGAGATTATGTCTTGGTGTATAGATGAAGCTGATGCACATGAGGTGATGTTAGGCGCTGCAATATGAAAGAACTGTGCAAATGTTGACTTTCTTTCTTTTATCAAATTCAATTTTGTATTATTTGGACATGTTATGTAAAAACTAATTATTATTCTGTTTTGAATTCTTGGCCTTTTAAGTACTATTTGCAAAGTGTATTATTTAATAAAACAAACCTACTTACAACATATGTGGTACTTAGAAAATATGGAGTGAAGGAAAAAAAGAGTAAACAACCTTGTATTTTTGGTACTCTTGAATACGTCTAATTTGTACCTTCTCTATTTTCTATTTTATTTTGTATCGTAAAAAGTGTACATAAAACTCCACATACTTTGATATATTGTAATTCAATTGGAATAGAAATACAAAGAAGCATTATTTTGTACCTCATTGCAAAGTGAGTACAACTTACCAAATCTATTATTATTGCTTATACCAAACTTGTATCAAAATGCAAACAATACATACATGTATACCACTTGGATCTTAATAAATTTTTTAAAATGTATATAAATTAAGGACATGTGTAAGACCCCAATTTTGACCCCTAAGATCCCTCATGCCATCTCATAAATTTGCATTGGCATTGGGATCACATTTTGGTATCCTCCTCACTTGTCATTCATTGGGTTTGCATTGGGAGATATCACCAAGAATTTATGATTGTATCATACTTTATTTTATTTGTTTACTAACCAAAAATAAAAAAATATGTCTAGTGTAGCTTTGTTTCTTTTGTAGGTAGTGTGTGTATCCATATGTGCCTCATCAAGCTCACAACTAGGGTTTGAGACCCTCAATGCAAGGGATCAAGCAAGAAAATTTCCACTTTGGTTATAAGCATCATATATGGATCCCCATGTTCTTTGTTTGTCATTTTGATCAAGAATTCATCAAGAGTTTGAAGCTTGTTTGTCAAGGAAGCCCTAATTCATCTAGGTATCTTGTGTGTCTTCCTCAGTAAGTTTCTTCAACATTTAGTCAAAGATATAAAGGGATACTCCATTGTACATCATCTTAAGCATATATGGTCCTCCATTATCCTCTAAGAGCAAAGTAACTTCAAGTTTGTAAGTTGGTTCAAGGAGGTTGACTAGAAAAGTCAACTAGTCAAATCTAGGGTTCCCTAGACCCTATCTCTTATAATATTTGTCATATGAAAATGATTACAAGATAAAAGTTACTCTTTATGATATTCTAAACAACTTTCATGTTTGCCTCAAGAGCTAATTTTGCTTGGAAAGTCATTTTTATGGTGAAAGATTATAGGTCATTTTGTTTGTGCTCTAGATAGAAGGTCAACTTCTGAGAACCATAACTTCCCAATTTTTTATGATATGAAGATGATCCAAGTTTCATGTTAAATTTAAAGGTGCATTATTCAACTTTTATTATTTTAGAAAGATCAAATTCCACTTGCAAGTGCATGTGCCATGAGGAAACATTATAGGTCCATTTTGGTCCTCATCATTGAACAAGCAATTTTCCTCAACTTCTAAAATTATTAACTCCATTATGCTATCTCCAAATGGTGTCAAATTTATGACCAAATTGAATATAATTTAAAGATATACAACTTTATAGAAGGAACCAAAGTCATTTGAAGCTCATAGCAAAAGTTATTCAAGGTGGAAAAATGGGTCATTTGACTTTTAACTTAGAAAATTTTCAAGTATGTTTGATTCCTAAAACTTCAAGCCCATAATTCATCATGTTCCAACCTTCAAATGGAAAAATTCCCAACATCAAAGTTGTTCCCCGTGATGGTAGATTTCCAAAGAGTCCAAGATCATCCCATTGGGACAAGAATTGAGGGACTTGCGTATGGCTTCTTCTCATGGATTGATTTAGCAACATTTGAACTCAATTGTCACATAACTTTGCATGGCCTCATGTTATGATATCAACATCATTTATGCACAAATTTGGTTGGATTGCAATGATCATTTGGGCTTGAACACATGCCCATGCACCCATGCACATGAAATTACTATTTTTGGCTCAAATTTGAAATGGTGTAGAAACGAATTGTATTGCCTATAAATTGAGCACATTGCCTCAGAATTGAAAAGAACCCTTACCCAAGCTCTGCCAAGAAATCCCATATCCATATTTGAGATAATACCTTTAGGATTTTATTGAAATCGGGCTTCTAGTTCAACTTTTGTTTGCGAACTAGAACTCCAAGGATTCACATCATTTTTGATCATATTCATATCCTGCAAGCTAGAGGAAGAAGAACCAAGTGTGAAATTCTGGTATCAGATATAAGATGTCGAAGGTAATGTCACGACACTAATATCTGTTAATACACAATGGATAATAAACAGAATTGTAAAGCAATCAACACAAGCAATTGTTAACCCAGTTCGGTGCAACTCACCTACGTCTGGGGGCTACCAAGCCAGGAAGGAAATCCACTAAAATAGAATTAGTTCAAAGACTATCCGTACACTTCACCAAGTTACAGTCTTTCTCACCTAATCTCTACCCGTGCAATTTCTACCTAAGCACTCTTAGATATGAGAACCCACTCACTTCCCTTACAATCACACACCCGTGATTTTAAACAACAATCCCTTGTGAAAAGAAAATACTTTTCAATTACAATATTCTAGATTTTACTTCACAGTTTCAATCAAGAAGACACACTCTTGATCTTGCTTCAAAGCTTTGATCAAGAAGACAAATCAGTCCAATTCAATCATCTATGGATGACTTGAATGACCTACAGACACAAACCCTAGCTCTCTCTCTAAATTTCGCTCAGTATTGGTTGTGTGTTCAAACAGGTTTTTTGAGTCCCTTTTTATAGAAACATTGGACAGCTTGAAAACCCTAAATATATTTTCCAATTAAATCTTTTCATATCAGCTGTAAATCTCTCCTTGGAAAATAAACAAATCCGGTTGATATCCCTGATAGATTGCGCCAGCTAGCCATATCTTCAATCAACCAATGATTGCCACCAATTATGCAATCACAAAACACCAGACATTCATACTGAATGTTCTGTGTACAGGATGTCATGACATCGGGTCTGACATCTGAAAAAATCCTGCATAATCCAGTTTCCTTTTATAGCAGGTACAACCATATCAGTTACCATGACAATGAGTATGTCAACTGAAACAATCCTGCAGCATATGTCTTCTAATTTAGCTCCAGCAGGTACATCCAATATCAGAAGCCTTAGCATTGTAAGTGGCATTCTGAAACAATCTTGCTTGCATATCTTCTTTAACTCCAGCAGGTACATAGGATATCTCATGTTAAGACATCACACATAACATCTTGTGAACACTCTTTGTTTTACCAAAATTGCTGCCAACTCTTAGAATCAACAAAGTGGAATTGCATCAAGATCGAGCTTCAAAGTTGCTACCCGAAGGTGAATTTTCTCAAATTTTAACTCTTCAATTCTCACTCATTCCTTAAGATCTTGGCTTGTTTTGTGCATGACTGAAGTCCTACCAATGTAGGCATTGATACTGAGTTTCTTTGAGGTTGAATCGAAGCAATTTAGTTTGAACACCTCAATCTTTCAACTCTACATTTCTCATTATAGAGTGAGAGTTGAAAGATTTGGAGGTGATATTTGGAATCCTTGTGATTTTATCTTTAAATTGAAGTATGATCCATTTATTTTCACAAGCATTTGATCCTGACCAATCCAATGAGTTGGCCGGAGAAGATGACCGGAGTTAGGGCTTCGGTGGTGTGTTGGCGTTGTCCAAGTCATCTGATCTCGTGGAAATGTTCTAATCTGGTCCCTTGATTGTGATTACCATTGATATGCATACATTGACTGAGGACTATCGTGGATGACATGCGCGTGGCCATCAGATCTGCCACCTCAATTAATGAGGGAGATCCGATGGCCCTTGTTTTTCTGATTTCTTTTATTTTTCCAATTACTTTTTTAAATGGAATTTCTTTAATAAATTATCTATAATTTAAATTTTAATCCAAAAATTATGGGATTACCACCAAAATTTCACAAATAATTTCATCTTCCTATTTCTGAATTAAAATTAACTTTTGGATTAAGTTTGATATTTTTAGTGAATTTTGTGATTTTTAACTTGTTTTTAATTGATTTTAAATACTTTTGACTTTCAAAAAATGCCAAAAAAATAGTCAATGGTCCTTTGACCTTGTTTGACCTATGATAAATCCCTTGGCCATTTCTTTGGTGATTTGAAGGGATTTTAGGTTTTTCCCCTTTTAAAATGTATTTTCTTCATTTTAAAAATTGATTTTAAATTGTTTTAATTGCTTCAATATTGTATTGGACTATTTTATTGACTTTGTGTTGACTCAACTTCTGTTTGGACTTGGTCTTGTTTGAATTGGACATTGACTTGGTTAATACCATTGGATTTAGGGGGTTGATGAAGTTTGAACTTCATCCCTCAAGATGAATGAATGGTATTGATCAAGTGAGGTTCATCCTTTGACCAATTTGGGATCTCTTTTACTTCATCTTTCATCTCACTTCTTTCCTAATCTATTCATGACCAATGATTTCTCATAGATCAAAATGCTAGTTAATTCATCAATGACCTTGGGTTAGATGAATCAACATGAGCTTGATTAAGATAGGTTCATCCCCTCTTATTTTTATGTGTGGTATGCTTTAGGAGCTTGGTCTTTATACCTTGTCTCTAGCATGCATTAACACCAACATTATTATTGTCTGGCCTTAGATAGTTGTGACTTTTACATAAGTCCAATTACGATTGCTTAACATAGCGCTAAATTTGTCCTAAAAGCAATAGCATTTTTATAAGTGAGATTGTAAGTCTCCTATTCCTCATGGTATTGTGTGAAGATTTTGCCTCTTTTCCATTTGTGAGAGCTAGTGACATACTTGTTGATTTTATCTAAGTTGGATCCTTTCTCATGAATGATGTCTAGGTTCATATCTTCATGCTTGTGAGTGGATGGTTGAGTGTTCTCCAAAAAATGACTTAAACAGCCTTTCTTCTTCCACTAACATCTCTTAGTATTGACTTTATTTTAATGTCATTTACTTTAATGCAACTTAAATTCTTGCACTTTATCATTCATTGTCATTTACATTCATGCAAATTGTTTATGTTTTAGTCATTTTCACTTTGCTCACTTGAGCCATTGTATATGTGCTTGTGATATATTTTGTGCTTATGATTTTGCTTTGTTTGTCGTTTTAGGACCTTTAAAAGACTTAATAAAAACAAAAACCCTAAAAAATACATTGGTGGACTGTTGGACATCTGTCTGTGACTTGGTTTGGACTTATGGACCTAGAGTATACAACACCCCTGAACTATGGAAGAACTTGGCCAATGCCATTAATTTGAGACCATTTCTTGGCCAATGCCATTAATCTGATACAAGCCTTGAGAGACTCATTTGGTTTATCTGTTATACTCTCTCTCTCTCTCTCTCTCTCTCTCTCTCTCTCTCTTTATCTGAATTGTTATTTTGATCTTATTGATATCATTTGATGCTTTCTCTTTGAGTATGTTTCAAGGGATATTTCATATGATACATATAAAGGACATTGAAGACTGCTTGCTTTGGAGTGATTTCTTGGATGTTTGGTTATCTTTATTTGATACCATTGGTCTTCTTATTAATTGCTTGGATGATTATGCTTTGTTACTTGCTTAACAATTCAAAGGAAATGAGTTTCTATCTGAAATTATTGTCTTGTGGATGCTTCCCATTGGTTAGATATTTTCAACTCTAAACTTTTAAATCTTGTCTAGGATAGTCCCTTTATCTCCTCCTCCTTCTTTAATTTCAAAATCTCTCTCTCATTTTTAAAACTTCTTTGTTTGTTGTTTTCAACTTAGACTTGTTTTAATGATTAGAAACCTTGGCCTTATGCCATTGATTTTCAAAATATTTTCTTAATCAAACTTGTAAGTGAACTTAATCATATTGACCTTATTTTCAAAAAGGCAAAAAAGAACTAACAACCTCATCTAATCGTTTTGGCCATTTTGTGCCTTTTCCTTTTAACTTTTTCAAAAGAGAGAATTTAGATTTGAGTTATCTTTGGTTGAGATATAATTCTCCCATTCCATGATATATTGACTGTAAGACTTTCCATTTATTAGGGGTTAGTGGCATACTTGTTTATTGAATCCAAGTTGGAGCCCTCCCTCTTAAATGTTTTAAAGCCCTCATTATCGGTGGATGTTTGGTTGAATATTCTTCCATTGATAACAAGAGATCTTTAAGCTTTTGTTAAAATCAATCCACCCATCTTTGAAATTTTTACCATGAACTACGAGGTGTTGATCCCTCGTTTTTATGTTGGTGCGTAGGAATAAGACCAAAGGTCTTGTCAAACACAAAATTGTAAATAATGAATTCTTTTCTCATCCCCTCATTCTATTTTTTTAGCAAACATCATTTTCAACTAAAACACTTGCACACAAAAAAGGGCTCCCTAGGAGTACCTAGGACACTTTGGATGCTAATACCTTCACTCTGTATAACCAACCCCCTTACCTGTAATTTATGACATTTTATTAGTTTTGATTTGAAAACTTCTTATCTTTGGGTTTTGTTCGTACTTTTCCCTTTTCCTTTGTAAACAATAAAAGCGCGGTGGCAACTCTTGTTTTATTGACGTTGAGTTAACCAATGGCTAAATGGTCATGAATTTATCGCTATAAGATGTATAATATTTCCAAGTGTTTTATAAATTAAGAGATGCTTCAAAATATGTATATGTGTGTGTGTGTGCATGTGTGTGTATGGAGAGGGCGTGTGTGTATGCGTGTGTATGTATGTATGTATGCGTCTGTGTGTGTGGTGGGGGGAGGGGGCGTGTGTATGTGTATGCGTGTGTATGTATGTATGCATTTGTGTGTGTGTGTGCGTGTGTGTGTGCATGTACATGTGTGTGTGTGTGTGTGCATGTGCATGTGGGTGTGTATGTGTGTGCATGTGCATTCGTGTGTGTGTGTGTGGGTGGGTGTGCATGTGTGTGTGCGTATGCACGTGTCTGTATGTGTGTGTGTGTGCATGTGGGTGGGTGTGTGTGTGTGTGTGTGTGTGTGTGTGTGTGTGTGTTGTGTGTGTGTGCGTGCATGTGTGTGTGTCCATGTGCGTGTATGTGTGTACCTATGTGTACGTGTGTGTATGCGTGTGGGTGTGCGTGTGATCGTGCATGCGCATGGGCGTGCACATGTTCATGTGTGTGTTGGATTTTGTTTTGATCAATTAATTACACTTGTTGGATTTTGTTTTGACTTTGTCCTAAAAAAATTACTAATCCCATAGGACTCATATTCAATTGCGTGATCATAAATCCCTTGATCACTTGATTGAATTAAAACCCTTACACTTGCATCATACCATTCAAGTCATAGTCAAGTCAAGCTTTGTACTCAAGGCTTTGAAGACACTGGACATCAAGACTAGATCACTACTTCATCCTTCAAGCACAACAAAAAGATTCTTCTTCAACACTTGTCGGTCATGATGCAAATTATGCACCACGATCCTTAAGCAACGGAGAAAGATGAGAGGGATTATTCCTATCTTTGTTCTAAGTACCTTTGAATACGGGGCGTAGACCCCTGTTATTCAAAGTATCCGCCTTCGTTCATAGACTTCAATGAAATTTAAATCAAATGATTGACAAGTCTTCTTCCCTAGGTATGCTGCAACAACTCAACATTTCAATAATCATCACTTCACATCACACTTCCTTTTTGGACCAAACACAACATTCTCTCTTTGGGTTAATCAACACTTCTTCGTTAACATACTCTTCCTGCTAGGGGTGGTAAAGCGGGTTGCCCGCCCCGTTTGGATCCGCCCTATTTAATCTCGCCTAAAAGCGGAGCGGGGCGGGCCAACTTAAGTGTTCGAGCTTAAAACTTAAGTCTGTCCCATTTACTAACGAGTTAACGGATTGGCGGGCCATCCGTCAAACCTTTTCCTCTTTTTTAGTTTAATTTACTAATTTATTTGCAATTGTTTTAATAATTTACTACTTTATTTACAATTTGATTTACTACTTTGTTTACAAACTTTTATATTTGATTGATTTTTGATTTCATATGTCATTACCTTCTAAATAATAATACAAACTTTTAAGAGTCATTATATAATAAAATATAAAAAAAGTTATAGTATTTTACTAAACAATAATAAAAAAATGTTTAATAATTCATTACTTCTTAAGTTTTTAAATTCCTATCTCATAAATTATTGAGCTCCGTGGTTGCAACTTGCGTCCACCATCCATATAAAACGAGTCGGTGGGGAAAACGAGTCGGTCTGACGGGTCTGACCCGTTTTGCAACCTTTACTTCCTGCATTGGTTAATCATTGATTCTTGGTTAAAATACCACATTCTCGCTTTGGGTTAATTACCATTTCTTGGTTAACACACCCTTCCTACATTGGTTAATCATTGATTCTCGGTTAAAATACCATATTCTCTCTTTGGGTTAATCATCACTTCTTGGTTAACATACCTTTCCTGCATTGGTTAATCACATATTATCGGTTAAAATATCTCTTTGGGTTAATCACCACTTCTTGGTTAACATACCCTTCCTGCATTGGTTAATCACTGATTCTCGGTTAAAATACAACTTTCTCTCTTTGGGTTAACCACCACTTCTTGGTTAACATACCCTTCCTGCATTGGTTAATCACCGATTTTCGGTTAAAATATCACATTTTCTCTCTGGGTTAATCACCATCTTATGGTTAATATACCCTCTCTTTTGTTTAAACACCACTCATATCTTTCTCTTTGGGTTAATCACCATCTTATTGTAACATACCTTCCTCTTTGGTTTAAACATGACTCTTATCTTTCTCTTTGGGTTAATCACCATCTTATGGTTAACATACCCTCCTCTTTGGTTTAAACACCACTTTCTTTTCTTATTTGGTTTAAACACCATTTTTATTCCTGTTCGAATTAAACACCATTTTTATTTCCCCTTCGGTTTAAACACCACTTTTATTCCTACATGGTTTAAACACCACTTTTATCTCTTCATTGACCACTTCTATTTCTTGTCTTCGGTTTAAACACCACATTTATCTCCTTTTTCGATTTAAACACCACTCTCATTTCTTCTTTGGTTTAAACACCACATCTACTTTCTTACTTACTATCCGGTTTAAACACCATTTCAAAAATCTTTTATCATTCATTCAAACACCTTTTCATTTCATGCCCTTGGTTCCACGAAATACAGAGCTCTGATTACCTCATTGCACCATGAGTATACGTAGGCACGAATGCCCCAATCCTCAGCAAGCACACTAATTATTAAACCTTTTTTTCCCTTTTCATAAGTAACCTTTATATAATAAGACTCATTCGAGCAAAGAACAATCAAAATGGTTTCCGTTGAGTACAACAGATGTGAGGAATGCTAATACATTCCCTTTGCATAACTGACTTCCTTACCCTTTTTCTTTTCCTCCGGGTTGTTATCAATATTTTCCCTTTCTTTCGGGAATAAATAAAGTTCGGTGGAGACTTTGTTGTATCTTCGAGCGTGCGTTGCGCTCAGGTATTTTTTGCAGTGCGACATGTGTGTGTGCATGTGTGTGTGGGTGTGTATGAGTGCGTACGTGCATGTGTGTGTGTGTGTACGTGCGTGTGTGTGTGTGTGTGTGCGTATGTGTGTGAAAGATATGCCTTAGTATCTTGAGAGTTACTCTTATACCTTAACATTAAACTGATCACCTAGACATGTGTTAATCGCATAATCAGTCGAGCTTTCACACTTCATCTCTTTCACAATTTTGGATCTACAAGTTCCCTTGCTTTGATTCAACATTGATTTAGCATTTCATTTGCAACTTAACTCTTCAAACTGATTAGAATTGAAATAACTTCTTTGATTAGACACCATCATCAGAGATTGTTGGATTAGAGATCATCGAAGACAACACCAAACGTTGTTTGGCTTAGGTGTTGTCATCAACAAAACCACCAAGATCATCTAACGGTTGCAGATATTTGTACATGCAAATACTTAGATCCATATTCTCCTCATTTTTTATGATGACAACGCATCTCTCAAGGAGGTGATAAAAACATAATGATAAATAGATAAAGAATTGTAGTGGTTAAACTCACTCACAAATACAGAGAGTATACTTTACTCCTTGTGCGATTATATTTCTCTCCCTTTGACATAATCCAAAAGGCGGGAAAAATGTGCAAGCACATAGAATACGTAAAACACATAGATAAAAGGAAGAAGAAGAATAAAGATTTATCATATTTGATCCATGCATGATTAGTTTAAGATTCTTAACTCAGTTCTTATGAAACAGAATTCTTCTTTAGGAAAAGATTTAGTAAAAATATCTGCTAGTTTGTTAGATGAGAACACAAACTCAATTACACAATCCTCATTTTCGACATGATCCCTAATGAAATGGTGTCTAACATTAATGTGTTTGGTATGAGAATGAAGTACTAATTTTTTTTTAGTTTTATGAAGCTAGTGCTGTCGTATTTTATCGGAACAACTCTGAGATCAATTACATAATCACATAACTAATGTTTTATCTAGATAATTTGCGCATAACAACTATATGTGACAATTAGAACCTCTTCTAAATATATAATTTAATATAAAAATCAAATTGATTTGATTTAAAATACTTCTTTTAAGCACAATTTTCATACATTTATGAAAGAATTAAAATTGAAACAAATCTTAAATAAATATTTAAACGATTCATGTCACATACAAAATTTGCGTCATAAACAAATAGACAAATAGAGACAAGATTTCTTATTTAATATCTTACCTACAAAAATTAATCAATCAACTTATAATAACAAACTCATGCGATGCATGGTCATATCAAACACATTAATGCTGATGAACAAGTAGCTAATGTGATAACAATACCATTAAAACTTGATGCTTTTTGTGAAATTGCACATCCTAATGAAAGTGTGCTCACCGCCAAAACTAAATTGATTGTTGAAATCATTTTGTTTAAGGGATGATATTAAAGTTATTTTATTTTATGTTTAAATTTATTAGTTAGAATAAACTCATCAGTGTTATTCTAAGAGTTAGTAGTTGTTTTTATCTATTCTTTATCCATTACACCCACATTCTTAAAAATTGTTTAATCAACTACTTTCTTTCTATTTGGTTTAGAGTCTACTCAAAGTCATCTCTTTTATTTAATAGTAATAAGAAAATTCTCACAAACTCAGTATTTAAAAGTTAAAAGGTTGTGTTTTTATCAAGTCAAATTGAACTTAAAATAACTAATTACTAATATTTTTGAATTAAAAAATATGTTTTTTTTCACTGACATCAAACAAGTGCAGTAGAATTAAAAAAAAGTTTTACTTAAAAACAAATAATAATAAAATAAAAAAATAATGCAAGATTATTAATAAAAGAAAAAAAACAACCAATCATTTAAACTCCAGTGATAAACGAGCTCTTATTAAAAAAAAGAAAATTTAAGAAATACTAAGTTTAATTGGAGGATGAAAATAATATATATATATATATATATATATATATATATATATATATATATATATATAATATATATATATATATATATATATAATATATATATATATATATATATATATATATATATATATATATATATATATATATATATATATATATATATATATATATATAAAAGGACCACCGGGCACATGGTAGGTTTTATGAAACGAAGGAGTACCTTATTGAAATTTGAAAGGCTGAAAAGGATGGGTGCCAAATACTTGTCTATAAACAAGCACTCTCTGCAATCCACTTGAATTGCTATTTCTTTACAACAACTTGTAGGATATAAAGGAATAACCATTCTAAATTTAGAGTAATCAATTATAGCAAGAAGAGGAGACCAACCTCTAACACATTCTCTTTCACTATATTTGTTCATTCTCACTGTAGTAATATTTCAAAAGGTCAAGTTCAAAAGGGGAAAAAACTTTTAGGCATAGGGATTTACCTTAAATATAAATCAAAAGGTCAAATCTCCAAAGGAGGAAAAATCTTTTTAGGCATAGGAGATTCAAATGTTTAAGTTAATTTCAACAATATATTTTAAACACAATCTTCTTGTAAAAAATAATTAGTCTATCATGTTATTCAAATAATTTTAAAATACAGTAAAAAACATATATTTTTTGTCAATTCAATTTTTTATATTATTGATCATTTATTAAGCTCGATCACTCATTTTAATGACGGGACATTGCAATATGACTTCTTTTTTTTATCATTTTCTTTTTTAAATATGACGCGGCTGTTCACATATTATTTTTGTATTTTTAATTATTTTAAACTTAGAATTAATACAACAAAACTAAAATTTTGACTCAAAGTTGTCTTACCAACTTAAGGCACAATGTTTATGTTCATTAAATTCTCATGTTATATATTCATTAACATATTTGTTTGTTATTTTTTTTTGTCATATTAATGGTTATTGAGATCTTTTGAGAGCTAATATCAAAATAAAAATCTATTTAATTGATTTATCATATCGTCAAAACAAGATGTGAGGAAGGAGATATTGTGTTCGCAGTGCATTAGTATTTTTGAGAATTTTGTCTTTTCATTCTCATATTATGAAGAAAACTATTATACATTCTTCATATGCTTATGTGACTAACAAGTTAGAGAAATCAAGAGTCTTAAAATTTTTTGCTCTGCTAGGATATGAAAGAAAATCTAATTTGCTTGGGCTCCTCTAGTGTTAGCCACCACCACAAAGATCTGCAATGGTGTAGCTCTTCTTCCTCGAATAACTCCCATGTCTTTATCCCAACCCCAAAAACAGAAGAAATCATTTGCACAAGCTCTTCAAAATATATGTTACATATCAGTTTCAGATTTATCAAGTCTTACCTCAAAGATAACGATGTCTCAATCAAAATACCTGAAGAGACTTATAGACTAGGACTTGAACATTACAGGAATAATTTACATGGGATATTGATCATTAGTAAAGGTAACGTGGCACTAAAGGCTTCGAAATCACGTGACAAACTCATGAAATGACGGAGTCAAATCACTATATGGGATTTAACTCCTTTAGGACGTGGCTATTTTGAATTTCCATTCAAATCAAGGGAAGATATTGACAAAGTTTGGAATGTAGGGACATGGAATGTTAACCCTTCGCTCATGCGTTTGTCTGCATGAACGCTCGATTTTAAAACGTAAAATTTGAAGATTTCACATGCTTAAGTGTTTTTAAGGATGTATGGTTTGCCCTTAAAGTATTGGGAATCAACTACTGTATTTTCAATTACTTCTGGTATCGAAACTCCTTTATCAATTAATGAAATTACATGAAAAATATCTTGGGGATATTTTGCACATGTGCAGATAGACCTTAAAAATATCTTAGGGATATTTTGGTGGAACGACAAGGTTATGCGTTCTTTGTTGAATTGAAATTCAAAAGTGTGTTTTTTTGTGTGATCATTATGCATTTTGGTCATAATGTTGATAAAAGTTGGAAGTTGAAAGGTAAGAATATTGAGAAGCCCCTGATTAAAGTATCTACATGATACACACCTAAAAACTCTCAATAGGATATACCAGATAATGATAGTGTAAAGGACATAGAGAGTGATAAATATTGTAAATTTGAATAAGGTATGAACTTATACTTTTGAAAATGACATAAAGAATAATGACTTTATTGTGGCCATTCAGGGAGATAAGAAAGTTAATGCTAATGAGAAGCATTTATCATAAACAAGCTCTCTGAATGAAGAAGAAATATTAGTAAAGATTAATAATGTTTTGAATATGAATTTGGTGATTAAGAAAGAGTTTGCTAATGATAGAAGTGAGCAACCTGGTCCTGATTATGTGGTTACAAAAACTAATGGTAAGAATTGGGTGAGAGATCCCTATTATTTTTTGCATTTAGAGAAGAATAATAACTTGTAGGGTGATGAAGAAATACTCTTGAACCACATGAGGCATAATTTATTTTGGTCAAGAAAAGGATAGAGGAATGCAAATTATTTAGCATAGAAAGGAAATCATCACTTGAGCCATGTCAGATAAACATGACACCACTCAATAAAATCCATTTATTGGAATGCTAGAGGAGTATGTAACCTTGATATTAATACGGCTATTAAAAATCTATGTGATCAACAAAATTAGACTTGCTTTTGATTATTGAAGCAATGATTTCTTATGCTCCTTATCCTACTGAGAATCTTAAATAAATTAGACTTAAGATATTTTCATTAAACTTTTGACATAATCATGATTCAAACTTATGGACTTTTTGTGCAATAGATATGAAACTCTTTGTGATGATTTTGACTAAAAAATATGTAACTTTTTTTATAGAAGTGGACTAAACTAAATTCTTCATTGCAGTTATGGAATGAACTTACCAATCTTCAACAGGAAAATCCCAACCCTTGGTGCATGATTGGTAATTTCAATGTAATTATTGGTTTCATGAGAAATTCGGTAGATTCCCTCCAAACAAAACATCCACCGATGAGTTTCTCATTTGAACCAATCAAAATAAGCTTATGCATCTTGACACTAATGGTAGCTGTAACACTTGGACCATTAGGAGAAAAGGTGGTGCTTACTCTTCTGTTAGGCTTGACAAACCATTTGCAATCACCATTGGCTAGATAATTGACACACATTCAATTGATCCACTTTGATTAAGAATCACTTAGATCATTATCCTATTCTTCTCCATTTCGTTACTAGCATGCCTCAATTTAAATGTGATGTGAAAAAAAATTGTCTTCATATCTTCATCCTTAAACCACTTATCCCTTACCAATCATGGATCATATTTCTTCTTCAATGTGGCATGACATTAAACATTATTTTTAATTTTTTGAGGAACAAAGTAGATGATAGGTTGATAATGGGAAGGACATTGATTTATAGATTGACAATTAGTTGAGAAACAAAACTAAAGATTTACACGTAGTATTTTCAGTGGATATTCAATTTATGCAAACTGTTAAGGTCAACTAACTTATCCAATACAAAAATTATAACATTCCTCATGGCTTATCAATTTTACATCCTCAAATTATTGAAGACATTTCGAAGATCAACATGTCATTTGATAATGCTACTGCTGATGATTTAAATTGGACATGATATGCAAATGGTTATCCATCTTTTAAAGATTCCTACAATTGTATTAGAAGGGATCACATTGAGCTTCCATGCACAAAATGTATTTATCATCCCTACATACCTCCTACTAAGTCATTATTGACTTGAAAGATGATACATAATGTTATTGCAACAGAAGACATCCTGGTTAAAATGAGAATGCATATGGTTTTAAGGTGTTCTATTTACAGTGATGATGTGGAAATTAGAGACCCGTTATTTCTTAGATGCATGTACACCTTTTTTTTGGCAATGAATGAAACGATTGTTAGGCATTAACATTGGTATAACTAGTTATGAAAGCTTATTCAAGCTTGCTAGTAGAAGTTGAAGCTCTCATATTCAGAAATTGATCTTGACTCTCATCATAATAATTCATTGTAAAACTTAACACACAAGAAACAATATCAGGTTTCAAAAAAGTAAAACTGACTTTTATAGAGATGTTATTCATGTTAAGTAATTAATCTATATGGTATATACTATTTTGAAGTGGGACATGTACTCTTTAATTCATTAGTTTACAATTATTAAATATTTTGATATCGAATGTTGACCTCCTTATGCACCTAGAATCATATAAATTAATTAGTGTTTTCCTATGTATAATTGGATTAAGTGCAACATAAATGGTGTTTAAAGAGGAAATCCTTAATTGTGAATTTGTGGTGGCATATTCAAGAATAACTTAGGAATATTTTTGGGAGATTTAATAGTTAAGATTGATGTTTGCACCTTCTTTTAAGTTGAATTGCATGAAATCATATTTGCTATCAAATATGCTAACATATGGGATTGGAGAAATATTAGGTTTGAAGTTGACTTAATATTGGTCATTTATGCATTTTCTAATGTGAATATTGTTCCTTAACATCTATTAATTAAATGGAAGAATGCTTTATACACTATATGTTCCTTTAGATTAAAGATATCTCACATTTTCAAAGAGAAAAATACTTGTGCATATAAATTATTCAATGCAAGTTTCTTTTTTGATTATGACACTGTGAGATTCAATTTATATTTATATTTTTGAAAGTTTTTGGAGGAATAGGATGAACATGTTCAACTATCATTTATACCAGTTGTTTCCCGAGTTAAATATTTTAATGTAATTTTATATTATTAAATTATTCAAATAATTTTAAATGACAATTTTTTGTGTGAAACATAACAAATTATCATATATATATATATATATATATATATATATATATATATATATATATATATATATATATATATATATATATATATATATATATATATCTTTTATAAAATTTAATAAATATAAATATAAATTAAAAAACGAACATTTCTATAGATTATTTTACAAAAAATAGAAAGAAAAAAATTATTTAAATTTAAAATATAAAGACTAATATATTGAATTAGATAAAACTGTAAACTATATTTACAATGTAACTTAAGAAATATATAATACGAGAACTTATTAAAATTATTGGAATAAAATTAAAATAACACGTGGACAATCAATCATGTGACAGTGCCATGTTATTAAAATGAGTGTCTGTGTTTAATAAATGGTATGAAATCTTAAAATCATAAAGAAATATTTGTTTTATTTACAGTTTTTTCTTTCTCACTCTATATGTTAGGGGACAAATTGATAATTAATCCTAAATTTTATATTAAATTTTGTATTTTGTATTTTTTTAATTATATTTATTATATTTTTAAATAATTTAAGCATGTTACTTAAAGATATCATATTTAAAAATCTTATTGGAAAATAGTATTTAATTATATATCATATAATCATATCTTATTTAAAAGATCATATTAGATATCCATATAAAATTGCCATGTATGTATGTACAGTTTAGATCATAAAGGAGCAAATTAAAAATATCAAAAACATTACTAATAATTATTCTATAAAGTAGATTCAAGTTGACTAACAAACCTCATCATAAAACTTTGAAAAAAAGACTAATCATGTCTAAAGCCAAATTTATTCTAAATTAAATATTTGACTTTGACTTTGAATTTTCAAATAAAAAAAGAAAAATATATATATATATATAATATTATTTTATATTATCAACCAATCAACAATATGTATTTTATCAAATCACATTTATACATATTAATAAATTTTTATTGAATTTATTTTATATTCTTTTGTCATTGCATTACCTTTAATTTTTTTTAAAAATAAATCTAAACATTTATTTTATTTTACATGGTTTTTTTCTAGAGTTATTATTACCACTGTACATATTGGTGAATGACCCGAAGAAGTGTTGTGTTGACTATTCATACCTTAACTTTTGTACATAGTGCAGATAATGGATTAGACATAACTGGAAGGAAAGGACCACATGGCCACACACAGAACAGCACCACTACACGACAAAAACCGAGCCCACATATTATGGTTTCGTCTAGTGGACACGTGAAGAGGGTATGGGCTGGGCCCACATTGTGGCCCAATTGATAACGAAAGCGCGTGATACAATTACAAACAATCGACATCTTTTCCGTGTTCCGTCGCATAAAGATAAACATGGATGCTATCCATATCAATTTTTCTGTTTTCTTGAACCATTAATGATAGACAGGTTCCTTGTTTTGATGGTTTTTATTGAATGAGACATTATAGTAACTTGTTTTTTCATAAATATTTTTATCTTCTTTGGGTCAAATGTTGTTGCTTGCTATAAATATTGCTTCTCGTTTATTTTTTATTTTTTATGAAGGGTATGATTATTTTGGATTATATATATATATATATATATATATATATATTATATATATATATATATATATATATATATATATATATATATATATATATATATATATATATTGGTTTCTACAAAATTTACTAATTTTTTTTTCCTTTTAGTTATCTCAACTTCATTTGATGATTGACTGTAGGGGGATTTTTCACTAAGGAACATTGAATATTGTGAGACTTCTTTTTTCTAGAGCAATACTCAAGTGAGAGAGACACCACATATTCATCCAAAATCTTAAGATGATAGATGAGTGAATTATCTCACTTATAAATACTCAAGTTTCCACATTTATAACCAATGTGAGAGAGTATGAGGGTCAATTTTTGACTTGCATATTAGACTTCGATAGAACAATCGATTTTCTTGAATTTAGATCTGTCACACCCCAAATTTTACCCCTATATTTCATAATCATTTGCATCATAGACATCATTCATGTATAGCTAACCTCAAGATCAAGATATGTCTGGTTTTGTTTCATCTGTGAATTATGGTTTCCCTCAAAGAGCTCAAAGGATTGATCAGTCAAAGTTTTGGATTGATCATCAATAAATCAAGTTCTCATACACTCAAGAGATCTCTCCATCAATAAATAAGTGTATTCTGGCCTAATCACGAGTGCATCAAGGTTCACTTTCATATGGCTCATCAATTAGGGTTTCTCAACAACATTCAATTTCATCTGAGAATTTTGATCAAGACATGATCTCAACCCTTGAGACATGACTCAACACACTCAAGTAAATCCTTAGAGTCTGTCCATGATGTTCAATTGGCTCAAAAGTTTGAATTTATTGAAGATCAAGAAATTCAAATTCATCTGATACACAACCAATGCACTACAAAGTCAAACCTTTGACTTTTGAGATTTATGATCAAATATGAACTTCTCAAGTTAAATTTTATGAAGATATGTTTAATTGATGAATTTGATCAAGAAAAATCAAGAGAATTGAGATTACTTGCAAAAAGGGCAATCTTGAAGACATTGAAAATTTCATTAAGTATCCAAATTTCATGTCAAAAGTGGAAAACTTCCCAAAGCCATAACTTCCAATCCAAGCAACCATTTTCTTTGCTCCAAAGCACAAAAGAAAGCTCTTGTTCCATAATTCAACTTTGTCTCAGTGGGTTGATTCCCTAAAAATGCAAGGATTTTGAGTTATGAGACCATGAAGTTGGTGTCTCAAGTTGAAACACTTAGAAAATTTTCAAGTCAACTTTGACCCCTAAAAAGTAATAAACTTTGGAGCCAGTTTTCATTATGGTCCACTTTGATTCAGCAAAAACTCAAAACATGAAAGTTGTAGAGCATGTCTTAGGCTTTCCAAAAAGTACAAGTACATTTTCCCATGCATGAGCTATGAGTTTCGAAAATGTGAAGTTGGGGTTCCAAACTTGAATTTCAAGTCATGTTCATGATGAATTCTTAGAGGAAAACCATTTCAAATGTGCAAATCCCTTGATTGCAGGTTCTTTTGTGTATAAATCTCACCATAATAAGAAATTTACACAAGTCTTTGGTGCATTACACAAAGAATTGAGCCTTTATCCATTTCACCATGCCATTTTTGGAACATGTTGCATAAAGCTTGATATCCATTTGCATAAAGGATCACTTTTGCCAATAACTCTTACATTGAGCCTCTAAATTGTTTCCTATAATCACACTTAACCTCTAAATCTAGAAGCAACATCCTAGACTTCATAAAAGCATGGCCAAAATCCTTGATTCACTCCATCTTTTCATCATGAAGCCAACATGTATTTTTGTGCAAAATGAAACAAACATCCAAACCAGCATTCAAATTGAACTAAGATCAATTTCTGTAAGTTACTTGAGCCCTTTAGAGCCTCTATAAATAGAGGGCCAAGCCTCAGAACTCAAGACACCAAGAATTGCATCCAAAACTCCATTGTTGCAACTTCCAAACCTCAAACTTCCAAATTCCATTTCTGTTGAAAATTATTCAAACCAACCATCCAAACACCTTCTAAACATGAAATATAAGTTGCTCAAACCATTAAAATACCTTAATTCACCCCAAAGCTCAGAGAAACTCATAGTGGCAGTTTGAAACTCCATAAAAGCTTCAAAGTACGTTGTTTTGAAATCCCCTATCCTTGCAATTTCTTTACAAACCAACCATCCAAACAACTTCCGTACATCAATTATAGCTTAACCAATACAAAAATTCATCATTGTAACACCTCCATCATCATTTTCCAACTCTCACTTTACACACTTGCAAGTTGAGTTGGTCAGAAGAATCCAGGGGTTATCAAGCACAAGTGAGCATTCAAATAACTTCCCTAGGGTCCAAGCAAGCTCACCAGATCATCAGTTATCATCTATAGACAGTAGAAGAGACATTGGACCTTCTCCAATAGGTAAGGTTTCTACAAAATCGAATTCCCATATTCATGCATCATTTGAACATTTATGGATACCACAATGCTTGTTTAGATGTGACTAATGAAAGCCCTAACAGTTTGGGCATTGATTGTTGCTCTTAGCTATTTAATTTCATTTTGAATTTTTAGGGTTCTTCTAGTTTTGATTTAAATTCGTGAGATATAGTTTAAATAAATTAATGATAAGCACATGTTTTAATTCCTGGTAAAATTCTAAGAAACTTTCATGTTTAGTTCATTGCATTTGGTTGAGACATGAGCAAGTTGAGTTTTGGCCATGGAAGTGTGGTCGTGAGGTTGAAGAAGATGATGATGACGCCACTTTCAAATTTCTGGAACTTGATTTATTACTAATTCAATTGTTTGCAAATAAATTAGTGGATGTATTATCACCCCAATGGTTGAAGTGTTCGTGTTAAGGCTTTATGTGTGTAAAAAGGTATGGGGTTCGAATCCCCCTCGCCTCAAACCCATTTTATTCATTGTATTTTTTTGCCTATTTATTTTTGTTGTTTTTCATAACTTTAAAGGCTCATTACTTGATGATCCCTAAGCCCTTTTGATCCACTCTTTTTTCTACGTGTTCATAATTTTATCTATTTTATGATGGTGAAAAGAAATTCTAAAATTGATTTATTTTTCACATACTTATGCTTGTACAAAGTTGGTACCTTTTTAGTATTATTTTAGGGTTTCAAATAACCTTTTTTGGTTGATACTTTAATTTTTCTTGATCACCATAACTTGTATGAATGTTGTGTATCATATATGAACTTTGTTTGATGTTGTTAATATGTGCCTCTTGGTTTTGACCTAATTTTGACTTACTTTAATGTATGTTTACATGTTTATGTGCTTTGAACTTTGTTACTATGCCATGAACTTTTGTGTGTTTACTTTTCCATTGATCCATGATTCACATGTCATTATTTCATATCTTGTTGAACCTCTGTGTGCATGTGTGCCCTTGTGTTTGTTTTTGTTTATGTGTTCGCAAATGCTTTAAGCATGTGATAACATGTCTTTGTATGACTTGTATGCTTACATGTTCAAACCTTTTGTATGATGTTGAACCTTTAATTGTGAAATATTGAACCTTAACATGCATGTCTTGAATAACTTAACGTGTTTTCATGATTAAGTTAATGTTATGTCTAAACCATGTATTACTTCAGGCATCTAAATGTTAATTCATACTTGTTATGACATCCATATACATGTTCATGCATTGTTATGTCATTCATCTTTGCTTATTCATGATGATATATCCATGTCATTCTTATTCATGTTAACTTTAGACATCTTTGATTGACGTTGTTGTATCTTTGTTCATGTTCACATGTTGTACATATGTGTTTACATACCCTGATTGATATTGTTATGATCATGCTTCCATATCTTTTTATTGATGTCATGTATGAACATCTTCCTCATTTGATTATCTTTGTAGATGTCATGCTTGAACATTGTCGCATTACGCGAAAAACCGGCGGGAAAAGAAAGAAACAACAGAGCCGCCACCGTGCGTTATTTATCCCAAAAGAGGGAAAGGAAACGCTCAGAGTAAACCTAGGAAAGAACATGGTCTCGCGACCAAAGAGAATGGGTTCGGGAGTCGGTTATGCGAAGGGAAGGTATTAGCACCCCTACGCATCCATAGTACTCTACGGGATCCACGCACAAAAGGAAGGAAAAATTGGTTGCTAAACACTGCTCAAACTCACACACACTGGCTGAAAGAGACAAAAGAAACTGACTGAAACTGACTCGGCAGGACATCGTATCCTGGGCCTACTTAGTCTATCAGGCATAGACATCAGAGTCGAAGTAGTTCGGACTGGGGAAACGACACATGCTCGCTAGGATATCGCATCCTATGCATACGTATCTTCTCGGACGAGAGAAGAATCAGAGCATTCGTAGCTCGGCTGACACACACAAACAAAACAGACAAACACAGGCAAACATGGAGCCTGAATGCCAATCACTGGACTTACATCAGCATCCGAACCTAAACACACACAGGAAACCAACTGCCAATCGCTGGACTTATGTCGGACTCCAACCAGAACACACACAAGGGTGGAAAAAGAAAAAGGGCGCGACAAATTGCTAAGGAGTCAGGTACTCGAGCCTAGCAAATGTCAGACAACTCACACAAAAAGAAAAAGGACGCCCGGAGAGATCAGCTCAATCTCCTGCCTACATACTTCATCTGGTGTGAAGATCAGGGCGATGTAGTTCCCCTACGCAGGGACAAGGATCTAGCCTAACCAGATAACAGAGGGAGACACAACACTAGGGAGACTACGACTCGAGCCTAGATGTTGTCATGCAAAGTCAACCCTAAGTTAAGGTTTCTAGCTAAATGGCACAAGGGCCAACCTATCCTGGACAGACACAGGAAAAAGCAAAGTCTCGATTGCAACTAGGGCAAGAGAAGAGGGATATCTCAATCACAACATGGGTGAGAGAAAAGAAATCAGTGTTAGTGGTTAGTCAAACTCGGCAAGACATCGCATCTTGTGCCTACGTATCTCTCCTGAACATGAGAATCAGAGTTGCCGTAGTTCGGCCAAACAACTCTAAGTATGGCTCACACAAGGGTTAAGCCAAACAGACTTGACTTGCACAGGAAGCAAGTCAAGCACAACCTACCTTGCACAAGGGCAAGTCTAAACTAAACCTAAAGAGGCAAAGCAAACAGGCAATCACAATCACAAGAAGCACACTCTATATGCATACAAGAGGCTCACACAAGGGTTAGGCACTAGGGCCAACTGGAATAGGGTAAGTGTGCTCTTAACCTTGCCATTGAGAGGCTAAGGTGAAGCAGATGAAAGGATGAAGTGAGGATGAGACCTCACAGCTCTTATCCCTGGCCAGGGAGAGCTAATAGACAAATGAGCATGGGTCCAGAAAGTGGGAACCCTTCTATACTCGAAGACTCTGACACTGTACACTTTGTACAAGATCTTGGGTTTGTATCCCAATGCATCAACACACAGCAGTGTGAGCAGAGGGATGACACAACAAGAGTAGTGGGGGATAGATTGCATATCCCTACCTTCCACCAATTGCCTTACTTGAAGGACTTTTCCTGCTTGGGGCAATTTTAAACACACACAGGCATTGCCTCTTAAGGAGGACTTCAGACAGTTTGCCCGGTCAAATAACAGACCGGGTCTCCAGACTACATGAAGAAGAAGTAATTATACCTCAAAGCAAATGCTAAATAGCAAAGCAAGCAAGTTCAAAGAACTTAAGCAACTAAAGTACCTGAAAAAGTCAAACTTATTAGTAAACAAGTCAACAGTTCAAACCAAAAGCAATGGATAAATAACAGTCAACCATAAACAGAGGTGCCAAGGCACAAAGCCAAACTCATATGAGTCACACCTACAAAACAAGGGTTAGCACAATATACAATCCAACTCAATCAAATTTGAATGATCTTTGAGGCATTGGTGCTTAACCTGAAACAATAGCTCAACTGTAAGCTCAAAAGACCACTAGGACTAGCCTAGGGTCAAGGATGAAAAAAAAAAAGTCAAACAGCAAAGAAAAGTCAACCCAATTCATATTCAAACATTTAAGAAGCAATTTCAATTGGATTCACAATCAAATCATGCATCATTATCATTTCATGAACATTTGAAGTCAAAGTAAGGCAAATGCAAGCTCAAAGAAGTCAACAGAATGACTTGCATCAAAAGTCAACCCAAACATTTTCAAAAATCATCAAATAAATCACACTCAATCCTAACATCTAGCATGGCAAGCTTGTCAAATTTCATGGCATTTGGATGAGGGGAAGGCAGTCAAATAAAATCATAAAGTCAAACCAAGTTCAAGCAAGCACAATGAAAGTCAACAAGCATTGGTCAACTTCAAAAAATCATATCAAATTGAAAACAGAAGAGAAATGAATGAGATTAACACCAATGCAAAGCTCAAAGAGTCTAGTTATCACATACGAAATTTCATGGACATACAATATGATGTGAGAATTTCACAAAAGATTTGGTAATGTATATCACATAAAGTCAACAAATGACAAAGCATGGAAGAAAATTCTCAAATAAATTGGAAACAGCATGATTAATTCCAAGAAAATGCATACACAAACTAGACATGTGATAGATGATTCATGCAAAATTTGGGGTCATTTGGATGTAAGGAAGCATGTGAACAAAAATTGGGAAAATGCATATCATTCATGTAGCACCAAATGTAACACATAACTTCAAAACATTGTAACTCACAAACCACAAATGAGAAATGTATAAACTCTATATGGAAACAAAGGTCAATGTGTCTAGTTTCACCACAAAACATTTCAAGCTCATTGGATACAACATGAGAATTTCACAATTGAAATGGCACAAGGTATCAATTATGCATACATGTCAAGAAAATAATTATCAATTAAAATTCGGCCAATGGAAATTAATTAAAAATCACAATCAAATACTAGACACTCTCATGGACATGATGCAAAAAAAATCAGAATTTTTGGAGTTGAAATGAATTAAAAATGAATTTGGCAAGTTGAGGAATAAATTGGATGAAGCATGAACAAGATAGCATGAAGTAATGGTCAACAGAGTCAACGCAGTGGCAAACTGGTAATATCGAGCTCACTAAACAAAACTGTGCGTTTTGGGTGGAGGAAAGGAAATGTTCCTATTGGCTCTCAGCCAATGGAACAGTACATGCGCCAATGAACTTCAAAGTTCTGGGTTTATGAAACCCTAGGGTTTCTAACAGCATGGCATTCATCACTCAATGTTCATCATCATCAAACAAAACAAACAACAGCATGGCATTAACACTCAAGTGGCATCCTAACACAAACAAACAGAACATGAATCAATGTGGATTTCTAGGCAGAGTATGAGGGTTTATCACAACAGCAGGGCAATGTTCAACTTCATAATTCATCATCAACATGCGACATCCAAATAGCATGGCAGTGGGAAATGGTTCATGTAACCACAAACAACAAACAAATGAGAAATTTTCTGGGCAGCTTAAGGTTTTAGAAACAGCAGCAGGGTTTTAGCAGCATGGCTCTCAACATCATGAACAAAACTCGACCAAGCATACAACAGCAAGATATTGATACATTCATCATCTTCATCATAACAGCAATAAACCAAAACATTCATGAGAAATTTCTGGGCATACTCATCATAACAGCAAGCATCAATCATAAACAAACAAACACAACCAGCAGCAATAATCAAACAGGGCCATGACATACTATCCTCATGCAACCTTAATCAACAACAAAACAATCATAATCATAGGAAATTCTGGGCATGGCATAGGTCTGAACAGCAGCAGCATAAAACTCAACATCATCATGAGCTCGAAAATTTCATGTGCCCAGAAATTAAAATTAACCATGCTAATAGCATCAATAAACCTTAAGCAACAAGAATATATCATCATTTTTCATTAAATCATTGCAAACAAGCCAAATCGAACAGAAATGCATTTGTACACAAAGAAAGAAAATCAGATTTCTCCATCATAAGACCACCATTTCAAGCAAGCTTTAGTTCTCTAGAATCAGCATAAGAAGATCTTTCATAAACATATTATGGCATGGCAAATGATTGAGGTCGAATCACTTACTTGTTTTTGAAGAAAATTGAAAACAGGGTTGCTTTGATGGATTTAAGGGCAAACAGGTGAAGATGATGCTTTGGAGTGATGAATCCTTGAGGCCCTTTAGCTCAACCACGCTTGAAAATGCTCAGCTCATGTTTTGCCATTGTTGAAGCTTGAGGAAAACAGAACAGGTAGAGGCTGCACAGGTTTCTGTTGATGATTCAAAATGTTCCACAAGGTTGTCCAGATGGTGGAAGAAGCAAGAACAGCTCGTGTGCTTTGATGATCTTCTCAGAATTTTCCAAAATGCAAATATGCAAGAAAGAGAGTATGTGTATTTTTCTGTATGGAGGCTGTCAAAACTAGGGTTGAAATGAGCTGAGAAAGAGCTTATAAGGGTCTGTTTAGAGTTGTTTAATCAAATGCTAAGCTGGTTTAGTTAAGTGGAATCAAAATGCAATTTTGCTAAACTTGTACAAATGAAGTGGAGGTGCAAAGTCCTGCTCGAATTGGGCCTGAAACCAGCTGTACATGACCATCCAAATGCTGTTTGTGGTCTGCTGAAAGAATTGCTACACCTTGCTTTCACTTAATGAAGCTATTTGCAAAAAATGCCAATTATGCACCTTGGTCCAAAATGATGGTATGGCAATGGTATGAACATGAGTTTAAGCTCTAGACAAGTTACAAATGACATATGAAACAAGTCCCAATTGGCCAAAGTGGGAAAAAATCAAAGAATCAAAAAGTCAAAGTTTGGTCAAACTTGATTTTTAAATGAAATAGGTCCAAAAATGCCATTTTGATTGGCAAGGTTTTGATGAATGAAATTTATATTTTTGGAAAGAGGGGGAAAAATGTGGTTTGTAGGAAAAAACCCCACCAAATTTGGCCTTATGGTTTGAGAGTTATGGCCCTTTGAAGTTCACAAATTGGTGAAAATGAATTGATCATATCTTGACAACCACACATGGGATTTTGATGTTCTTGGACTTTTTGAAAATGGGAGAACAAAATCTTCAACTTTCATTTTGGGCAAAAATTCATTTGAAGCTTGTATCATGATGCAAGTTGAGGATCAAGAAGTTTCCATTTTTGGCAGTTGAAAATTACAGGTCCACTTTCTATTTTGGGAAATTTTCTGATTTGCTTCAAATTCTTCTATGATGTTGATTGCCATGACATATGAGGCCTATTAGGACATGAATAAGCTCTCTCAAACCATTTCCATCCATCAAAACCAAAGAATCAAACACAGTTGACCAACTTTGACTTTTCTAGGGTTTTGGACTGACTGTGCACTTCTGATGAATCCCAAACCCTAATTCCTTGAGACCTTGACTTCAAATGATGTTCCATGTTGTGTGGACTCTTAATTATTGATCATGGTGCCCAAATTCCACAAGAATGGCCACCATCCACTGCTTTGACTGACTGTTGACTGTCTAGGGTTTCTGATTGTCTGTGCATGAACTGTTGGCTTCTGAACATCCAACCCTTGACTTGAACACTTCAAATGGACCTCCAAGACATGTGAACTTGATGGACAAACCCTAGGGCTTTGATTCCTTGAGAAACACTCTTGCTTGATTGGTTGACTGATCTCCTGATCAGTTTGACCTAATTCTTGCTTGCTTGCTCTTGAGGCAACTGGGGACAATGCAATGCTATGCAATGTATCATGATATGCTATGACCTAATATGAAATGGTATGCACAATGATAGGTGCAAATTTGAGGTGCTACAGCTGCCCCTATTCAATCAGCTGGGAACCCGAATGGATGAGAGCAACGGCTGTCAGACTTTCAGGGTAAACAGGGATTGAATACTAAGAACCGTAGAAATTTGCACCGACTGGGATCCACCAATGGAAACGTCCACTGGGATTTGATTCTTATTACTGGGTATTTTTGTTTTTTTTTTTTTTTTTTTTCAAAAGGTACGGCCACATCCAGACATCGCAATGACGATGAATGGGAAAAGAAATCACAACTAGATGCCAACGGACAATCTAGGAAACACTCAACGTTCACCAAGGCCAACGGAGAGGTAAATCCACAGGGGGACAGGTACAACTAGACGTCATAGGACGAATAGGAAGACTCACGTTTATCGACACCAACGGAGAGGAGGAAAAGTTCAACCAGACGTCATAGGACGAAAGGTAGACTCACGTTTATCGACACCAACGGAGAGGAGGAAAAATCAGCCAGACGTCATAGGACGAAAGGTAGACTCACGTTTATCGACACCAACGGAGAGGAGGAAAACTCAACCAGACGTCATAGGACGAGAGGTAGACTCACGTTTATCGACACCAACGGAGAGGAGGAAAACTCAACCAGACGTCATAGGACGAGAGGTAGACTCACGTTTATCGACACCAACGGAGAGGAGGAAAACTTCAACCAGACGTCATAGGACGAAAGGTAGACTCACGTTTATCGACACCAACGGAGAGGAGGAAAACTCAACCAGACGTCATAGGACGAGAGGTAGACTCACGTTTATCGACATCAACGGAGAGGAGGAAAACTCAACCAGACGTCATAGGACGAGAGGTAGACTCACGTTTATCGACACCAACGGAGAGGAGGAAAAGTTCAACCAGACGTCATAGGACGAAAGGTAGACTCACGTTTATCGACACCAACGGAGAGGAGGAAAAATCAGCCAGACGTCATAGGACGAAAGGTAGACTCACGTTTATCGACACCAACGGAGAGGAGGAAAACTTCAACCAGACGTCATAGGACGAAAGGTAGACTCACGTTTATCGACACCAACGGAGAGGAGGAAAACTCCAACCAGACGTCATAGGACGAAAGGTAGACTCACGTTTATCGACACCAACGGAGAGGAGGAAAACTCAACCAGACGTCATAGGACGAGAGGTAGACTCACGTTTATCGACACCAACGGAGAGGAGAAAACTCAACCAGACGTCATAGGACGAGAGGTAGACTCACGTTTATCGACACCAACGGAGAGGAGGAAAAGTTCAACCAGACGTCATAGGACGAAAGGTAGACTCACGTTTATCGACACCAACGGAGAGGAGGAAAACTTCAACCAGACGTCATAGGACGAAAGGTAGACTCACGTTTATCGACACCAACGGAGAGGAGGAAAACTCAACCAGACGTCATAGGACGAGAGGTAGACTCACGTTTATCGACACCAACGGAGAGGAGGAAAACTCAACCAGACGTCATAGGACGAGAGGTAGACTCACGTTTATCGACACCAACGGAGAGGAGGAAAACTTCAACCAGACGTCATAGGACGAAAGGTAGACTCACGTTTATCGACACCAACGGAGAGGAGGAAAACTCAACCAGACGTCATAGGACGAGAGGTAGACTCACGTTTATCGACACCAACGGAGAGGAGGAAAACTCAACCAGACGTCATAGGACGAGAGGTAGACTCACGTTTATCGACACCAACGGAGAGGAGGAAAAGTTCAACCAGACGTCATAGGACGAAAGGTAGACTCACGTTTATCGACACCAACGGAGAGGAGGAAAAATCAGCCAGACGTCATAGGACGAAAGGTAGACTCACGTTTATCGACACCAACGGAGAGGAGGAAAACTTCAACCAGACGTCATAGGACGAAAGGTAGACTCACGTTTATCGACACCAACGGAGAGGAGGAAAACTTCAACCAGACGTCATAGGACGAAAGGTAGACTCACGTTTATCGACACCAACGGAGAGGAGGAAAACTTCAACCAGACGTCATAGGACGAAAGGTAGACTCACGTTTATCGACACCAACGGAGAGGAGGAAAACTCAACCAGAGAAGGGAGGGCGACGTTATGAACATCGAAATAGGATGTTTACCGACATCAAAAGAAAACCAGACACTTACGCATGACTGGAAATCACCGACGGATGGTGTTTACCGACACCAAAGAAGACCAGACACTTACGCATGACTGACGGGGTATTGATATTTACAAGATGACTAGGCAAGGCTGAACACTTGCAGGGGGTCTCACTGGGGAGAAACAGGCTTTCCTGTCACCATCGGGTGAGGAAATAAACCTCTGTCACCATCGGGTGAGGAAATAAACCTCTGTGGGGATAATCAATTCTGAATGCTGTCGAAGCGACTGTAGCTGATTTGCTGTGCTGATGTTGAACAAAAATGATCCGCCTCTGCCGGGGAATACGGTCTGATGTGGTTTCGAACACATGAATGCATATGTTTGAATTTTTCTAAGGCGTAATGCTCCATCTGGAATGGAAATGCTACGCAATTTTGAGGATGCAATGATTACTATATGCAATGCAGTATGATGAGAACTCTGCGGGGAGAAATACACAGGATGACTGTGCTGAGGAATCTTCAAGAAAAATCCATTGGGGGAAACAACACGAATGCTGGGGAGCCGACAGTACGAATCTACTAGGGGGAGACAAGGCAACTCGCTGGGGAGAACAAAGGGAAACCTGCTGGGGGTGGCCCAACCAAATCCACAAGAATTCCGCTTGGGGAAATAAAAGCTCCATTGGGGAGGCTGAACCAGGCAATTTCTGGGGATAAGGCCCATACAAACTTCAGATAGAAAAAACTCCGCTATGGGGAATAACCGCTACTCTGCCGGGGACGACCCACAATGTTCACAAGTAGAAACGACTCAGCTGGGGATGTAGGCATCTGCTTGCCATGGACACCTGTCCAATCCACTGGTAGGATGAACTCTGCTGGAGAGACAAATGCTTCGCTAGGGAAGGCTCAAACAATCCATAATTAGGAAAATGACTCTGTCTGGGGAAAGCACTGCTGGGGAGTGCTCATAGATGACGACCTTACTGGGGAAAATACTCACAGGTGACGACCTGCAAATTGGAACAACAGATGCCCCAGGGAGTACATGAACAAGATACGGTCAAGTGTCCTCAACATTCAAAATGATTTTCAAATGTTTTAATCTTTCTGCACGTCATTGTTTAGCCTTCATGTTTTTATATGCAATGTTTATGCAAAATTCGGACGTTTTTGCAAACAAAACAGTAAAAGTAAAAACAAGAGAGCAATTTATCTGAATAACGACTTTTATTGATTGAAAGTGTGCCTGAGAAGGCAAATACATTGGGAAGCAATTCCTAGAAAGAGGTAATTGCGCACAAAAAGAAAAATAAACTATCCTAATGGCAATGTGAACACGGCATCCACTGTTTCCCCACTCTGTTATAACTCATAGATCATCAGTTTCCTCCCAATTCCTCGCTTTCTGAGAAGACTGACTGGACCGATCACATCTGTCGAGATGGCAGCTGACGAAGCATGATGAAGTACAGATAACTCGGACTGTAGTCTTCGCTTTAATCCCTCTTTTGGCTGGATCGCCCTTTCGGGTTTTCAATCCACCAGGATACCCATTTTTGCCTAAGCCGCCCTTGCGGGTTTTCGACTTACCGGGTGTACAATTTTTTTATTTTTATCCCTAACTTTTGCCCGAACCTTTTCTTTCTGTTTTTTTGGTTCGCCGGGATGCCCATTTTTGCCTGGACTCTTTTGTTCTTTTTGTCCAGCGGGTCAATTTATGCGAAGTATTTTTTGACTACATCTGAGTTGACAGGGGAAGGAAAATTTTCACCATCCATTGTTGTAAGCATCAAGGCTCCACCGGAGAAGACCTTCTTCACAACGTATGGACCTTCATAGTTAGGAGTCCACTTGCCCCTGTTATCTGTACCGGGAGGAAGGATCCTCTTCAAAACTAGATCGCCAGTTTGAAATGTCCGAAGACGCACTTTCTGATCAAAGGCTCGCTTCATCCTTCTCTGATATAACTGCCCATGGCAAACAGCTGCTAACCGTCTCTCTTCGATGAGGCTTAACTCGTTAAACCTCGTTCGAATCCACTCGGCTTCGTCCAGCTTGACATCCAATAATACCCTCAGAGAAGGGATCTCCACTTCAATTGGTAGGACTGCTTCCATACCATACACAAGGGAGTAGGGGGTTGCCCCGGTCGACGTACGTACTGAGGTACGGTACCCATGTAAAGCGAAAGGTAGCATCTCATGCCAATCCTTGTACGTAACGACCATTTTCTGCACAATCTTCTTGATGTTCTTGTTAGCTGCCTCTACAGCACCATTCATCTTTGGTCTGTAAGGAGAAGAATTGTGATGTTCAATCTTGAAATCTCTGCAAAGCTCTTTCATCATTTTGTTGTTGAGATTTGAACCATTGTCAGTGATGATTCTCTCAGGAACTCCATAACGACAGATGATTTCCTTCTTGATGAACCGGGCAACCACTTGTTTGGTGACGCTGGCAAAAGAAGCTGCTTCCACCCACTTGGTGAAGTAATCGATCGCAACCAAGATGAAGCGATGTCCATTAGAAGCAGTAGGCTCAATCTTCCCAATCATGTCGATGCCCCACATGGCAAACGGCCAAGGCGAGTTCATGACATTCAACGGGCTTGGTGGTACATGCACCTTATCAGCATAGATTTGACACTTATGGCATTTCCGAGCGTATTTGAAGCAATCGGATTCCATAGTCATCCAGTAATATCCGGCTCTCAGCAATTTCTTCGACATGGCATGACCACCAGCGTGGGTACCAAACGAACCCTCGTGCACTTCTTGCATTAACATGTCTGCTTCGTGTCTATCCACGCATCTGAGCAGAACCATGTCAAAGTTCCTCTTGTATAGCACATCATCCTGATTTAGATAAAAACTTCCAGCCAGCCTTCTCAGGGTCTTCTTATCATTCTTCGACGCACCCTCAGGATACTCTTGAGTCTTGAGGAAGTTCTTGATGTCATAATACCACGGCTTATCATCAATAGCATTAACGGACTCGGCTGCAAACACATATGCAGGCCTCTCGAGTCGATTTACCGCAACATGTGGCACATGATTCCACCAATGAACCTTTATCATGGAAGATAAAGTAGCCAATGCATCAGCCATCTGATTCTCGTCCCGGGGGACATGATACAACTTCACCTTCTTGAAGAACGTCAGTATTCTTCTGGTGTAATCTCTATACGGAATCAAATGCGGCTGGTTTGTATTCCAATCTCCATTGACCTGATTGATCACTAGAGCAGAATCTCCAAAAATGTCAAGTGTTTTGATCCTCAGATCAATGGCTTCTTCTATCCCCATGATACAAGCCTCATACTCAGCTTCATTGTTGGTGACGTCGAATGTCAATCTGGCAGAGAAAGGTATATGAGCACCTTTGGGATTGATCAGTACTGCCCCAACACCATTACCGTTCATATTCACAGCCCCATCAAACATCAGTGTCCACTTGTCATCAGGATCCGGTCCTTCCTCAACAAGCGGCTCTTCACAGTCTTTCATCTTCAAATACATGATGTCTTCATCGGGGAACTCAAACATCATAGGCTGATAGTCGTCGATCGGTTGCTCGGCAAGATAGTCGGACAAAATACTACCTTTGATGGCCTTCTGTGACGTGTACTGAATGTCGTACTCTGTTAAAATCATCTGCCAACGGGCAACACGTCCGGTGAGAGCTGGCTTCTCAAAGATGTATTTTACTGGATCCATCCTAGAAATCAACAGAGTAGTATGGTTCAACATATACTGCCTTAGTCGGCGAGCAGCCCAGGCCAAAGCACAGCAAGTTTTCTCGAGCAGTGAATATCGTGTTTCACAGTCGGTAAACTTTTTGCTTAGGTAGTATATGGCATGCTCTTTTCGACCAGACTCGTCATGTTGCCCCAATACACACCCCATCGAAGTCTCGGTGACTGATAGGTACATGATCAGTGGTCTCCCAGGAACTGGAGGGATAAGGATTGGAGGTTTCTGTAGATACTCCTTGATTTTGTCAAAAGCTTTCTGACAGTCATCATTCCATTTGATCGCCTGATTCTTTCTGAGTAGTTTGAAAATTGGTTCACATGTGGCAGTTAGATGAGATATGAACCTTGCAATGTAGTTCAACCTCCCTAAAAACCCACGGACTTGCTTCTCCGTTTTTGGTTCAGGCATCTCTTGAATAGCTTTGACCTTAGCTGGATCAACCTCAATCCCTTTTTCACTGACAATGAAGCCTAAGAGCTTCCCGGATCTCACTCCAAACGTACACTTGTTCGGATTCAGCCTCAGCTTGAACTTGACCAGTCTGTCAAACAACTTCTGCAAGTTAACCAAATGCTCCTCTTCTGTCTGCGACTTCGCAATCATATCATCCACGTACACTTCGATTTCGTTGTGCATCATGTCATGAAAGAGAGTCGTCATTGCCCTCTGATAGGTAGCACCGGCATTCTTCAGCCCAAACGGCATAACCTTATAGCAGAACGTGCCCCAAGGTGTAATGAATGTCGTCTTTTCCATGTCCTCTGGCGCCATCTTGATCTGGTTATAGCCCGAGAAACCGTCCATGAAAGAGAATACCGAGGATTGAGCCGTGTTATCCACCAATACATCGATGTGAGGTAACGGGAAATCATCCTTCGGACTTGCTCTATTCAAATCCCGATAATCGACACACATTCTGACTTTGCCATCCTTCTTTGGCACGGGAACAATGTTGGCAACCCATGGTGGGTAACTTGTGACAGCCAGAAAACCTGCGTCCCACTGCTTCTGAACCTCTTCCTTGATCTTGACCGCCATGTCAGGACTAGTTCTGCGAAGCTTCTGCTTGACCGACGGACACTCTTCTCGGAGAGGTAATCGATGCACCACAATATCTGTATCCAGACCCGGCATATCTTGGTATGACCAGGCGAATATTTCCACATATTCTCTTAGCATCTCAACTAGCCTCCTCTTGACAGAGTCTTCCAAAGCAGCCCCAATCTTGATCTCTCTTCTGGCGTCCTCAGTACCCAGATTAACAACTTCCAACTCTTCCTGGTGAGGTTGGATGACCCTTTCCTCTTGCCTCAGTAGTCTGACCAATTCTGCAGGGAGTTCACAGTCTTCCTCACTCTCCTCTTCAGCTTGGTAGACGGGATTGTTGAAATCATACTGAGCCATAACAGAGTCGTTCACAGTGGATGCCAAAAGATCATCTCTGCATGTTTAATGTTTTGCTTTTAGAAAAAGATTTCAACAAAGTCACAAAAACAAAAACATTGCCATTTTTATTGTTTTGAAAAAGTGGAAAACAAAAATAGAAAGACAAAGATCTCAAGATTTGATTGAAAAAACGTCCTTCATTTATAAACATTGTGAACATGATGTGGCCCTACAATGAACCACTACGCCTTGGGCAGAACGTAGGGTTTTCATGCAAAATGAAAAAAACAAAAGAAAATTACTCTGTCAGTAGAGTAACTTGGACCACTTCCTCAGCTGTCCAATTGCTGATAACCTCGCCTGGTGCACAAGGGCGGACCCAGACATCCAAATCACAATCCCGGTCTTCACCATCAGTAGCAAAGACGTCTCCATGGTTCATCAGCCCAGCGCTGGTGAAGGTGCTCGGACCTGCTTGTACGCTCTGCTCTGCTTGGAGAGGCTCGTACCCAATGCCGAATTTGTCTTCCTTGATAGGCAAGTCAACCATCTTGCCCCAGCCCTCTGCTTTGCCAGAGTCCACAACTTCCTTGGCCTGCTTGTACGACGAAATCGAAGCACCTGGCTTCCTCTGCTCAGCACAAGCTACCCCTTCAAGCGCCACAGTCTCAAATGCCTGGCACAAGGTTTCATGGATCTCGCCATCTACCTCAACATACTTGAATGAGGAGAGATGACTCACCAGAATTTCCTCTTCACCACAGACGGTCACAATCTGACCGTTCCAGACATATTTGAGCTTTTGATGGAGAGTCGACGAGACTGCCCCAGCCGCATGTATCCATGGACGCCCCAACAAACAGCTATAAGCAGGCTGAATGTCCATCACATAGAATACGATGTCGAACACCTCCGGACCTATCTTCACCGGCAATGTGACTTCACCAAAGACAGAGCGCTTGGATCCATCAAATGCACGAACTATAAGATCACTGGGAGTGAGCACAACTCCCTCGACATCGATTTTCTTTAGAATCTGCTTCGGCAGGACATTCAGGGACGACCCGGTGTCCACTAGCACGTGAGATAGAACAGCACCTTTGCACTCCATAGTGATGTGCAAGGCTTTGTTGTGATTGCGACCCTCAGGCGTTAGGTCTAGGTCAGTGAAACCCACACCGTGCCTGGTACTCACATTGGCTAGTACACCTTCCAGCTGGTTGACCGATATCTCTTGCGGGACGTATGCCATATTCAGCATCTTCAGCAAAGCGTCCCGATGTGCCTCAGAACACATCAGCAAAGAGAGTATCGAAATCTTTGACGGAGTTTGGTTGAGCTGATCTACGATCTTGTAGTCGCTCTTCTTAATGATTTTCATGAACTCCTCAACATCTCTTTGAAAAGAACCCTCAGCCTCCTTCTGAGCCGGTTCTTCGTCAACCACTGCTTGTTTGCCTTTAGCCCTTGCAGATGCCTCAGCAGCAGCATCCCTCAAAGGCTGAGGAGCAAACAGTCGTCCGCTCCTGGTAAAACCTCCTGGTCCTCCAACATTGTCCACTACTGGACTTGCAACCACAGGAGTTCTCACAGGAGCACTGATTGTAACTGGTGCTTGCACAGCTGGTCTTGTTTGGTTACCAGCCCTTCTATCTCGGCGATAGGCGTCGTCATATCTCCAGGGAACTGCTCTACTATTTTCAATCTGCCTTCTGCCAGGCGCAACAATAGTAGTCGGAGCGCGGATGGTTACCGGAGCTGGAATGGTAACCGGAGCATTGTTTGTTGTGGGTGCACTGACAGTTCCACGCCCTCGTCCTTCAGACGGCTTGTAAAATATGGTGACAGTAGACACTGCCCCATCATCTTTAACGGCCCGGCTGAACTGCAGACAGCCTTCATCCATTAATCTTTGAATACCAGCCTTCAGCTGGTCACAACCATCAGTAGCTTCTGTACAGCTCAAACAATCTTCTTCACATCCTGGGTCAACACCCCCCTTCAGTAGACGACCCTTGATTGTTAACAAAGAAGTCTGAACTTCATCAACATTCACAATCAAGTCTTCAGCCTCTCCATCTTCAACATTGTTAACCCTATGCCCGCCATGCTGAGGCATAGGATTGTTTACTACATTCGGCACCGGAGCAAAATTGATCGCCTTAGCATCGATCAAGTCTTGAACTTTGTGCTGCAAAGCTCGGCATCTTTCAGTATGGTGGCCTGGTGCCCCAGAGTGAAAGTCACAGCGAACGTTCGCATCATACCCAAGCGGCAATACTGTTGGAGTAGCCATTGTACGCAACTCCACGAAACCCAATCTGAGCAACTCAGGCAGAAGCTCAGCATACGTCATGGGTAATGGGTCAAATCTTCTATTAGGCTGCAAACCCTGTCTCGGCTGATAGGGACGTTGCTGCTGTTGCTGCTGTTGTTGCGGTTGTTGCGGTTGTTGCGGTTGTTGTTGAACTCTCTGTTGTTGTGGACGAGGTTGAGGTGCAGGAATAGTCACTGCAGCCACTGGACGATACTGATCTCGGGTAGTGTTGGCTCTGTACGCACCCCCTCTGTGCTGCACAGCATTAGTTTCTCCTTCTCTACGGCGAGGTGCCCCAGAGAAGGGTTTCTTGGAAGAAGATGAGGAACCTGCATCATGGATCCTCCCAGCCTTGATTAGACTCTCAGTTCTTTCGCCGCAGATGACGACGTCAGAAAAACTTCCGAATGGGCAGCTTCCCATCCGGTCCATGTACACCCCCTGAAGAGTACTGATGAACATGTCAGTCAACTCCCTTTCCAGCATAGGGGGTTGAACTCTTGCCGCTAGTTCGCGCCATCTCTGGGCGTACTCTTTGAAGCTCTCATTGTTTTTCTGGCAAAGACTCTGCAGCTGAGTCCTGGTCGGAGCCATGTCCATGTTATGCTTATACTGCCTGAGGAACGCCTCACCCAGGTCTCTCCAGCATCTAATGGAATCCCGCTTCAACTCCATATACCAATCCAAAGACGCCCCAGATAGGCTGTCTTGGAAGAAATACATCCACATCTTCTCATCGTCTGTGTATGCGGATATCTTTCTGTAGTATGCCTGCACGTGGGTGCGAGGGCAGGAGGTACCGTTATATTTGTCAAATGACGGCGCCTTGAACTTGTGCGGGATTCTCAGTCCTTCTACCAATCCCATATTGGTAACATCAAAACCGAGGGAGTTTTGACATTCCATTGCCCTGATCTTCTCAGCAAGGGCCTCAACTTTGCGATCTCTCGCATCATTTCTACCCAAGATGTCGTCGTCTTCGCTGAGCATAGTGAACAAATCCTCTTGTCTGTCGACAATTGGAATTCTGTTACGGGCTGGAGCATGAATGACTCTGGCACTAGCAATATCTGGAGCAATCGGTTGACCGTCAACTCGGATACCCCTCAACTCTTCACCCACAGCGTAGTTGTTGACGGGAATAGCAGCAGCAGGAGTGTCAGGAACTGGATTTCCTTCTGGCAAAGCCTGGTTAGGCGGTGGAATAACAGCTTCTTGCCTCTGAACCAGTGCTCGGAGTTCTTCTTGCCCTTGCGCAACCCCTTGCATCATGTGCATGAACTGGGCCATGTTAGCCCTCATCTCAGCTAACTCGGCCTGTACTTGATCCATGTTGCGTTGATGGTTGAGTCGCGTTGAGTAGCGGTGTGGTCTCTGATCAGCTATCCTGCCTGGACACAGGAATCAAAGTGAGAAGACGGCACAAGAACACCTGTTATGCAAATGATATGATTATGATGTCTAATGATATGCATGATGCACATGAGATGCTCATTTCTCAGGCATTCAAAGAGCCTGACCCATCCTGAAAAGATGGCAACCTGCAGCAACAAGAGATAAACAGATACAGGAAAAAATGAGACAACAGGGAAAAGCTGACATCCTTATATATGAATAAGGGTAAAAAGTCATACAACTGAATATTCGAAAACAGAGTACAAAGAAAAAGAAACCCATCCAACAAGCCTGGAGGTGATTCTCAACAAAAAGATCCAAGAGATGGATTACACACAAATGAATCCCATCCAACAAGCCTGGAGGTGATTCTCAACAAATACAAACAGAAATATAAACTAAGACAGCCGGCCCTCCGGAATGAGGGTCTTCAGGTAATGACACTGGTCTATCAACAGTGAGCATTCTGAACAATCTGGTAGCGGAGTGATCTTCTCTTTCAACTGTCTTCTCAGCTCCAAGACTTCTCCTCCAAGATAATCCTCTGACTTCTGTCTCAACTCTATCTCTTTCTTCAACTGAGCGTCTTTGTCTTTGAGTTGCTTCTCCAAGTCTCTGATCTTCTTTTGGTAGTTGACTTCTGCTCTCTGCAATCTCAGACACTCCCTATGCTCTGCATCCATCAGGGATTCCATCTCCTCATATGATCTCTTCTTGTTCCTTGCTCTGCTAGCATCTTCTCCTCGCACCTCCCTGAGTTGATGGGCCAAGTGCAGCTTATCAGCCTGAGCTTTGTACAACTCCATCTGAGTGTCTTGCTCCTTCTCCCTCAGACGACGACTCTCCATCAGGGCTTGCTTATAGTGTTCGGCAGACACACTATCAGCAAGGATCAAGGGTGGTTGCTCTTGCAACGACTCCATCCTATCGTAGGGTAGCAGCAAAGTTTCCACTCTCTTCTTTACCCAATCGGTGTAATCGGGCATGGCTATGGCAAACTTCTTCCCCAAGATGGACCCATCCTTCACTCCCACAGACCTCCAAGCTTTCCCTATCTGTTCCAGCCTAACAGGGTCATCCTTCTTCTCAAAATATACACTCTCAACTATCTCAGCTTCGAGCGGTCTTCTACTCATAACAAACCCTAACTGGCGAAGGGAGAGAGCTGGGTTGTAGTTGATGCAACCCCTGGTCCCCACAAGTGGCACGTTCGGGAATTCACCACATCTCATGATAACATCTCTCACGTCCATCCGGTACGACTGCCATCTGATATCGTAGGAAGTGAGCGACATGACCCTCTGAGTCCACTTCAGAGTGCTCTGGGCATCTACAAATGGTCCACTGGCTGGCAGAAGAGACATGAACCATCTGAACAGGAGAGGCAGGCAGCACCTGATGGCTCCACCCTTACCATGCCTACTGTGGATGGCATAGTAAGTATCTGCTAAGAGAGTTGGAACTGGATTCCCTCTGATAAAGATGCTGATGGCAGCATGGTCAATGAAATTCGGCATACTGGGAAATAGGATGATCCCATAGATCATGGCAGCAAGCTGAGCGTGAAACACTTCCCAATTCCCCTTATCTGCTTCACTTCTGGCAATTCTCAACAGAAACTTCAAAGGCAGACCTACTACTTCCCCACAGGGTCTCCAATTCTTACCAACCTCCTCAACACTCAACCGGAGAGCTCTGGCAATCAACCTGGAGTCGACCTCCTTTGGGACGTCCAAGAAGGGAGTCTGATGCTGTACTGGGATGCTCAACAGGATAGAATACTCCTCGAGAGTAGGTGCAAGCTGATAATCTTGAAATGTGAAGCACCTGAGCTCTGGATCGTAGAACTGAAGAAGGGTCTGCAGAGGTACTGGATCTACTACCGTCTTCAACACTGTCAGGATATCTCCATACTGCCCAACAAAACTCCTCAGACGGTCATCTGTCACAAGGCTACCCAACTCAACTAGTGGAGTCAACGGCTCACGATGGAAAACGTAGACACAGGTCTTCCGCTTCGGCTCTGGGACTGTTGCCATCTCTATCAGTAGACAAGCTCGGGAATGTACCTGAGGAATGATATGCATGCAGAGATTAGTTTTTTTTTTTTTTTTTTTTTTTTTTTGATTTTTTTTTTTTGCGTTTCTTTTGAAAAATAAATATGCTATGATGCACATGATGCAGACTGGACTGGCTGGTTGTGCAATCTCCGATCACAAAGTCGAAGGTTCAGTCGAAACTCGGAACTTAAATCCAACTTAAGGTTAACTGAACACTGTCTGAGCTGAACTAGAGTCACCAACAGAACTATAAGTCACCAACAGGTACCTGTAATGATCAACCCTTTCCCACTCACGGGTGTAGTCTAGGCCAGGGTAAGGTCGAGAGAAACGCAGCATAAATAACCTTTCGCAGAATATCATCCTGTGCACACCCGATGTATGCACCAATGATATCCCACCAGGGTCTGAACTGCTCGTGATATCAATGTTCCGCTAAGTGGCGTACACCACCCGCTTCCCATGAATCACTCTATTCCTAGGTTTCCTAGATTTCACTCATGGTCTGGGTATTGGACCTTTTACCTCAACTGACTCCCCCCCACACAGAGAAAAACAGATAGCCAGCCAGTAATGAATAATGAATATGAATGCAAACATCAATGCACACAATCAATGCAAACAATAAAATGCAAATATATACAAATGAATGCAATAAATAACAGCATAAAGCAACCAAAGCCCTAACCTAGAGAGCGCTAGGAGAGACTCGCTCAGGGAAGATGGACCAGCATAGGTCAACTTCTCTACATCCCCAGCAGAGTCGCCAGCTGTCGCATTACGCGAAAAACCGGCGGGAAAAGAAAGAAAAAACAGAGCCGCCACCGTGCGTTATTTATCCCAAAAGAGGGAAAGGAAACGCTCAGAGTAAACCTAGGAAAGAACATGGTCTCGCGACCAAAGAGAATGGGTTCGGGAGTCGGTTATGCGAAGGGAAGGTATTAGCACCCCTACGCATCCGTAGTACTCTACGGGATCCACGCACAAAAGGAAGGAAAAATTGGTTGCTAAACACTGCTCAAACTCACACACACTGGCTGAAAGAGACAAAAGAAACTGACTGAAACTGACTCGGCAGGACATTGTATCCTGGGCCTACTTAGTCTATCAGGCATAGACATCAGAGTCGAAGTAGTTCGGACTGGGGAAACGACACATGCTCGCTAGGATATCACATCCTATGCATACGTATCTTCTCGGACGAGAGAAGAATCAGAGCATTCGTAGCTCGGCTGACACACACAAACAAAACAGACAAACACAGGCAAACATGGAGCCTGAATGCCAATCACTGGACTTACATCAGCATCCGAACCTAAACACACACAGGAAACCAACTGCCAATCGCTGGACTTATGTCGGACTCCAACCAGAACACACACAAGGGTGGAAAAAGAAAAAGGGCGCGACAAATTGCTAAGGAGTCAGGTACTCGAGCCTAGCAAATGTCAGACAACTCACACAAAAAGAAAAAGGACGCCCGGAGAGATCAGCTCAATCTCCTGCCTACATACTTCATCTGGTGTGAAGATCAGGGCGATGTAGTTCCCCTACGCAGGGACAAGGATCTAGCCTAACCAGATAACAGAGGGAGACACAACACTAGGGAGACTACGACTCGAGCCTAGATGTTGTCATGCAAAGTCAACCCTAAGTTAAGGTTTCTAGCTAAATGGCACAAGGGCCAACCTATCCTGGACAGACACAGGAAAAAGCAAAGTCTCGATTGCAACTAGGGCAAGAGAAGAGGGATATCTCAATCACAACATGGGTGAGAGAAAAGAAATCAGTGTTAGTGGTTAGTCAAACTCGGCAAGACATCGCATCTTGTGCCTACGTATCTCTCCTGAACATGAGAATCAGAGTTGCCGTAGTTCGGCCAAACAACTCTAAGTATGGCTCACACAAGGGTTAAGCCAAACAGACTTGACTTGCACAGGAAGCAAGTCAAGCACAACCTACCTTGCACAAGGGCAAGTCTAAACTAAACCTAAAGAGGCAAAGCAAACAGGCAATCACAATCACAAGAAGCACACTCTATATGCATACAAGAGGCTCACACAAGGGTTAGGCACTAGGGCCAACTGGAATAGGGTAAGTGTGCTCTTAACCTTGCCATTGAGAGGCTAAGGTGAAGCAGATGAAAGGATGAAGTGAGGATGAGACCTCACAGCTCTTATCCCTGGCCAGGGAGAGCTAATAGACAAATGAGCATGGGTCCAGAAAGTGGGAACCCTTCTATACTCGAAGACTCTGACACTGTACACTTTGTACAAGATCTTGGGTTTGTATCCCAATGCATCAACACACAGCAGTGTGAGCAGAGGGATGACACAACAAGAGTAGTGGGGGATAGATTGCATATCCCTACCTTCCACCAATTGCCTTACTTGAAGGACTTTTCCTGCTTGGGGCAATTTTAAACACACACAGGCATTGCCTCTTAAGGAGGACTTCAGACAGTTTGCCCGGTCAAATAACAGACCGGGTCTCCAGACTACATGAAGAAGAAGTAATTATACCTCAAAGCAAATGCTAAATAGCAAAGCAAGCAAGTTCAAAGAACTTAAGCAACTAAAGTACCTGAAAAAGTCAAACTTATTAGTAAACAAGTCAACAGTTCAAACCAAAAGCAATGGATAAATAACAGTCAACCATAAACAGAGGTGCCAAGGCACAAAGCCAAACTCATATGAGTCACACCTACAAAACAAGGGTTAGCACAATATACAATCCAACTCAATCAAATTTGAATGATCTTTGAGGCATTGGTGCTTAACCTGAAACAATAGCTCAACTGTAAGCTCAAAAGACCACTAGGACTAGCCTAGGGTCAAGGATGAAAGAAAAAAAAAGTCAAACAGCAAAGAAAAGTCAACCCAATTCATATTCAAACATTTAAGAAGCAATTTCAATTGGATTCACAATCAAATCATGCATCATTATCATTTCATGAACATTTGAAGTCAAAGTAAGGCAAATGCAAGCTCAAAGAAGTCAACAGAATGACTTGCATCAAAAGTCAACCCAAACATTTTCAAAAATCATCAAATAAATCACACTCAATCCTAACATCTAGCATGGCAAGCTTGTCAAATTTCATGGCATTTGGATGAGGGGAAGGCAGTCAAATAAAATCATAAAGTCAAACCAAGTTCAAGCAAGCACAATGAAAGTCAACAAGCATTGGTCAACTTCAAAAAATCATATCAAATTGAAAACAGAAGAGAAATGAATGAGATTAACACCAATGCAAAGCTCAAAGAGTCTAGTTATCACATACGAAATTTCATGGACATACAATATGATGTGAGAATTTCACAAAAGATTTGGTAATGTATATCACATAAAGTCAACAAATGACAAAGCATGGAAGAAAATTCTCAAATAAATTGGAAACAGCATGATTAATTCCAAGAAAATGCATACACAAACTAGACATGTGATAGATGATTCATGCAAAATTTGGGGTCATTTGGATGTAAGGAAGCATGTGAACAAAAATTGGGAAAATGCATATCATTCATGTAGCACCAAATGTAACACATAACTTCAAAACATTGTAACTCACAAACCACAAATGAGAAATGTATAAACTCTATATGGAAACAAAGGTCAATGTGTCTAGTTTCACCACAAAACATTTCAAGCTCATTGGATACAACATGAGAATTTCACAATTGAAATGGCACAAGGTATCAATTATGCATACATGTCAAGAAAATAATTATCAATTAAAATTCGGCCAATGGAAAATTAATTAAAAATCACAATCAAATACTAGACACTCTCATGGACATGATGCAAAAAAAATCAGAATTTTTGGAGTTGAAATGAATTAAAAATGAATTTGGCAAGTTGAGGAATAAATTGGATGAAGCATGAACAAGATAGCATGAAGTAATGGTCAACAGAGTCAACGCAGTGGCAAACTGGTAATATCGAGCTCACTAAACAAAACTGTGCGTTTTGGGTGGAGGAAAGGAAATGTTCCTATTGGCTCTCAGCCAATGGAACAGTACATGCGCCAATGAACTTCAAAGTTCTGGGTTTATGAAACCCTAGGGTTTCTAACAGCATGGCATTCATCACTCAATGTTCATCATCATCAAACAAAACAAACAACAGCATGGCATTAACACTCAAGTGGCATCCTAACACAAACAAACAGAACATGAATCAATGTGGATTTCTAGGCAGAGTATGAGGGTTTATCACAACAGCAGGGCAATGTTCAACTTCATAATTCATCATCAACATGCGACATCCAAATAGCATGGCAGTGGGAAATGGTTCATGTAACCACAAACAACAAACCAAAACAAACAAATGAGAAATTTTCTGGGCAGCTTAAGGTTTTAGAAACAGCAGCAGGGTTTTAGCAGCATGGCTCTCAACATCATGAACAAAACTCGACCAAGCATACAACAGCAAGATATTGATACATTCATCATCTTCATCATAACAGCAATAAACCAAAACATTCATGAGAAATTTCTGGGCATACTCATCATAACAGCAAGCATCAATCATAAACAAACAAACACAACCAGCAGCAATAATCAAACAGGGCCATGACATACTATCCTCATGCAACCTTAATCAACAACAAAACAATCATAATCATAGGAAATTCTGGGCATGGCATAGGTCTGAACAGCAGCAGCATAAAACTCAACATCATCATGAGCTCGAAAATTTCATGTGCCCAGAAATTAAAATTAACCATGCTAATAGCATCAATAAACCTTAAGCAACAAGAATATATCATCATTTTTCATTAAATCATTGCAAACAAGCCAAATCGAACAGAAATGCATTTGTACACAAAGAAAGAAAATCAGATTTCTCCATCATAAGACCACCATTTCAAGCAAGCTTTAGTTCTCTAGAATCAGCATAAGAAGATCTTTCATAAACATATTATGGCATGGCAAATGATTGAGGTCGAATCACTTACTTGTTTTTGAAGAAAATTGAAAACAGGGCTGCTTTGATGGATTTAAGGGCAAACAGGTGAAGATGATGCTTTGGAGTGATGAATCCTTGAGGCCCTTTAGCTCAACCACGCTTGAAAATGCTCAGCTCATGTTTTGCCATTGTTGAAGCTTGAGGAAAACAGAACAGGTAGAGGCTGCACAGGTTTCTGTTGATGATTCAAAATGTTCCACAAGGTTGTCCAGATGGTGGAAGAAGCAAGAACAGCTCGTGTGCTTTGATGATCTTCTCAGAATTTTCCAAAATGCAAATATGCAAGAAAGAGAGTATGTGTATTTTTCTGTATGGAGGCTGTCAAAACTAGGGTTGAAATGAGCTGAGAAAGAGCTTATAAGGGTCTGTTTAGAGTTGTTTAATCAAATGCTAAGCTGGTTTAGTTAAGTGGAATCAAAATGCAATTTTGCTAAACTTGTACAAATGAAGTGGAGGTGCAAAGTCCTGCTCGAATTGGGCCTGAAACCAGCTGTACATGACCATCCAAATGCTGTTTGTGGTCTGCTGAAAGAATTGTTACACCTTGCTTTCACTTAATGAAGCTATTTGCAAAAAATGCCAATTATGCACCTTGGTCCAAAATGATGGTATGGCAATGGTATGAACATGAGTTTAAGCTCTAGACAAGTTACAAATGACATATGAAACAAGTCCCAATTGGCCAAAGTGGGAAAAAATCAAAGAATCAAAAAGTCAAAGTTTGGTCAAACTTGATTTTTAAATGAAATAGGTCCAAAAATGCCATTTTGATTGGCAAGGTTTTGATGATTGAAATTTATATTTTTGGAAAGAGGGGGAAAAATGTGGTTTGTAGGAAAAAACCCCACCAAATTTGGCCTTATGGTTTGAGAGTTATGGCCCTTTGAAGTTCACAAATTGGTGAAAATGAATTGATCATATCTTGACAACCACACATGGGATTTTGATGTTCTTGGACTTTTTGAAAATGGGAGAACAAAATCTTCAACTTTCATGTTGGGCAAAAATTCATTTGAAGCTTGTATCATGATGCAAGTTGAGGATCAAGAAGTTTCCATTTTTGGCAGTTGAAAATTACAGGTCCACTTTCTATTTTGGGAAATTTTCTGATTTGCTTCAAATTCTTCTATGATGTTTATTGCCATGACATATGAGGCCTATTAGGACATGAATAAGCTCTCTCAAACCATTTCCATCCATCAAAACCAAAGAATCAAACACAGTTGACCAACTTTGACTTTTCTAGGGTTTTGGACTGACTGTGCACTTCTGATGAATCCCAAACCCTAATTCCTTGAGACCTTGACTTCAAATGATGTTCCATGTTGTGTGGACTCTTAATTATTGATCATGGTGCCCAAATTCCACAAGAATGGCCACCATCCACTGCTTTGACTGACTGTTGACTGTCTAGGGTTTCTGATTGTCTGTGCATGAACTGTTGGCTTCTGAACATCCAACCCTTGACTTGAACACTTCAAATGGACCTCCAAGACATGTGAACTTGATGGACAAACCCTAGGGCTTTGATTCCTTGAGAAACACTCTTGCTTGATTGGTTGACTGATCTCCTGATCAGTTTGACCTAATTCTTGCTTGCTTGCTCTTGAGGCAACTGGGGACAATGCAATGCTATGCAATGTATCATGATATGCTATGACCTAATATGAAATGGTATGCACAATGATAGGTGCAAATTTGAGGTGCTACAAACATCTTCTTTATCATGTGTTTACCTTTGTGGATGTCATGCTTGAACATCTTCTTCATCCTTGTTTGTCCTTGTTGATGTCATGCTTGAACATTTTCTTTACCATTTATCTTTTTTGATGTCATGCTTGAAGATATTCTTTATCATGTGCTTATCTTTGTTGATGTCATGCTTAAACATCTTCTTCATTTGCTTATCTTTGTGGATATCATGCTTGAATATCTTTCTTTACCATTTGTTTACCTTTGATGTCATGCTTGGACATCTTTCTTTATCATTTGCTTATCTTTATGGATGTCATGCTTGAATATCTTGCTTATCTTGTGTTTATCTTTTTGCCCAAATCCAAGGGAAATAACTCTTTATTGACTTAATGTCATAGGTAGTTTAGCAATCCATAGTTCCCATTTGACCTTGTTAGAGTCATTTTCACTTTCAACTTAGATTTAAGTAAGAGTTTGTAAATCTTGTAAATGTGTTTGTTATGAACACTTACTTCCACCTTTGGAACCTTGACCATTATCAAGTGTTCTTTGACCCTTAGTTAGGTGAAGTACGGTTGCTCTGATTCTATCCTTATAAGGATACGTAGGCACATGACCGCGAAGTTTTGGCGAGCAAACTTAATAAAACCTTTAGGTCCTTCCCAATAAAACATTTCCAAACAATAGCAAACAAATAATAACATAACACAAATACTTTCAAAAGATTCCTATAGGATACTATAGATACTTATGATGCTAATACCTTCCCTTAGTATAACCAACCCCCGAACCTTAGATCTCTTTAGATTGTCTTTTACATTGCACAATTAGGGTTTTATTCGATCTTTTCCCTTTCCCTTGGATAAATTAAAGTTCGGTGGTGAACATTCAATGTTTTGTGATTCAAGTTAATACGATAGCTTGATATCCAATTCTCACTGTGACAAGCTCAACCAAATATGATTGTGGATACAACCCTAGTGGTTAAAGACATTTTTAATAGAGAAAGAATCAAAATCTCGAATTACTTTAGAGTTGGTTCAATGATGAATTTATTAATCGCATTGTGGCTCCCCCCCCCCCCCCCTCTTCTTGAAGATGGCATAGATAAGTTAGGGTGGTGTGACAATAGAGATCATGAATTTTCTGTGGGTAATGCTTAAAATTATCTTGCTTCTTATCCGAGTGTTATTGATCTAGATATTGACTAGAATATTTTTTGGAAGTGGAATTACTCTAATTGAGTTCAAATGTTAGGTAGTGATTATAGGGTTCAACTTGTGTTGTATAGAGTTTGTCAAAAGTCTCTCTTGAACCATAAGGCAAGTGGTTCAGAGATGACAATTAGACTCATACTCAACGGGTACGCATAAAAAATATCAATTACACGTATGGTAAAAACCCACAAAATGGATATGGACACGATGGTTGGTAATTACCCACTAAAATTAGCGGTTATGAATGTAGGTACAAAGATTTCTTTAAAATTTGTGTATGGGGACAAATACTATATTATCATGCTCAAACCATACCAATTTACATCCCTAGATGTAGACACATTGAAGATTCTTTGATTCACGTGCTTCGGGACTGCCCTTATGTAACACATATATGGATTAGACTTGTTTCTTCGAACACAATGACTTAGTTTTACACTTTTTCTTGCAGACATTGGATCATGTATAATCTTAGAGAAAATATGGTGGCTTTTCACAAAGGACACGTCATTTTTATGATATCATGCTGGTACTTGTGGAAGTTAAGGAACAAATTACCATTTGAAAAAGGTTTTCAATGACCGAACAACCCCACAAATACAATTATGCAACTGGTAAAGGAGATCGAGAACGGGTATTGTGTGTAGAAAAATGTTAGAGTCCCAAACACATAGATCAAATATGTTTGTTGGTATCAATCCATATAGCAATTGGATTAAAATCAATTGTGATGACAATTATAAGAAGCCTACGTCGATGATAGGATGTGGATGCCTATTAAAGGGATGCATGGAAAATTGGATTGTGGGATGCTCTCGCCATAAAAATATTGGCGATGTTGCACAGGATGGAGCTAGCTTAGCAAGAGAAAAATACAAATTTGATGTGAAGTGTTTTTATTTATTGTTTGTGTTGTATTTTGAGATGGTAATCTATGGTGTTAAGTGTTGTTTATCTTGTTGTCTATTATTAAATGTGAGAGATCTTTGTATTAAAAGAACTTTACTTAACGACGACTGATAACGAGAAATCATATTGTGTTTTTAGGCTTATTTCACATGTTATACGTTTATGATTTTATGCATTTTATCGCCATTTAATTTATTTTTATTTATTTTGCAGTTGTTAGCCGATTTCATTGGAGTTTGGAAGCCTCGCGGAAAAGAAGCGAAAAAGGAGTCAAAGTGGAGCAAAAGAGTTAATTTTAGCCAATCTGAGAAAATGGCGTTCACCACCTACTAGATGGTGTTCACCATCTCCATTGCTCGCCACGTCATTTAATGAGCAAGACAATGACACACGCCATTGCCCTAATGGCGTTTGCCATCTTTAGGCAGAAATAGAACCGCGCTAGTGGGGCAGTTTCTTAGCAGTTTTCAACCACTTCTCCCTCCACTAATGTTGCACGTCCAAGGCAGTTACCAGACATATGAACTCTATATATATAGCCACTTTTGGAGTGTTAGACATTCATTGAATTCGCGCGGAAGCTCTGTCAAAATTCCATCTTAGTTTTAGGCAGAAAATTACCTGTAAAGTGGCAATAACTTACATCGAGGGACTATTACACCTTTTTATTTCCATGTCGTTTGTATTTTGGATCAAGATCAAGCTTGTCGTTGTTTTCAAGTTCAAGTTAATTCAAGTTTTATTTTACGCTATTCTAGGTTTTCTTTACCGTTTTTAATATTTGTATGTTTTACTCTTTTATTACTTGCATGCCATGCTATTCTCAGTTATAAACACTTTAATCATGTTGTTTCCAATTAATACCATGCCCTGCTAAATCATTTTGAGTCTGGCGTATGAGGACCATCGTTACCGACGAGACTTAGTAGAAATAATAGGCGCGAATATATGATTTAACTATGTTTTGGCTTTAGTTTCCAAATGTATATTTTACTGTTTTGGCACGAGAGTGTGGGACAAACCAGGGTTCAGTCCGATAGCGCGAGAGTGTGAGAAAGGAACCAGATAGTGGAAACTAGGAAACAATCCTAAAAATAGCGAGAGCGCTTTAGGCATCATTTAGGATCTCATTTACTTTCAAAATATGCTTTCTAATTAGAACGGACGAGCTAGAGCAAAATCCCGTGATTAGAAGGTGTGGTCTTTGTCGATAGTGCGAGAGTGTGAGACGGGACCTTTAAGTCAAAATTTTCTACACAACACAATAGAATCATATTTAGTGCCTGAATTCTACCTAAGCCCCTAGGAACACAAAATCCATATTTCGGACTCGTTTTTATCATAACTTTTAAACCGTTGGAAATTACTATTTCCATTCCCTTTCATAACCTTATAACCTTTAGCCTTAGCTTTGCATGCAACAATAGATAACATTATCTTGACCATTAGTCTCTGTGGATTCAATAATATTTTAAAACTACACGATAGACTGTGCACTTGCAGTCATCATCCGACAGATACGTCAGTCAACGATCAACGACATAAATACATAATTAGTAGTTGATGGTAATCTGAAATTGATATTGCACAACAACAAAAACTTAATTATTACTAGTTCCAACAGTAGGACACCGAGTTCGGTTGTGACTAGAAAGATGACACAATCCATATTTCCTCTCCAACTTATCAATCGTGTCTATTTCTGTTCTAATACGTGTGCTTACTGAGCGGCCTTTCTTGTTCCTCTGGGTACTTGGATTGACCTTTCTTGTATTTTGAGATGGAAAATTCGATCTCTTTCATAAAAAATATGCATAATTTTGTTGGTTGTGGAGTTTTACTTCAAACTTGGGGTTGGTCCAAAATGCCAAGACTCTCACCGACGAATCCCAATCCTTTCAAGTTTTCATATCCGACTAAGTACGTATAAAACAAAATATTTTTTTAGATATGTGTTTTCTAGGTACTTTCTAATAACTATTTAGTTTTTAGGTGGTCCGCATATGGGATGAATTACGAAAAATCCCATATCATTGTTCTCTAGGATATCGGGCGTTCTTCGATCATTTCGAGGCGGATAATGTATTATATTCAAGACTTATACTACTAATATTTAAAGTTTATTTATAATTCTTTTAACTAATCCTTTTTACTACTATGTAACCGTTTCTATGGAGGCCTTATCTTGGACTTGAAGAAAAGGATCCAACTGAAAGTAACATGTGGAGTTCAACAACGTTTTTAATCTGTTTCACTAATGTTGAAATGTATCATTGAAATAGAGTTAAACTCCAGTTTGAGATTGAACAAGAAATTTCGGGTCCACCTAGGTCCATGGAGGAGTGCCACACAAGTAAGACGTCATACAAATGGAAATTTCCAAATTGGAAATACCATTATAGACAAGAGTGTCATCAATGGAAAAGACGTCACAACACTGTCTTGCAATGAGATATCATGCCAAACAAATGCAAACCCAGTAGGAAATACATGGATTAGTATAAATCTGTGTCAAATTCGTATCTATCATAAAATAGATTACTAGTTGACCCTCATACCCAACCCACATCTTTAAACTTCCAACACACCAGACTATCAACCATCACTTACACCCAACAACCTACATGTAACACCCAATAACCTTTCAACCCAACCCAACAACCTTATACCCCAAGTCAACACTACCAACAATAATATCCATCATTTAACCCATCCCCCTACAACACCCGACAACAAAACCCAAATTTTACCCCCTCAACATCATACACACAACCAAACTTGAATAACGAGGGAACCATATTAAGTTATGACAGTGCGACGATGATGGACTTATTAAATGATGAAATAGTCGCTAAATTAATGGATCCTAGAAATTACTCGGGACATTATACTCGACCAACAAATGTTGATGAAGATCGTAAAAGGTTTATCCGAATTGGACAAGCTCATGCATATGGAACCCACCAACGCTTTCACCGACCAGGTTAAAATCAAGATTAGATAAGGGTTTAGTGTACTTTTTTATTACATTAATAATAAATATTGCTTTCAATAATATTTTATTTGTATTATTATTTTTATTTTATTTTATTAATTAAATATAGATTTATTTTTTAAAAAAAAATTATTTATTATTTTTTAAATAGATAATTAAATATAAATAATTATAATCAATTAAAATTAATTAAAATGATTAATATAATATTTATTATATTTAAAATTTAAAATAAAAAAAAATGTTTTTAATATTGTCGTCCATTAAGTGGGTGGTCCCTTTGATTATTTACACACTGTCGTCCATTCTTTGGCGGTTCAGAATTTCTTTTACTAGATTCCACCAAAGAAATGGACGGTTACTTTATACCAAAAATGATTTTTGTTTGAAACGGTGCTACTTTAGTATATATTTAGAAATGAATGGTCCTTTGGTATATTTTCTCCAAAAAGATGGCAGGACAATAAAAAATTCTAAAATCTATGCATATTCCTTTTTTTTTATAAACTACACTCACCCTTATGTTGATATTTTAGTTCCTTTTAATATATATATATATATATATATATATATATATATATATATATATATATATATATATATATATATATATATTATATATATATATATATATATTCACAATACATTTATATGTATTTTTAAATCTCATTCTAAACTATGAAACAATTCATGATAAAAAAATCTTGGATCAGCTGATAAAGTCAATAAAATATGTGGTCTCAAATTAATTTATATTCTAAAATAATAAAATTAATAATAAAATGTATAAAGTTAATAACTAATATTATTGAAAATTAATAAATAAATAAAAATTAATTTCATAGATGGTGGCTTAATATTTTTTATATAGATTGTTCTGGAATAATTTTATAGGGCACAAGAATCGACAAGTCATCCAGAAGTAAGTTTACGGGCCTCCCAGAAGTAAGGCTAGAGGCTGCCTAGATAATCCTACACAAAAAGTGATGTTCTCACTGTACTTTTTAGCAAGTACAATTAGCGCCCACCAAGGGACCCCGATAAAACTGACTCGAGACACACTCACCATTCTTTTACAGCCGCCTCAATCGCCCCTTTCCAATATGGGGACATAGTGAAGCGCCTCAAAACTCTTCACCCACTCTTACTCGTTCATTTATTACAGGGAGACTCGCTGGAGGCGGAGAATCCAAGTCTTCCTGCACAAGGTATGCACTTAAAGTTTGGGTGGTGAAGATCTCATATGTCAGCCCCAGACCTAGCATTGATGAGTGACTAACAATTGTGATCATATTCTATGATTGAGACAATATTAGAATCAACTCCATTATAATGATCACATGGTCATCACTATTCAATGTGATGATTGAGACATAAAATGAGTATTGGTCGACCCTGAGAGTTAAACAAATAAAACAAGTGTTGGTGAAAACTACTTGACCATAAAGCCTACCTTGCAAGGATGTGATCCTTTAAAAATCCATTTGAGTCAAAACATGAATTTTTATTTTTTCTGAAAAATTTATAACTTTTAGCCAAAAAACAATGTTTATGCATTGTCTTAAAAGATAGGAGAGCATTAAACTTCAAAGGTATTACAAATGGTAAAGTTGGGGAGAAGATTTTTTTTTGAAAAATAAAAACCAACTAGTTAATTGGTGATTATGATCAAAAGAAGAAAAACATAATTTACTTTGACAATCAATAATAAAGAGAAAGAAGAAAAGAATAAAAAATGTCAACATTTACAACAAAAAGAAAATTCACCCAAAAGAAAAAATTGTAAGCAGAAAAGGCAAGAGAAGTTTTGGAAAAAAAGTGATAAACAAATAAATTTTGTTCTCTTATATGCTAGGCACATTCTAATCCCATAAAATTAAGATTTTTATGTTACAACCAAAATAAATACCTTAGTGATCCATGACTTATTATGTCTCCGGTGATATTTCTTAAATGAAGTACAAAATGTTTTCATAGTTGATGCATTGTCTAATAATGAGGTAAGTACTAACCATTTCAGTGATATTTAGTGGGATCATAATTTTGATGAATAACTAACTGTTGATCTAAAACATGTTTTAAAATTGTACTTTGATTAAGAAAGTTTTTTCATCTTCATGTGATAGTTTATGGATACTTATAATATTGATTATGAATTTTCATTTTAATTAAATCATGCTAATGGCAATGCTGCCAGGCCTAGAGCAATGATGATCTTTTGGCAGGCCTGTCATGAAAGGCTCTCAACCAAGGCTAGACTTTGCAGATTTGGTATGATAGAAAATGATAGATGTTGTTTTTATCCTAATGAAGAAACTTTATACCACCTTTTCTTTGGTTGCATATAAACTAGATCCATTCGGAGTAAAATTCTTGAATGGATACAAGTGAATCATGCTCCTTTGGAATGGCGGGAAGAAATGCGTTAGATTATAACTCATAGCATTGGTAAGGGTTGAAGGGCCTCGATCCTAAAATTGGCTAATACATAAATAATCTATGGAATTTGGAAATATAGGAATGACATATGTTTTGGAAATAGTGTAGATAACAAAAAATTATGGATAATATTATTGATATGATAGTTTATAGAGGTTGGTATAGTGAAAGGCTAAGTTCTCACATAGCTAAGTTGATGGTATAGTCTTTGTCTCTTTTTGATTGGTTTGTTTTGTTAGAATTAATTTATACAAGACATGCTTAAATACGAATATCAATTCTATAATCATAATTTAAGGCGGAAGCAAAACAAACATATAAGCATGCATACACATAATCTTATGATCTACAACATATTGATTTATTAAGGAGTATAGGAATACCTGGACGGATCCAAGAAGAAAGTTTTGTAGGCACTGATAACGATAATCTTAAAATATAAAAAATATAGAGACAAGTGACTAACACTTCTTGACTTGTGGATCTTCCTGAAATGATACTCCTAATACCTCAAATACTCTTTAGATGAGGAGAAGAGATAATATGCTTGTGTACGGTATATTAAGGACCATATCCTATATATAGTATGATGACCAATTAGGGTTCCCATTATTCCCAAATGGGTCATCCTGACATTCACTCATATTTGAACCCATATCCAATATTCAATTGATTAATTAAATAATTTCTAAATGAAATCTAATTAATCTTTTAACTCTATTTCATCACATAATTATTTAACGCACTTAATTGTTAAAATAGATAATATAATTAAATAGATATATTTGACCACATAATTATTGGAATAGTAATATAATACTAAATTATTAAAATATTCCAACATGTTTTGCTATCTGGGTGGGCTGAATCATTTTGGGCCGCCTTATTTTGTGAGGAGTTTTTTATCTAATACATAAGTTTTTGATTAAAAAAAATCATGCCATACTACAAACCTTTCTTCAAAAGTTCTTAATTAAGTTTGAAACCTCAATTAAACTATGCATTTTGAATTTTTCTAAGCCATTTTTATTGATATTTTTGGAACAAACAAAAAGATAATTTGGGGAGAGTTGATAAGTTCCAAAATTACATAAAATACATAAGTACTTACTAACTTAATTCATAAGAAATCAAAGGAAAAAACCCAATTTATCATTAAAACGAGATAAAACCCTTGTATAAACTTTTTAGCTATGTATGAACAAGGTACATGTAAAAAGGACCAAAAGATCACCAAAAAAAATCAAAGATCTAACCAAATAAGAACAAAGAACCTTTCAAAAATTCATGCCCGCTAAGCTAAGAACAAGGTCGCGCTAAGTGAGAAATGGCGACACAAGATTTATTTAGAGCTAAAGTTACTTCAAAGATAATCAAGATACTCGTTAAGCGGAGTGACAACCTCGTTAAGCGAGGAATGGTGATTTTAATGCTTATTGGCTAAGTTACTTTAGATTAAAAGAAGGGTTTGCTCTCTAAGCGAGAATAGGAGAATCTCCAAGCGAGGAATGGTAGCAAAGCCCAATTGAAGATAAGATGGCCAGAACTTAGAAGAGAAGACACATAAGTTTGCTAAGCGAGCTACAATCCTTGCTTAGCAAGGAGGCCACTGTAAGACCTCAATTTTAACCCTAAGATCCCTCATGCAATTTCATCATATGCATTAGCATTGGGATCATACCTTGGCATCCTCCTTACCCCTCTCTCCTTGGGTTTGTTTTTGGAGAGATCACCAAGCACTATGTGATGGTATCATACTTGTATATTATCATTTTACTAACCAAAATACCAAAAATATGTCTTTTGCATTTTCCCAACTCTTTTGTAGGAAGGACATGATCTCATTAATCTATCAAGTTCACACCTAAGGTTTAAGACCCTCATTGCTAAGAGCACAACCAAGGAAGTATCCATAATGTCTCTAAGAATCATATATGAGTCCCAATGATCTCTACATGTTATATTGATCAAGTATTCTTCAAGAGTTTGGAAGTGATTTGCCTTGGAAACCCTAGTTTATCTGGGTATCTTGAGTAACTTCTCCAACAAGCTATCTCACCAATTGATCAAATTTCTCAAATGACACTTCAAAATTCATCATATTATGCATATATGATCTACAATGATCCAATAAAGTCAAAATAATTGAAGGTTAGCAAGTTGGTTGATGGTGGTTTGCCAGATGAATTCATTTGATCAAAACTGGGTCTCCCTAGACCCTATCTCCTACAATTTTCACCATATGAAAATGATTCCAAGATAAAAGTTACTCTAATTGACATTCCAAACAACTTTCATGTTTATACCTAGATCTTTTTTTTCATGGAAAATCATTTTCTATGTTGGAACATTATAGGTCATTTTGTCAAAACCCTAATTTGAAAGTCAACTTCCCAAGGCCATAACTTTCTCAATTTTTATGAGATGAAATATTTCCAAGTTGCACAATTAAATTAAAGATGTCTACTTCAACTTTGATGTTTGGAGTGAGAGCTAATTCAACTTTTATGAGTATGTGATATAAGGATACATTATAGGTCATTTTTGACCTATACCATTGAACAAGTGATTTTTCCAAACTTCAAAAATGCATAACTCTACCATTATAAATCCAAATGACATGAAATTGGTGACCATTTTGAAGTTCTTTGAAAGAGATACAACTTTGATGAAGACACTTTTCTCATTTTAAGCTCACATAAAAAGTTAAGCAAGATGGAATATTGAGATATATGGCTTGACACCTAGAAATATTTTCAACATGTTGAAATTTCCAAACTTCCACCTTCAAATTCACCATGATCCAAGTTCCTAATGAAAAAGTGTTCAACATCAAACTTGTTCCCTTTGACTTAAGCTTTCCAAAGAACCCAAGTTCATGCATTTCCAATAAAGTTTGTTAGGTCTGCGCATGGCTTTAATAGAGCTGCATCATTGGAGAAAATCAAATGTCCCAAACTCCACATATAATTGCCTTGCCACTCAAGCCTCATTTGAACTTCAGAGCAGTTGGATATGGATCAAAATGGATTGCTTCATGGGCATGTACACGCCCATGCAAGCTTTTGCATCACATTTCCAAATTTAGCAATTTTTCAAGTGTGCAATTATCAATCCCAAATGCTATAAATACAAGGCCTCTGAGCTCAATTCAAACACACCTTGCGCGCCACCTTTGCCCCCAATTGAAACCCTCACATTTCAACAGAAAATCTGAGAATTTTCAACTTGAAAATTGAGTTTGAATCTCACTGTTTGGAGATTCAAGAACTTCAGGATCCAAAGCTTTGTACCATTGCTAAACCTCTCCTGTAAGCTTCTCAAGTGTGATCAAATCAAGGTTGAAGCAAGAAACATCGTGTTCTGCACAACATTGAAGGTAAATTCTAGAAAACTTCATCTCTTCGATTCTCACTCAATTCTACTAAATTCTCTTGGATCTTTGGTTGTCTAAAGTCCTACCAATGTAGGCAAGAAGATTGAGTTGCTTAGAGGTCAAATCAAAGAAACTCAGTTGACACACCTCAAAATTCAACTCCTCATATCTTTTTATATATTTGGAGTTAGTTGAAATTGAGGCCAGATTCGTGCTCTATGCCATTTTTTCTTTCAGATCATGTCCTCCTTTTTCATTTTCTTGATGGTGATGAGTGAACCAGTTAGGTGGACCTCGCCTGAGAAGGTGACCGGAGGTCCAGCGCCGGTGGTGTGCTGGACAGGTTCTGAGCCATTGATCTCATTTGAAATATTTTAATCTCACACGTTGGTTTTAATTACCATCCCTGCAGCGCATTGACTTAGGTCTATTGTGGAACGCGCGTTTGTATCCACTTGATCTGCCACCTCAATTAATGAGGGAGATCAAGTAGCTCACATTTTTTTGATTTTTTGATTTTTGTTTTAATTCATTTGATTTTCATTAATTCATATTAATTTTAATATTGATCCAAAAAATATGAGAGTTTCACCAAAAAAATTTAAATAAATTCCTCTTTCATATTCTGAATTAAAATTATTTTTTGGATCATTATTAATATTTTTCATGATTTAATTGATTTCGTGATTATTTTTAATTGTTTAAAAATGCTTTTAAGTCTTTAAAAATTCTGAATTTTTTTTCTCCAAGGTCCTTTGACTTGTTTGACATATGATAAATCTCATGGTCATTTCTTTGGTGTTTTGATGAGGTTTTAGGAATTTGGCAAACCATATTTAATTTAAATGCCTTATCTTAGTATTTTTTATTTGAATAAATTCCAAATAATTATGTTGACCTCTTGTGATGATTTGTGTTAGTTTGACTTATGTTGTTGGGCATTGGTCAAGGTTGATTTGACTTTGTTAAGTTAATATCATTGGGTTTAGGGGATCGATGGAATGTACATTCCATCTCCCAAAATGAATGAATGATATTAATTTGATAAAAAACCTCTTTTGATCAATTTGAGTTTTGATCCATTCCCCTCCCTCTTCATCTATTCCCCATTCTTTATGCATCCATCTCATTTGGCCTATGATATCTCTAAGTCCTTAGGCTAGTTGATTGCAAAATCAACATAAGTATGGATGAGATTAGGCCACCTCTTTTGCATATTCTTTTTTGTGTGTGGTATGTTTCATGACCATAGTACATTATATTATGTCTCTAACATGCATTAACACCAAAATTCTATTGCCCGGCCTCAAATAGTTGTGACTTCTATATAAGTCCAATTACGATTGCTTAACATAACGCTAAATTTTTGACACAAAAGGCATAGCATTCTAGTTAGTGAGATTGTAAGTCTCCCCTCTTTCATGGTATTGTGTGGAAACTTGGCATTTTTTCCTTCCTTTGAAAGATATCTTGGCTCAAGGATCCATGCTTGTGATAAATGGGTCGAGTGTTCTCCAAAGAATGACTTAAAATGAAAAGCAAAAGAAAAACAATACTAACTTCTAACTCATTAACAACTAATATTTAATTTCAAGTCCTTTATTTTAATGCACTTTAATTTTTAAGTTCTATTCATTTGCCATTATTCATACCATTTTAATTGTTTATGTTAGTGCAATTTTTACTTTGTCCATTTGGACCATATTATGTGATATATCTTGTTTGTGTATATTTTGTTTGTTTGTGTGGTCTTTGACCATTAATGTACATAATAAGAACAAAAACCCTAAAAAACTTTTGTGTAGACTGTTGACTTGATCTTGGACAAATTGGACTTAGAATCTAGGCAACCTCCCTATGCTAAAGGACTTGGCCAATGCCAACATTTGTGTAACCAAGTGCTTGCAATTTGAAACTTCATCTGATACATCTTTGAAGATCCCTTTGAGTTCATCTGCAATATGATCATTGTGAAGTTGTTATTTTGAACCTGTGACTTGAGGAATTCATCTGCTACATAGGCTAATTTGAAGAAGATCATGGAGTGGCTAAAGCTTGGATGCGGCTATCTTTATTTGATACCTTGCTCTTCAAGATTGATATAATTGTGCACTGTGTGTTACTTGATTCAAAATGTTCAAGGGAATTTGGGTTTCTATAAGACATTCTTGTCTATTGGATTGCTACCCATTGGTTAAATCTTTTCAACTCTTAACTTTTAATTTTATGCATAGGATTAGTCTCTTCATCTCCCCCCCACTTCTTTAATTTCAAAATCTCTCCCTCATTTTAAAAAAATTCTTCTTTGTTTGAACTAGTTTTGTTCTAAACTTTGACCACTTTGCAAACTAGAAACTTTGGCCTTATGCCATTGCTTTTTCAAACTTCTTTTCTTAATCAAACTTGTAAGTAAACTTAACCATACTTGACTTAAACTTTCAAAAAGCCAAAAAGAACTAACTCATTCAAACCATTTTCTAGGCCCTTGTGCCTTTCAAACTTAATTTTTGAATAAAAGCAATGCATTCACTTTGAAATTTGTATCACGAACTATGAGGTTTTGATCCCTCATTTTTATGTTGGTACGTAGGCATAAGTCCGAAAGTCTTGTCAAACACAAAAATATAATTAATGAATTCTCTTCTCATCCCCTCACTCTATTTGTTTGTAAACATCACTTTGTACAAAATACATATGCACACAAAAAAGGGCTCCATAGGAGTACCTATGACACTTTGGGTGCTAACACCTTCCCTCTATGTAACCAACCCCCTTACATGTAATTTCTAACATTTTATTAGTTTTGATTTGAAAACTTCTTATTTTTGGGTTTTGTTCGTACTTTCCCTTTTCCCTTGGAAACAATAAAAGCGCGATGGCGAGTCTGCTGGGGAGTAGTCTCCAGTGGGTTTAGCCTACTTTTTTGTGTGTATATAATTGTGTATATGTGATGTATGTATGTTTGTTTGTATGATATAATTTTCTTGTTATGCTTGGTGATCTCTGAGTGGTGAGATAAGTTCTAACCCGAATTTGAGTGCAATTAAGATAGGAGGATGGTATAGTCATGTTCAACTTGTGTGGAGTAGTCCTTAACAAATTGGCTTGAGAACCATCTGCTTAGTGGAGACTCTTTTGGATCTGGAAATGTCACACAAGTATTTGTGGTTAGGCATTATTATCTCTAATTTGGGTCCGAGAAGTCGAAGACCGTAGAACATTTACCCCCTCTTGGCCTATTTAGGACGTAGTGCGGAAACTGTTCAAGTGTAGACTTGATAACGGTTGTTACACGATACTACACTCAGACGACTTTCTCTTGAGAATATTATGGATCGATGAGTCAGTCATCTTAACCTGTAATATCCGATAGATGGAATTAAGATTATGGGAAATTTTTAGAACATGATCTACATGTTTTTATCCTTAGTTCACTCCTTTGGGATGGTTCTTACCCAGACTCCATGCTCGTGACTCACAACAAACCCTTGATTCTGGGAAGCTATTGTCTATCTTGTAAGAGTTAAGGAAGCTAGCATCTTTTGTATTAGATCCCTTGGACTTCAAATAACATCATGGGAAGCTACTGTCTATCTTGTCTACTGACGTGGTTGAAGGACTCTTGAGTGTGCAAGTGCAGTTCTATGATCCTCTCTATCGTTGCTTCACTTTTCCTGATTATCAGCTTATGCCTACATTGGAGGAGTATGCCCGTCTCTTAGGAATACCTGTTTCCAGTAAGGTACCTTTTAGTGGATTGGAAGAGATTCCTAGATCTCATCTTATTACTGAAGTTCTTCACTTGAAGAAGTCTGAGATAGAGGATCATTAGGTGAAGAAAGGGGGATTGTTGGGTTTGCCATCTAATTTCCTCATCAAGGAAGCTACTGCTTTTGCTCAAGATGGTAGTGTGGATGCATTTGAAGCTATCTTTGTGTTGCTCATTTATGGATTAGCTTTGTTCCCTAACATTGACGGTTTTGTTGATGTTAACGCCATTAGACTTTTCTTGATTGGGAATCTTGCGCCTACTTTGTTGGGTGATATGTACTTCTATTTACATCTAAGGAATTCTAAAGGTGGTGGAACTATTGTCTGTTGCATTCCTCTTCTGTATAAGTAGTTTATTTCGCACTTGCCTTAGACACCTGCTTTTGTGGAGAACAAACAATGTCTACGGTGGTCTCAGAGACTTATGTCTCTCACTAATGATGATATAGTTTGGTATGATCCTTCTTTGAGCAGTTTGGAGATTATTGATAGTTGTGGTGAATTCTCTAATGTGTCTCTCATTGGTACACAAGGAAGAATAACTACAACCCTGTTTTGGCTCGTCGTCAACTTGGGTTCCCCTTGAGAGACAAACCTAATAACACTTTGTTAGAAGGTATTTTCTATCAAGAGGGTAAAGATCCCCAACATTTGAAGCAGAAGACTGTGCATGCTTGGCATAATGTGCATAGGAAGGGAAGATCCGAGCTTGGTCCGTGCAATTGTGTAGCTTTGGAAGCTTACACTCTTTGGGTAAAGAAGAGAGCTTTGGAGTTGAAGATGACTTATCCCTATGAGAGACCTATGTCTATGATTGTGGTTGAGCCATTAACTCTCTCTAACCAAGATGTAGAGGAGTTGGAAGATGCACTCACCAAGATGAAGCAAGAGAAGGATATGTGGGAAGAGCGTTTCCATGCTTTGAGCAAGAGGCATGAAGAGTTGCAGTTGGAGTCTAAGGATAAAGACGCACTTATTGAGCTACTTGAAGACCGAGTGACAAAGAGACAGAGAGAGCCAGAGGTTTCATCTTCTAGCATGCCTCAACCTTCTGTTGCTTGGAAGAAGATTGTTGATCATCTTGTCCTCGAGAAGACTCAGATGAAGGCTTCTTTCGAGACCGAGATTCAACGCATTCGGAGGAAGTACGCGCCTGCAGCCAGATCTTCTGACATTGTTGTTAGGGATCCTTAGGATGACTAATCTCCTTTTCTCTTGTATTTTTTTCCTGAAATTGTACTCAATGTAATCCTTCCAATTATATAGATAAAAAGAGACTTTTGTGGTCATATCATATTGTTGCAATTATTATTATATATTTGCAAATGATATAGTAAGTTCCTTGAAAATAAAAATAAATAATTGCATTTCATGCATCATTTGCATAAGCAGGTTTCTCTTTCGCCAGATGTCTCATTGGTGTTCTTCTGTGCTTCAGCCAAGCTGACTTATCGGTACAACACTCGCGCTAATCATCTGAGAATCATGGAACATTTGGAGCAAGAGAACAGAGAGTTGAAGGACGAGATTGCTCGACTGACTGCCATGATGGAGTCAGTGTTGGCTGCTCAGAGTCAGTGTTGGCTGCTCAGAGCCAATTTTCTCCAACGCCCGCAACTCCTCCTCCTCAGAGGACTGTTATTTCAAAGGTGGCTACCTCTATCATACCTGTTGTTGTCACTCACTTTGCGCCTGTTATGTCTATCGGATTCCCGTGGGGAATGCCGCTGAACTTCATGCCTGAAGGCTTTACGCCTACCTTTGCTTCCATGTTGGCATCTAGCCCGGTCATGTCTGTGCCACCTCCCATTATGCACACCTTGCCTCGTGTAGAGGATACCATTTATCATTCTGAGCCGCCTGAGGGTCTGATGTTTACGAGAAAATGGACGAAATGAAAGATCAGTTTCTTGAGCTGCGCAAGGAATTATAGACGTTGAGAGGTAAGGATATGTTTGGGAAAAGTGCTGTTGAGTTGTGTCTAGTGCCGAATGTGAAGATTCCGATGAAATTCAAAGTGCCTGACTTTGAAAAATACAGAGGGAACACATGTCCGCTCAGTCGTCTGGTGATGTATGCCCGCAAGATGTCTACCTAAACTGACAATGATCAACTGTTAATCCACTACTTCCAAGACAGTTTGACCGGTGTTGCTCTCCGTTGGTATATGGGGTTGGACAGTGCAAGCATTTTCACTTTCAACGACTTAGGAGAGGCTTTTGTCAGGAAATATAAGTACAATATGGATATGGCGCCTGATAGGGATCAGTTGAGGTCTATGTCTTAGAAGGACAAAGAGACATTCAAGGAGTACACGCAAAGATGGAGAGAATTGGCTGCTCAGATCACTCCTCCCTTGGAGGAGAAGGAGATGACAAAGATCTTTTTGAAGACCCTGAGTTCATTTTATTATGAACGAATGATTGCTAGTGCCCCCAGTGACTTTACCAAAATGGTAAACATGGGGATGAGGCTTGAGGAAGGTGTCCGAGAAGGACGTTTCTCAAAAGATGAAGCATCGTCAAGTAAGAGGTATGGCAGTAGCTTTGGGAAGAAAAAAGAGAGCAAAACAAATACAATAACCAGTGGGAGGCACAGGAGGCCTCAGATCAGAAGAAATCAACAACCTCGTCAACACCACCATCAATTATCTTCAGTCATTCCAGTATTTTCCAATAATCAATCAGTACCAATTCAACAACAGCAACAATGTCAACCGCAACAACGAACAAACACCTACAACAACAACAATACCAACAACAATCATCATCAACAAAACTTCGAGAGGAAGAAGGTCTCTTTCGACCCAATTTCTATTGTAGCGGGGTTTTCGTTACCTTTAGGTTTATTGACTAAACCAAAAGTAAACATACAATTCGAGTCGCCACCGTACTTTTATTTGTCCAAAGGAAAGGCTAAAAAGCGAACAAAAGCCAAGTAATAAGTTTTATCAAATCAAAAACTAATAAAAATGTCAGAGATCTAGGTAAGGGGGTTGGTTATGAAATGGGAAGGTTTTACGCACCCAAAACATCCTTAGTACTCTAATGGAAACTCTTTTTGCAAACATGTGTTATAGGTTGGTATTTGTGAAAATATGTGCAAAAGATTGGGGGGATGAAAAGATAATAAATTATATTTACAAATTTTGTTGTTTGAATGGATAAACCCATTGCCTACATACTATCACAAAGGTAGGATCAAAACCTCGTAGTGTGGGGTAAAAATCACAAAGATTGGTGAATTGATTTAATAAAAAGCCTTAAGGTCTTTTGTTATCAAAGGGAGAAAACTCAACCTAAACCAACAATCCACCATGTGAGGAAGACTTTAACATACTAGTGAGGGGTTAACCCTATAATAAGTATGGAAGACTTATAATCCAATCACTAAGGATGAGGTGAGATTTACATCAACCACTATGATAACTCAAACCTATGACTAATGTTTTGAAAAGGTTTTAATAAGGTGGCCATTGGAACCAAAAAGTATAACTTGAAATGAGTTATATTTACAAGTTAGACTTATTTACAAAATGAAGTCAAAGTTGGATTAAGATTTATTCACAATGAGTATTGATGAAAAGAGTTTGAAAAATCAAAGGCATAAGGCCTAGGTTTCTAATTTGAAACAATGTCAAAGTTTGAAGAGAAGATTCTTTTGGCTTGGGTTAGAGTGAAGAGAAGAAGAGAAGGGCTAGTCCTAAAGCATAAAAGATAAGAGGAAGAAGATAAAACCATTCGAGTTCCTTTTTTTGAAATCATAGAGATGATTCAAGATGCTCCTTTCCTTTGGACTTAGCAAACACAAATCAAGCAATCAAACAACTTGGATTCAAGCTCCTAGGATCTCCATTTAGCTTGTCTCTCTTAACTTGGCTACTCATGACAATGGTCCTCTTTACTATCTCAAGATGGAATCCCTATCACACAAGTGCAAACATCAAAAAGTTCATAACACAATAAGAGGAATGGACAAAGAATAGGTTTTGGAGAGGAAGTCCTTTGGAGTCATCTTTGAAATTTAGCATTCTAAAGGCATGAGGCCTAGTTGCTCTTCAACAAATTTAACATTCTAAAGGCATGAGGCCTAGTTGCTCTTGATTAAGCATGGGTATGTCCTAGTTCTAAGTCCTTTCTCCTTTTTGCATTAGGTTCACACAAAACAAACACAAGACAAAACAAACACAAGACAACAATATATTTATACACAATAATGAGCTCAAATGAGCAAAAGAAAAATTTCATAAACATAAAATATGTGCTCAAGTGAGCAAAATTAAAAGCAATATGAATAAATGAATAAGAAATAAAGTGCATTAAAGTAAAGGGCAAGAAATTAAATGCTCAAATTAAAGTTAGTAATTAGTATGGTTATGTTAGTTTGTCATAAGACAATGTAGCACTATGTTAAGCAATCGCAAGTGGACTAATGTAGTAGTCACACCTATCTGAGGCCGGTCAATAAAACTATAGACAAATAAACACAAGTTAGAGATCATGACTAATAAGCCAAGCTCCACAAACTTGCTATGCCAAAAGAAAAGAGGAAAAGCCTTGTATGGACTTTAGGTTTTTTGCTTGACCAAGAAGCAACCTATCTTGGACACAAAACAACTCACTTGATCTTGGATCAAGTTGAGTTTGGTTTGGATCAAAGAAGGTTAAACCTCTCATTTGTCTAGACCAACCATAAGACATTAACTCATTGGCCAAAAATAAAAATAAAGGGATGAAGATGAAATGAATGGAAAGAGAATTCAAGTATCAAACTCAATTGGTCAAAAGTGAACCAAATCATCATCAATCAATGCTAAACAGAAAAGAAATGAAGATTACAAGTCAACAAGTCAACCATATTTCTTTGGTAATTTTTGAATTAAAAAATAAATGCAAAATAAAATAAACAAAGTATGGTCAAACCTCAAATTCAATTCAAATCAACTTCAACAAGTCCAATTAAATTCTCATAGGTCTAACATGGTCAAACAAGCTTTGACAATTTTTCTCAATAATTTTTTGAAATCAGAAACTATTTTAAAATAATTAAAAACAATAAAAAAATAACCCAATATGAATTAAAATCTCAAATAAATCTCAAATCAAATAAGAAATTGATGAGACTATTTTTCATTGACTTATCATGATCCATATGTGTTGAGAAAATATTTTTGGATTTTTTCAAATATCAAAAAGTATTTTAAAATGAATTAAAACTATTAAAAACCAAATAATTCACAAAAAATATTAAATGAAGTCACAAAAATAATTAAAAATCAAAATATGAAACTAGATTTTTCAAGAATTTTTTTGGCATTGGTCTCATATTTTTGTGACTTCAAATAAAATATTTATGAATTTTTGAAAATAAAAGGAATTAAATGGAATTAACAGAAAATAAGAAAAATAGCAAAAATGCGCAGCCACAAAATCACTTCATTAATTGACGTGGCATGGCATCAAGGGCTCAGGGGCGCGGTCACATGGTGTACTGGAGTCAAGCGCGCAACACAAATATTTAAAATAAGTCAATACATTGGACGCGTGAGATTATAACATAGCAACATGATCCAATGGCTCTGAAGCAAACACGTGGGGATGGTGGTGGAAACCACCATCTTCTTCGGCGATCTAACCAGTTTCGGCCACCACGCGCAGGAAAACAAAGTGTAATGAAAATAAAAAAAAGAGGACATCAAAATGAAGCTGAGGTGATGTACATCATCCCTGTAACCATGGATCATCCTCATAGTTCCTATTTAGAGAGAAACGTGAGCTTGAAGATCATGGTGCATGAACTGAAATGACACGATTTGCAAAATTAAGACCACCACTGGCCTGCCTCAAGCATGAGGACTTCAGAAAACAGCATAAACCAAAGGAATTCACATTGTATTGCAAGATCTAAATCAAAAAAGTTTGAGGTTCTACCTCTGAGTTGAAGCTTCAAACAGCACGAGTCCTTCAAGCTCTTGATCTATTTTTGCTCTGGAAGTGTGATGGTGATGCTAGGTCAAGGAATTGAGCTTTGACGATCAACTAATGATGTTGAAATTCAAGCTTGAAAAAGAGAAAGAAAATTGAAAATTCCTTTAGTGAGGGTTTGGATTTCAATTCAGCAGCAATTCAGATCTCCACTTGGTTGCCAATTGAATGAGAATGAGCACTTATTTATAGCTTGAATGTGGGCAAGGCAATGCTTCCCTCGTGTGCATGAAGTTTGGATCCTCTTTGCATGGGCTTGTACAGGCGCATATAAGGCCCAATAATGGTTGATACACAATGCTGATACCTCATGGAAGTGAATTGGACGTGCAATTGTGATGGAAATAGCTTGCACATGAAGTTACAAAGTGAAATGCAAAAATGAACATAAACATAAAGCTCTTCGAAACTCACACATGGAAAGTCCAAAAAATTAATGTGAGTAATGATTGGAAAGCTCTTGAAATAAGGAACAAAAGTAATGTTGGGCAAAAATTCATTTGGAGTTTGGAACTTAATGAAAACTGGCTGTGAAAGTTTGGGTACAAAAAATGTCTAAGTTCCCCTTTGAAAATTTTGCCAAAAGCAAGCATCTTCAATCCCCTCTATATCAATGATGCAAGCCTCAAGTGGAAAAATCTCAAACATAAAATCTGTAGATCTATTCAATATGATCAATTTATACTTAAAGTTTTCATCATTTGGATTTTTCACGAGAAAGTTATGGGTACTTGAAGTTGGACATTTTTCAAATTCAATGACTTAGGTCCAAAGTGACCTATAATGTTTTGTATTATCACATGTATTTATTTTAGGATTATGAAATTTTGTCCAACATAACATTTTAAATAGACATATTAATCTTTCCAATTCAATTGGTCTCACCTCAAAATCATAAAAATTAAGGAAGTTAGGTCCTTGGGAAGTTGACCCAAAATTAGGGTTTCAGTCAAAATGACCTATAATGTTTTGAAATGAATGATGACCTTACAAGTTTCAAATAGATTTTTGATGAACATTAAAGTTGTTCATATGGTTATTAAGAACATGTTTTATCCTGGGGTTATCTTCATTTGACAAACACATTAAAAGTTGTGTCTCAGTGATCTTCAGTTTAGTCAGATGACTTGACTGGTCAACTTCTTAAGGCCAAACTTCAAATCTTGATGAATGAATTATTGAGGATTCTAAAATAGGATCATATATGCATAAAATGATGAATAAAATAACTTCCCTTGATTAATTTTGATCATAGGTTAAGGTTGCTTCATGAACAAGGCACAGTCAAAGCACAGTTGAATTAGGGTTTCCTTGGGAAACAATCCTCAAGCCCTTTGGGTTATCTTGATCAAATTGTCAAATTGAGATGCTTGGGAGACATATATGATGATTAAGAGATTTGTGGACCATTTCCATGCCTGTTCTCATCTCCATCTAGCCACTTCATTGAGCTTAGAAGCCTCCTAGGAGCATTGGGGCACATGATCACTTGAGCTTCAAAACAAAAGAGTTAGTGACATATTTTTGTGCTTTTGGTTAGTAATCAAAATAAGAAAAGCAATAATATACAATACAAGCATGCTTGGTGTAGCGGGGTATTCGTTACCTTTAGATTTATTGACTAAATCAAAAGTAAGCATACAATTCGAGTCGCCACCGCACTTCTATTTATCCAAAGGAAAGGTTAGAAAGCGAACAAAAACCGAGAAGTTTTATCAAATCAAAAACTAATAAAAATGTCAGAGATCTGGGTAAGGGGGTTGGTTATGCGATGGGAAGGTTTTAAGCACCCAAAACATCCTTAGTACTCTAAGGGAGCCCTTTTTGCAAATTGTGTATTGTAGGTTGGTATTTGTGAAAAGATTTGTGCAAACAAGACTGGGGAGATGAGAAAAGAATATACAAATTATTTACAATTTTGTTGTTTGAATGGATAAACTCATTGCCTACGTACCATCACAAAGATAGGATCAAAACCTCGTAGTTCGGGGTAAAAATCTCAAAATAAATTGGTGAATTGATTTGTCAAAAGCCTTAAGGTCTTTTGTTATCAAAGGGAGAAAACTCAACCTAAACCAACAATCCACCATGTGAGGAGAGCTTCAACATACTAGTGAGGGATCCATCCTATAATAAGTATGGAAGACTTATAGTCCGGTCACTAAGGATAAGGTGAGGTTTACATCAACCACAATGATAATTCAAACATAATGACTAATGTTTATGAAAAAAGGTTTTAACAAAGATGGTCATTGGAACCACAAAAACAATTTGAAGTGAGTTATATTTATAAGTTAGAAGTATTCACAAAATGGAGTCAAAGTTGACTTAAGATTCAATTCAAAATAAGTGTTAATGAAAAGAGTTTGAAAGAATCAAAGGCATGTGGCCTAGGTTTATAGTTTTGAAAATAATGTCAATGTTTGCACAAAATGAGTTTGGCTTGGGTTAGAATGGAGAGAAGAAGAGAAGGGCTAGTCCTAAACATGCAAAGATGAGAGAAGAGATAGAACCCTTGGAGTTCCTTTCTTGAGATCATAAAGATGATTCAAGATGCTCCTTTCCTTTGGACTTAGCAAGCAACAAGCAATCAAAACAATTAAACATTCAAGATCCTAGGATCTCCAATTGGCTTGTCTTTCTTAACTTGGCTATTCATGACAATGGTCCTTCTTACTATCTCAAGTTTGGGATCCCTATCACACAAGAACAAACCATCAAAAATTTCACAATGCAATAAGAGGAATGGACAAAGAATGAGTTTAGATTAGATGTCCTTTCAAGTCAACTTTCAAGATTTAGCATTCTAAAGTCATGAGGTCTAGTTGCTCTTCAATAAGTTTAGCATTCTAAAGGCATGAGGCCTAGTTGCTCTTGAACTCAATTAAGCATAGGTGAGGTCCTAATTCTAAGTCCTTTCTCCTTTTTGCATTGAGTTCACACAAACAAAGACAAAACAAGCACAAGGCAATAATATATTTACACAATAGTGTGCTCAAGTGAGCAAAAGGAAAATAGCATAAACATAAGCATGAGCTCAAATGAGCAAAAGGAAAAGACAATATGAATAAATGAGCAAGAAATTAAATTGCATTAAAGTAAAGTGCAAGAATTAAATGCTTGAATTAAAAGTTAGTAATTAGTAATTAGTGTTAGTGTGTCATAAGGCAATTTAGCGCTATGTTAAGCAATCGTAGGTGGACTAATGTAGTAGTCACACCTATCTGAGGTCGGTCAATAAAACTACAGGCAAATAAACACAAGTTAGATATCATGACTAGTAAGACAAGCTCCTACAACTTGCCATGCCAAAAGAAAAGAGTGAAAGGCCTTGTGTGGATTTTAGGTTTTTTGCTTGACCAAGAAGCAACCTATCTTGGACACAAAGCAATTCACTTGATCTTTGATCAAGTTGAATTTGATTTAGATCAAAGAAGGTTAAGCCTCTCATATGTCAAGGCCAACCACAAATCATTAACTCATTGGCCAAAAGAAAAAAAGAAGAAGATGAAGATGAAATGAAATGAACAAAAAGGAGAATTCAAATGTCATAATCAAAATTATAATGGTCAAATATGAATGGAATCAACATCAACCTATGGTAAGCAGAAGTGAAATGAATATTAGAAGTCAAGAAAAGTCAAACATATTTTTGGTGTTTTTTTGAATTAAAATAATACATAAAATAAAATGAACAAAATAAGGTCAAACTTCAAATTCAATTCAAATCAACTTGGATAAGTCCAATTGGATCATCATAAGTCTAACATGAAATAAGGTTTGACAAATTTTCTCAACATTTTTTGAAAACAGAAACTATTTTAAAATCAATTAAAAGCATTAAAATATAACACAAATGAATTAAAATCTCAAATAAATCTCAAATCAATTAAGAAATTGATGAGAATATTTTCATAGACTTATCATGATCCAAATGTGTTAAGAAAATATTTTTGGAATTTTTGAATGTCAAAAAGTATTTAAAACGAATTAAAAACAATTAAAAACAAAATAATTCACAAAAAAATATTAAATGGAATCACAAAAATAATTAAAAATCAGATTATGAAACTAGATTTTAAAAGAAAAATTTTGCAACTGGTCCCATATTTTTGTGATTCCAAATAAAAGAGTTGTGAATTTTTGAAAATAAAAGGAACTAAAGAAAATAAAATAGAAATTAAGAAAATCTAGAAAATCCACAGTGCTTGGATCAACATTCATTAATTGACGTGGACAATCCAAAGGCCAAGAGGCGCGCGCGCATGGTGATCATTAGTCAACAACATCACATGTTGGATTAAAAATAGTAAACACAATGCGTGGCCACGATTAGAACGGAGAAGTGAGATCCAAAGGCCAGAATTCATCCACGTGGGGACGATGATGGAAACCACCGTCTTCTCCGGTGAGCAAACAGAAACCGGCCACCAGTTGCAGGTTTTGCAACCTCAACCAAATTGCATGATCTTTATACCAAATTAAAGCTGGGGTGATGTACATCACCCCTGTAACCTTGGATTTCTCTCAAGATCCCTATGGAAGGAGAAATCTGAGATGGAAAATCCAGGTGTTCAATCTGAAATGCATCAATTCATGAAATTAAAGCCACCATTGGCTTGCCTCTCACACGAGGACTTCAAAGAACCAAACAAACACAAGCAAATCACATCATATAAGGAGATTCAGATCAAAACAGTTGAGATGTAAACCTTTGAAGTGCAGCTTTGATGAGCACGATCCAACCAAACTCTTGCTTGCAGCTTGATCTTGAGGTGTGGTATGAGTGCAAGGCTAAGGAATAAGTGTTGAAGATCAACTGATTTTGTTGAAATTCAAACTTGAAAAGAGAAATGAAAACTCAAAATTCCTTTGGTGTGAGGTTAGGTATGGATTTCAGCAGAGCTTTAGGCGCCTTCAGGTTGATAATTGAATGAAGCAAGGTTCCTATTTATAGCTGAAATGCAAGGCAATGTGAGGAGAAACTCGTGTGCATGATCATTGGGTCCTCCATGCATGGACCTGTACAGGCGCATGTGAGGCCCAAAACCAATTGGAAATGCAAGTTGAAGTCACTTGGAGTTGAAATGGACGTGCATTCTGAGTTGCATTGGCTTGTGTATCAAGTTACAAAATGAAATGCATAATTGATCATAAATGTTCCTCTCTTTGAAAGTCCCATATGGAAAATCCAAACATAGGCGTGTGAGTAATGGTTGGAAAGGTCTTGACATAAGGAACAAAAGCTATGTTGGACAAAAATCCATTTGGAGTTTGGAAATTTATGAAAACTGGTCATGAAGTTTGATGTACAAAACATGCCTTTGAAACTTTTGCCACAAATGACCAACTTCAAACCCTTCTGTTTCAATGATGCAAGCCTCAAATGGAAAAACCTCCAACATCAAAGTTGTAGATATTTTTAAGATGATAAATTTAGACTTATATTTTGTATAATTTGGATTTTTAATGAGAAAGTTATGGGTACTTAAAGTTGGACTTTTTCAAGATTCAACGGCTTTGGTCCAAAATGACCTATAATGTTTTGTATTATCACATGTGTTTCTTTTAGGATTATGAAATTTTTTCCAACATAACATTTGAAGTAAACATCTTAAGCTTTACAATTAATTTGTTCTCACCTCAAAATAATAAAAAATGAAGGATTTTAGGTCTTTGGGAAGTTGACCCAAAATTAGGGTTTCAGTCAAAATGACCTATAATGTTTTGAAATAAATCATGACCTTACAAGTTTCAAATGGATTTTTTATGAATAAGAAAGTTGTTCATAATGTTCTTAAGTTGAGTTTTTCTCTTGGGGTCATCTTCATTTGACAAACACATCAAATGTTAGGTCTCAATGGATTTCAATTTAGTCAGATGACTTGACTTGTCAACTTCTCAAGTCCAAACTTCAAATCTTGATGAATGATTATTGAGGATACTCACATAGGCTCATATATTCAAAAAATGGTGAATGAAAGAACTTACCTTGATTGAATTTGATCATAGGTTGAGGTTGCTTCATGAGCAAGGCACAATCAATGCACAATTGAATTAGGGTTTCCTTGGGAAACAAACCTCAAGCCCCTTGGTTTATCTTGATCAAATTGGCAAATTGAGATACTTGGGAGACATATATGATTATTGAGAGCTTTGTGAACCATTGTCATGCTTGCTTTCATCTTCATCTGGCCATTTCATTGAGCATAGGTGCCTCTTAGGAGCAAGGGATCTCATGGTTGCTTAAGCTTAAAAAAAAACAAGTTAGTGACATATTTTTGTGCTTTTGGTTAGTAATCAAAATAAGAAAATCAATAATATACAATTCAAGCATACTTGGTGGTCTCAAACCAAATCATACAAGTCCCAACCTAGGGTTAAGGAGCCAAGATGCTATGATCCTTGAGGCAAATGCAATGAGCAATCATATGATGGCATAAGGGATCTTAGGGCCAAAATTAGGGTCTTACACTTGGTGGTCTCAAACCACTCACACAAGTCCCACCCTAGGGTTAAGGAGCCAAACATGCTATGATCCTTGAGACAATGCAATAAGCAATGATATGATGCCATGAGGGATCTTAGGGTCAAAATTAGGGTCTTACACCTATGTCTTATGTTGAACTGTATTTGTCTTTGGTTCTCAAGAACCTACTTCAACCGAGAAATCCGTCCCAAGTTCCAAAACCACTTCCATGGTGGTATAAGCCTGAACTCCGTTGCGCTTTTCACCAAGGAGCACCCGAACATGATATAGAAAACTGCTACCCACTCAAGTATGAGGTTCAGAAGCTAAGGAAGAGTGGAATGGTGTCCTTTGGGGACCGCGCGCCGAACGTAAAAGCAAATCCATTGCTCGCTTATGGAAATTCTTCTGTTAACATGGTGGATGGTTGCCCTGGCGAGTTTAAGGTGTTTGATGTTCGTTTCTTCCGAAGGCCCTTGGTGCAGATGCATAAGGACATTTGTATGGTGAGTGATTGTGAGCATGACCATGATGGTTGTGCTGTTTGCAGTATTAATTCAAGAGGTTGTCAGGTTGTGAAAAGGGACATCCAGCGACTGATGGATGAAGGCATGATTCAGATTGTTCAAACCTGTCATGTAGATGACGATGTGAATGTCATAGTTCCCATTTTCAAGAAACCAAAGAGATTGGTGATCCAGTACGACAACAGTAACAATATCAACAACAGATCAGTATCACCGTTGGTCATACGATTAGCGGGTCCAGTCCCGTATTCATCTGATAAAGTTGTTCTGTATCAGTATAATGCTACAATGATGAAAGATGGTCAAGAGGTCCCATTACCTATGATGAGTTATGTAGTGAGCATTGTTGATGTTACCAAGGTGACTCGCAGTGGTCATGTGTTTGGGCCGGTGTTCCCAAAGGATAAAGAAGAATCAGTTGTCAGTAAGAAGGTGGAAGTGCCTGCTGTAGATCCGGTTAGTGCTTCAAAGGGTAAGTCTGATGAATCCAGCGATTTGAAGACTAATGATGATGATGAGGTACTTCGTTTGATCAAAAGGAGCGAGTTTAATGTGGTGGAGCAACTGCTCCAAACCCCCTCAAAAAATTCAGTATTGTCTCTACTTATGAATTCAAAAGCGCACAGAGAAGCACTGCAGAGAGTTCTTGAGCAAGCATTTGTAGAACATGATGTTACGATGGATCAGTTCAATCATATTGTAGCTAACATCATTTCCTGCAACAACCTCAATTTCTATGATAAAGAACTCCCTGAGGAGGGTAGAAATCATAATCTAGCTTTGCATATCTCTATGAATTGCAAATATGATGCTTTGTCGAATATGGTTCTTGACACTAGTTCGCCACTGAATGTGTTGCCAAAGTCGAATTTGTCAAAGCTATTGTATCAAGGAGCGCCTATGAGGTATAGCGGTGTAATCGTCAAAGCTTTTGACGGTTCACGCAAAACAGTTATTGGTGAAGTGGACCTTCCAGTTAAGATAGGCCCGAGTGACTTCCAAATTACTCTTCAAGTAATGGATATCCACCCGGCCTACAGTTGTCTGTTGGGAAGGCCATGGATCCACGAGGCAGGAGTTGTTACCTCCATATTGCATCAGAAGCTCAAATTTGTAAAAAACGGAAAGCTTGTTATCGTTGGAGGGGAAAAGGCACTGTTGGTTAGCCATCTGTCATCTTTCTCTTACGTTGAAGTTGAGGATGAGGTTGGAACTCCATGCCAAGCATTATCTATTGTTGCTGAAAGAAGAGTTGGGGCACCTATGTCTTCATTACAAGATGCAAAGAAGATTGTTGAAGAAGGCAATGTTGATCAGTGGGGGCGCATGGTAGAGGTCTCCGACAACAAAGGCAAAACCGGTATGGGTTTCCAACGAGGTTCATCAACCGCAAGGTCAGAGGATATGCAACTTAGCTTCCGTATCGTATGGTTTATTTATGACAATGAACAACACTTAGCTGATGTGCTAGGGGATGACGAAGAGGAAGACTGCACCAATTTTGTGACCCATGGAAATGCTTGCAACAATTGGACTGCTATTGATGTTCCTATTATTTTGCATTGATCTAAGTAATTGCTTTTATATGTTTTCAAAATCCTTCTCCTATGCATAAGGGATAAGTGAACATTGTTGGGCATTTTGAAATTGATCATTAATAAAATTAATTCTATTCATCCACATCTATGATGTTTTGTTTTTACTTTTTGCTTTATTCTGAAAATGGCAATAAAAAAAACATAAATAAACAATATAATTGTCCATTTGCATAATATTTGGTCACAAATTCATTTCTCTAAAATCAAAATATCAAATCATTATGCAGGTTGGTTTCTCACCCCATTGAATATAATGATCCTTCTCCTTCCCCAAATTTTGAATTCCCTGTGTTTGAGGCCGAGGAGGAAAGTGATGAAGAAGTGAGTGATGAGCTGTCTCGTCTTCTTGAGCATGATGAAAGAATCATACAGTCGTTCAAAGAGCAGATTGAGCTAGTCAACTTGGGTTCCGAGGATGATGTGAAGGAAGTCAAGATTGGGTCTCGACTGTGTTCAGATGTCAAGAAGGGGTTGATTGATCTTCTTCGAGAGTATTCAGATGTGTTTGCGTGGTCCTATCAAGACATGCTTGGGTTGGATTCTGAGATTGTGGAGCATAGATTGCTGTTAAAGCTAGAATGCCCGCCAGTCAAGCAGAAGTTGAGGAGAACTCATCCTGATATGGAAGTAAAGATCAAAGAAGAAGCACAGAAACAAATTAACACCGGTTTCCTCATGACCGCTGAGTATCCGCAATGGGTGGCCAATATTGTGCATGTGCCGAATAAAGATGGAAAAGTATGCATGTGTGTCAATTACAGAGATTTGAATAAATCCATTTCGAAAGATGATTTCCCTCTACCACACATTGATATGTTGGTAGATAATACTGCTAAGTTCAAAGTCTTTTCGTTTATGTATGGATTTTCCGGATATAATCAAATCAAGATGGCACCTGAAGATACGGAGAAGACCACATTCATTACACCCTGGGGAACATTCTGTTATAGAGTGGTGCCTTTCGGTTTAAAGAATACGGGTGCAACTTACCAGAGAGCAATGACTACTCTTTTTCATGATATGATGCATAAAGAGATTGAAGTTTATGTCGATGATATGATTGCTAAATCAATTGATGAAGAGGAACATGTTGAGCATTTGTTGAAGCTTTTCCAGCGTTTGAGGAAGTATAAACTCTGCTTGAATCCCAATAAGTGTACTTTTGGCGTTCGTTCTGGTAAGTTGTTGGGCTTTATTGTCAGCAAGAAGGGTATTGAAGTTGATCCTACCAAGGTCAAAGCTATACAAGAGATGCCTGCACCCAAAATTGAGAAGCAAGTCAGAGGTTTTCTCGGCCGCTTGAATTATATTTCCAGATTCATTTCACACATAACTGCCACATGTGATTGAACTGAAGACTACTGTAAAGCTTTTGACAGTATCAAGGAATATCTGCTTAAGCCTCTGATTTCGTCTCCGCCTGTTGAAGGAAGACCATTGATCATGTATTTGACTCTGCTCGAAGATAGTATGGGTTGTGTTTTGGGTCAGCAAGATGAGACTGGAAAGAAATAATTTGCAATTTACTACCTCAGTAAGAAGTTCACCGACTGTGAGACTCGGTATTCTATGCTTGAGAAAACTTGTTGCGCATTGGCTTGGGCTGCTAAGCGTCTGCGTCAGTATATGTTGAATCATACCACTTGGTTGATATCCAAAATGGATCCAATCAAGTAGATATTTGAGAAGCCTGCTTTAATTGGGAGAATTGCCCATTGGCAGATGTTGTTATTAGAGTATGATATCGAATACCGATCTCAGAAAGCAATCAAAGGTAGTATCTTAGCTGACCATTTGGTTCACCAACCAATTGAAGATTATCAGTCAGTACAATATTATTTTCCTGATGAAGAGATCTTGTACTTGAAAATGAAAGATTATGATGAACCATTGCTTGAAGAAGGGCCAGATCCTAGTTCCCGTTGGGGCATGGTATTTGATGGAGTTGTTAATCAATATGGTAATGGCATTGGGGCAGTGATTATTACTCCTCAAGGCACGCATTTTCTGTTTACAACTAGATTGACTTTCAAATGTACAAATAATATGGCAAAATATGAAGCTTGCATTATGGGGCTCGAAGAGGCCATTGATCTCATAATCAAGCATTTAGATGTCTTTGGTGATTCAACTTTGGTCGTGAATCAAATCAAAGGTGAATGGGAGACGAATCAACCCGATTTAATACCATATAGAGATTATGCAAGGAGGATTTCAACTTTCTTTACAAAGTTTGAGTTTCATCATATCCCTTGAGATGAAAACCGGATGGCAGATGCTCTTGTAACGTTGGCATCAATGATTATAGTGAAGTATTGGAACGAGGTTCCCAATTTGTCTGTGATGTGCCTTGATAGGCCAACTCACGTGTTTGCTATTGAAGAGATCAAAGACGAGAAGCCATGGTATTACGACATCAAGTGTTTCTTCCAAAGTCATATTTACCCGTCTGGGGCATCTTTGAAAGATAAGTAGACTCTGAGAAGATTAGCCGGCAATTTCTACTTGAATGGTGATATACTGTACAAGAGAAACTTCTACATGGTTCTGCTCAGATGTGTGGATAGACACAAAGCAGACTTGTTGATGGCTGAAGTACATGAAGGTTCCTTTGGTACTCATTCCAATGGACATGCAATGGCAAAGAAGATGTTGTGAGCAGGTTACTATTGGATGACAATGGAATCCGACTGTTGCAAGTTTGTGAAGAAATGTCACAAGTGTCAAATATATGTTGATAAGATTCATGCTCCTCCGACAATACTGAATGTTATTTCTTCCCCATGGCCCTTTCCATGTGGGGAATTGATATGATTGGGCCCAAAGCGTCGAATGGACATCGTTTCATTCTGGTGGCAATTGACTACTTCACAAAATGGGTTGAAGTGGCATCGTATGCGAATGTAACTAAGCAAGTTATTGTAAGGTTTATCAAGAATCAGATCATATGTCGTTATGGTGTGCCAAGTAAGATCATTACTGATAATGGATCAAACTTGAATAACAATATGGTGGAAGCTCTTTGCTAAGACTTCAAGATTGCACATCATAATTCTTATCTATACAGACCCAAGATGAAAGGGGTTGTGGAAGCTGCGAACAAGAACATCAAGAAGATTATTCGGAAGATGGTTGTAACGTATAAGGATTGGCATGAGATGCTCCCATTTGCTTTGCATGGGTATCGTACATCCATCCGCAGTTCAACAGGGGCAACCCCTTTCTCTCTCGTTTATGGTATGGAAGCAGTGCTCCCTGTAGAGGTTGAGATTCCTTCATTGTGTGTGTTCATGAAATCAGGTTTGATCAGTTGAGTTTGATTGAAGAGAAGAGGTTAACTGCCATGTGTCATGGTCAGTTATATCAACAAAGGATGAAGAAAGCTTTTGATAAGAAGGTCAGACCTCGTGTGTTTAGAGAAGGTGTCCTTGTACTCAAGAATATTTTATCATTCAAACCGGATTCTAAGGGAAAATGGACTCCTAATTATGAAGGCCCATATGTTGTTAAGAGATCCTTTTCAGGCGGCGCTTTGATTCTCACAACTATGGATGGTGAAAAGTTCACTCGTCCTGTGAATGCAGATGCAGTCAAGAAATACTTCACCTAAAAAGAAAAAGAATAACTCATTAAGTTGAAAACCCGAAAGGGCGGCTTAGGCAAAAATGAGCGTCTCGGTGGATTGAAAACCCGAAAGGGCGATCCAGGAAAAAGTTAGAGACATAAAATTGAAAGAATTTCCCGATAAGTTGAGTACCCCACCTTGGGGCAACTTATGCAAAAATTAGGGATTATGGCAAGTAACTGCACTCTACTGATCTTCGGATTTTGGAGAAACTTTGAGCATAAGGGTTGACATAAATTCATCATCCCCGGTAGTGGTCAAAAACACAACGGACATCAAGAGTTGGTAGAAGGATTAGTGGTCATTTGTATTCAATGTACCCTTTTCCATGGAAATTACCATTTTCAACTTTGTAAAAATCTATGGAGTCTTGTCATTTACAGACTACCATTCTATTAAATAAAGTTGAGCTTTTATCCAATTATTTTCACTCTTATTTTACTTCAGCCAATAGTTTAAATTTTATTATGATCATTTTTGAAATTAAAATTTTAATAAAAATCATTTTCTTAAATATATAAAAGCAAGAATTTTTCAAAGCAATTAAAAAGAAACATCGACAACATTTCAAAAGTAGCAAGTCTTGAGAGTGAAGCATTGAGGGTTCCCCAAAGCAGTTAAACTTTCGGGTGTCCCTAGCCGAGTTTGTTGATCCAATTCCCCTGCGGCATGTTTGATCCCCGACGGAACTCTCGTACCTTTTCCTAGCTAAGTTAGTGGATTCAGTACCCTGTGGAGTTGTGTTTTATCTCCGACGGAGTTTTGGTATCCCCCTGCAGAGTTTGTGTATTCTTCAGCAGGTTTGATTTTGGATCTTCAACAGAGTAAGCTGATTTCCCTGGTAGATCGCGTTGGTTTCTCCACCCGTCGCCATCCGACTCGCTCCCAGTTAGAGTTTCCTCCTGGTTTCTGAGCATCTATTTGTGTTATCCTCTGTATGGTTGTCTCCCATTTGATATGGTGTTGACCTAAAATTCCCCGCAGACTCGATAACATTTCCTTTCCTCATCAGATCTTCTCCTTTCCCAGCTAGGGTTGAGCCTTTGGGATGTTGATCTCTTTTTTCTTCGGCAGTGGTTCCCTTTTTTCTGGATTAGTCGAGGATTGTACCGATGATTCAAATTTTGCGACACCTTTGTATCCTTTGAGATCGTTTTGTCAGCATACTCATCATATATACATATACATGTACACTCATATAAGTTCATATTTGCATATTTGCATCATTCATATTTGCTGAATCATTGTCTGAGATTCTTATGCTCTGTTATGGTGGTACTTTATCCCCATACAAGTTCGGTGTCTGTCCCCACTCAATTATAGAAGGTCGGCCCCTTAAGCAGAAAGACTTTAACCTTTCTCCTTTCCCCACTGAGTTATTTCCTCGTGGATGATCATTGTTTCAGTTTTTCCTCCCCAATCGATTATCTGGATGGAGCCACTCCCCTTGAGATATATCCTCATTGGGTTGAGTCTTAATTGACCGTTTCTTTCTAGCTCTTACCTAGATAGATGCTTTGAGTCTCTTAAGAGTTTATTGCCCAGTAACTGGTAATATTCTCTTTAGTTCGCAGTTTGTTACTTCTTGCCCAATATCCGGTAAAAGTATCCCTGTTTTTCTCCTCAGTAGAGTCCCTAGTGGATCTATTCCCCAGGAAGTATATCCTTGATATGTTCATCCTAACCGGTGACAGATATCTTTCTCTCCCCTGCCTGAGTTTATCCTTGATATGTTCATCCTAACAGATGACAGATATTCTCATCTTTGGTATTCTACCCAGTAAAAAGGTAGTTGTAATCCCTATTTTTGTTCCCCAAAGAGTTAATCCTTTATATGTTCATCCTAACCGATGACAAATTTCTTTCTCTTTGTGGTCTTCTACCCAGTAACGGTAGTTGTAAATCCTGCTTTTGTCCCCTTCGTAGAGTCTATCCTTGATATGTTCACCCTAACCGGTAATGGATTTTCTCTTTGATGGCATTCTTGTTTTCTCTCCTCAACAGAGTCTACCCTTGATATGTTCATCTTAACCGGTGACAGATTTTCTCTTTGACGGTATTCTATCCAGCATTCGATAGATGTAATTCCTACTTTTTACTCAGTTGGTTTATCCTTGATATGTTCATCTTAACCAATGACGGATATCCTCCTTGACAATTCCCAGGAAAGTCTATCCTTGATATGTTCATCCTAACAGATGACAGATTTTCTTCCCTGTTGAGTTTATCCTTGATATGTTCATCCTAACCGATGACGGATACTCTCATCCTTGGTCTTCTGCCCAGTAACTAGTAGTTGTAAATCCTATTTTCTACAGTTTTCCCCAGCAAGGTTATTCTTACCCAGTAACCGATAATGAATACTCCCTCCTGGTGGTTCTTAGTGAGCCATCCTTGATATGTTCATCCTAACCGATGATGGATGTCCTCTCTGTCAGATCTTTATTATATCCTTACCCAGTAATCGGTAGTAGATAATAGATTTTTTCTCCTCCTGTGTTGAAGTTTATTTCTCCCCAGTTGAGTTGAGTGCGCTTTTCCTTAGTGAAATCGCTTTTCCTGCATGATTCAAGTACGTCAATTTTATCCTGATCTACTCGTTTTCCCTGCAGATGTTTTGTTTCCCCGGCTGAGTCTTTCCATTTTGTATGGAATTCCTCTAGTCCCCTAGAAATTTTAAGTCGTAGTCTGGCCTATGCATAACCTTCTTTATCCCCTCAGAGTCTCTGTCTCCCTAGTGATTTTTCCTTACGGAATACATTATACTCTTGCGGACTTTCGGTCTCTCTGATTTCTTTTCCTTTATGGCAATATTTCCCCACAGGGCATTAACTTTTGCATTCTTATCATATGCATCATGAGGTCTCTTAGGGACCAAAATTTGTTTCTATGTGTTGTTATTTAAGCTCGTTCTACTGAGTCGAACCGAAGATTTTAACCTTCACATCCTCAGTTAGAATTTCCTTAAAAAGGGGCAGTTGTAAGACCCCAATTTTGACCCTAAGATCCCTCATGCAATTTCATCATATGCATTAGCATTAAGATCATACCTTGGCATTCTCCTTACCCCTCTCTCATTGGGTTTGTTTTGAGAGAGATCACCAAGCACTATGTGATGGTATCATACTTGTATATTATCATTTTACTAACCAAAATACCAAAAATATGTCTTTTACATTTTCCTAACTCTTTTGTAGGAAGGGCATGATCTCATTAATCTATCAAGTTCACACCTAGGGTTTAAGACCCTCATTGCTAAGAGCACAAACAAGGAAGGATCCACAATGTCTCTAAGCATCATATATGAGTCCCCCAGGATCTCTACACGTTATATTGATCAAGTATTCTTCAAGAGTTTGGAAGTGATTTGCCTTGGAAACCCTAGTTTGTCTAGGTATCTTGAGTAACTTCTCCAACAAGCCATCTCACCAATTGATCAAATTTCTCAAGGGAAACTTAAAAATTCATCATCTTATGTATATATGATCTACCATGAGCCAAGAAATTCAAAGGAATTGAAGGTTAGAAAGTTGGTTGATGGTGGTTGGCCAGATGAATTCATCTGATCAAAACTGGGTATCCCTAGACCCTATCTCCTACAATTTTCACCATATTAAAATGATTCTAAGAGAAAAGTTACTCTAAATGACATTCCAAACAACTTTTATTTTGAGACATAGAGCTAGTTTTGCATGGAAAATCATTTTCTATGTTGGAATATTATAGGTCATTTTGTCTAAACCCTAATTTGAAAGTCAACTTCCCAAGTCCATAACTTGCTCAATTTTTATGATATGAAATATTTCCAAGTTGCATAATCAAATTCAAGATGTCTACTTTAACTTTGATGTTTGGATTGAGAGCTAATTCAACTTTTATGAGCATATGATATGAGGATACATTATAGGTCATTTTTTACCTATACCATTGAACATATGATTTTTCCAAACTTCAAAAATGCATAACTCTAGCATTCTAAATCCAAATGACATGAAATTGGTGACCATTTTTAAGGTCTTTTAAAGAGATACAACTTTGATGAAGACACTTTTCTCATTTTAAGCTCACATAAAAAGTTAAGCAAGATGGAATATTGAGATATATGGCTTGACACTTAGAAAAAATTTCAACATGTTGAAATTTCCAAACTTCCACCTTCAAATTCACCATGATCCAAGTTTCTAATTGCTGCGGTGAAGAATCAGAGACCAAGCTATTGATTAGACTTGACTCATGAATCAAAATATCACCACCGAACTTTAATTTATCCAAGGGAAGGGGAAAAGATTAAAAAATAAAACCCAATATGTATATGCAAAGCTAGAAGATTAAACTTAAGCTAAGCAAAAGGGGGGAGGGGGAGAGATTCTAAAGGTACGGGGGTGTGTTATGAAAAGGGAAGGTATTAGCATCCTAATCATCTATAGTACTCTACAGGAACCTTTTAAATATATGTGTTTGGTTTAAAATTGTTTTCTATTTGATTGGGGAGATGAGAAAAAGAACGTCTTTTTATTATTTGATGATTTGGAAAGACATTGAGTCTTATGCCTACGTACCCGTGAAGGATCAAAACCTCCTAGTTCGGGTTCAAAAGTAAGAAGGGATTTGTTGGGGTTGATTTTATGAGAAAGAGACAAATTGTCATCTTAAGGAGAAAATTCACATTTAAACCACCATAAACATGTGGAAGATAGATCTTTGCATCAAATTGAAAAAATGGCTCTCACTTGGATATAGAATCAACAAGTATGCCACATACCTCTTCCAAATGGAAAAGAATCAATATCAATCTCAACAATGTTATGGGGTAGGAGATTTAAATCTCAACTAGGGATGACTCATGTCTAATCCTTTTATGAAAAGGTTTTAAACATGGAAAAGCCAAAGTGGCAAAAGGGTTTGAATTAAGTTTGTGTTTTTTAGGTCTTATGAAAAGATCTTTGAATATGCTTAAGTGTTTTGAAGCATTTGATTAAGAAATAAAAGGAGATACAATGACCTAAGTCAAAGTTTATTATGAAAGTGGTTATAAGAAGGAGAGAGAGATAGAATTCTAAGGTTTAAATTTATGGGAACCTAAGATTGTATCTAGAAGTTTTTGGATTAAGGGGAATAAAAAGTTGTATAGAATGTAGATGAACACACACATGCAAAATGACAATGATGTCATGATTCTTTTCCCTTGGATATAAAAAATAATAAGATTGAACATGCATTAACATTAGGGTACAAAATATGGCTAAGTACAATGGCAATCACAAGGTGAGTGAGGTATGGATGACAATATTAATCATGGTTTTTAGGAATTGAGATAAACATAAACAAGACAACGAAGAAGTTTCACATAACATCACAAGATACCACATATTGATGGTGAAGACAAAATCATATTTGACATGGTGAAAGCATTCATTGGTACATGGTAAACATAACATGAATAAATTTAGGTCAAACATGCATCACATTATAAGTCTTAACAAAATAAACATTAGATTTGAATCAAAGTTCACGATAAGATCAAACTTAAGTGGAAACCTAATCACCTCCTAACCATTCATTCAAGCATGTTTTTAAGGTGAATCAATTGATACATTGTATGAAGACAATCAAGTTCAAACATGTTAAGGATAACAATCAACATTTAAAAGAGTATGCTTTAATCATACAAACTTCCAACATCAAGAACAAATAAGACATAAGCCAAAAGAATCAATTAGGAGCCTAAAAAAAACACTTAAAACACATGTTTTTATATCCAATCAAAAGTGGTGAAATAAATAATATTTTTTGCGATTTTTTGGTGTCATCATAAAATAGAAATTCTAATGAACACATGGCAAAAAAATGGGTCAAAAATGTTAAGGGATCATGAAGTTTTATGGATATTTGAAGTTATGAAGAAAAATGAACATTTAACAAGTGAAAACAAAAAAAATCATTACACTACCTAGATTCAAACCCACGCTCAGTAACTTAACAAACCAATGTTTTACCACTGGAGCGTAATGCCAATTCATGTATTTAGTTACATCAATTAAAATATATATTAAAGTGACTTTTAAAATTTAAAAATGGCTCCATACTTCATCTTCCTCATTCATCCCGTAGTCCATAATTTCCACCATTTTCACTTATTGTCAAAGCTCTAACTCTCTCAATTCTTAACGAAATCAAAAGTTGTAAAGACCAAAACTGCTTAGAATTTCGCAAGGAATCTAATGGTACTCACCAATTTCATTTATTTTTCATAAATATCCAGAAATAAAACAAAATGCATATGAACCCTAAAAATTGAATTTAAAATTAAATTCCAAACATCACCGATTAAGACCAATGATCATAGGGGTTTTGTTCATGACATCTTGGCAAGTGTAATGATAACAAGAATGATGCAAAATGGTGCCTTAAATAATAAATTGAAGAAAGGAATACATACCTCAAAAATGAAAATCGTCCTTTGGAGTAGGGGTGTTCCAGATGTGATTTTATGATCTGAACAACTTCCTTACACCTCTAGGAAGGTGTTTGAATGCCTGGCTTGAGCTAAGGGTGCTTGGTTCTTCCTTTCTAAATCAAGTTGTAAGTTATGAAAATGTGATTTGGAAGATGATGGTAGGGCTGTTACAAAAATTGTTCAAGTGTTTGGACAACTTCTAAGGGATGTTTAGAAGTTGTTAGAAGTGTTGGTTTGGAGAAAACACAAGCACAATGGAATTTGGAAGTTTGAGGTTTGGAGAATTTGCTACAATGGAGTTTTTGTGTCAATTCTGGTGTATTGAGTTATGAGGCTTGTCTCTTTATTTATAGAGGCTCCGTATGGGTCATGTAACTTGCAGAAATCAATCTTGGTTCAATTGGAATGCTAGTTTGGTGATTTGATTTCATGTTGCACAAAAAATCATAATGGATCATGATGAAAAGGTGGAGTGAAAGGAGGAGTTTAGAGGTACTTTTAGGATGTTGTTGCTGGATTAGAGGTTGAGTGTGATCAGAAGAAACAAGTTAGAAGATCAATGCAAGAGTGGTTGGAAAAGTTGGCCTTTATTAAAATGGATATGAAGCTTTTTGCAAAACCTTCCAAATATGGCATCAAGACTTGGTCAATGGCTCAACCCCTTGTGTAATGCATCAAAGGTTTGTGTAATATTCTTATTAAGGTGATATTTAGAAGCAATATAGCCTGTAAAGCAATATCATGTAGCTTTGGCTCAAGGTTACATGATGAATTTGTCATGAAAATGACCAAAAATTCAGATTTGGAGAGTCAACTTCAACTCTTCGAAACTCCTAGCTCAAATATGATAATTTCATGATATTGGACGTTTTAGAAATCTAAGACCATCCTCTACAACTTTTACGTTGGGAGTTTTCCATGAATCAATGTGGATCATGCTGAAAAGTGATGATCAAGTAAGCCACTTTTTGAAGGCAGATTTGGTTGAAATTTTTTCTAAGTGTTTTAATTTTATGGTACCAACTTCATGGCTTCATAACTTGAAATCCTTGCATTTTTTGGGAATCAATCATCAAGTACAAATTTGAAGTATGAAGTAAGACCTTTAATATGATCATTGGAGCAAATAAAATGGTGGCGTGGATCACAAGTTATGGCCTTGGAAAGATGGGTACTTGAACATGTATTTTTTCATAACTTTGAAAAATTTACAAAACCGAATCTTGCCCTTTTTGCAAGTAACCTCAAATTTCTTGTTTACTCTTGATCAAATGCATCCATAAACCATATTTTCATTATCCTTGAGTTGATAATCCCATGGTTGACCAAAAATGTCGAAAGTCAAACTTTGACTTTGCCTTAGTTGACTTTGTATCGGATGAATCCAATTCTTGCAATCTTTAATGAATGGGATCTCTTAGGAATATTGGATTATGTGAATGAATCACTTATGATGAATTTGAAGTATTTGAACCATACTTAAAGCTTTGGGATCAGGCCTTGGCTAAAAAGTCAACTAGTTGACTTTCGGTCAAAACCTTAGTTAAGGGTATCAGATGAACTCTGGCCTTGATAAATTTGAGATGAAATGATCTTGAAATTGATTCTTATTTATGGGAGTCACCTGATTACTTGGGAAGGATGACGAGTTTGAAATATTAAAACTCATGCCAAGTCTTGATTGATCAATCTTTGAAAGCTCTTGGTGCAAAACCCTAGCTTAAGACAAACAAAGTAGAAAATCTTTTTGTATTTTCAATAGGTTAGTAGTACAAAAATGCTAGATGTCATGCAAATGATACAAATGATGGTGGCATCTTAGGGTTGAAAATTAGGGTATGACCGATGCCCCTATTTAAGTTTCTTCAATCCGAAGATATGTATATTGGAATTTTCATCTCGACGTAATTGAAGAGATTTAAATACAAACATTCACTGTTTTTGGCCCTAAGAGGACACCAAATGCTTATGATACGATATGCATGCAAGACTCAGGAATTCTGTGAGGAACAATGTCACAAGGGAGTAATATTAGTTCAGAAAACACACAGGGATAAAGGAACACCATTGTGGGGACATACAAAAGGAATTCCAATGAGAAAAGACTACAACTTCAGCTGAGGAAGAAAATTTGCAAATTCCAATGGATCACGGCTTCCTGGGGAATAAATCATTCCAAAGGATCGCGACTTCAACTGAGGAAGGGGTGATGTCTCCAAGGGGATGAGAGTATCAACCCTACTAGGAAATGAGACTACCGACTACCAATCACGGGGCAACTTAAACAATAGGGTAGCTCAAGGAGGGAGGTATATTACCTACTACCAAAGATGTGGTAGCCTAAGAAAAGGTAATCATCTTGTTAGAAATATATTGGATCGCAATAGGTTTCTCAAAGGTAGAGATGACCGCCTGTTCAAATAACGAGTCAACATAAAAGTACGCTTCACTGAGGAAATATTATCGCAACAAGTTTCTCAAAGGTAGAGATGATCGTCTGTTCAAATAACGAGTTCTAACTTTCGCAAAAGGTTTCTCGAAGGTAGAGATGGTAGCATGTTCAAATAACGAGTCCAAATATGCTTACATGATCAAAACATGCTTCAAATTATCCTTTACTTAAGTATTCCATTTAGAAAAGTCAAAATGAACTTATCCGTGATTCGGGTCATAAGCCAGCGAACGGGCCTTCGTTTCTTCTTTAACCAAGTCTTTCTATCGGAAAGGATTAATGAACAAGCTTCTAAAAAGGTGACCACTTATTGGGGAAAGAGAAGTAACTTCACCGGGTATCTTCGAAGGATGCGGGTCAGTTAATCTTATAAAAAACTAGAATTCTCAAATAAAGAGAAAATTGTAGTAAGGATCTTCAACAGACTTCCACCGTGATTTACTGGGGAAAGTACTATTGGTTGTGACTAACACCTCACTGGTGATATAAGTCCTTGTAACGGAATACCTCATCGGGGATATAAAGTCATATGATAAAAGAAAGGTGCTTGTAGTAGTCTTCAACAAACTTCTCTGACGAAATTTCCTAGGGAGATGGCCATTTGTTGGAAAGAACGATTGATATGTTGATAACTTCATTGGGGATAAACAATCTTCTCAAAAAGAGGCTGCCATTTATCCAAAATGGGCGTCAATAAGCTTCTCGGGAAAATACAGCTACTTATTGGTGATCAGAGATCATGAAACAGGCTTCTCAAATAAAGAGACAATTACTTGTTGGAAGTCTTCATCAAACTTCTTTGGAGAGAAAACCATCTGATGGAAGAAAACTTCTATATTGATAATTCCTTCGAGATAGACAAGATTATCAAAAGAGATAACCACTTGTGTTCATACTGGGGAAAAGGATATGTTTTCACTGGCGATAATGAAGATGTTTCTCCTAGGGAGATAGTGCAAAATAAATGCACTCTTGGTCTAGGTTTAACAACCTAGAGAGATTCACCATTAATTTCCAAATATTTGGCTCACTCCAGGAACAACTTGAGAGAAAGAAAAAAAGTAAGACTCTACAAATGGGGAGTGAATCTCAATTGGGAATTTATCCTATCCAAAGATGGAAAAGGAAAACTAAAACAACCATCTTCCACGAGGAATGAACTCAGTGGGGAGTTAGAAAGGATATAAACCCTCTGCTTAAGGTTGACGACTCATATAGGGAAGGAAACATAACACCCAAGGATGAACATATTCAAAGAAATTGAGGTAAACATCATCAGGGAATGCAAAAATGGATGTGAATTTGGTTATTCATGATATATATATATATATATATAATATATATATATATATATATTATATATATATATAATATATATATATATATGCATGTATGTATATATGCATGTATGCACGTTATGTTTATGCTGACAAAAACAGACAAAACATACACGTTAGGGATATAATATGTTTCATAGCTTAACATGAGCTTGGCTAATATCATTAAGGTGGAAAACATCACTGAAGATGAGTTAAAGGTCATTAAAGGAAAAACATCACGTCACGAGGTCCAATTCTCTCTAGGGAGAGGAAGATTCTTCGTCTGGGGACGAAATGTGAACCTTTGATGGAGAAAAGATCTTGCTGTAGGGTTCCAGTTTCCATGGAGAAGAAGACTTCACTTAGGAAAAAAAACATGTAAGCTCTACCAAGGACAGGTGTAGATTGGTCAGGAAAACCTTCAAAATGATTCTTTCGGGGATAATGAAGATCGCTTGAAAAATCTCGACTGTTTATTTTAAAGCTTGATAGAAAATCCAGGCTTAACACTTTGCTAGGGAACATTGAGTTCCAACATCCAACACTTCACAACTTACTCGCCGCTTGGGGATTTAACTATGAATATTCTTTTTTTGCATTCACAAATCAAAACAAAATTTTATTTTGAAAAAAACAATTTTTTTTCAAATATTCGTTTCAAGAATTTTTACCAAAATAAAAATGATATTTTTATGGAGCAAAAACAAAATAAGGATTGCCAATAAATGGATAAGTCTCGAATTTTATTGATAGAATGATGATCCGCAAATGGCGTGATCCCATGGATATTTACAAAGTTAGAAAAAATGGTAATATGGGAAAAGGCTACATTAAAATACAATGAAACTATTCTCCCTATCAAATTTGAATTCCAGATGTATTTGGGCTTCTGATAAGAGCTAGTTGAGAGCTTTGACAGGCAGGCATTGCTTCAATTGATCCAATCTGATCTGATGCAGTTACTTGCCATAATCCTTTGTTTTGCCTAGATTGCCTTTTCAGGTTTTCAATCTACCAGGATAATCATTTTCTGTTTATGTCTCTAATTTTTTCCTGGACCGCCCTTTCGGGTTTTCAGTCCACCGAGACACTCATTTTTTCCTAAGACGCTTTTTTTGGGTTTTCGACTTAGCGAGTTATTCTTTTATTTTTCTAGGCGAAGTATTTCTTGACTGCGTCAGTATTCATAGGACGTGGGAGCTCCTCACCATCCATATTCGTAAGAATCAAGGTTCCCCCAGAGAAGGCTTTCTTGACAACATATGGGCCATCATAATTATGAGTCCACTTGCCCCTAGAATCAGATATGAAAGATTGAATCTTTTTAAGCACAAGGTCATCTTCTCTGAATACGCGAGGTCGAACCTTTTTGTCGAATGCTTTCTTCATTCTCTGCTGATATAACTGACCATGGAATAAAGTCGTCATCCTCTTTTCTTCAATCAAATTCAGTTGGTCATACCTGCTGATATAACTGACCATGGAATAAAGTCGTCATCCTCTTTTCTTCAATCAAATTCAGTTGGTCATACCTGCTTTTGACAATCACCCGTCCAAACACAACCCTGATCCTTTCGGGGGAGCTTAAAAATGGGAGCACAAGTAGCAGTCATATGAGATATGAACCTTGAAATGTAGTTCAAACGTCCAAGGAATCCCCTCACCTACTTTTCTGTTTGAGGTGCTGGCATTTCCTGAATGGCTTTAACCTTGTCGGGATCAACTTCAATACCCTTTTGATTGACGATGAAGCCTAAAAGATTTCCTGAACAAACCCCAAAGGTGCATTTGTTTGGGTTCAAGCGGAGTTTGTATTTTCTCAAACACTGAAACAGTTTCGAAAGATACTCAACATGATCTTCCTCAGTCTTTGATTTTACTATCATATCATCTACATAGACTTCAATATCTTTATGCATCATGTCATGAAAAAGAGTAGCCATAGCTCGTTGATAGGTGGCACCAGCATTCTTCAAGCCGAAAGGCATTACTTTGTAGCAAAATGTGCCCCAAGGTGTAATAAAAGTTGTTTTTTCCATATCTTTGGGCGCCATTTGGATTTGATTGTAACCGGAAAATCCATCCATGAAAGAGAAGACCTTGAACTTGGCGGTGATGTCGACCAACATGTCAATGTGTGGCAGAGGAAAGTCATCCTTAGGACTAGATTTGTTTAGATCTCTATAGTCAACACACATGCGAACCTTCCCTTCCTTCTTGGGAACTAACACAATGTTGGCCAACCATTACGGATACTCTGATGTGACAAGGAAACCTGCATCGATCTGTTTTTGCACTTCCTCTTTGATTTTGATCGCCATGTCCGGACGAGTTCTTCTTAACTTTTGCTTGATCGGCGGGCACTTTGGCCTCAACGGTAAATAATGCTCCACAATATCGGTGTCCAACCCTGACATGTCTTGGTATGACCAAGCAAACACATCGGTATATTCTCGAAGAAGCTCCATCATCCTCTCTTTAACCTCTGGCGCGAGTAGCGCTCCAACTTTGACTTCTTTTCTATCCTCTTCAGACCCCAAGTTGATTACTTCCATAGGCTCTTTTTATGGCAGAATGGTCTTTTCTTCATTTTCGAGCAGTCTAGAGATTTCATCTGGAATGTTTTCCTCTTATTCTTCTTCTGCTTCGTACACAGGGAATTCAAAGTTGCAAGAGGGCATAGGGTCATTGGTTTTAATGGATATGTCATGAATTAATCTGCACATGTGATTTTATGCTTGTTTTAGAAACAAATAAAAGTGTGAAGTCATGCGCAGCTCTCTGGAAGTGTTTATTTGTTTTTTTTAGATTACCATTTTCCAGAAAAACAACATAAACAATAAAAATAACAATATGGAAACAAAATAACATTTTCATTGATTTAATTCTTGAAATGCAAACCCAAACATTGTCACTTTCGCCTTAGGCATGACGAAAGGATTTTTAAAAAAAAGAAAACAGACAACAAAATATTGCTTTGAAATGTGAACAACAACAAGAACATCAACATAGGTCCAATTTTGGCGAATTACTCCGTGAGCTATGAAGTCGGTCGGAACATCTTTAGGATTGTCTTCCGCAATGGCATTGACTTCAGTTGCTTCATCTTCTGACCCCGAGATGTATTCAACTTCTCTATGATGAGGGAAGTAGAAATGCACATATGCATCTTCTACCTCAAGATCATATTCAAGATCGTCGCAGTAGGGTTCTCATGCGGAATCATCATCCTTAATGACGACACTAACTTCTGGCAAAGTGGGATTGATGAACCCTCCACTATGGAAAGTTTCTTTGATTGAACGAACAAATCTACTTCCTTCTGCAATATTCTAGGAAGTAGGAGAAAAGCCTAAACCCTCTCGGTGTTTATTTTCTGGGAGAGCCAAAACTGTTCCCCAACCATCGGTTATACCATCATTTACTAGTCGTTGTGCATCCTTGAATGAAGAGATGGATACTCCTCTCTTGACATCTTTGTCAATCAAAGAAAGAGCTTAGAATTGAGTTCCAACAGCTTCTTCAGGTTCAAGAAAGAGCTTAGAATTGAGTGACTCACAACCAGTGTTTTCTCCCCACAAACTATCACTAGCTTCTCGTTCTTCACAAATTTAAGCTTCTAATGCAGAGTGGAAGTGACTTCCCCAACTTCATGGATCCAAGGCCGACCCAATAAACAACTATACACAACTTCTATGTCCAGGAATGTTATCTGAAAAGTATGAGGTCCAATGGTCATAGGAAGGTTAACTTCTCCAATGACTGTTTTTCTGGAACCATAAAAAGCTTTGACAATAATCACGCTACTCCTCATAGGAGCACCTTGAAAAGAAAGTCTGGAAAGTGTCGAATTTGGTATGACATTGAGAGACGATCATGTATCCACTAACACACTTGACAAAGAGTCATTCATACAGTTGATTGAGATATTTAGTGCCATGTTATGATTTCTTCCTTCTTAGGGGAGCTCTTCATTACTGAAACTCAAGTTGTTGCAGGCCGTGATGTTAGCGACGATACCATCAAACTGTCCAACCGTCACATCATGGTCTACATAAGCTTGTTCTAAGACTTTCTGCAAAGCTTCACGGTGAGCCTCAAAGTTCACCAACAAAGATAACACAGATATCTTGGAAGGTGTATGCAGCAATTATTCCACCACATTGTATTCACTTTTCCTGATGAGCTTCAACACCTCATCATCATCACTTTTAGGATTCATGTTATCAGATTGGCCAACTGGTTCAAAAGGGATCTCAACATAAGCCTTCTTTCCTGCTGCAACATCCTCAGTCCTTTTTGCAAATATACGCCCACTCCTTGTGACTCTGCTTACATCAGCGACATTAATAATGGAGGGTAGAGGAACATCCTTTCCATTCTCAGTCATTGTAGCATTGTACTTGTAAGGCACGACTTTATCAGATTGTTAGGGAACTGGGCCCGGTAAGTTAATGACCAGAGGAGTCACATAAGTCTTCCGACTGTCATAAGTAATCTGTATAAGCTCGGAGTCGTTGAACTGAGGAACTATGACATTTACTTTGCTGTCACTATTGACCATATTGACCTAATTATAATCTCTGGCTTGGTAGGCTTCAATGTAACCTTGGTCCATTTGATTCTGGAGATTCGTTACAACAGTTAGGCATCCTTGAGAGTTCCTAGAACAAACCCTACAAGAGGCATAGTTATGTGGAGGCACAAAACCATTCTTGCTATATCTGGCGTGTTTCTTTACTAAGTTCTCTCTTTAACAACCGTACATCATAGATCCGGAAACTGCCCGGGCAACCTGTCGCAACCTGAAAAATGGAATGCGAAAAAAACAATCGGCGAAGAAAGACAGGAGAGTTGCCACCGTGCGTTATTTATCCCAAAGGAGGGAAAGGAAACGCTCGAAGTAAACCTGGAAAAAGGAAAGGACAAGACAGGGTCTCGCAACCAAATCTTGGGTTCGGGAGTCGATTATGCGAAGGGAAGGTATTAGCACCCCTACGCATCTGTAGTACTCTACGGGATCCACTTTTGTAGTTCTTGTCTAAAGGGTGTGGGTTTATCTAATTTGTTATTTACTAAAAAAAGGGGTCAAAAGAAAATGACTTGCACGGATGTCGCATCCACTGCATACGTATCTCATCTGAATATGAGAATCAGAGTCTTCGTAGCTCGGCTACCTAGGGGTTAAGGGTAATTGTGCTCGCTAAGACATCGCGTCTTATGCCTACGTATCTCATATGGAATGAGAATTAGATCAAGCCGTAGTTCGGCTAACTACGGGGTTATGGATTGGGTTTTGGACGAACGACGTTACTACGCAATCTACCGGATGCTCGACCTTTGGAGACTTACTCGCCTGTAGTAGAAGGAGTTAACGTGTTCTTAGGAGAAGAAAAATCAATGAGTTGGTAGGGTTAGGGATGCTCATGCAAAAAGGCAGTCCTTGACGAAGGAACCGCGCTACCTGTGGGGATACGAACACATACAAAACAAACATGTATAAAGTAAATGTGCCAACAAGGCAATCAGAATAAATCTCCCAAATGGTATCCCACAAGCAAAGTGGAATATCTAGTGAGCTATCCCTGCAAAAGTCATGTGAGCCTTCACAAAAACTCAACAAAAGGGTTAGTGGAACACGATAAGCATTTTTTCATGGATAACAGTATGGTTTCAGAAACCTCAAACCCTGTGGCATACACTTCAGAAATTAAACGATTAAGTATTCAAGGCATTATTTATACATTCATACATAATTATGAACCCGTGGGCAAAAACCTAATGAAATTCATCCATCATACCTCAAACATTCAGAGTATTCAATTTCAAAGCACAAAGGTAATGGGAATAAAGGCAAACCTGATTGGAGAGATCAGTTGAAATCAAATGGCACGGCTGGATTTGCAAACCAATGTTAGGGTTTGCTTGAGCTGAAAGTGTGTGAGTCAGAATGAACCTTTCAGAGTTGCCTGGAGGTTGCTGCAGATTAATTCTCACTCTCTCTGTCTAGGTTTCTCTCCAGGTTTTGTCCAGGGTTTTGTTCCAAGGAAACCTCAGAGTGTTTTGCTTCTCTTCCTTTTTCTGTCTATTCTCCCTCTTTTATAACCTGATTTTCATGGCTTTGTGGGCTCAAATGAGAGAGGTCCAAGTCCAAGATTTTTCTATTATATTTTATTTACTTATTTATTTATTTTTTTAATTAATTAATTATTATTATTTTTTTATAATTTTTTTTTTCGTTTTTTCGTTATTCTTTTTCGTTTTTTTTTTCGTTTTTTTTTTTGCATAACACGTGGGCTTCGCCTAGCGAGAATGACAGCTCATGAACAAACCTTTGCTCCTTCAAGATTAACGTTTTGATTGATGAATAGACCCTTGTTGGAAGTAACTCAAGTCTTTCCCTTGTGTTGACTGATCATCTAAATAGAACCCACAAAGTGTCCTGGATGATGTTCAAGCTTCTTGGAGCTAATCCCGATTGACATGATGAAATGCAATGTATCTAATATTAAATGACCTAAAAATGAATGCGTGAATAAGGAGGGCAAATTTTGGGGTGTTACAGCTGTCCCTATTCAATCATCAGCTAACCCGAGCAGGATGAAAGTGAACAGCTTATCAGACAAACAGGGTGAGTTGTGATTGAATACCAAAGACAGACCAAAAATTTGCGCTCCGAGAACACCACAAAAATGCTGAAATGCACCGCGCTGTTTATTTCTCTTCCAATCCTCTGGCTGAATCTGAATCAGTCTTCTGACTTAATCTGGAGTTTCGATCCTCTGGCTGAATCTATACTCAATTTAGTCCTCTGGTTGGATGTTAATTTTGATCCTCGGGCTAGATACGGTTTCAATCTTCTGGCTAGATCTTCTTTGATCTTCTGGCTAGATCTCCTTTGTTTCGATTCTCTGGCTGAATCTATTTTCTTTGATTCTCTGGCTGAATCTACTTCGATCTTCTCGCTAGATCTGAATTGTTTCGATTCTCTGGCTGAATCTATTTCCGGTCTTCGGGCTAGACCTGACTTCGATCTTCTGGCTAGATCTTCTTCGATCTTCTGGCTAGATCTCCTTTGTTTCGATTCTCTGGCTGAATCTATTTCCTTTGATTCTCTGGCTGAATCTATCTATTTTTCGGTCTTCGGGCTAGACCTGACTTTGATCTTCTGGCTAGATCTGGATTGTTTTGATGATAAATTCCCATCATCAGGATCTCGCATCTGGGGTATGCGCTGGTTGACCCTCTTTTGAAATCTACAGTCTTCATGTTAGATATGCAGCTTCGAGAATATCCCACTTTTGGGCTTCGTACATATTCTTCAGGCTAGAACATGTTATAACGACTCTTCGATTAGACTTTGTTTTTTTAATGCGATTCGCGGGCTGGATCCTCTTGTAGGTTGATTTTCTGTTGAGCTGTCAATCTATTCCTCCAGCTGGCTTGCTGGGGAAATAACGCGCGTAGTCGACTCTCTGGCTGAATCTTCGAAATGACCCTCAGGCTGGATCTCTGGAAAACGATTCTCAGGCTGAATCTTCGAAATGGCCCTCATGCTGGGTCACACACACACTTGATCCTCTGGCCGAATCTCATGACTTTGGTTGTAAAGTAATTTTTCAGTCTGCTTTGAAGAACCTGTTTATCAGCTTATGTGTATGTTTGATATGCATGCAAATGCAAATGTTATGCATGGTGCAAAAGAAAAAAGAAATCTGCTTGGGGAAGCAACTCTGGCAGGGAGCGGATCGCTGTATCAATCCTTGAATGCTCTGTGGGGAACGATCCGTCTGCCGGGACCGGGGAGCCACCGAAAATAAATCGGCCTTTTTTGAAAAGTTGACCTTGCTGGGGAAGTATCAACTATGGAAACTTTGCTTGGCGAGGCTCTGCGAGGAGAGTCTGTGAGGAAAGCACTTCCTGGGGAAATGTCGTAGGAATCGACCTTTGTTGGGGATATGAACTTGCTAATCGTCCTCAGGCTGGGGATTAAAACAAATCTGTTAAAAAAGATAATCTGTTGGGGACGAGATGAACACTGGGAACACCACCCTCTTGTCTGTTGGGTATGCGACTACTTCGTTGTTGCTGGGAAGATACAGTCTGGCACTATCGACTCCGTTGGGGATATACAGTCTGGGTACTATCAACTCTACTGGGGATATACAGTCTGGATACTGTCAACTCTACTGGGGAACCTGCTCTGCAGAGGAGAGGTTTTGTCAACCGCTTAGGGGTGAGGATTCATGACTTGGCATCCGGTTCCTGTGACCTGTAACCAAAAAATACACGTATGCCCCGGGGAATTACTCGGTTTGAATTCACCGTCCGGGATTAAGCACATTCAAAGCAATTTTGACTGTTTTCCTGCGCAAGTCATCTGCAAAAGCCACCATTACATTCAGATGCAATATGTTTCCTCAAGAATTCAGACATCTTTTACAAACAAACTGATAAATGAAAAGTAAAGAGGCTTTTTAACTGAATTATTCGACTTTTGTTGGTTGAAAAATTTGTGCCAGGAATAGGCGAGTACATCAGGAAGCTGAACCCTGGAAAGAGGCGATCGCTATAAATTGAACAAGAGAAACTATCCTAATGGCAATGTGGAAACGGGGTCCCACCGAGTTTCGACTCTTCTATGGCTCGTATGTCCTCAAGACGCTCTGCTCATCTTGCTTTCTGAAGTGGATGATTAGTTGATCTTTTACCTTCGAAGATTGTCGGATTGAATGAAACGGTGATATAACACGGATGAACTCAGATCGCAGTTATTCGCTTATTCCCTAACTTTTGCATGGACCGTCCTTTTGGGTTTTCAATCCACCGGGATACCCTTTTTTGCCTGAGCCGCCCTTTCGGGTTTTCGACTCACCGGGTGTACATTTTTTTTATATCCCTAATTTTTTCCCGAACCTCTTCATTCTTTTTTTTTGTTCGTCGGGATGCCCCTTTTTTGCCTGGACTATTCTTTTTACTGTCCAGCGGGTCTACTTTATGCGAAGTATTTTTTAACTGCGTCTGAGTTGACAGGGGACGGGAAGTCTTCGCCATCCATGGTTGTTAGCATCAGAGCTCCGCCAGAGAAAACTCTTTTAACCACGTATGGACCCTCGTTGTTCGGTGTCCATTTGCCCCTATGATCTGTGTTGGGAGGAAGAATTATTTTGAGTACCAATTCACCGACTCGATACTCCCGAGGGCGCACTTTCTGATCAAACGCTCTCTTCGTCCGTCTCTGATATAGCTGGCCATCGCATATAGCTGCTAGTCTCTTTTCCTCAACTAGGCTTAGCTGATTGTATCGAGAACGAACTCATTCTGCTTCGTCCGGCTTCATTGTTGGTGCAGGGAAAAGTTATTCTGGCACAAAATGGCATATGAACCCCCCCCCCCCGGTGTGATCAACACTGCACTAACTCCGCGACCATTGACGTTGACCGCCCCATCAAACATCATAATCCATTTGGATTCAGGGTCAGGCCCCTCCTCCGGGAGTGGTTCCTCGCAATCTTTCGATTTGAGAAACATGATGTCCTCATCAGGAAAGTCGAACCTCATAGGTTGGTAATCATCAATCGGTTGCGCAGCAAGATAGTCTGACAAGACACTTCCTTTGATGGCTTTTTGTGAAGTGTATTGGATGTCATACTCTGTCAGCATCATTTTCCACCTAGCAACCCTGCTGGATTTTCAAAAATATACTTGACTTGATCCATCTTTGATATCAATAGAGTCGTGTGAGTCAACATATACTGTCTTAGTCGGTGAGCAGCCCATGCCAAAGCGCGACAAGTTTTCTCAAGCAGTGAGTATCTTTATTCACAGCCGGTAAACTTTTTGCTAAGCTAGTATATTGCATGCTCATTTCGACCTGACTCGTCATGCTGACCGAGCACACAACCCATTGACCTTTCTAACACAGTCAAGTACATGATCAACGGTCTTTTCCTCTCGGCCTGTAGACTGGCCCCGATCTTGATCTCTTTCTTGTCGTCTTCGGTACCAATGTTGATGGTCTCAACCACCTCCTGATAAGGTGTGATAGCTCGGTCCTCCTGTTTCAACAACCTGGCTAACTCCTCAGGCAATTCACAATCTTCCTCAACCCCTTCTTCGGCTTGATAGATAGGATTGTTGAAGTCATACTTGGCCATAGCAGTGTCGTTAGCAGTGAGATCCGGGTGATCAGTTTTACGAGGTGTTTTTGGGAAAGAAAAACGAAAAAGAAACATGAAAAAGAAACATTGCCGTTTTTGTAAAAGTAAAAATAATTGAAAGAAAGAGAACACAAAATTGTTTGCAAAAGCTGTCCTTTATTGATGATGAAAATAATTGTGAAATGTAACTAAATGGATGGCCCTACAGATGAGTCATTACACCTTGGTCAAAGTGTAAGACTTTGTTATGCATGTGATAAAAGGAAAACAATAAAAATTACTCCTTCAGTAGAGTAAACCGAACGACTTTTTCAGATGACCAATTGTCGAGCTTTTCTCCTGGGACACACGGGCGAATCCAGCTATCTAAGTCACAGTCGCTGTCAGCCTTGTCTTCATCTGCAGCATTGACGGTGTGGGGAGAAACCAAACCCCCGCTGGAGAAAGTACCGACTTCATTCTTCTGAGACCCCGGAGTATACCCCAATCCAAACTTGTCTTCTTTTATGATTGGCTCCAAAAATTTGCCCCAGCCTTGGGCATTACCAGCCTTAACCACTTCAACAACTTGCTTGTATGAAGAGATAGAAGTCCCAACCTTCTCAGACTCAGGTGAAAAGACAGTTTCGGGCGCGACCTCACTGATGTTTATGGCTTCGAAGCCCTGACACAGCATCTCATGCATCTCGCCATCCATCTCCACATACTTAAATGTAGACAAGTGGCTAACAAAAATATCCTCTTCACCACAGACGGTGACGATCTGACCTTCAAGTCCATATTTGAGCTTCTGGTGGAGAGTAGAAGTAACAACACCAGCAATATGAATCCAGGGTCGACCTAGCAGACAACTATAGGCAGGCTGGATATCCATCACATAAAAGGTACTCTTGAATACCTGCGGTCCAATCTTAACTGGCAACTCAACTTCGCCACAAACAGCTCGCTTAGAGCCATCAAAAGCCCTTACAACTAAATTACTCGGCCTCAGGGTGGCGTCATCGCAATCCAACTTCGTTAAGCCTTTCTTTGGGAGAACATTCAGAGAAGAACGTGTATCAACCAAAACATGGGAAAGCACCGTCCCTTTGCATTCCATTGTGATATGCAAGGCTTTGTTGTGATTCCTGCCCTCAGATGTTAGGTCATAATCGGTGAAACCTAGCGCATGGCTAGTGTGTACATTCGAAACTACCGACTCCAGCTGGTCAACAGTTATCTCTGGGGGAACATAAGCCATATTCAGTACTTTCAACAAGGCTGCTCTGTGTGCCTCAGAGCACATCAATAGTGAGAGAATGGACATCTTTGAGGGTGTCTGATTTAGCTGGTCGACTACCTTGTAGTCACTTTTCTTGATAGTCCTCATAAACTCATCCACTTCCTTCTCGAATGCGGTCTTAGGAGGAGCTTCCTCGGTAGTAATCTCTTCGGTGGATACCTGTTTTCCTTTAGCCTTGGCAGCTGCCTCAGCTTCAGCATTCGTGCGCAATGTTGATGGTGCAAATAGGCGTCCACTGTGAGTGAAGCCACCAATTCCTCCAACATTGTCTACAACGGAGCTACCAATGTCAATGTCTTCTTCGTTAACTTTCTGCCCCTGGCAGTAGATATCAGCCCCATAGTGCCACGGGATAGCACTGTCTTTCTCATACGGAACAGGTCCTGGTACCGTGATGGTGACCGGACCAATCAAAGTCGGTTGAGGGTTGTCAGAGTAAATTGGTGTTGGACTTTCTGGGAAATATATTGTTGTCGGAGCGGGTCTCTCGGGAACATATATTTCTTCAGGAGTGAAATAAAACGCTACTGTTGACACATCATTCTTCACTGGACGAGTCTGGTCGAACTGAAGACAACCTTAATCTATCAGTTGCTGAATACCCCTTCTCAAACTATCACATCCGTTCTCAGCGTATTGACAATTTCTACACTCTTCCCCACAGCCCGGGAAAATTCGTCCTTTCAAGAGCCGGTCTTTGACCACCGATAGCGAAGTCTTCACTTTAGTCACATCAGAAACCAAATTCAAAGTTTCCCCACTATCAATAGCATTAATCCTCTGCCCGCCGTGAGCTGGCATCGGGTTTTGGATAACATTAGGCACCGGAGAAAAATTGATGGCCTGGGCATCTCTCAAATCTTGTACCTTTAGCTGGAGGGCCTTGCAATTATCTGCAGTATGGCCAGGTGCGTTGGAGTGAAAAGCACATCTGGCGTTGACATCATAACCTCTAGGCAGATTGTTGGGATCGACCGGTGGGGCCAGAGTTCTCAACGTAACCAGATTCTTGTCAATCAGCTTGGGAAGTAATATAGAATAAGGCATTGGGATTGGCTCAATGACCCGGTCCGCCTGCCTTGGACGTTGTTGATAGGGTCTCTGCTGACCCAGATTACCTCCTTATTGTTGATTGTTGTACCTGGGTTGCTGTTGCGGATGATACTGCGGTTGGGGAACAGGTGTTGGAATAGTGACTGCGGCTACTTAATCTTGATAATAATTAGGGCGTCCTCTGTCCCTGCCTCTGCCGGCATATACAACGCTCGTCTCACCTTCTCTTCTTCGCTGACCGTTACCAGCAAACGGTTTCTTGGGAACTGATGAGTTGGAAGCATTGTTGTCTTGAATTCGGCCCATCTTCAACAGACTCTCGATCCTTTCTCCAGCAATCACTATCTCTGCAAAGCTGATTGACGGGAAAGCAGCCAATCTCTCGATATAATTGCCTTGAAGAGTGTTCATGAACATGTCCGTCATCTCCCTTTCAGACATAGGGGGTTGGAAGGATGTAGCAATCTGTCTCCAATGCTGAGCATATTCTCTAAAGGTTTCCTTGGCAGTCTGAGACATTCCTTGCAACAAGGTCCGATTTGGAGCCATGTCCAAGTTGTATTGATATTGCTTGACAAAAGCCTCTGCCAAGTCTTTCCAGCTCTTGATGGTAGTACGAGACAAATGAGAATACCATTCACGAGAAGCTCCAGTTAAACTGTCTTCAAAATAGTACATCCACAGCTTTTCATCTTCAGTGTGAGCTCCCAACCTTCCCAGATAAGATTGGAGATGAGTGCGTGGGCAAGAAGCCCCGTTGTATTTCTCAAAAGTAGGGGGTTTGAACTTGTGAGGGATCCTTACTCCCTGAACCAGACCAAGATTGGTGACATCAAAACATAAGGAATTTTGAGACTCCAAAGATTTGAGCTTCTCAGCAAGCTCATCCATACGGAGAGTGGTCTCGAGGGCCTCGTCGTGCAAAGAAAATTGATCATACTGACAATCTTCAGTAACGGGGCGCCCGTTAATCCGAATCCCTTGATTCACATTGTACCTTCCGCCAATACCATTCCCAACATTTCCCGTGTTGCCAACATTACCCGGGTTTCCATCAACATTTGCGTTACCCGCGTTTCCAGTGTTCACAGGGTTATCAGTGTTCCCAGGGTTACCAGGGTTCCCCTCAGCACTTGGTATTTCCACCTCTGGATCGGGCCTCGGTTGCTCAACCAATTCCTTCAGCTTCGCCTGGCCTTCTGCCATACCAGTCATCAATGTCATGAACTGATCCATCCTTTCACGCATATTAGCCAGTTCTTTCTGTATCTGGTCCATTGCTAGTCGTGGACGGTTTTCCTTTGTCGGGTACGTGTGAACTCGCTTGGGACCAATAACTGCCTGCAACAGGGAACAAACATTAGACACTGCGGTGACACCTACAAAACAAATAAGGGTTAGTATGTATGGTATGCGATGCACTGCTTATTCGATTTTAAGGCCCCCCCTTAAAAAGGGAATACCCTGCAAATGAATAAGCATGAGATGTTGGATGCAAATATGCAGATGATGTTATGCAATGCAATGGCATGTCAATCAGAATTGCTGGATCCGCTTGAACATCTGTCAGGTTGCACTTCCTGGAGAGAAATTAAGAGGATCAAGCAAAGCACACCAAACAAAGGTCATGGGATGGATCATGTTATCCTTAATATCAACCATCCATTTTTTTGGTGGATTATGGTTTACACCTTATCAACACCCAAGTTTCATTGATATTAAGGATGCCTGAACGGATCAACCATGAATCAAGGGTTTGTTGCAAGTCACGAGCATGGAGTTTAGGTTAAGAACCACCCAAAGGGAGTGTACTAAGGTTTAAACCTGCCAAACATGTTCTACAAAAGGTTCCCATAGTCATAATCCCATCTTTCGGATATTATCGGAGGAACGACTACTCGTATTCCAAAAATATTCTCAAGAGAGACTCTTATGAGTGTAGTATTGCGTAACAATCGTATCAAATCTTACATTTGAACGACTTTCGCACTACGTCCTACGAATAGGCCAAGATGGGTTTGGTAAACTAAGGTCCTTGGCTTCTAAGGTCTATATTGGAAAAAGTAATGTCTAACCACAACTTACTTGTGTGACATTATTGATCCCAACATGACCTCCACAAGGTGAATGGGCTTGCAAGTCAACTTGCTAAGGAATAACTCCACACAAGTCAACAAGACTATGCCATTCTCCTATCCTAAGTGCACTCGAGTTCGGGTATAGAACTCATCTCACAAACAGAACCAGCAGATACGGCAATCATATGTACACAATGCAATAAAGCAGGTAAATGTTGAAAGATAAATAACTATACAAAAGAATAAACACCCAATAAACAAACAACCTACAAAATCTAGGAGGGACTCGCTTAGGGAAACCGGGTCCCCAGCAGAGTCGCCAGTTGTCGCAACCTGAAAAATGGAATGCGAAAAAAACAACCGGCGAAGAAAGACAGAAGAGTCGCCACCGTGCGTTATTTATCCCAAAGGAGGGAAAGGAAACGCTCGAAGTAAACCTGGAAAAAGGAAAGGACAAGACAGGGTCTCGCAACCAAATCTTGGGTTCGGGAGTCAATTATGTGAAGGGAAGGTATTAGCACCCCTACGCATCTGTAGTACTCTACGGGATCCACTTTTGTAGTTCTTGTCTAAAGGGTGTGGGTTTATCTAATGTGTTATTTACTAAAAAAAAGGGGTCAAAAGAAAATGACTCGCACGGATGTCGCATCCACTGCATACGTATCTCATCTGAATATGAGAATCAGAGTCTTCGTAGCTCAGCTACCTAGGGGTTAAGGGTAATTGTGCTCGCTAAGACATCGCGTCTTATGCCTACGTATCTCATCTGGAATGAGAATCAGAGCAAGCCGTAGTTCGGCTAACTACGGGATTATGGATTGGGTTTTGGACGAACGACGTTACTATGCAATCTACCGGATGTTCGACCTTTGGAGACTTACTCGCCTGTAGTAGAAGGAGTTAACGTGTTCTTAGGAGAAGAAAAATCAATGAGTTGGTAGGTTTAGGGATGCTCATGCAAAAAGGCAGTCCTTGGCGAAGGAACCGCGCTACCTGTGGGGATACGAACACATACAAAACAAACATGTATAAAGTAAACGTGCCAACAAGGCAATCAGAATAAATCTCCCAAATGGTATCCCACAAGCAAAGTGGAATATCCAGCGAGCTATCCCTGCAAAAGGGTTAGTGAAACATGATAAGCATTTTTTTCATGGATAACAGTATGGTTTCAGAAACCTCAAACCCTGTGGCATACACTTCAGAAATTAAACGATTAAGCATTCAAGGCATTATTTATACATTCATACATAATTATGAACCCGTGGGCAAAAACCTAATGAAATTCATCCATCATACCTCAAACATTCAGAGTATTCAACTTCAAAGCACAAAGGTAATGGGAATAAAGGCAAACCTGATTGGAGAGATCAGTTGAAATCAAATGGCACGACTGGATTTGCAAACCAATGTTAGGGTTTGCTTGAGCTGAAAGTGTGTGAGTCAGAATGAACCTTTCAGAGTTGCCTGGAGGTTGCTGCAGATTAATTCTCACTCTCTCTGTCTAGGTTTCTCTCCAGGTTTTGTCCAGGGTTTTGTTCCAAGGAAACCTCAGAGTGTTTTGCTTCTCTTCCTTTTTCTGTATGTTCTCCCTCTTTTATAACCTGATTTTCATGGCTTCGTGGGCTCAAATGAGAGAGGTCCAAGTCCAAGATTTTTCTATTATATTTTATTTATTTATTTATTTATTTAATTAATTAATTATTATTTTTAATTTATTTTTTGTTTATTTTTTTTCCTTCGTTTTTTCGTTTTTCGTTTTTTTTTCGTTTTTTTTTGCATAACACGTGGGCTTCGCCTAACAAGAATGACAGCTCATGAACAAACCTTTGCTCCTTCAAGATTAACATTTTGACTGACGAATAGACCCTTGTTGGAAGTAACTCAAGTCTTTCCCTTGTGTTGACTGATCATCTAAATAGAACCCACAAAGTGTCCTGGATGATGTTCAAGCTTCTTGGAGCTAATCCCGATTGACATGATGAAATGCAATGTATCTAATGTTAAATGACCTAAAAATGAATGCGTGAATAAGGAGGGCAAATTTTGGGGTGTTACAGATCTATATACCATGTTAATCGAGGCTGAACCATGTTGCAGTAGAGGATTAACTTGAACATTGGGGTTTACATCCTTAAATGAAAGGATACCACTCTTGATGAGCCTCTGAACATATGACTTTAGACCAAAACAGTTTTCAATGCTATGTCTTGGTGCCCCTTGATGGTAAGCACAAAATTGATCTGCCTTGTACCAATAGGGAAGGTCCTTTGGCACAGGTGGTGGAGACCTTGTCTGGACATGATTTTTAGCTAGCAATGCAGGAAACAATTCTGCATAGGACATTGGGATAGGATCAAAATGTGGCCTTTTTTGAATACGATTTTGATTGTTGAATTGAGAGCGAGCTTGTTGATATTGTTGATTTGGTGGTTGTTGCTGAACATGTTGTTACTGATGTTGTTAAGGATAATGTTGTTGATGTTGATGCGAGAATTGCGGCTGATAAATTGGCGCTACCATTGGTGGACTAATGATTGGTGAAACGGATGCAACATGTTGATACTTTCTTCTTTGTCTGCCATATGAAACGACACTAACATCTGATTCTTTCTTCTTGGAGAAATTATTGGCGAATTTCTTAACATGACTAGAAGCGTCGGCTTCCTTAGTCAAACGTCCCTCTCGGACTGCTTCCTCAAGTCGCATGCCCATGTTTACCATCTCGGTGAAATCACTGTATGCACTGGCGATCATGCGGTCATAGTAGAATGAACTCAGAGTTTTCAAAAAGATTTTAGTCATCTCTTTCTTTTCAAGTGGAGGGAAAATTTGTGCAGCGATTTCACGCCACCTTTGAGCATATTCCTTGAAACTCTCATTGTCTTTCTGAGACATGGCCCGGAGTTGATCTCTGTCTGGAGCCATACCTACATTATATTTGTATTGATGAACAAAAGCATCACCAAGGTCGTTTAAAGTACGAATCTTCGCGGTGTCCAAGCCCATGTACCACTTAAGAGCGGCACCAGTTAAACTGTCTTGAAAGTAGTGGATCAGAAGCTGATGGTTGTCAGTCTGAGTGGACATCTTTCTAGCATACATCACCAAATGACTTTGAGGACATGAATTTCCTTTGTATTTCTCGAAGTCTGGTACTTTGAATTTAGGTGGAATTTGAACATAAGGAACCAAGCAGAGTTCGGAAGCGGTCTTGCCAAAAAGATCCTTACCTCGAAAAGCGTTGATTTCCCTTTGCATTTCTAAGAACTGATCTTGAAATCCCTCTAACCTTTCATCTACTCCCACAACTTCGCTTGGAGCAGCGTGAAAAATGTTTTCTTCATTATAAGGAGTTGTATGCACCACAGGAGGAGGTACAGACATCACAACAATCACTACTAGAGCTTCAACGTTTTGGGGGCGGTATCCTGTTGGCATATAATCGTGAGGCATGCCCCAAGGGAAACCAGGTGGCATGTGATATTGTTGATCATTGACGGCCGCCATTAGAATGGGCGTCAAGACGTTCTCAGAGATTGTTATTCGTTGCAAAGGATCTTGAGAATTGTTGGATGAGTGATTCTGAGCATCTACCAAAGTGTCCATCATAGCAGTAAGCCTTTCCAAATTGTCTTTCAAGGTGATTACTTCCTCCCTGAGCTCTTGGTTTTCTTGTTCAAGCTGACTCATCCTTCTCCGGCGACTAGCTCGAGTATTATACTGGTGATTCAGTTTGACTATTGGAGGGAGAAGACACGTTTAAGTTTCTTGAAATGCAGGAACTTATGCTTGAATGATGCATGATATGCAGATGCAAAAGATGAGTTTTAATTTTTAAGAAACTCAAAATTTATTGCAAATATTATAGAGACAAAATTTGGTATAAGTTGAACAAAAACCTATTTTTATTAAACAATTGAGGGATTACAAAGGATGAAATACAATTTCAACAATCCTAAACAGTACAAGAGGAAAACAGCTAAGTCTATGAGTCCTAAGGAATCTCGTATGTAGAAGGTCCTGCTGTTGGCTTATGCTTCCTTTTTTGCCTCTTTAGCTCAGTATTCTCGATCATAAGCTTGTCGACGATTCCCTTCCAAGCACCTGAGGTGGGAGGTATGCTGGAGTACTCATGAAAAGGATGGACTTTAGATATAAGTAAATCTTCTTGTTCCTCATATTTCTTCACAGCTTGTTGTTCCAAAATCTCAATCAAATCATCCTTCTCCTTTAGCTGCTGCTCCATCTTCATCTTCTTATCATTCAAGACATGGTACTTGCCTTCCCAAGTGTCTCTTTCCAATTTCAACCTATCCAAAACTTCTTGAAGCTATTCCCTATTCTCAATAGGAATGGTGGATGATGATGTTATAGCATAAGCGAATGAGGGCTTCTCAAGAGCATATGGCATCTTAAGTTCACTGGCTCTAGCACAAACCCATTGGGTGTAGGGCTCAAAAGGAACACAATTCTTTCTTCCTAATCGGTCTTTTCCTTTTCAATGAATGTTGCGCCATGCATGTATGATTATATCCTTCAAACCGGAACTCTCTTCGTCATTGAGGTAAAAGAAACCTGACAACAGAAGGTTATCGGGTTTATCTGCCATAGGATATCCTAATTGGCGTTTGGCAAGGATGGGGTTGTAGTTAATTCCCCCATGTACACCAATGAGAGGTACGTTAGGAAATTCACCATAATTGTCAATAATTACTCCAATATCATACGAGGGGTCATACCAATGTATACTCCCTTGATCAATGGACATGAACCTCTGAGACCATCTGAGCTTCTGCGGATTCTCCCTGAAGAGCCTGGATCTGGGCAAGTGAGAAATAAACCACTTATATAGGGGAGGTGGACAACAAAGAATGGTTCCACCACCTTTCTTAGTCTTGTGATGGATAAAATGGTAGGTATCTCCAAGTAATGTGGGTACTAGGTTACCAATTTAGAAGATTCGTATAACATTAACATCCACAAAGTCATCAATGTTTGGGAAGAGTACAATTCCATAAATGAGTGGAGCAAAAATGGCTTCAAAGGCATCTCTACTATCTGCTTTTGCAAAGATAAAGGCTTTCTCCAATAGGAATCTAGAGGTTAGACCTAGAATTCCTCCTTTTTTAGTGAAGTTGTCCTTCAGAACAGACGTTTCTAGGTGAAGTGCTTCTGCAATAGCTGCTGATGTAGGGGTCTTCTCTGAACCACTGAATGGTAATTTGTCAGAGACTGGCAAACCAAACCAATAAAAGTATTCTTCTAGAGTAGGCATAAGTTGGTAGTCTGAAAATGTGAAGCAATGGTATAGTGGATCATAAAACTGTACCAGTGTGTTGAGAACTCCATCTTCAACCTCGGTCTTCAAGATACTCATAAGTCTTCCATACTGAGCTCTGAAATCCTCTGGACTAACTATCATAAAACCAAGCTTCTTCAACTCTGTTAAGTCAGGACATTTGAAAATGTATTTCTTGGTATTCCTGCTTCCAACTTCCATTTTACCTATCGATATTTGCAAAAGAAAACTATTTAGTTCCTTGGTTTTTATGCAAAAAGGTTTTTTATGGATGCATGAATGAATGTTTCACAAACACGGGTTTAGGGTTTTGACATTAAGCATGAAGCCAAGGGTCTAACCATCCCACAATGTATGAACTAATAGATTTATTTTGTACCTGTAGAATAAGGTTCTAAAGTGGTCCCCAGAGTCATAGATCCATCTTTCGGATATTATTGGTTTAACGACTTGCTCGCAGACCAATAATATTCTCAAGAGAAACTCGTCTGAGTGTAGCATCGCGTAACAATTAACTCAGATCTTACACCTAGATAATCTTCGCACTACATCCTAGATAATCTAAAGGTCATCAGTTTCTTAGACTCCCAGATCAAAGATAATAATGCCACTACGATTTACTTGTAACAACAAATTAAGGACCCAACCCTTTGGTATTCCTGAAGATCAGATAAATCAAACATGGGGCATCATGCGTTTGACCTTGAATCTTCTAGACAGTTGTCTAGCAGAAATCAAGAGACGGACTCTTGAAATCTCCTCGAGGTGTGTGCTGATTTGGGGATTAGACCTCCATCATGGGTTGTAATCATTTCTCCCCTAGGCGTGTAAACTTGGATAACGTGCATCATTTAATTTTTAACATCTAAACTACTCCTAACACTTTCGTTTTGCATGCATCTAATTAGGTATAAATACATTTCCCTCATCACAAGTTCACACTTTACACTCACGCCCTACACAAACCCTCTCTCTCTCTCTCTCTCTCTCTCAGTTCTTCATCATCTTCATCAAGGATATCTTCATCTTCAACAAGTTCATCATCATTCAAAATCTCCTTCAACATTGTTCCACATGGATGCTCAACAACAATCTATCTACAACTACTCACAACAGATCGATTCAAATGGATCAAACACCCACTTCTAATCAACAAACAACAACTACTACTGGCGTTGTCTCAACCCCCATCTACAGGGAACCCCACATTCTTGACCGTGAACCTCACATCCATCTTGCAACACCATTTGAGAAGCTTGAGGTACTGTGCGAATCGCTGTGGATTTCGAAAATATGAAGAGAAATAGCGTAGACCTAACTGAGGAGTTAAGAATGCAAGGGTGGGAAACCTACTTTCAGAGACTCTACGACCATGTGTACACATATCTGGTGAAGGAGTTCTGGTGCTTTGTAGATTCAGATGATCACTATATCGTCTCTCACGTTCTGGTAGCGAAAATAGTCATCACTGAGAAATCAATAGCCTCCCTTCTGAACATGGAAAAGATAGGAGGAAGAAGAATCTACAACATCAACCCTAGAGCAAAATGCTTGTCCCAAGAAATAGCCCCCACCATCTTTCAACAGAACGCTGAGGGCAAACACTCTAAGAACAAAGAACTCCATCAGAATCTCTGCATCTGGATGAAGATCATCCTAGGCACCATTCATTACCTCCCTGCATTAAACTCTTCTGACTACATCAACACAGATCAGAAGTGCATCCTTTACTGCATCCACAAAGGGCTAAAACTGAATCTTCCAGCGCTGCTCTTCAAGTATCTTAGGGTCTCTATCAAAGATACCAGAAACAACATGAAGACCAGAAACTACATTTTTCTAGAAAGACTTATCTTGGATGTTCTGATCAAGAGTGGCTTGGTGGATCACCTGATCTGTCACAATCTAATGGAGGATGTCACTGTTGACATTGGAAGACCTCTGAATGCTCAAAATCTAAAGAGTATGGGTATAATTGAGCAGGTCATAGCTAAACCAACTCTAGACACTTCCTGGGAAGCAATCAAGGATCAGAGGAAAATTCCCATCAGTCTCTACCTCTTCTCCAAGATTGACCCTCTAGAAGTGGTGGCTCACTATCTGCAGGATCTGGCAAACCAAGGGGTGGACATTTCTGAGTTCTCAGTGGACTGGATACCTGAGCATCCACCAAACTTCATGAAGAGACAACGGGAGCCATTTAGAAATTCTAAGAAGGCAAAGAAGGCAAAGCTGGGAGAAACTTCTGGGTCAAGACCTCCAGTCCCTCTGGCTGATTCTCCAAGTAAGTCTATACCTCCTTCCCGCTTTGTAAAACTTAAGTCTATTTCTTCTTCTCTTCCCCAAACCACTCTCGTCTACACCTCATTTGAAACACCCCCCTCAACCACCAAAACCTCAAACACACCATCTCTGAAATTCAACCTTGCAACCACTACACTACCCATTTCTGAAGCAGAAATGCTGAATGAAACTACCTCACCATCATCATTCTCACCATCATCCCCACCATACTATATTCTTTCATCTGATAACGAACCATCTGACCCCCAATCCCCCACTCTAGCTCAGCTTCAAGCCCATGCTCTGGCCTCTCAACAACCATCACAACCTAAACCTGAACCCTAAGTCACTTCCCCACCCCCTGAACAACAAAATCCACCTTATCAACCTCAAACACCACCACCTGCACAACAACCTAATCCACCTCCTGAACAACCAATACCCTCACCATCTGAACCTCAACAAAATCTTCAACCCGAATAAACAACACCATCTCCCTCTGATATTCCCCCACCACAAACCTATGCTACCGTCATCACTCCTATTCAAAATCCAGATGACACCCACCAAACTCCACCATCCTCTCCAACCTCTAACTCTGAACTAGAAACTGTCTTCCCCACATTAGAAGAAGCAATAACTGTTTTTGTAGAGTCTTCAGTGGAGAAGATCAAGTCTTTGTCTGTCAACTCTGGCATCAATGGTGATCCCTCTAAAGTAAGGATCCACTAGAACAAAGTGATCAGATGGATGACCGATCAATCCTTCAAACTGAAAGGCCTCTCTGAATAAGTCCACAACGAATTCATCAAAGATGCTAGAATTAGGCTACAGGCTCGCTTGGCCAGAGAGGATGAGGAAAAGGCCAGGAAGGAATCAGAAGAGAAAGCTCGTCTGAAAGAAGAGCAGAGGATCAGAGAAGCTGAAGAAAAGGTTGTTGCTGAAGCTGCTGCTGCTGAGGCTAAGGCAAAAGCAAAAGTTGAAGCGGAAGAAGCAGCACGCATTGCCGCAGAGGAAGCTACCAAGGCAAGTGATGATGCTTTGACTCAGGGGGAGCAATCTACCTCTGGTTTTTCCCCTCTAGTCTTAAATACTCTAGAGGAACTGCAAAAGGAACAACAAGTGGTACGAGCTAGGTTGGATCACCAGGATTCCGTCAACACCAACATTCAGAACCTGCTGACTCAGCTGCTCCAAAGGATGCCTCCACCCCCAAACCCTTAGGCACTTAGGCTCTTTGTTTGTTGATTTTCCTTTGATTTTATTTGCTTTCTGATATATGCTTTCATTGCTGCCTATCTGTACATGTTTTTCTCTTATATATATATATATATATATATATATATATATATATATATATATATATATATATATATATATATATATATATATATATATATATATATATATATATATATATATATATATATATATATATATGAATATCCGTTTCCTGCTTATCCTTCTGTCTTTTTTATTCTGACAAAAAGGGGGAGAACTAAAATAGCTCTGATGAAAACATATATCTAAAACCTCTCAAGGCACTGTGACCATTAATAAATCCTAATGACTTATGACAACTAAAGTTATGCAGGATAATAGCTAAGGTACAAAACCAACTCCACACAAGTTAGGTCTGGTAAGAACTTCTGTTAAATTTGATGATCTAACTCAGGGGGAGTCCATTCCCTTTATCTGTTTTTGAGACATTACGTACTATTTCATCATTATTCTAACTTGTTTTGTCATCATCAAAAAGTGGGAGATTGTAAGAACAAATTTAGTTCTACAATGTATCTCTAAGATTTTGATGATAACAAAGGATGAAACAAAAAAGGTACCCTAACAAAAAAATTCTACGTGTGCAGGACACTGATCTAAACAATCAGATACAGAATCAAGCTCTTAGATGCTACTCAAAAGATACATAACCAGAAGCTCTAACTCTGATCCAACGCATACGCTAGCAAAACTAAAGAAGTCAGACACTCTGAAAGAGAAGAAGGACTCTAGACTCTGAAGACATACGCTCTGAAGAAGTCGAATAAAGAGAAACTCTGATGACAGTCAGATACAAGCATCCTCTGAAGATGCAAATTGCTAAATGAAGACTCTGACTAAGATCCGCTGATTCAAGAAAGTTTAACATTGAAGAAACTTGCTTATGGAAAGAAACTATTTTTTAAAGAAGTTATTATGCTCCATACTGCTTTGGAAAGAATAAGGAAATTAATGGCGTTAATCAGTCTTCAATGCCCAAGATTCTGGCATTAACATCACCCAACGGTCTTCTCACGTTCCTATAAAAAGGATGGAAAGCTTCACAAATAAACACCTGAAACACACAAGAATACAATACTTTCATCACTCTTGATTTTCATTCTCTCACGAGCTGCTGCTCTAACGTGAGAACATTTCTTGTTATTATCTTCTGTAATATCTGCTTATTGTTAGAAGCACTATTCATTACTGTAATCATATCATTACTAAGATATTTCCTCAAGTGACTCTGTGAAGTCTGAATAATTGATAGGGCTAAGGGATTATTTCTATTAGACGGTTGTTTGTGTAATCTTTCAAGATTAGTGGATTAAGTCCTTTTTAAAGGTGAAATCACCTAGGCCGGGTGGACTGAAGTAGCTTTGAATTTCAAGCGAAACAGTATAAAATTCTGTGTTGAATTCCTTTTTATTTTGCGTGTGTCCAAATTCTTAAAAAGTTTTATTTTCCTAAAACAATTCAAACCCCCCTTTCTTGTTTTTCTCTACCTTCAGTCTCTCCCTTTATCTATAGGTTTTATCATTACTTCCCTGTTCCTTAGGAACAAATAAAGGATGGTGGCGACACTGTATTTTTCCAGCCGCGACATCAGAAATGAAGAAAAAGTTGGACGAAGCCAAAGAAATGTGGGCTGGGTACCTGCATGAAATTTTATGGTCTTACCACACCACGCCGCATTCAACTACCCGAGAGACTCCATTCAGGATGGTTTACGACTCGGATGCGATGATACTAGTTGAAATCAACACACCGACATGGAGGTGTTTGGCGTTTAATGAAAACATAAACTCAGAAGACTTGGATGTTTCAGAAGATTTATTGGATGAAGTAAGGGAAATGGCTCACGTCGTAGAATTTGCAGCTAAACAAAGAATTCATCGGAGGTTCAAGATCCCATGAAGAAAGGAAAGTTTACCTTGAATTGGGATGGATCATACCGTGTTCATCAGAGGTTAAACAAAGGGGCTTACAAGTTAGAGAGCTTAGAGGGAGTTGAAATACCCAAAACATGGAATGTAACTAGTCTTAAATTTTATCTCAATTAAATTATGTAATAAATATAGTGAATAAAGATTATGGGGATTCACTCGTTTCCCTTGCAAAGATCAAGGGCTTTTAATGAGACACCCATAGTTGAGACAAATATATTTGTAAATAAAATCCTAGGACGTCATCCAGAAAAAAGTCCAAGGGCACTTGAAGCCTCTGGCATAATCGGCTTTGGTCAGGTAACGATTAATGAAACCTCTGGCCTAACTAAAGTCCAAGCGCACTTGAAGCCTCTGGCATAATCGGCTTCGGCCGGGTAACGTTTAATGAAACCTCTGGCCTAACTAAAGTTCAAGCGCATTAGAAGCCTCTAGCATAATCGGCTTTGGTCGGGTAATGTTTAATGAAACCTCTAGCCTAACTAAAGTCCAAGCACACTTGAAGCCTCTAGAAGAATCGGCTTCGGCCGAGTAACATTTAATGAAACCTCTAGCCTAACTAAAGTCCAAGCACACTTGAAGCCTCTGGAACAACTGGCTTCGGCTGAGTAACGCTTAATGAAACCTCTAGCCTAACTAAAGTCCAAGTGCACTTGAAGAATATGGTATAATCGGCTTCGGTCGGGTAATGTTTAATGAAACCTCTGGCCTAACTAAAGTCCAAGCGCATTTGAAGCCTATGGCATTATCGGCTTCTTCGGGGATACGTAAGAACAAAACTTGTGGCCTAAGAAAAATCCAAATAACTCAGGGCTTCCAACACATCAGTTACAACTAGATCATGCTTAGTAAGAACATATGTATGTCAACCCCGTGGGACTCTGAATATCGTCTAAAGCTATCACACTTATGAAGTGTAATGATACAATCAATTTACCACCGACAAAGCATCTGACTTATCTTAACCTCTCAGACTATGTGGTAAGGGATAATATAATTGCATGGCCTACAAGGTCGTCCCTAAATTCATAACTCAAGTAATAATAAGTGAAGTCAAAGGGAATACACATAAAAGTAATAAAATAAATGTCATTACAAAGCCTTTAAAATGCTTAATTGTTCAGCAAGAAAGAAAAATATTGTTCAGAGAAGATACAAGGTGCACATCACCATTCATGGCCAAATAAAACCTTAAAAATAAACTCAAATTTAATGTTCATTTATCTGAGCTTCTGATGTCGGATTATCATTCGTCAAGCCTCTTGAGCCTTCGGTTTCGAGCGAAGCATCATCCATATCGACTAGTTGCTCGTCCATCATGGTCTTAAAAAATCCATTTTCGACACGTCCAAGTCTGGTGCAATGCATAAAGCTTAGGCTTTGGCCCTCTCAAAAGCTTCGTCGCTGGCAGAAAGCAAGTCCACCTATGTATCTTGAAGGGATTTCTTCAAAGTCTCGTTGAGATTCTGATATTGCTCTACTTCTTGAGTTAGGCTAATGTTAATTGCTTCCAGTTTCGAGCACCTAGTTACCATGGTTTCATTCTTCATATTCATTTCCAATAATTGAGATTCTGACAGCTTCTTCTGTTTCTTCATCTCAGAGAGTTGGTTGGTTAATTCCTCTACTTGAGTGGTCCGGGTTTTTAAGTCATCCCTTGACTGAGTCAGCTCTTTGTTAAGACGAATATCATTTTTCTCATGTGCATTACCCAATTCAAATAAACCCGTAGTCATAACGACACACCTTATCAAGTATGCCCCGAGATTTTGGGTCAATTGTTGGGAACCGATAGACTTTACCTTTTCAACATCCTCGGGTGAGTTTAGGTGATCATAAAGGAACCTCAACCCATCAAAGTTGTTGGACTAAAACTTAAACTCTGAAGAGGGTTTGGCTTGATGACTACTATTTGAATCTTGCATAAGAGTTGTAATCATCAAGTTTTCTTGATTGACATCACACTCATCAAGGTTTTCATTTTTTTGGGAGAGGTGGTTTTGGTTCCTCAAAAGCAGGGATATGTATTGGCTGGGGGTCCGACGTGATGGAAGCCATTTTAGCAATGCCTGGCTTCTTTCGTTTGAGGGCTCGGGGCTCATTTCCCATAAGGTCACTCTTGGAAGTAGATTGATCCCCACGCATTGCTCTTGCCTCGGCCATCAGTTTCCTTTGTTCGGAGAGTTTGATGCTTATCATTTGGGCTAAAATAAAAGTCAGGATCAGTAAAAATGATGATTAATGACATTATATTAGAATAATAAATAACATATGTACGATTACCCAAAAAATTAGAAATTTGTTCGGGTTCATCAATTATCTGCAAAAGATCCTTGACTCTCACTACCCGGAAAGCATTCAAGACGGCCAAAGATTGAATTTCCTAATCATTTAATTTGTCATAGTCAAAACCAGAAACAGGTAAAGGTTTGTCTGACTAGTAGATCGGAAAGTGGTGGTTCTCGTCTAAATCATATATAACCTGGGGACATCTCGTCCCCCTTTTAACTCGAAGGAATTTGTCTTTATAACCCTTATAGTTAGTAGTATAAGCTTGCATAAAAATCTTTCCAGGAATTTCGCTAAGGGAAACCAAACCTCTTTTCTCGACACCTTTTAACTCAAAGAATGAGAAGAATAGACCTAATATTGGAACTATGTCTATCGTGTAACAAACAATCTAAAAAGCTTTAATAAAACCCTAGCCGTTAGGGAGAAATTGGGAGGGAGCTATTTTTAAAATTTTGAGTAGGTCGAATTTGAAGTCAGTAAAGGGAAAGAGAATTTTGAAATTTTCAATGACTCCTGAATAAAAACAAAGATATTCGTCCAATACTTATTTAGGACGAACGGTGCATACTTTTTCATCATTTTCACAAGGTTCCAAAATTACGTCATCTTCATTCCCGGTGGAAGAGACTGAAGTATTGGAGGGAAGCTTCAAAATATAGCTTTCATCACTAATATTATGGTTGTATCTCAAAACCACTATGTCTATCAAGAATCCTATTGCATCCATCTGAATATTCGGAAAACCTGAGGAGGAAGACTCCAAATCAGCGTTACTAGTGGGTAAAGGGATCTCACCATAAACTTCTATAATAATTTGGTCAAAATCCTCTCTATTTTAATAACCCTCGCATTCACAAATACATGCATTCAAAATCCTAATTCTATCGCTATTAGTAAGAACGATTGAATATGAAGACATAATAACAACAAAGAAAAAGAAACAGATAAATAATGATACCTGAAGTTTGAAGGTTGGAAGATCAGTTGGTAAGACGTTCAAGGAAAGAGATATTAGGAGAAGATATTTAAATAAAAGCGAAACACTTATAGTGGTAACGATCAAGAAGTTGTAAACAAAGGGTAAATGGTGAAATGTGAGTTCCCATAAAAGTAATCATGAAGAGAGAGAAAATGTATCATCATTAAGTAGCTAGCGAAAGTCGAGTATTGCATCATAGAAAGGTCGAGGAAAATGTTGGATAGAAAGGTATTTTCCATACTACTTTTGTCCGAACACTACAATCTTTTAGATCTCATGCTCGGGAGGCTTATGTACATCATAGAAAATTAGTTGACCAGCCGAGGTATGACACCGACAAAGCCTACTTAAGCACATGAGCTCTCTAAGACCGAGTTGACAGGATGACCGAGTATGAATAGAGTTAAAAGGTCAGATAGTGGGGTTGTTGTCCATCAATCAGAATCCGACTAGGGCATCGGATCTTCAACTTGGAAACTAGGCAGGATATCCAGAGCCGACTTCTCATAAGTCGAGAATGATCCAACGATAACAAAACAAATCTGATAACAAGGCTCAGACACCATGTAAAAGGTAACCAGTGACGGTTACAATATGATACATTATGGCAAGGAGTTATAGTTATTGAAGAGGCATCCATTAAAGGACAATTATAAGGGGAGGAAGACATTATTGACAGGGGAATTTATGAAGGATCTGGATAGTCAGGAAAGGGGAGAAGGAGACTTATAAATAGGAGGATATTTAGAGGATAGAAGGCGGACTAAAAACGTGACTAACATACATAACAGACACTTCAACCATTCATTTTAGGCTCTCATTGACCTAAAAAAAGGAAGTCAACCTTTTATTGCTTTTTAGTAAGAACACTCGCTTCAGATCATATCCTAGAGAGTCCCACCTAATAGCTGTTAAGAGGATCTTCAAGTATCTGAAAGGTGCGATTGACCTTGGCTTGTCTTATAGAAAATCTAAAACTACCTACTAGTGGGTTATTGTGATATTGATTATGCTGGAGACATACTTGAGAGAAAAAGCACTTATGGAAGTTGTCATTTTCTGGGAGATAACCTGATCTCATGGTCCAGCAAAAGGCAATCAACAATAGCACTTTCAACTGCTAAAGTTGAATACATTGAGCTTCTGGATGCAGCACTCAGATGATATGGATGAAAAGTCAGCTATATATATATATATATATATATATATATATATATATATATATATATATAAGAGTAACATCCCTATACTGTGTGATAATACTTATGTTATTTGTTTATCTAAGAATCCCATTTTGCATTCTAGAGCAAACCATCACATTATACGTGACTATGTTTAGAAGGTAATTTTAAATATAAATCTTATTGATACAGATTGTCAATGAGTTGATATCTTTATAAAACCCATTGCTGAAGATAAATTTGTTCTCATTCTGAAAATTTTGAAAATAGACTTATGTCCAGAATGAAAAAGATGTTTTTGTCAGAATGTTAATCTCTTAGAATTGTCAAATGAGACTCTAGGATTTGTTTTTGGTTTTGAACGTGTGAGTCTTATGAAGTGAGAAGGTTTCATAAGTTCAAATGTATCTAGTCAAAACTTGTTTGGTTAAATAAATATGCTTTATGGATACTGAATAATTTTTTATTTAATAGGTGTCAATAAGTCTCGATTAGTGGAACAGTTTTAAGACTGTTGTCTTAGAAAATTGAATCGTTTCTGATCTGCTGATTTGACATGTTAGATGAATAAACCTTGGGATTAGGTAAAATCTTCACGCTTTACCCCCTTGTCAGATTTTTGCACTATTAAAAAAAATCATGATTGCGAAAACCTCTATTTGAACCCACGTCACTCACTTCACACGCTTTCGTTACTATCATAACCTACATTTTCTCTCTTTGAGCTTAAAACTTTCAGCAAACCCTAAAACCCTTTGTTCTTTGTCAACAATGGCTTCACAACAATCTGCTCAACAATATCAGCAAGAACAAGCTCAACAACAAGGTGTTGCTACTACTCAAAGAACTGCTCTTGGTTCTTCTTCATCATCGCAACCACAACCACAAATTCCTCATCTTCTACAAGTTGTTTCATGGAGATCTTCTTCAAGTTAACTTGTTCATACTGAAGATGCTTATGATGCTCTTGAGGTTACTTTGAGTACTCAAGCAGAAAATATGGAAGTGTTGTGTGAACTCTTGGTTGAGTTTGACAATATGAAAGACAATGGTATTATTCTTTTAACTACTATTAAATTTCAAGGTTTGGAATTGTTCTTCAATCGTCTTCAAGGTCCAGTCTACTATCATCTGGTTAGAGAATTCTGGATTCATGCCAAATCTTCTCTTTTCCAAGTTGCTTCTTCTGTCTTTGGGAAGAAGATTGTTATTTCGGAGAAGCTTATTACCAAAATCATTAGATATGATGGGTATGGAATCAAATGTGAATCAATGGTGGAAAAAGGAATTAAATTTTTCTGAGATTTCCAAAGTGATTTTTGTATCTGGAAAACACTCTAACAAGGTCAAGGATCTTCACCCTAAACAAAAGGTTTGGGCTAGAATCCTTCTAGGATGTGTTCATCATAGAAAGTTAACAAATTCTTCTGACTACATCAACGATGACCAATAATACGTCCTTTACTACATTACTAATGAGAAGAAGGTGAATCTCCATGCACTTCTCTTTTAGCACTTAAGGGATACTATGAAGGAAACCATAGATGGTAGCAAAAAGATGAAGAGTTACATTCCCCTTGGTAGGCTGATCTCAGATATTCTGATGGAGAGCAAACTAATTAATTCTTTAATAGATGATCAGTTTTCCAAAGGTATGAAACCTGTGGCTAGAAATATGTTTAACACCAAGGGTCTGAAGAACATGGGCATCATTACTGATGTGATAATCCCTCCTGCTGAAATGCCCAAGGAAATTATCTACAATAGAAGGATCCCTTTGGAAGATTTTCCTATCTTCTCAAAGCCATATCCTCTAGAAATTATGGTAGGATTTCTAGAGAAATGTCATGCAGATGCTATTCTTGCAGCTTCTGAAACTACTTATAAGAAGAAGAAGATTTCTAAGAAGCATTCTGAGGGGATGGCCGAGAAGTTTAAGGCTGCCAGGGAGAATTTGGATACTTTTGCTGAAGAACCCAGAGCTTTTAGTGCTACTTCTGCTAGAACTACTTATGGTAAGTCGGCTCCTTCTGAAGCTCGCTTAATTACTGTTGATGATAATTCATCCATCCCATCAACCACGCTCACTTCATCTACCCCTATTCCACATACTTCTGCACAAGTTCACTTCCTCCCACTCTCTGCTCCCTAAACTACAAATCCAAATGTCACCATTTCACAAACCTCACCATCATATTTTGAAGTTCTAACCTCCATTCTCATACCTACACCTAAACCACTACTTCCACGTTTCCTCTTATCCTAAATCACTCAACCAGAAAACCCTCAATCACCAACTCATCCTAAAAACTACCAACCCACACTCCCCACTCACTCTAACGTCCCTATTATAGAATCAAACATTAATTATGATACTAAGTTAGATATTGAGCTCATAGCCCTCCCATACATAATCCCCCAACCCTACTCTGACCAAACACCCTTTCAAACTAACATTCTCCATACACCTCTGGATGAATTGCTTTCTCAGTTTGAAGGCGAGGTTGTTGCCAAACTGAACACTCTCACTAAGGTTTTCACTTCCAATGCAAACCTTTCTGAAGTGTGTACTCTGACCCAACAACTTCATAAGTTGGATAGAAGTCAACTTTTAAGAGTTGGAATTTATGTGCCTGAAGGAAGCTAAAAGGAACTTCCATGTCAGACTCTCTGGTATAGTTGAACCTCTTCTTCAGTAGGTTCTTCCAACATTTCTTATTCCTGCTCCAGAAGTGACTCCGCCTCTTTTTCCTGTTCATACTACTTTGTTTCTTCTGAGGCAACTCTTGAAGCTGGAAACGTCTCTGGGGTTAAGAAGACTGTGATTTCTAATGAAGTCAGTATGAAGACTTTGGAGCACCTGGTGGCTGAAAATTCTAAGGTTAAAGAGAGGCTCAAGCAACAGGATGAGAAGACATCAAAGATTGAAGGGATGCTTGGAATGATCTTATCAAGACTACCACCCCTCCTTAAACCCTAGTTTGTAAAACTTTGTGTTGTCTTTGTTTTTCATTTATGTACTTAAGTTATATTTTTAATGAAATGAAAAATTATTTTGCTTTACTTTGTCTTTACTTCTTTTTGAATGATGACAAAGGGGGAGAAAGAATGATTGATTTTGATATACCTAACTCCATTCTGAAACCCAAACATGTCTCTAACTGTTTTCTGACATTGGTAACCTCTTTGGTAACTTTGAAAAAGTTCATCATGTTAACCAAGTGTTTCAGGTTCTAAGGCATTACCCAGGCTGAATTGAGTTCATATGAACCAGGCTTATGTTCTAAATAGTTAACTAAGCAGTTTGCAGTTAACCGGACATATTCATGTTCTGAACTAAGTCCAAGTGAACCAGGTGTGTTTTGAACCAGGCGTATACAAGATATGAACTAGAAGAAGTTCTGAACCGGGTGTATACAAGTTCTGATAACAACCAAGCATATGAAAGCTCTAATAAATCATGCTTTATGACGAGGTTGGTAACCAGACTTTTTGACACTCAAGCAAGGACTCTATGAAATACTTTTGTACTCAAGTTGTTGCATTATGGGAAGTTACTACATCCATTGTAACCAGGCTTCTGCCTTATAGGAAGATAGTAACTAGGCTTTTGCCTTATGGAAAGTTATTTCTTTTAGGTTGATTGAGATTTTTATATTTGTTAAAATTATTTTAAGTTTTAAATTCAGGGGGAGCTTGCAAACCTAACTATGATATTCTAAGCGGGAAAATAATTTTTAATAGTATAAAATTCTAGGGGAGCTTACAAACCTCACTCTGATGTTTTTATGTGATTAAACTAAGTAAAAATTGTTTATCAAAATACATGGTTTTGTCATCATCAAAAAGGGGGAGATTGTAAGAACAAGATTTGGTTATGCATTTGGCCTTTAGTTTTGATGATAACAATGCATTGTTTCTTAGAGAATAATTTTGCACACAAATGGTTTTTATCCATTGTGTAGCTTTTGCTAACATGTTCTAACTCTAAAGCTTTGACGTATGACATCATCAATTTCTGGAATCAACACACTATGACTTTGAAGAGATACAAGTATTTTACAAGATGATATTAAGTTTTAGAAAGTCTTAGACAATGGTTTTGATGAACGTTTATGCTAAATATTCTGAATGTGACTCTGATTGAAGAGCCTCTGAAGGATTATTAGCCTTCAAGATTCTGCGCTCAAGTTCTGTAGATTCTGAAGAACAAGATATGAAGACTTGAAGACTAGGTTCTGAGGAACTGTGTCAAGACTTTAAGGACCAAGGTTCTGAAGATTCTCTCAACTATTCTCTTGATCCTTCTAAGCATACTCCAACATCATTTCATCAGAAGCCTATGAAGATTAGAAGATAAGATCAAAAGGTTTTGAAATTTTGGTATCAGATATGAGATGTCGAAGGTAATGTCACGACACTAATATCTGAACAATACAAACATGATAAAAGATAAAGAACAGTAATACAAGAGACACAAGCAATTGTTAACCCAGTTCGGTGCAAACTCACCTACGTCTGGGGGCTACCAAGCCAGGAAGGAAATCCACTAAACAGAATCAGTTCAAAGACTCTCAGTAAACAACTTCAAGTTACAGTCTTTTCACCTAATCTCTACCCGTGTGACTTCTACCTAAGAACTCTTAGATATGAGATCCTACTCACTCCCCCTCAATAACAGCAGTGATATAAAACAAGAATTACAATGAAAAGAAGACACTCTTCAAAGACACATACTTGATCTTACTTAAAAGCTTCAATCAAGTAAACACACACTCATGCTTCAAAGCTTAGAGTGGACAAATTACAACTCAAAAATCAGTCCAATTCAATCATCTATGGATGAATGAATGGCTTACAATACACACGACCACACAAGACTAAAACCCTTATTCTCTCTCAATATTTCGTTCGTTATTTCTTGTGTATCAAACCAGGTTTTCCATGCCCTATTTATAGAATCGTTTAGCTGGGCTTAGACATCATAAAACCCTAAAACTATTTTCCATTCATATCTTCTCATGACAGCTGATTATATCTCGTTGGAAAATAAGTCAATCTGGTTGTAATTACTGATTGAGAGCGTGTTTAATCATATCTTCAATCATACATAGATTAGCATTAAAAACGCAATCACACATTACATAACATTCAGACTAAATGTTCTGTATACAGATGTCATGACATCGGGTCTGACATCTCAGTAAAATCCTGCATATTCACATTTTAAACATCCTTCAGGTACAAGTAATCTTATGTCAAGACAACACTTGTAACAACTTGTGAACACTCTAGGTTTTACCAAAATTGTTGCCAACACCTAGAACCAACAAACTCCCCCTTTGGAAAATTTTGGCTAAAACATACATCAATCCATTTGTTCACAAGAGTACAATAAAACATATCAGCAGTTTTGCAGCAGAAGTAATAAACCACACATTTACTAGCTATGATATCAACTAGTAAGCACACATTAAACACATTTATATGCTTCTTCTCCCCCTCAGACTGTTCAACATAGACATCTCCTTCAACAACACCTGTAACATACATCACCACATCTGATATCTCCTTCAACATCACCTGTACTACACAAAACATCATTTGTCCTCTGTTTATAGCCTAGCTACTTCATAGCACATATAAATTACAGCTCTCCTTTAGCTACTTAATTAATTGCACCTTTCCTTTAGCTCTCCTTTAACTACTTCTCCCCCTTTTTAGTCAAAATAGACCAAAGAGACCAATGAGTCAAAATAAATGTCTATTAGTCCAACAAAGAATGTCACATAGAATGTTAAAACATATTGTCAGGTGTAACAGAATCACAAACAAACACAGCTATATAAGCTGAGAAAAAAGAATCCAGAGAAATCACAAAGAACCCAAGAAATTACATCAAGGCGTCAAAATAAGACTGCCAAAAAAACATCAAACATCAACGCATCCAGAACAACACATCATCATAACAGGGGAACAATCTTCACCAACACTCGGTCAGAGGAGCTAGCATCTTCATCAGCTTCAGACCCAGAACTGCCACTTGATTTATCTTGAGATTCAGACCTCTCACTAGAGATGTGGGCTTATGTTTCCTTGGTTTGACTAACATTATCTATATCTCCTTGCTCCAAGCTATTAATCAGAACCTCCAAAGCTTCTTTCCTAGCTTTAGCCACCCTTATCCCAGTCTCCAATTCCTTACATGTCTCTTTCAGTTCAGCAATCAGACCACCTTGAGAGGCTGGCTTCTTCACAGCAGATGTCATGACAATGTCATTGACATGACTGCCTTTAAATAATTTGTAATGAACTGACATGGGAGGTTTTCTTCTACTAGGGATATCACTTGTGCTCAGAATTCCAGGTTGCTGGCTCAGGATTATCCCACAAATTATTGAGGGAAAAGCTATGGGCAGCTTCACTGCATTTGTGGAAGCATGTTTGACAATTTGTTCAAACATGAATCTTCCATAATCAAAATTAAGATTGGTTCCAATAGCAAATATGAGCCTTCCAAGAGCATTTGAGATTGTAGAGATGTGATTTGTTGGTACCCAGTTTGCTAGCCCTATCTTGTGCAAGATAGCATATTTCACAGTTAGTTTACCAGCAGAGAGATACTTCTTGCTTGGCCACTCCTTGACCTGTCTAGCAGTTATTTCCCTACAGACCTCATTGTCTGTGGCCTATAGTTCACCAGCACCTTCTGTTCCTCTTCCTAGGAACTTATTGATCACAGTTGGAGAAAACTTCACACACTTTCCTCTAACAAACACCTTACAAAACTCTTTGTTGTTCTTGTCAGCAATGTCCTCAGGGATGTTCACCACAATCTCTTTAACAAGACCTTCAAAGCACTGAGATAACCCACTAACAGTTTTCATTAATCCAGCAGACTTGATCAGGTCCATGACCTCTTTAACCTCCACAACATCCTTTCCTAGTTCTCTTTCCACAACCACTCTTCTTTGGATTACAAATTTCCACTTTGCTACACCATCTTCATGATAGAAGGAAATGTTATCCAGGTGTACAACAACAACCTTTGCAGGGGATTTTCTAACAGTTGGCTTTTTGACAGGAGAGATGTCAGGGACATCGTCTTCAACATCTTCCTCTGAATAAGAACTTTCTCTTACTTTTCTCTTCTTTACCTCCACTTTACTCCAAGACTTTGAAGGGCCTACAACAGTAGCCTTCTTACCTGTTTTGGCTGTCATCATCTCAGCCACAGACCTACCCTTTCTGGTCTTCATCCTCTTTGTAACACTTGGCTTCAAGTGATGAAGCAAGTTGTCATCTTCATCATTTGAGCTTTCTTCTTCCAAGTCAATCACCTTCTTAGCAAAGTCATGCTTCTTAGACTGAGAAGCATCTACATATTTCTTATAAGGCAAGGTTTTCCCTAAAGAGCATAGTCCCTCAGCAGCTATATCTTTTTCAGACCTAGATAACTCATCATCTTTCTCATTGTGAGGTTCAACCTCAAGAGAGGGGTCCCTTCTCGATAGAGGAGTAGAAACTCCCTTTACTGAGTGTCCTTCATTAAGGATCCTCGTGACAAGATTTCTAATGACACGATCAGTATGATGCATGTCATCCTTAGAGGTAGGGTTATCAGAACTATTACCTTGAGTATGTCCTGCAGTGGAGGATGGATCAGGAGCGTCGCCTGGGATGACTGATAGGGGAATCACTTCCAAAATGTCTTCATTAAGAAAACCCATAGAGGGTGTTCTAGCTTTGTGCGCAGGTTTGGTGTTTTTAGAACCAGAAGATGAAGGATGTTGTGACATCTTGTTGAGCTTGTGGAAGGATTTTTGTTGCCCTAGCAGAAAAGGTTGATGAAGTTTGAGGAAGGTGGAAATGTTTGAGCTGAGGTTGCGTCTGAAAATGCTATAGATGGAAGTTCCAATACTAGGTAATGATTTACCATAAGTGGGGCACTTTCTTTTAAGTGGGCAGACAATATTTTTATTACCTTTTCCACTCCAAATTAATTGCAATAAATTCTCGTAGAAACAAATCCCTAATTTTCCTCTTAGAAATTCAAATTTATTAGCATCCAAAGCCTTTGTAAATATGTCATCTAATTGCATTTCAGTAGTAACATGCTCTAGGGCTATGATTTTCTCTTCCACTAGTTCTCTAATAAAGTGATGACGAATATCAATGTGTTTTGTCCTGTTGTGCTGAATATGATTCTTAGAAATATTTATAGCACTCAGGTTGTCACAGTACAATGTCATGACATCTTGTGTGACATTGTATTCAGTCAGCATCTGTTTCATCCAAACCAGTTGAGAATAACTACTTCCAGCTGCTATGTATTCAGCTTCAGCAGTGGATAAGGACACACAATTTTGTTTCTTACTAAACCATGATATTAAGTTGTTCCCCAAGAAGAAACATCCTCCTGATGTGCTTTTCCTATCATCAGCACTTCTAGCCCAATCAGCATCACAGTATCCAGTCAGCATAGATCCAGATCCATGAGTATACAACATCCCATAGTCACTGGTGCCATTGACATATTTTAGTATCCTTTTCACTTGGTTTATGTGACTGACTTTTGGTTCAGCTTGATATCTAGCACAAACACCTACAGCAAAAGCAATGTCAAGTCTTCTTGCTGTGAGATATAGCAAACTTTCTATCATGCTTCTGTAGAGACTTTGATCTACACTAACACCATTTTCATCTTTGGAGACTTTCAGATGTGTAGGAGCAGGTGTCCTTTTATGACTTGCATTCTCCATGCCAAACTTCTTAACAATGTTTTTGGCATATTTGCTTTGAGATAGAAAGACAGAATCTTCCATCTACTTAACTTGTAGCCCAAGAAAATAGGCCAGCTCTCTAACAAGGCTCATTTCAAATTCAGACTACATTTGTTTAACAAAATGTTCGACCATCTGATCTGACATCCCACCAAACACAATATCATCCACATATATTTGAGCCACCACGAGTTTTCCTCCTTCATTCTTAACAAATAGGGTCTTGTCAATGCCTCCCTTCCTGTATCCATTGTTAGTGATGAACACTGTGAGTCTATCATACCAAGCCCTAGGAGCTTGTTTCAAACCATAGAGAGCTTTCCTCAATTTGTACACATGCTTTGGAAGATTTGGATTTGTAAATCCTTTAGGTTGTTCAACATATACTTCCTCATTTAAGTATCCATTCAAGAAGGCACTTTTTACATCCATTTGGAATATTTTGAACTTCATAATACATGCCACTCCAAGCAATAGTCTAATAGACTCAAGGCGAACTACAGGGGCAAATGTTTCATCAAAGTCAACTCCTTCAACTTGAGTGTATCCCTGTGCTACTAATCTTGCTTTATTTTTAGTAATCACCCCTTGTTCATCAGATTTATTCTTGTACACCCACTTTGTTCCAATGAAATTTATTCCTTCAGGTCTTGGAACCAGTTCCCGTACCTCATTTCTCTTGAATTGGCCTAACTCTTCCTGCATGGCATTGATCCAGAACTCATCAGTCAAGGCTTCCTTGACATTCTTAGGCTCAATCTTGGACATAAAACAGCCATGTGAGATTACTTCCCTTGATCTAGTTGTGACCCCTTTATTTGGGTCTCCTATAATGAGATCTTTAGGATGATCCTTCTGAATTTTAATAGAGGGTCCCTTATTAATTTTGCCAGCTTCAGGTTCAGCTTGAGTAAGTTCACTCTCATTACTTTTGTTTGGGAAATCAGCTGGGGAATCATTTAGGGATGTCTCAACATCGTCTGTGACATTGGTCTGCTGATCATCAACCACAACATTGATAGATTCCATCATTACTTTTGTTTTGGAATTGAAGACTCTAAATGCTCTGCTGTTTGTTGAGTAGCCCAGAAATATTCCTTCATCACTCTTAGGATCCATCTTCCTTTTTTGTTCACGATCAGTCAAGATATAACATTTACTACCAAACACATGGAAGTATTTGACTGTAGGTCTTCGACCTTTCCAGACTTCATATAAAGTAGTAGGAGTCCCTTTCTTCAAGGTTACACTGTTGTGAACATAGCAGGCTGTGTTCATAGTGTTGGAGAATAGCCATCCAAGGCGCAGCGGAATTTAAAAAATTTCTCCATTTAGTGATCCTTACGAATGAGCATGATCAGTGATAGAATCGTTACCTCTTGTGGCGATTCAAACCTTTGGTGCAGATCTCTGATAATGATCAAAACCTTTGATACAGATCCACGGGGCGATCACGAACGTTGAACGATGACAACGTCTCTACTCAGTCCACACGAACGGATTCCTTCAATCGCAGTGCTAGCTGTTATGAATGAAGGCTTTGAGTGAGAGAGAGATACGAAATTCCAACTCTTCAGTTGTGTTGTATTCCATACAAAGCTTCTGCACAAGAGCTCTATTTATAGAGCCACTTGTGTGGGCTTCAAGCCAAAAAGCCCACTTAAGTGCATTTTGGCCTATATCTCATAATATGCCAAAATCACTTAAGTACTTGGTACCTTACCATATTTCGTATTCTACTTAAGTACACCGTACCTTACGATGTTCCTTAATTATTCTATCTCTCATCAATCCGTCCTTTGTGTGTGACCCTATAGGTTTTCGCGATGTTGGCAATTATATTAAATCACGCATTTAACATAATAAACAGTGAGCGGTATCTAGCAACACATCACTGCTACCCAAGTCACGAAAATGTCATGTGATCTGACAAAACCTCCTGTGATAATAATTATCTGTATAATTACCCCTTTGTCCTTATGTCTATATTGAACACAAGGTATAGACCGTGTCACCCTTGTCCAGTTCAATATTGGGCCCATAGACATTTATCCTGTTACGCAGGATTGGCAAATTCCATCTAGGACACTCATGTCCCTCAGCATGCTTCGTGGAGTACCCATCAACTGTCTTTATGGTTATCCAGTTACGGACAACGTTGGATCAGCAATAAAGCACTCGACTCTACATCTAGGATCCATAGTGGTTTCAGGTCGAAGAGTGGTATACACTATTATCACCATGAGAATAACTTATGACACTTTGCATAACTTTCTATATAGTATTCTCATAGCGGGTCAATCCGGTATAAATATTACTCCTAATATTCATACCTATGTTTAAGACTTGATAACTCTTTATCCATGATCCATGAGATGTGATCATCAGTCTACAAACATAATAGTCTTAATGCTTTAATGTTATCCCACTTCACATTAAAGCTCGACTACGGATACTTTAAGAATAGTGTCCTTATGTTTAATGTGTTCTCATGATTAAGTCACACTTAATACATTAAACGGACTATCTATTCTAGGGACTTTATTAATCAACCATAATAAAGAAAATGCCTTTAAATAATTCGATACAAGTACCAAAAGTATTGGCCTCTAGGGCTTACACCAACAATCTCCCACTAGCACTAGAGCCAATCAGGCATACCCCGTATGCCCATTGATCTAGTATGGCCATCATGCTTCTGCTGTGCAAGAGGCTTTGTCAGTGGGTTAGCAACATTGTCAATTGTAGGTATTTTACATATTTTCACACAACGTCTAAGTATGTGTTTGGATCGTTGGTGAGATCTAGGCTCTTTAGCTTGTGCGATAACACCATTGTTATCATAATAGAGACTAATGGGATCCACAATGCTATGGACTATGCCAAGTTTATTGATCCAAACAGCTTCCTTTGCTGCACTTAAGGCAGCAATATACTCGGCCTCAGTTGTAGAATCAGCAACTGCATCTTGCATTGAACTTTTCAAGCTCACAGTGCCACCATTTAAGCAAAACACATAACCAGATTGGAATCATTCATATTAAAACGTCTCAGCACTTTGTCTATGTACTCTGACTTAGGCCAAGCATTTCATGATCTATCTCTATAGATTCTGATAGGCTGCTTCACCCAGGTCCTTCATAGAAAAGCATTTCCCCAATCAAGACTTTACTTGTTGCAGGGTAGGGATATCGATTCCAATGAGTAATATGTCATCTACATATAATATCAGGAATACGATCATGCTCCCACTAACCTTCTTGTAGACACAAGTCTCATATTCGTTCTTGATGAATCCATATAGTTTTACTGTTTCATCAAAACGAAGATTCCATGAGTAGGTCACAGGCTCATCTTGATCCATGAGTAATACATCACCTTGATCAGATATCCATATATCTCAGGTAGGTGACGTATCCTGCCTGACCTACGTTGGTCTTGTTCTATTTGAGCAGGTTGCTCTTACACAACTACTTGTGTTTCCTGCTTTAATTCCTCCATAGGTGTATCGATACTTTGTGATTCTTGAATTTCTTCAAGTTCTACTTTCCTCCCACTGATTCCTTTTGGAAATAAAATCCCTTTCTAGGAAAACTCAAGTTTGAGCGACAAACACTTTGCCCTCAGAAGGATTGTAGAAATAATATCCTTTTGTTTCTTTAGGATACCCCACAAATAAGCATTTGTCAGATTTGGGCTCAAGCTTAGTTGAAATTTGTCGTTTCACATAAACTTCGCAACCCCAAATCTTCATGTAAGACATATGTGGTCTCTTACCACTCCATATCTCATATGGTGTCTTTTCAACCTTTTGGATGGAACACGGTTAAGTGTGTAAGCTGATGTTAATGGTGTATGTCCTCAAAAGGAGTTTGGAAGATTGGTGTGACTCATCATGAATCGGACCATGTCCAACAGGGTTCGATTTCTTCTCTCAGATACATCCTTCCATTGGGATGTTCCAGGAGGAGTAAGTTGGGATAGGATCCCACACTCTTTTAGATGGTCATCAAACTCTAGGATTAAATACTCATCACTTCGATCTGATCGAAGAGTTTTAATATTCTTACCTAGTTGGTTTTAACTCGTTAGGTTTCACCCTTTTGTATTAATGTTATTAATAGGCATTTCAAGATCAAGGACATATAGTCCATTGTTCATTTGTGCAGTAGCATAGAATATATCATTCAAATAAATTGAGCAACAATTATTCTTTATTATAAATGAAAAACCAAACTTGTCCAAACAAGCAATGGAAATAATATTCCTGCTAATTGCAGGTACATAATAACAGTTCTCTAACTGAATTATTAAACCACTAGGTAAAGTCAATACAAAAGTTCCTACGGCTAAAGCAACAACCTTTGCTCCATAGCCAACTCGTAGGTCGACTTCACCTTTTTCCAAATCTCTACTCCTTTTTAGTTCCTGCACATTTGTACAAATGTGAGAACCGCATCCAGTATCTAATACTCATGATGTAGAAGTAGATAAATTAATAACAAAAATACCTGAAGTTGAAGTCTCTACTCCATTCTTCTTATCTTCCAGGTACTTTGGGCAGTTCCTCTTCCAGTGTCCGGTCTTACCGCAATGGAAGCAGGTGCCTTCTTTTGCTATGCCTCCACTAGGCTTCAAAGAAGCAGTGGGTCTGGGATTGACAACTTCCTTGCCCTTCCCCTTATCACTCTGCTTAGTGGGCCTTTTGTTCTGTCTCTTTCCATTTCCGATCATCAGAATGGACTTCCCTTTTGACTTCAGATTCTGCTCGGCAGTTCTTAACATGGCGAGCAGTTCAGGAAGAGATTTGTCCATATCAATCATATTGAAATTTAGGACAAATTGACTGAAACTATCTGGCAACGATTGCAAGATCAAATCAGTTGCAAGTTCCTTTTCGAGGGGAAAACCCAATCTCTCAAGGTTTTCCACATACCCAATCATCTTGAGTACATGGGGACCTACAGGGGCTCCCTCAGCTAACTTGCTTTGGGAAAGGGCTTTTGAAACTTCAAACCTCTCATGCCTTGCTTGCTCTTGATAGAGCAACTTTAGGTGTTCGATCATATCGAACGCTGACATGTTCTAATGTTGCTTTTGCAATTCTGAGTTCATGGTAGCCAGCATGAGACAAGCAGTTTCATTGGCATCATCGACATGCTTCTTATAAGCATCTCTTTCTGCCTTAGGTGCAGAACTAGGAGGTTCCTCTTCAGGAACAGGTGTCTCCAAGACATACAGCTTTTTATCATGTTTGAGGACAATCCTCAGGTTTCGGTGCCAATCCAGAAAATTTGTCCCAGACAATTTTTCCTTATCAAGGATTGATCGCAGGATGTTGTTAGAGGTGTTTGCTGTCATGGTAATCTACACAAGGATTAATGAAAATATAAGTATCATTGACATATTTAATTAGGCCTTTAATTAAATATGCTCCCACTATTTTACTCAAAACAAATGACCCTCATCATCTGATTCGGAAAATCCCGTTGGAAGATTTTCTAGTGGGTCGAGATCCATATTTCACTTTGTTCTAAGTCCGCGTAGGCGGATTACACAAAACTAGGTTATTTAGGTAGGAACTCTTTCCAATTGTATCTCATACAACTCTCGAAAATTTCAGTTGGGTGAATAACTCCTTATTCCAATCCATCATATGGATTATTCCCAACTCTTGCTTCTAAACATATATATAATCTTATTATAATTTGTTTAGTTAAGTTTGACCCATTGTTTTAACAGTTGGATATTACAATTATCCCATCGCACCTTACTAATATAGAACATGCACCTCGCGTAGGCGAAACCTACATTATTCGATACTAGTCTTGATGAGTGTTAAAACTTGGAAAGCTTAAAACTTAATATTTAGTTTTGAGGGAATTGCAATTTTTCTGATCTCACCGGTTTGTTTATCATATAAACCGTCTCTCACATGCATCAACATACATTCACATGCATCAACATACATACAAACAAAATGAAACAGTTATGGCCCCTAGCGCAATTGTTCTCCCAAGCCAATGAGAGAACCTAAGTTAACCTACAACGATCTAAGCTTCTCCAAGCAAGATCTTCAAGGTTGTCCTCCTTTGGCACTGACTTCTTTGCTTTCTTCATATCATTACATTATATAAAAGAAACTCGTTTTACATACGAGGGAGTGAGATGAGAAAAGAAGTTACATTTGGGAGATAAAGAGAGAGGCACGACACGCAGGTCGTATTTTAAAACCCAAAACAAAACAAAGGAAAACTAAGGCCATAACCGATCACCACAAGACAATAATAAACACTTTATTATTATTATTAATTCCTTTAATTAATTAAAATCAAATTAAATTTCGACGACCGATCATCACATTTTAATGAACAATTCATTTAAAATCGATGTCGCTTTTCGTATCAACACTTGACATTTTTAAAGCACTGAGTTAGCCGAATGGGTGAAAATTTCATTGCGTTAACCGGTTAACCATGTTTGAAAACTTTTAGAAAATTCTTTTCTGCCTTGCGTTAACCGGTTAACCATATGCGTTAACCGGTTAACACTGTTTGAAAATGTCTTGGAAAACTGTTTTCCGCCTTGCGTTAACCGGTTAACCAAATGCGTTAACCGGTTAACACTGTTTGAAAATCTCAAAAAATTTATTTCGCTTTCCGTTAACCGGTTAACCATACGCGTTAACCGGTTAACACTGTTCTAAAAAGTGTTTAGGAAGCACAACTCTTGTGCGTTCAAACCCCAATCGCATAACTCTCTGACAACACAACCCTTGTGTCGTCACTAACCCTAATGCACCAATTTCAGACCGTCAAACACGTCTCGATTGTTAATTCAGTATGATTGATCAACACGTCATTGCTTCACCATACTAATGTCGGATCAAGAAGCAAACGACCATTGATCACTCAAAGGAAAACAATCATCGAGGTTTTTGAATGAACGAAACAAGAACATTATATCATATATAATGTATTTTGCATCAGGGTTACATATATCACATATATGTAACTTGATCGATCTCAATTTAACCTTTGATTCATTCTGTTTTAATCATATTATTACATAACAAAAACAGATATCAGATTCATGGTTTCGTAAGTGGCTCTGATACCACTGTTTGGAGAATAGCAATCCAAGGCGCAGCGGAATTTAAAAATTTCCCCATTTAGTGATCCTTACGAATGAGCATGATCAGTGATAGAATCGTTACCTCTTGTGGCGATTCAAACCTTTGGTGCAGATCTCTGATAATGATCAAAACCTTTGATACAGATCCACGGGGCGATCACGAACGTTGAACGATGACAACGTCTCTACTCAGTCCACACGAACGGATTCCTTCAATCGCAGTGCTAGCTGTTATGAATGAAGGCTTTGAGTGAGAGAGAGATACGAAATTCCAACTCTTCAGTTGTGTTGTATTCCATACAAAGCTTCTGCACAAGAGCTCTATTTATAGAGCCACTTGTGTGGGCTTCAAGCCAAAAAGCCCACTTAAGTGCATTTTGGCCTATATCTCATAATATGCCAAAATCACTTAAGTACTTGGTACCTTACCATATTTCGTATTCTACTTAAGTACACCGTACCTTACGATGTTCCTTAATTATTCTATCTCTCATCAATCCGTCCTTTGTGTGTGACCCTATAGGTTTTCGCGACGTTGGCAATTATATTAAATCACGCATTTAACATAATAAACAGTGAGCGGTATCTAGCAACACATCACTGCTACCCAAGTCACGAAAATGTCATGTGATCTGACAAAACCTCCTGTGATAATAATTATGTGTATAATTACCCCTTTGCCCTTATGTTTATATTGAACACAAGGTATAGACCGTGTCACCCTTGTCCAGTTCAATATTGGGCCCATAGACATTTATCCTGTTACGCAGGATTGGCAAATTCCATCTAGGACACTCATGTCCCTCAGCATGCTTCGTGGAGTACCCATCAACTGTCTTTATGGTTATCCAGTTACGGACAACGTTGGATCAGCAATAAAGCACTCGACTCTACATCTAGGATCCATAGTGGTTTCAGGTCGAAGAGTGGTATACACTATTATCACCATGAGAATAACTTATGACACTTTGCATAACTTTCTATATAATATTCTCATAGCGGGTCAATCCGGTATAAATATTACTCCTAATATTCATACCTATGTTTAAGACTTGATAACTCTTTATCCATGATCCATGAGATGTGATCATCAGTCTACAAACATAATAGTCTTAATGCTTTAATGTTATCCCACTTCACATTAAAGCTCGACTACGGATACTTTAAGAATAATGTCCTTATGTTTAATGTGTTCTCATGATTAAGTCACACTTAATACATTAAACGGACTATCTATTCTAGGGACTTTATTAATCAACCATAATAAAGAAAATGCCTTTAAATAATTCGATACAAGTACCAAAAGTATTGGCCTTTAGGGCTTACACCAACACATAGCTTCAGCCCAGAAGTGGTAGGGCAATTTCTTAGCATGAATCATAGTTTTGGCTGATTCTTGGAGATTTCTATTTTTTCTTTCTACCACACCATTTTGCTGAGGAGTAATGGGAGATGAGAACTCATGACTAATTCCTTCTGATGCACAGAATCCAGCAAATTTGTTGTTCTCAAATTCCTTCCCATGATCACTTCTGATTTTGATAACCTGACTTTATTTTTCTCTTTGAAGTCTTAGACAAAGATCTTTGAAGACTTCAAATACATCAAAATTTTCTCTTATAAAATTGACCCAGGTGTATCTAGAGAAGTCATCTACCACTACATAAGCATGCTTCTTCCCACCAAGACTTTCCACCTGCATGGGTCCCATCAAGCCCATATGGAGAAGTTCCAGCACTCTAGAAGTGGTGTCATGTCTGAGTTTCTGATGTGACATCTTTGTCTGTTTTCCAATCAGACACTCCCCACAAACTCTTCCTTCATCAATCTTCAAGTTGGGAATTCCTCTAACAGCTTCAACATATATAATCCTCTTCATTCCTTTAAGATGCAGATGGCCCAATCTTTGATGCCATATCTTCACTTCTTCTTCTTTGGCTAGAGTACACATTGATGAATAACCAATTTCTTGAGAACTCCACATATAGCAGTTGTCCTTAGACCTGACTCCTTTCATGATCACTTCATTTTCTTTATTAGTAATCAGACATTCAGTTTTTGTGAAGTTTACAGTTAGGCCTTAGTCACATAGTTAACTGATGCTTATTAGGTTTGCAGTCAGTCCCTTAACAAGTAGGACATTGTCAAGGTTAGGGACTCTAGGGCAGTTAAGCTTACCAATCCCCTTGATTTCACCCTTTGTTCCATCACCAAAGGTTACATAGCCGGTGGCATGAGGATGAAGGCCAGTTAGCAGGTTTTTGTTTCCAATCATGTGTCTGGAGCACCCACTGTCAAAATACCAGTCTTCTTTGGCTGAAACTCTGAAGGAAGTGTGAGATATCAGGTTTGTAACACCAGTCCTAGGAACCCATTGTTTTTTGTTGACAGGTTTGGGTCTAGGTTGATGATGAGAAGGACTAGGATAGCCATACAACTTATCGCAGAATGGTTTTATATGACCAAATTTTCCACGGTAATGACATCTCCATCTTTGATGTTTCCCTTTCTGCTGTCTTCCTTTATGATGTTGTGACATATGATGTGACATCTTTGGTTTGCTACCAGTGTGACTGCACTCAGGTTTAGATTTTGGTTTGCTACCAGTGTGACTGCACTCAGGTTTGGATTCATTGAACCCAATGCCAGACTTGTCTCCTGCCATTTTTCCAGTCTGGAGAATTTTGTCTAAGGTGTCAGATCCATTGTTTAGCATTCTGACATACTTTGTCATCTCATCCAGTTTGGAATTCAAGAACACTGCTTCAGTCTTTAACTTAGAGATGGTTTCCAAGTGTTCTACCTTCTCATTCTCTAGTTGTGTTATCACTTTCTTCTGACTTTCAAATTGTTGACACACTTCTTCACTTCTGTGACACAACTTTTTGTAGGTAGTGGCTAACTCATCAAAGGTTACTTTATCATCACTTGATTCTTCATCAGGACCCCATCTTCCAGTCAAGGCAGTCACAAGATTTGCAGACTCTTCTGTTTCACTTTCATCATACCAAGTAGCAGCAAGACTCTTCTTCTGTTTCTTGAGGTGGGTTCCACATTCAGCTCTAATGTGTCCATACCCATCACATTCATGGCACTGAACTCCTTTTCCTTCTTTGGACTTTTCATCAGATCTTGTTCTTCTTCCAGCATTATTGGACTTACTAATGTCAGATGAGATGTTCTTGACATTAAACTTAGACCTTACATCCATCTTTTTCAGAAGTTTATTGAACTGTCTTCCCAGTAATGCTACATCATTTGCCAGATCTTCATCAGTATCTTGACCACTTTCTTCCTCTTTCTCTTCAGTGTTTGACATGAAGGTTATGCTTTTGACTTTCTTTTCAGATCCATCACACATTCCCATATCAAATGTTTGGAGGAATCCAATTAGCTCGTCAAATCTCATATTGGAAATGTCTTGAGACTCTTCCTCTTAGGAAGTGACCTGAGTATTTTCCTCACTAGTTTTTCATCTGACATCTTCTAACCCAGGGCTCCTGAGGCATTAGCAATTTCAAGGATATTCATATGAAATTCATGAATATTTTCATCTTCTTTCATCCTTAAATTTTCAAACTTGGTAGTGAGCAGTTGCAGTCTAGAAATCTTCACTCTAGAGGTGCCTTCATGAGTGGTTTTGAGAATGTTCCAAGCATCTTTAGCTACCTCACAGTTGTTTACCAATCTGAAAATGTTCTTATCTACTCCATTGAATATAACATTCAATGCTTTATAGTTCCCAAGGGCTAGATCATCCTCCTCCTTGGTTCATTGTTCCCCAGCCTTCTTATCAGTTGTAGCTTCTCCTTCCTTAGTAATAACTGGATGTTACCAGCCTGTTAAAATAACCTTCCAAGCCTTATTATCCAAAGATTTTAGGAAGGCTACCATTCGAGGTTTCCAGTAGTCATAGTTGGATCCATCCAGAATAGGTGGTCTGTGAACAGATCCTCCGTCTCTATCCATAGCACCAGAAAGTAACGTCCCTAGATCTCACCCAGAACCAAAGCAGGATGCCTGCTCTGATACCAATTGAAATTCTGGTATTAGATATGAGATGTCGAAGGTAATGTCACGACACTAATATCTGAACAATACAAACAGGATAAAATATAAAGAACAGTAATGCAAGAGACACAAGCAATTGTTAACCCAGTTCGGTGCAAACTCACCTACGTCTGGGGGCTACCAAGCCAGGAAGGAAATCCACTAAACAGAATCAGTTCAAAGACTCTCAAAAATAACTTCAAGTTACAGTCTTTTCACCTAATCTCTACCCGTGTGACTTCTACGTAAGAACTCTTAGATATGAGATCCTACTCACTCCCCCTCAATCACAACAGTGATATAAAACAAGAATTACAATGAAAAGAAGACACTCTTCAAAGACACATACTTGATCATACTTAAAAGCTTCAATCAAGTAAACACACACTCATGCTTCAAAGCTTAGAGTGGACAAATTACAACTCAAAAATTAGTCCAATTCAATCATCTATGGATGAATGAATGGCTTACAATACACACGACCACACAAGACTAAAACCCTTATTCTCTCTCAATATTTCGTTCGTTATTTCTTGTGTATCAAACCAGGTTTTCCATGCCCTATTTATAGAATCGTTTAGCTGGGCTTGGACATCATAAAACCCTAAAACTATTTTCCATTCATATCTTCTCATGACAACTGATTATATCTCGTTGGAAAATAAGTCAATCTGGTTGTAATTACTGATTGAGAGCGCGTTTAATCATATCTTCAACCATACATAGATTAGCATTAAAAACACAATCACACATTACATAACATTCAGACTGAATGTTCTGTATACAGATGTCATGACATCGGGTCTGACATCTCAGTAAAATCCTGCATATTCACATTTTAAACATCCTGCAGGTACAAGTTATCTTATGTCAAGACAACACTTGTGACAACTTGTGAACACTCTAGGTTTTACCAAAATTGCTGCCAACACCTAGAACCAACAGGTTTTGCGTCAGAAAAATAGCACACAGTACAAGATCATCATTCCCTTCACTGCGCCGATTTTATGGGCTAAGGACATTACTATTATACCATTTTGTCTCCTATATGCAAAATGTTATACAAAGAGACAACTGCAATTTTCTATTCCAATTCTACCCTCAAATGGATCTTTTAACTGCATATATAAAGAAAACTTGGAAGATTGGAAGATGCTGCTAATGCTAACGCTCACGTTATTGCTCATACACACACTTTTATTGAAGTATATATTTTCCATGTATAGTTTTTATAAACACACATAGAGTTTTTGCTTGTTACTGTGTGGGAGATCCATTGTATTAAACTTGTGTTAATCTTCTTTCTTAGAAGCAACTCTTGTAAACACATTCTTGTAAATCTTAAATTGTTTGAGTGGTTTCCTTGAGTGACTAGGTTTTAGTCAGATAGACTCAAGAAGAAAAAGAAGGTTTGTCTTTATGGTGTCTGTAATCAGTTTCAGATATAGTGGATTAAGTCCTTGTTAATAAGGCAAAATCACCTTGGTAGGGTGGTCTGGAGGTAGCTTTGAACTAGTATAAAAATAACCTTGTTATTTTTCCTGTTCGTGTTATTGTTTGATTGAGTTGATTTTGAAAAACCTTTCATTTTTAGAAACCCCATTCAAACCCTCATTTCCTGTGTTTCTTGCCACCTTCACCCTTGAGTAGAAATAGAAGTACTCATCAGGCACTCCCTTGGGCCGAGTAATACAAACCATCTCACCAACCACACAAGGTTCTAGTATAACGTCTTCCTCATTCCCAATGGAGGAGATTAAGTTATTAGAACTAAGGTTTGAGATGTAGCTATCGTCAATGACACTATGATCATAGCTTAGAACCTCTTTGTCTATCAAAGATCATGTTACCTCCATCAGAGTGTCCAAAGAACCTGAGGACGAAGACTCTGAGTTAGTGTTACTAATAGGTGAAGGGATTTCACCATAAGCTTCTCTAATAATCCGATCAAAACCCGTTTGAATCAAGTGACCTTTACATTCTATCATGCAATCATTCCAAATTCTATTTCTATCATGGGCATTAAGGGGAATCGAGCATTCTCCCAAATGATTATAACCTCGTATTACAGACATAATAAAAGTTCAAAAAGAAAGTAAAAAAGAGAAACAAAATGACACATAGAGTTTGAGATTGCAGAAAAATTGAGTGATGGATAAAGTAGAAGCTTGTCCGCAACGCTTGAAAGGAGGATCACTAGCTTTGGTAAATAAGCCAAGTGAAAGAAAAATTTCCCTTTTTATTTTAAAATAAGCTTGCAACGGTCAAGAATTTGTATTGACGTAGAGTAATATCGACAAGTGGGAGTTCTCATAAAAGTCATCATGACGAGGAAAGAGAAAGATTTGTCATCATTGAAATGACGGACATCCAGTGACTAGCCGAATAAAAGGTCGGTTTAAGGAAGAAGAAATATCAAGATTATCTTGACTGGACACTTTAAATCCAATAGGACCTCGTGATCGGGGGGCTTATATACATCCCAAAATTCTCCCGAGGACGAGCTTTTAAGAACCGAGTACGAAAAACAAGAGGACCGAGTAGCCATAACCTTACACAAGTCGGAACCCGGTTAGGGTTCAATTATACACAATGTAAGCACGTCGGAGTTGATCTCGTGATATCACTAAAGAAAAAGGTTGGATCCGACGTCAGTGCTAGGAAACCACTTGAACAGTCGCAAGGGACGGTTATAAAATGCCTTCATGATTATATGGGAGTTACAAAAATTGATGGATGAGGCGTTATCTAATAATTATAAAGGGCGGAGGACATTAGAGTCGCCTTAATGAGGGATATGAGGAAGCATACCTTTAGAGATCACTGGTGAGTAAAACAATAGAAAAAGAAACTTTTACAGGAGAAAAAGGACAACAACTAGTACCTCTTAAACTAATAGGACGACTGTGATCTTTCCTTGCTAAGCTTCAAGAAGATTTTACCAAACAGTATTATATATATTATATATATATATATATATATATATATATATATATATATATATATATATATATATATATATATAATATATATATACCAAATAAAAATGATTAATAATTAAATGAGCTAATGAAATCTTGTAATTAACAACTCATGCCAACATTAAAACATACAACTACACTCTTCTCAAATATTATCTTACAAACCTTTATTTTATTTTATGTTGTTAACCTTCACATCCATCTAATGAAAAAGGATTAATGCCCTCGTATTTTTAATTCTCATACCAATCTCATACCAGCCTCCCGTCTAGAGAAGCAACAAAAGTAATCTTTGGTGTTTTAAAAATCGGATTGAATCAGTCGGTTCAACTGGAAACTAAAGATGAATATGATTTGATCAATCTTTTAAAATTGTTACTGAGTTAAAATTGGAGTAAAACCAAAAAAATCAAATTGAACCGTCCAAAATCATTCAAACCAAAGAACTGGAGTGGGTTTTGTAAAACCGTATGATTCAAAAAAATTCATCAAATTTATTATTTTATTAGTTTTTTTATTTTAATATGTCAATATCAAAACTTAACATATATTCCTCAATCACAAAAAAGAATTCCATGTTTTTTTACAACCATACAAACTTCTAAATTTTGCCACTCCATTATAGTTTTTTTTCAACCACGCTCCATTATCATCACGCCATCTCTTTTAAACATAGTGATATTCAACCTAATATTGACTGTCGGTCAAGTCAACATTTTTTGTTGTTGTCAATTAAGACTTGTTTGTCGTAGTTCTAACTCAAATTTATTTTTTGTTGTTTAATGAAATATAATATATTATTTATTTTTAGTATTCTATCTTATTTAATTTAGGTGTTCTTAATTATTTGAATTTTATTTTAGTTATTATATTCTATTATTTTCATATTGGTTTGAATTAGTTTAATTTATTTTATTTAATTCTTTAATTTGATCAAATTATTCTTAAATGAAGGTTAAAATGAATTGCATAATAATTATGTTATATTATTATATATATTATCGATATTGTTGTATTAACTTTTTAATAGATTTTTAAAATATTTATTTTATTAAATTGTGAATGTATGATTATATGTGCCATATCTATGAAATTTAGTCTTATATTATTAGTTTATTTAATAAACGGTTCGACCGTAGATTTAACCGGTTGAACCAATTAAACCTTAAGTTGTAAGTTTCATTAGTCCCATCTTCGATTGGATTCTTACAATATTGTTAAACATCAAGACAAAGGATGAAAATAGAATATACTGATCTACAAAATTCTATAACTTGTCTATTTAAATCTAGCTTATCTTATTTAATAAAAAGGTTAGATTAATTTTTTTTTTAAAATTATTTAATTAAATAGACTAGATTTAAATTATTGAGAAAAGTTTATGAAAAACTTATATATAAATATTTGAGTTTAATGATGATACTTTGAAAATGTAAAAAAACAAATTCATTAATAAGAATATATTATTTTACCATGTCATATAAATAGTTTAAAATTTTCAATCTGATTTGATGGGATGCATGATCGTTATTGATTGACGTAACATAAATTTATACCATCAATATATCATCATTTTTCTCTAAATATTTATAAAAGAATAGGTTAAATAATATATAAAAAACTTTACTGTCTAAATAAAAAATAAGTAAAATAGAATATTTAAATATTTTAAGGTAAAATAAATTTTTAAATAGACTTTCAAATTAAATTAAATTTAAAAAGAAAAACTAGGTCAAGAAAAAACTTATAATAGACTATAAGGCATATTCAACTTTTAAAAATTTACCATCAATTAGGCTAAGCCTTATACAATCTGGCATGTCCTGCCCTTTTCCATCCTCAACAAGAGATTAGGAGACTTTATATGTATTCAATGTGAAAAGTGATACTTTTATGAAAGACATGGCAAAGACTAAAACAGAAAAATACAAATTTAATTAAGACGGTATGATCCTGTTCTATTGTGATTCTTGAAAAACAAGACACGTTTATTGTATCTATTATTAGTTTTAATGTACTCTTATGATTTGTTTGAGAAATTTAATTTAATTTATAATATAAAATATTTTTGGTTTGAAATTTTTTATTAGTTTATTAAAGAAGTAGTTCGGAGGACTTATGTAATTCTTTTTGAGATTAATTGTTATATATTGTCAGTGTAAATTTTTTTATAAAGTTAATGCATCACAATTATCCGTTTGTATTACTTTTTAAATGTTTAAAATAAAATTCAAAATTTTTAATTAAATCTGTGGTTGTGATTAATTGATAATGTAAATTTTTTTACATATCAATGTATATCAATTAAATTCTTTTTTTAATATAATTACATTTTTAAAAAAATGTATTAATAATTATTATTTATACAAAAATATTATTTAATTCTTTTTTTTAAATCTTTTTTAAAAAATTCCTTTTTTAGATTCTCTTTTTGCGAGATTCTCCATTACCTATCTCTTCAAAGTCACGATCATATAATTGAAGTATTTGTTAAAAAAAATCACAAGTAATTTATTTCATTTAAATCTAATAAAAATGAATTATTTTTATAGTATTTTAATTAATATTATTATTATCATTCTCAATTTAATAACTTTTATTTCATAATTATGATAAAATTAAAAAAATTAATACATAATAATGGTATATTAATATAAAATTTTTTTTTCTATTTTTTAATATATATATATATATATATATATATATATATATATATATAATAATATATATATATATATATAATATATATAAATTAATGAAATGCATCATTTATTTGAGATATAGTATTAATTTATATATTGAGTTAAAATAATATGGGCCATGATAACCTGTACTATTGAGTACGGACGCCTAGGTTAAAAATTTCAAACAAGTAAAACATTATAGGTTAAGTGTATTAAATACAAATAATATTTTTTTAAGTTAATTATTTTTTGTTTTATATATTTATAGAAAAAATAATTTTTTAACTTTTAAAAAAATATTCATCTCACTTTTTTAATCACTTAACCATATCTCGAGACAATAGTTAGAATTTCTCAAATAATATTTGTATGTATATGTTGTTAGTTTTTTTACATAAATTGTCTATATATTTTACAGCGCCTAGATTCTTTACTTTTATACTAAATAAAAGTATTTCCCCCTGTTTCCGGTTACAGAAAACATTCTATTTTATTGTTATTCATTTATTTATTAAAATTATCTTTTCTATAATATTCTTACATCTATACCATATTTCAGTGTTCATTAATACCGTAAACAGTGAAATATTATAATAATATATATATTTTTAAAATATTTAACAAGATTATTATTTAATTATTTTTAAATTAAATGATATTGATATAAAATAATATTATTAATCAATTTCTAAACTTAATTAATCAATTTTTTATATTTTATTAATTAATTTTATTTATTGTTAATTTTTTTTTAATATCGGGACGTTTATTAATCAATTGCATAATTTTATTAACTAATTTTTTACATTTTATTAATCAAGTTTGATTTACTACTAATAATTATTTTAATATATATTCTAATGAATTCTTATTTATTATTTATTTAAGTGTATTTGTTCCCTCTTTCGGTTGGTTTTTTTACCGAGATAACCCAGTTTTTCAAAAAAAATCCCAAAATACCCCAGGTTTCAGAAAAATTCTCAAACTACCCCACTTTTAGGAGGAGGCGTCAATTGAATTGGCGACTCCTCTTAAAACTTGAATGGAGGCGCCAATTGGATTGGCTAGGGCAGGTGCCCTAGCCAATCCAATTGGCGCCTATGTGTAGGTTTTAAGAGGAGTCGCCAATTCAATTGGCGACTCCCTCATAAAATGCCTTTTTAGTCTTATAAATAGATGCATTGTGTGACCAATTGTTCCACAGCTCATATAATCATTTGGCTATCATGTTTGGTGTTCGTCGCCGATATGGTAAGGTGATTTATGCGAGAGACAAACCTCAAATACTGATGCTGTTTTGGAACATCACCACGTTCGATCAACTGAAGAGGGAGCTGGTTCGATGGTTAGACGGGAAAATACCAGAAGGGGAAAAAATCAGAAGTATTGAGAGACTTGACAGTATCTTTGGTTGGGTGTGAATGAAGACTGATAAGGATGCTAGGGAAATGATGTTCGGTCGAGACGACATTAATTTGATTGTTGTAATCAGTTAGAATTATTTATGTTTTCAGATGTTTTGTACTGATGTTTGTTATGAAACTCGTTGTAACAAGAACTTAATGATATATAATGATTGATTGTTACAGAAATACAATGTTACAAAAAGCTTAAGATCTAGATGATGCTCCTTGATTGGGACAGTTGTTTTTGTTGTGTTCTGGTTGACGACAGATACTACATAATCTTATCATTTTATCTGTGGAATCCATCTCTGTTCTGATACGTGTGCTGTTTGGCCTTCCTTTCTTCTTTCTACGCATCTCTTCATTGTGCCAAACAATATATCCTTCATATGGAGTCCAGTAATCCTCCATTGGTAGTACTGAGAAGCTTTGACTATATACATTCATGATGGTGTTGGCCTTGTACACATCAGATAAATGGTTTTAAGCGTCTTGATGGGTATAAGCGCATGCTGCAATGACATGGGAGCAAGGTATGCGGAAGGCCTGGAATTTTCCACAATCACACCAACTTCTGTGTAGTCTAACAGCGTAGGCTAAATTTGGTCTCCCCTCGTTGTTGCCCATTGTTTCCTGAACGCTGAAATTTTGTCTATGACGGTCAAAGACTGTTACAGCGTGTGTCGTAGCTTTGATTCTCTCCTCTTTCATGACCTTCATGCAACACTCACTGAATACTTGTCCGGACATTAACACTGCACTCCATCTTTCACCTCTGGTTGCGAACATAGAAGCCAACCTATAATAGGTTGATCTTACCAAGGCGGTTATCGGCAGATTTCGAATTCCTTTGAAAACCCCGTTCATGCATTCCACAATGTTTGTTGTCCTGTGGCCCCATCGACAACCACCGTCAAATGCTCTTGTCCACTGCTCTACTAGTATGTTATTTATCCATCTCCATGCATCTTCATTAGACAGTCTAATTTCATCACGATAATATTGAAATGACGGTTGAGTTAAAGCATACCCGACATTCACCACCTTCTTGCGAAGATTCTTATCTTTTATAGCACGCATGAAGTTTTGTGCAATGTGTCTGATACAGTAGACATGTGTAGAAGGAGGATCATGCCATCCGTTGTCATGGTTGTTGTAGGCACTCTCAATGGCAGCATGTCTATCAGAAATCAAACATAGATTGGCTTGTGGAGCCACATGCGTTCTGAGATGTCGAAGAAAGAAACCCCATCCATCAGCCGTTTCACCTTCAACAAGAGCAAAGGCAATGGGAAAGACATTGTTGTTACCGTCTTGTGCAACATCCATGAGCAAAGTACCTTTGTATTTTCCGTATAACCAAGTGCCATCAATTTGAATAATAGGTTTGCAGAAAGCGAAACCTTTGACGCACGGGTCAAATGCCCAAAAGAGACGGTGAAATATTCTATTACCTGTAGCACAGGTTCCGTCTGGCATCATTGCTGGCACTGTCTCCATAATTGCCACAGTTCCTGGGACATATGTTTTTAGTGCCCATAAAAACCGTGGCAATTCCTTGAATGAATCCTCCCAGTTGCCGAAAACCTGTTCAACAGCCTTTGTCCTCGCAATCCATGCTTTCTTGTAAGATGGAGTATAATTATATGTTGTTAGGATATGGGATATAATTATACTCACCTTCACTGATGGGTCTTTATTTGCCAATGGCAGAATGTCTTGACATATCAAAGTTGTGCTCAGTTTACGGTGATCTTGTTCAACGTTAGTTGCAATGCAACTGTGCGGTGGGTCTATTGAAGCGATCTCCCAAGAGTCATTTTTCTTCTTGTAAGACGCAGCCAAACGAAACTTACAAAGCATGTTACAACATTCGATAACATACCTTCTAGAATCAGTGCGTTTCACTGTAAAGTCAGCAAAGTTGTTCATGTGGAATTTTTTGATTGCCAAAACACATTCTTCTTTGGTACGAAACATGTCTCCCACCTTTAATTCGCCTACTGGTCTCGGATATGGATTATAGAAGACACTGTCGGATGTTTCATCATCGTGAAGATCCATATTTGTCATATGTTGAGGCGGATTGTAGACATGACTAGGAGGTATTGGTGGTGATTGATCATCATCTTCATCGTCGTTGTTCAGCATGTGATCAACCTGTATCTCGGTCTCCTCTTCTTCTTCATCAACAACGTCGACTTCTACTTCTGCTTCTGGGTTGAGTTCATCTGACCATTGTGCATCATCTGCATCATCTTCACCAGCTTCATCCTGATCGGTTAGTTGAGATTGTTGAGATGGTATACATGGTTGTAGAGTAATGTACAACTCGATACAATTGTTGCCTGAATGTTCATGACTAACAAACATGTATTCAACATCTTCATCGTCTCGTACCTTAAGGGGGAAAAACTTGCATTGACCATTCTCAAAAAATATTGGATTTTGATATGTGATCTTTGACACAATACCCGATCCTATAAAGGATTGTATTCTTTTTTTCAAATGCAAAAAGGTTTCATTTCTCTTGATCGTGATTCTAATGGTATCAGTGTTTCGAAAACAAAAACCATGAAGCTCGGACTCAAAAGTTTCACCGTTGCAGTGAACGTTGACACTGTATAATGATGAAGATGACATTGTGGAGATGAAAACTATTTTCCTACTGCAGATGAATGTGAGTGAAGTGTCTTGGATGTTGATAGTAAGACACTTAAATAGATGGTATCAGTGTCTCACATGCTAGCTAGTTCTGAGATGATGTGTCGGACATGTAAGATAGTTCTGAGATGATATGTCAGTCATGCAAGACAGTCTGAGTTGATGTGTTAACCATGCAAGCTATCAAGAAGTGACTCTTCAGCATGCAGGAGACAAGACAGCCACGTGTCGGACATGTAAGATAGTTCTGAGATGATGTGTTAGTCATGCAAGATAGTCTGAGTTGATGTGTCAACCATGCAAGTTATCAAGAAGTGACTCTTCAGCATGCAGGAGACAAGACAGCCACGTGTCGGACATGTAAGATAGTCAGAAATGATGTGTCAGTCATGCAAGATAGTCTGAGTTGATGTGTCAACCATGCAAGCTATCAAGAAGTTAGTCATCAGCATGCAGGAGACAAGACAACCACGTGTCGGACATTTAAGATAGTCAGAGATGATGTGTCAGTCATGCAAGACAGTCTGAGATGATGTGTCAACCATGCAAGCTATCAAGAAGTTAGTCATCAGCATGCAGGAGACAAGACAGCCACGTGTCGGACATGTAAGATAGTCAGAGATGATGTGTCAGTCATGCAAGCCATCAACAAGTGACTTGTTTAGCATGTAGGATACAAGACAGCCATGTGTCAGACATGCAGATGGTGTCGCCAAATGGATTGGCGCCTCCACTTAATCCTTGTACATGGTCGCCAATTCAAGTGGAGACACCATGCATTCAGACCTCGAAACCAAGCATTCAGACCTAGCCTTGCATGCATGTCCCTATGGAGGCGCCAATTTGAATGGCGATCCCTCTTTAGGATTGTACATGGTCGCCAATTCATATGGAGACACCATGAAAACACAAATTTTCATGCTCTCATCCATTTGCCTATAAATACATCCACTCCTTCAACACTTCTTCCACACCAACATTCTCACTACTTCCTCTACAATACTTCTTTTGCAATTTCATCTTCAACAACATCTTCTAGTTTCATCTACACCAACTCCCCAACAATATGTCTTTACTCACAATGGGCGAAGCACACAGAGGAACAGTTGCAAACATCGCAACATATGTAAGTTTTTTCTTTTGTTAACTTTTTATCTTTCATCTTCACCAACCCCATTTTATTTTGAAATACCAACTTAGTCAAGTGTTATATTATTTCTATTATAGGATGTATCAAGGTTTTGAACTCGAGTCCACGAATTTGTCCCAATGGACCCGATGATTCAACCTTATGTTGAACTCGCCGGTTTTGGTCATATTAGTAAGATTATGTCTTGGTCTATAGATAACAAGTTCATTCTAGCCTTATGTGAAAGATGGAGGCCAGAGACACACACATTTTGGTTTCCAACCGGTGAGTGTACCGTGACGTTAGAAGACGTCTACATGCTTTTAGGACTACGAATTGAAGGCAAAGTTGTTAATGGTAAGACCAACTATGCAAATTCAATTTGCATGGAGCTTTTAGACACTGATTTATTAGATGATAATGCTAGAGGTCAAGGTATACTACAGTCACGCCTAAAGTCATATTATAATAGTTTATATTTAGATGAGCATTCTACCGAAGATGCTCGAATAATAAAAACTAGGTGTTACATTATGCTGTTAATAGGATCCTTTTTATTTCCCGAAGGTAGTGGTTCTAGCATGCATATTATGTACTTACCTCTACTTAGACATGTAGATAGAATAGGTAGTTACAGTTGGGGATCTGCTTGTCTAGCCTATCTCTATAGTTCGTTGTGCAAAAACTCCCACAAAGACACATCTACATTTTTTGGATGTGCTGTTTTGCTACAAGCATGGGGTTGGTCAAGACTACCGTCTCTAGCACCGGTCAATAACAACCCTTTCACTTTTTCATATGCAAAAAAGTAAGTTGTTTAAATTGCTATATCTTTACTTACTTCCTTAAAGTTTATTACCTCAAACTAATTTTTTTTAACTTTTTGGTGTAGATGGTCGGCACGTGGTATGAGTTACAGCAGATGTCCGAGACACTGTATTACTCAGTATCGCAACCTGTTGGATCACCTTCGACCGACAGACGTAAGCAAAATAACTTCATTATTTCGTTATATTATGTTAACTTTTTCTACATTCATTATAATCCTATCTTCTTTAACATTTCAGTTCATTTGGCGTCCATACCTTAATCTGGATCATGAGCATGAGGTCAACGCTGAAGACACAGCCGTATGGACAACATGCACACCGATAATACGGTTCACAACTGTGGAGATGCACAACACCGATCGTGTGAAGCTGCAGTTCGGTATGGTCCAGAATATCCCAAATCCCCTAGCTAGCCTAGGAGAATGGCATATGCGTAAAGTGAACGACCAATGGAACTTCAACCCTTGGCAAACCTTCGCAAGATCGGAGTGTCGCAAGTGGAAGCACCATCATGACCATGTCTTAACTGACGCAGTCATGCCAAATGAGGTAAAACCAAGTCGTACTTATATGGCTTGGTACAGATCGGTTGATTTTCAATTCATCGCCGATGATATGTACCTCTACGACCCACGCCAGACAAGTTACACACAAGAAGGATCAACATCTAACCCCTAACAACATTCTCAGCCCGGTTACTCACAACCCCCTATCCGTCAAACTTTCCGTTCCACAAACACACAAACATACAACCAAAACATGCCATTCACCCAACCCTAATACCAAGAACATACCCCATACCACCACCAACAAATTGACCATCAACCTGAGACCGAACATCGCTTCGCACCCACACCATCACCCTACCAAAGTCGCCTTAGCCAAAACACCAACCGCCCCTCCTCCTACCGTAGCCAAGAAGCCCAAACATCACAAAACCAAAACATCCCACAACCCTATCTCTTCCAAACACCCCAACAACCTTTCCAACCTTTCCTAGACGCATCATTCACACCCATGTCTCCCTTCAACCATCCCGGTCGCCCATCCATGAGTCAACCACATCCCAACTTCTCTGGCATGGGTCATGAGCTCAGCTACAGCGGTACACCATCATTGCATACTGAAGACTATGCTGACTTGGCTGAATACCTCAATGGACCTTCTCCTGTAGGAGGTAATGACGCTCCTGGCCCCTCAGATGAACAAACACCGGTGCAGAATCATCAACGTGGGTTAGGGCCAAGGGTTAGGGTAGCTAGGGGATGTGGGACCGGAGGTCGGTTAGGTGATCCCGGTCATCACCATTAGGTTTCTTTGTGTAAACTCCAAATTTTATTAATATCAAGTTGTATTATATCAAATTTATATTTGTGTAAACTCCAAACATTAGGTTTCTTTGTCTAAACTCCATTTGGGCAAAATTCACATACACATGTTTTGACTGAAACCCTAATTTTGGGTCAACTTCCCAAGGACCTAACTCACTCATTTTTTATGATTTTGAGGTGGGACAAAGTGCATTGGAAAGTTTGAGATGTCTACTTAAATTTTTATGTTGGACAAAATTTCATAATTCTAAAATAAACACATGTGATAATACAAAACATTATAGGCCACATAACAATTGAAATGTCAAAGAGTCCAACTTCAGGTGCCCATACCTTTCTCATAAAAAATGCAAATGATGCAAACTTTTAGTCCGAATTCATTGTCTTGAAAAGATATACAACTTTTATGTTGAAGGTTTTGTCATTTGAGGATTTTATCATTCAAACAGAAGGGCTTGAAGTTGGTCCCTTTTGGCAAAATTCACATACACATGTTTTGACAGAAACCCTAATTTTGGGTCAACTTCACAAGGACCTAACTCACTCATTTTTAATTATTTTGAGGTGGGACCAAGTGCATTGGAAAATATGATATGTCTAATTCAATTGTTATGTTGGACAAAATTTCATAATTTTAAAAGAAACACATGCGATAATACAAAACATTATAGGTCAGATAATAGTTGAAAAAATCAGAAGTCCAACTTCAACTGTCCATAACTTTCTCATAAAAAATCCAAATGATGCAAAATTTCTGTCCAAATTCATTGTATTGAAAAGATCTACAACTTTCATGTTGGAGGTTTTGTCATTTGAGGCTTTTTTAAGGGAGTCGACAATTGAATTGGCGCCTCCTCTTAAACCTTACACATAGGCGCCAATTGGATTGGCTAGGGCACCTGCCCTAGCCAATCCAATTGGCGCCTCCATTCAAGTTTTAAGAGGAGTCGCCAATTCAATTGACGCCTCCTCCTAAAAGTGGGGTAATTTGGGAATTTTTCTAAAACCTGGGGTATTTTGGGATTTTTTTTGAAAAACTGGGTTATCTCGGTAAAAAAAACTCTTTCGGTTTGTTGGATTAATACGAATATATTTAACGAAAATCAGTATCGATTTCTTAAATAATATCCACTTTTGCCCCAGATACTAAGTATAATAAATTATGAAATCAATACCGGTTAATTTATTGAAATCTAATGAAGTCTTATTCGTGCAAAATGAAAATTCACATTATGGGTTGTCTTTTTTTAGCAAATTTTTAGGAAAGAATGATTTCAAAAGTTTGATATCAATACCGATGGAAACAGTAGCTTTTGTAAAAAAAAATCATTGGAACACTTAGGGACTGTTTCGAATACGTCTTAAAAAATTTTTTTTAGTTTTTAAAAATTTAAGATTTAAAAATTTGTTTGAATATAATATTTTGTAAAAGTGTTTTTAAAAAATCTTTAGTTTTTAAAAGCAAAAGAGTAAAACACCTTAGTTGTATTTTGTTTTTTATTTCTTAGTTTTTAGTACTTTTAAAATAAGATAGAAAAATGTATTTGAAAAAATATGATATTTCTTTATTTATGAATGTTTTTTTATGCATAAGTAACATTTTCAAATATATTTATTTATTTTAGTTAATTTTTTTTTTTGTGTTTCTTAATTATTTTTACTATATAACCTTTTTTTCTATTAAACGTGCAATCCCATTTTTTATTTTATTATTATTATTATTATTATTATTATTATATTTCTTAATTTTATTTTAAATTCTTAAAATAATAAAAAATCACTTTTAAATAAATTTATTTACTATTTTGAAAATTAGATTGGTCATCAAATCAATAAGAGTATCGAATCACTAATTTATTGGTTGAACCACTATGTCATTGGTCGAACCGAATGATTAAACCAGATTAATCTAGGTAATTCGGTTGAATAAACTAGTCTCCATGAAAAAAATGCATAGTTATTAAATTGGTCGAACCAAATGATCCCGTCTCTAAAAAAATTACGACACCTATAAATTTTTAAGATCTTAAAATCTCATAATTTAACAAATTTATTCTTTAAACTCAAATTCTAAACATAATCATCGCACACAACAAAATAGTATATAATACAAATATAAATAAAATAAACTCGAATAACAATATAATGCGTTCTCTAGACAAATTAGATTTAAGGGGTGAAAGGTGTTTCAATTAAGTTTTAAGCAAAATCTTTTTATATTTTAAATTTTTTTTATCAAAACGACGTCGTGTTTTGTGAAAAAAGAGCAAGTAGTTAATGCGTCGATTTATAAAAATCGTCGGTTCTTCAACTTTTATCGATTTGATTGGTTTGGCCAATTCTCACTGATTAATAGGTTATCTGATCCACCAATCGAACCATATCAATGACCCCTTTGATTTTTTATTCGACCGGTTCAATCGACAGGTCCAATCCGATTTCTAAAACATTGAATTTATCTCTTTGACTTTGAAATATTATATAGCTAAATCTTATTAATACTATTTTTTTTTCTTTTTTTAATGTTCTTATAATTTATTTAAATTTAATTTTAAAAAAATTGGGTTTGATTATTTTTTTAACACAATGGTTTCTCCTTCATATTTTATATCATATTCTTCATAGTCATTACAACTTTCTATATTTTCAAAAAATTTAAACTATTAAAAATTATCAAATTTATTGAAAATAATTAATTCCTATTTTTTTTAAGAGAAACGTTATTAAAAGTAGTAATAAAAAAAATAAAGAAAAATATTCATCAAATAAATGTTATGTGATTTGTAAAATTAAAAAATTGCTTTTACCTAATTATTTGTATTCGAACAAATATCAATTAATTTTCTTAAGTTTGTAATATTTTATAAAAGGAAATAGATTTTAAAAGTAGATGATAAAATATATATTTTTATTCTTTTCTTAAAATACTATTAAAAAATTAGACTATCAAAAAAGTTTTTTAATTTTCATATTTTTTAAAACAGTTTCTAAAAACTAGTTTATCAAACAAATTTTTTGTTAATTTTCTTTTTAAAAATAGATTTGAAAAACAAATTTTAAGAATTAAAATTGAAAAGTGTTTTAAATATACTCTTATTCTTTGAGTTCAACACCACAAAAATGATTTGGAAAGAGGTCATGCAAGTCGTTGAATATGATAGAGATCTGCAAGAGTCGAAGAGTGAAAAAGATTGGCTTATTAAAGCAACAAAAAGGAAAGGTTGGTGCAGCAACTTGCATAAACATTTTACACACTATGGAAAAGGAATGAAATAATATTTAGTCATCAATTGTTGAATCCAAACTTGAAAACTAGTTTAGTTTACAGACTTTTTGCTACAAATGCCCCAATTTTGAAATAAAATGCCACAATACCCTTCTTTGAAAAAATATTATGGAAGTGCCTTACTTTTTGAAAATCCTCGTCCATTGAATGATCAAGAGAATGTATGAAATTTTCTAAAGATATCCTCGATCATCCATTGGCTGAGGACTTTATTTATTTTATTTTTTTAAAGATATAAATTAATTTTTTAATTAATAAAATAACAAATATAATATTTAGATTATGATACTTTCTTTATAATTTAGAAATATACTAATTAAATGTTATACTATTTTTTAAAATATTGTAGTGTATATTTGCAAATACTCTAAATCGAATCGAATTGACTGGTTGAACAGGTTGAATTATGAATTGAATAGGTCATCAATCTGATTTGATTGTTAAATTATATAGCATATTGAACCAATTAAACCACATCAGGGACTCCTTAGTAAAAAAATTATAATTTAAATATTATTTTTATTCTAATGTTCAATAGTTTTTTTAAATATACAAATTAGAGGGGTCACCAGTATGATTTGATTGATTCAATATCTTAAATGATCTAATAATTTAACCAGACCGATGACCTCTTCAATTCATAGTTCATCATGTTCAACCAGCCAATTCGGTTCGGTTTAAAACATTTGCAATCATATACTACAAAATTTTAAAAATAATATAACATTTAATTAGTATATTTCTAAATTATTAAAAAACTATTATACTTTAAATATTAATTTTATTATTTTATTAATTAAAAAACTAATTTATATCTTTAAAAAATAATAATAATAAAGTCCTCGGCCAATGGATAGCCGAGGGTATCTTTAAAAAATTCCATGCATTCTCTTGGCCATTTAATGTACGAATGTTTTCAAAAAGTAGGGCACTTCTATAATTTTTTTTTCAAAGTAGGGTATTTTGACACTTTTATTTTAAAATTGGGGCATTTGTAGCAAAAAAGTCTAGTTTATAATATTGTTTTAAGACGTAGTATAAATAGAAAGTTAGCCACTCATGTTATTAATAGTAATTTAAGCATAATTGTGTAAACTATCGAATGTATTAATCTGTTTTAAAAACAAAAGTTTTTTAGATTCCAAAAAAAAGACTAAAATTCATCTCAAAAAAGTATGATAGTGATAGCCTGAGATTTTCCATCCAATATGTTGGACAAAAATAGTACTGAGATAAAAATTTAGGCTAAGTATAGATATCTAAATAATGTTTTCGACACCAAAGTCACAAGATTCGATAAGGAAGATTCTCGACAAATGTAGTTAAGAGACTTGGAGATGTTCTTTTGACAACCAAAGTTGTTTTGCAGCTTTTCAAGGACCGGAGAAACGTGGAAGTAATGCAGAAGACAAAAAGCCATATAATAATATACATGTTGAATGCTGAAGAATTGATCGTTGTCGACGATTATAGATGTGAAAATTATATAAACAGACTTCCTCTATGAGATGGGGGTTCGTATTTTTCATTGTTATTCTTTATAGACTTCAAACATCTAAGTTAAAGAGAGAGAAGAAATTTGTGAGAAGTGTATGAATTTGCCTCTTACCTTTTATCTTTATGATATTTTATGTGTATTTTATCCTTTCAAGCAATTCTGCATTACTTTTTGAAGTTTTCATCGAATTGTTCTACATTCAAACACTAAGTTATTAAGCATGAATACATTCTCTCTAATTGTTTATGCACAAAATGTTCTAGGATATTTTCGAGTTTAATCTTGTAAGTGAATTAAAACTTATGATTTACTTACCAAAAATACCAATAGAAAAATTGACACACTCGGTGGGACCATTTTGTGCAAGAAATTTAAACTTTTGCAAAAAAGTGTTTGTGCTTGTATTATTCATTTTGTTCTTCATACATGCAATGTTTTCAATGCCTGAGTGTTTATATGCTTGAGGAGTGGTAAAACTCTTGTTAAGATTACTCTTCCAACGTCAAAAAATTATTCCCTTCCTCATAACGACCCTCCAAATGTAGAATAACAACCAATCAAATCGAAGGTTGGTGGTGTAGGAATTTCAAAGCCCGTTGGAGTAATCACTCATGTTACGAGTCAAATGTCTGTTTCGATAATGTTTCTAGAGTTGGTGATTCCCCCACTACAAATAACCAATTTTCCAACTACTCTCAGGGTTACACAAACTACTATAGGAAACCCTAGGCCTTCTTTTCTCCCCAATTTTATATTACCCCCGGGTAACAGAGAATATCCATATGGCATGCCAATTGCAATGATGGCAGGTCTACAAACTAATGCATCTACATATGTAGATAACACAACGACTATTGCATCCCCTCTTAATCAATACTTAGAAATAGGGTTTTCAATCAACAATCCTAGTCGAATTGCACAACCCTAAGGAGGATTAGGACATGTCACTCAGGTTATGTCACCCTTAACTACTAGTTTTCTCTTGGATATGTGGCAACAAATGGATGATAGAAATCATGATATGGTCAATATGCTTACCCAACAAATATGTACTGTGTTTAACCCCCTAATCCAAAACATAAACCATACTTACCAACAATTGGTACACATCAAATGAGTTGAGTTACTGATTTCTCTGGTGCTCCTCAAACGCCTATTCAACCAACCCCTTAAATTCAAACAGTTAGGGCGATTCAAAATCCACATGGGTCACCACCCTTCCTCCACACTCCATATACAATTAGAATCAACTATAAAGAGTATTCCAAGAGCAATTCTATATGGGTCAGTAGAAAATTAGCTGAAAGAATTAGCCATCATGAAGAGAAAATTCTTTAAATCGATAGATGACTATCTTAATATGTTTAGGTTAATGAAGGAGAGATGTTTTACTCAAGTGCATGAACATGAGTTATTCGAAATGGATATAGGTGGCCTAGATTATTCAATTAGGAAGAAGTTAGATATCCAGTGCCTAAGGGACATGGACAAATTAGTAGACATGGCTCTACAAGTCGAACAATTGAAGGTTCAAAAGGCTAGATTAAATCGACACCCTAGAAAATAAGAAGATGCTTATGTAGAGATAGATGAAAATGGTCAAGAGCTTAACATAGTTTTTGAATTTGTCGAAGAAAGCGAAGTTAATCTAGAAGAATTAAAGTCAGGACCCCATATGTTTGTAAAGTTTTAAGACCTTTAAACGGGAAAAATCACGTCCAACCAAGTAAAAATGAAAAAGTTTTTTTATAAAAACATATACCTTCGACATAACTAAATGTGATGAGATCTTTGATCTTCTAGTTGTCGATGGTCAAATCATAGTGATGTCGGGCCTAAAGACGCCACCATTAGAACAAAAGGAAGAAAAAAGGTTTTGTAAATATCATAACTTTCTTGATCATAAAATGCAAACTACTCTTAAGGATGGTAGGATGAAATTTGGGGACAAACAAAAGCCACCAATGACAATCGACTCGGACCCTTTGTTGGTCTAAGAAGAAAATATGGTCAAACCTATAGAAATTATGATGATCAAAGCTACTGAAGGACTCGACACAGAGGTCAAAGAGGTGACTATGGAAGATTATGCTGAGAAGATGAAACTAGTCTACCCAAAGAATGGGGAAGCATTGGTTAATTTTTTAAACCATTTCAAACACAAGGGGCATGAGGTGATGTTATGCCCTTGTTACAGTGATGTTTTCGATAAGGAGGCTACTAAAGAACTTGATAAAATCAAGCCCTAATAGCCAAGAAAGGTTGTTCGAGATGACAGGAGAACCCAATTTGCTTTCGACAAAAGAGGAGTTCCCTACAAGACATACCAGAAAAGGAATTATGTTCCACCAATCAATGTTCCCTTTGGGGAGTGAATTAGACCTACAGCTAAAAAAATACTAATCAATAAAAATGGAGGTTGATCGAATTTAGTGCAGGCTCGCCGTACCACGATAACTCACAAGTGTTATAGAAGTAGTCATATGCTTCTAAAAATTACTTGGGCAACAAACCTATGACTAGGACCCAATGGAGAAGACACCAATACAAGAAGAAGGCGAGCTTCAAGGTTGCAGATTCGAGTAAAAAGGCGGTGACAGAAGTTCATATGGTGAATAAACCTATGGGGGAAACATTGATTCCTCCTTTGGCATCAATAGTTAAACATAAGAGGAAGGACGACATGCAAAAGGAAGATGATGATGTGTTGACTGATAATTTTGATTCTGGATCAGAAGGTAAGTTGGATATAATATACAACACGATCTTTATCATGCCCATAGAGTATGACCAGATTACCGAGGTAACTGAAAAAGAGGATGATGATTTTGCTGCATAAATGGAAAATGATAAGCATTTATGTTATGATGTAATGAATAATGGGTGCGTAGAGAAAGAAAGGGTCGTTTTTTAAAGGCCTGATTATGGTATGAAATAACACTTAAAACCCATTTTCATCTGGGCTAAGGTTGATGATGTAGGCATTAATAAAGTTCTAGTAAATGGAGGAGCGGATATTAACTTAATGCCACATTATTTAGTAAAGAAAATAGGCAAGTGTGATACTGAGTTAAGGCCTCATAATATGCTTATGTCTAACTATGAAGGCAAAACAAGTAAGGCTTTGGGAGTTATAATATGTCAAAATTATTGTAGGCACAACTATAAGACCAACATTATTTGTGGTCATTTCGACTAAAGTAAACTACAATTTATTGCTTGGTCGAGAGTGAATCCATGGTGTGGGGGTAGTCCCCTCAACTCTGCACTAGAGGATTTCAATTGGTATATCATATGGCATTGTAGAAAATGTTGAGGCTGATCAAAGTTATTTCCTGACTAAGGTTAAACATATAGATAAGAAAAGTTTTGATAAACAATTGGTGAATATTTCTCCATGTATGCTCGCTGGAACAAGATTTTCTCTGCGTGGAGATGTGTTATATTCAATGAAGTTACATCCTATATATGAGACCATCAGAGGTGATGAATGGTCAGATACGGATAATAACGATGATTGAGTCTAGCACACTCACTCAAATTTTAACCTATATGGATGAAAATAGAATAAAGGCGGCCTTAGACCTCGATTCCCAACAAAGAATTAATGTCAAAGCCACTACAATTGAAACTAATAAAATAGAGGAGATTGGTGAGAATCCAATTTTAGAAGGCCATAGGCTTGATAGTATTTATGATGATGATCCTTTGGGATTTAAGAAATATCCATTAGCCTTAAATAAGAGGATACAAGCTCAAGATCCACTGGAAGGTGTTGATTTAGGGGATAAAACAATTAAGAAACCAACTTACATAAGCGCAAAGATTGATCCAAGCCTAAAGCGCCAGTTGGTTGAGTTGCTTAAAGAATTCAAATATTGCTTCACTTGGGATTATAATGAAATGCCAAGACTCAACCAAGATTTAAAGTGTTCGGTCAAGATAATATTGGAATTTCTTCTTTCTTAAACCGACCTTCTATTCGGCTAGTCATTTCAATGATGACAAATATTTCTCTCTCCTTGTCATGATGGATTATATGGGAACTCCCACTTGTCATCATTACTCTGCTTCGGTATAAATTCTTGACTGTTGCAAGCTTATTTTAAAATAAAAATGGAACTTATTCTTTCACTTGGCTTATTTACTAAAGCTAGTAATCATCCTTTCAAGCGTTGTGGACAAGCTTCTACTTTATCCATTGCTCGATTTTTCTACAATCTTAAGCTCTATTATCATTTTCTTTCCCTTTTCATTTTTTTTGCACTTTTATTATGTCTTTAATACGAAGTTATGATCGTTTGGGAGAATGCTCGATTCCCCTTACTGCCTGTGATAGAAATAACATTTGGAATGATTGCATGAGAGAGTGTAAAGGTCAATTGAGTCGGACGGATTTTGAATCGGATTATTAGAGAATTTTATGATGAAATCCTGTCATCCATTAGTAACACTAACTCAGAGTTTTCGTCCTCAGATTCTTTGGACACTCTGATGGAGGCAACATGATCTTTGATAGACAAAGAGATTCTAAGCTACGACCATAGTGTCATTGACGATAGCTACATCTCGAGGCTTCATTCTAATGACCTAATCTACTCCACCGGGAATGAGGAAGACGTTATACTAGAACCTTGTGTGGTTTGGTCAGAGGGTCTGTATTACTCGGCCCAAGGGAGTGTCTTATGAGTACTTCTATTTCTACTCAAGGATAATGGAGGATTTTAAAATTCTTATTATATTTTCCTATTTACTGGTCAGATAGTTCATTGGTGGTCTCCGATTTTGACTATGACAAGTTAAGCGTTCTAGAAATTCGGGCTTTGGCCGTTATGGATGCCTTCCGGGTAGTGAAAGTTAAGGATTTGCTACAGATGACAGAAGACCTGAATAAAATTTTAATTTCTTGGATAATACTCATATGTGTTTTTTTATTCTCTTTTTAATAACCTTATTAACCTTCATATTTCTTGATTTTTGCTAACATGACAATCCTCAAACTTTTTGTTAAATTCAAGCTAGAATGACCTTGAAAGTTAGGGATTTCAACTAGAATGACAAACCTCATGAAATTAGGTTCTCAATTTTAAATTCAAGTTTTTTTAATACCTTCTTAAATATTTGCACAAAAAATTAATGATATATTTATTTTTTAAATTATGTATTATATATTTTATCTCTAAAATTTATCAATGTTTTATGAACCTTATCTCACATTTTTACGATGAAAATTGATGATGTATAAATTTTTTATTGGCATATAGTTTATACTTTTTATTTATAAAGTTTTTTTAAAAAAATCTTATATGATAGTAACTTTTCATATTTTACTAGAGATACGTTTTCTTTTAAATAGAGACATCATAAATTTTAGTACAAAAATATTAATCAAAACTATTTTAATTTAAAATAAATTAATATAGAAGATCAAAATTATAATTAAATCTAAATAAAAAATAATGTAAAACAATAAAAATTAGTCGAACTAAATGTGATGAAATTAGTTCAATTTGGTTTGAGTGAGTGACTATGGCTTAAATGAAATCTTATAAATTATTAACAATGTTAGCTCAACCTCCTTAACCTTAGGGTGGAATGGTTGTATTCCTATATATAACATTTCTCTTTTATCATCCATGAAGATCATGATCCATGTAGAGAGGAAAGAGTTAAAATTGTCTTAACATATTATTTCATACTATATAAATATTATTTTTTTAAAGTGTACACGTCTCAAATGACCTCCATAATATGAGGGGAGGAAGTGCATATACTGTAATAATAAAAGCTTAAAAAAGAAGTTGACTGGAAGTTAATATATTAATCATTCAGAAAAAGAAAACACGGATACACATACACAGTTGGGGAGTGCCACCCCATCCAATAAAAACGAGGAAAGAGATCCGTGATCCCTTTAGAAAAAGACACTTCTTTTTTACTCAAAATAGGACATTAAACAGTGAAATTGAGTTTACAGTACACATTCTACTTCTACTCCAGATTAATACTATCACCAAAAACTCCCCTAAACTCTTTCCTTCTTTTCAATTCAACTAAAAAAAGTAATAATACTCCTTTTTTTTACTCTAGACAGATTCATACATCATGCATCATAATAATAATCAACTGTTCCCATAAACACCATTATAGGAGATTCATATTCATCCATTTCAATTTCTTTGCGGGCTTAATCGATAGTTATGCAAGAACATCAGATATTGTTTACTAAAATGTCGGGACGACTCCGTAGGGGGAATCAATTAAAAGTGATGCAGGGATGGTGAGAGGATCTGCAGGGTTATTATAGAGGCCGTCTATATCCGAGTCAATTTCGGTTCGTTTCGCGAACCGGCCTTTGATTCTAGGCCGGGTTTCTGCATAAGCTTTTCGCGAAGCATAACGAATTGTTTTTTCGAATTTACGGTTCTTCCTCTTCTCTCTGTATCTTAGAACCCTCGCTTCACGATCTATTCCACATAGTTGAGTTGCTCCTTGCACCCCTTGGTTGTTGCTACTAACACCACCTGACACCATTGATTCCGAACCGAAAGTATATGAAAACTCCGATACCACGTTCCCGTCCGGCACCACTCCGACGTCAAGCGAAGAAGAAGAAACCTGCTTATAAAAAAATGAAAAATAGTTGTTAATAAATTTCTTAACGCAGTTAATTACGTTAATTAAGTGATTAATTGGAACTTACGCTTTGGCTGATAGAATGTGATGGATAGTTAAACGAGGATAGCTTCGATCTGCAAAAATCGATGTCGAAGCAAGCTTCTGAGTTATGATGATTCATCATCGGTGCCGGAGTAGGTTTGGTTTGAACCGGAACTACGCTATCGTTTATCGCGTTGCAATTATTGTTCTGGAAGTTGTTAGAGTAATCGAAATCGAGAAACGGATCCATATCGGAGAAGAACATATCTCTGGTTTTGATATCTGGAGTTTCGGTTAGTTTAGATCCGAAATTCGGATTCAGATTCGGAATCAACCACGTAGATGCTTCGGCGTCGTCTTGGCTGAAACCGTCGTCGGTAGGTACGACGAAATTGAAGGAAGCGGCAGCAGCGGCGGAGGATTTCACAACGGATTCGGCAGAGTCGAAGAAAGGCTCGACGGGGACACGCTCGTGGCGGCGGGCGAGTGGATTCGCTGAGTGGATGTCAGAATCGCACGTGACGCAGAGAGCAGCGGCGTCCGCTTTACACGTGACGGAGGCTGGTGCTTGTTCGCAAACTTCGCACATCCACACGCGCTCATGGCGCGTGGAAAGCTTGTTCCCAGAATGAATCCTGGAATCACAGTTGATACATAGAAACGCGGAATCAGAATGGCAAAAAAGCGCGGCAGAAGAAAGCTTGCAAGAATCACATAGCTTAGGTGGCACACTCCATCCGCTTCGAAAACTCTTAAGCCCTCCTCCTCCTGCTCTTTCAATACCCATGCTACTCACACTAATGACAAGACAAGTTCTTTTGTGTTGTTATAAGTTAAGTTATAAACGCGCTTCTGATATTAAGTGCTTATTTGAAGAAAGGAAGAATAGGGAAGTTTGAATGAACAATGTATGAAGTTGGGTGAGGTAGTATGATTTCTTTGGGTGCTGTTTTTCTAATATCTATAGTCAAGTGACTGGTCATAGAAAGGAAATCTAGGTAATAACAAATGAAAACATGACACGTGGGTGTATATTGGCCAAGTAAATGGGTTCGCTGAAAACAACAAATATTAAAATAGATATATATCTATTAGGGAGTAGTAGTTGTCATCGTGTTTTGTCTGTGCCGACGTGGGACCTCAACGGACATTGGATGCAATCAAGCTATGCTATGCTTTTTTATTTATTTATTTTAACTATTGGTATCCGATCCAATGACGGATTAATTCAGTTTGAAGATCCATTTTTTTTTTATATCAATTACGGAAAATCGAACTATACTTATTTTGTTATGCATTATTCATGTAAAAAAAATTATATTGTCAATACATTACAATATGTTACTTTATATATGATTATAGAAAAAATCAAACTTTTTAAAAAAAATCAATAGTTATGATTAACTGACAGTGTAAAATATATTTACATTGACAGTGAATTTCAAAAATTCATTAATTATTCATCTTAATCAAATATAAGGAGATTTGAATCTTAAGAGTTCCAATCCTATTAGATACATTTCGGTAAAATCCAAGATAAAAAAAAACTATTCATCTTAATTTACATTTAATTTTTAAAGATGAGTAGCAATGATAAAGTGTATAAAAAGTACACGAGTATCAAGTTCATCTCTTATCTCGAACTATCAACTATCACAAGTAAAAGAAGAAGAAAAATTAATGACTACCAAATTTTAGTTTTATGGTGTTTGAAAAATAAAATAGGATAATTTCCTCAATTTGTCAATCATATAGACCTAAATATTTAGCCCAAAAAATATCATAGACCTAAATATTTAGCCCAGAAAAAATCATAGACCTAAATATTTAACCAGAAAAAAAAGTGACATGCCAAAATATTTAATAGAAAAATATCATATGCCTAAATACTAACCGGGGAGACAAGGATTGAGAAGAGGCGACACTCTGAAGCTGGCACTAAGAGCTGACAACCGGCTCACATGGGATTAAACCAAACACAAGAGATATTTTTCTCACAAATTAAAATTTTGGTCTTCAATAATTCAAACAATTCATTTGCATACTAAAAGTTTTTGTAAAAATATATTAGTTTTGTAGGATATAGAAAACGTGTAAAAGCATGTGAAAGTAGCATTTAATTTTAAATGAAATATAAAAGCCTTCAACTATGCAATAAAATATTTCGATAACTATTATTGGTATGATATCATCACTTCCTACGTAAGCATGAAGATTAACCTCATTGAAGAGCAAGTGAAAGACAATGTATATTATATGACACCGGATATTTCTATTTCTATCTTTTAAATATGTACAAGTATTTGGTGTCCATCTTGTTTAATATTTTTTTATAAAATTAAACATAACATCAAACATTAAGAAGAAGGGTTAGGAAAAAAATACTCAATCCATTCTTGTTTTTTAAATTTTATACTACATTGATTTTATGAATCGGTAACTCCACCAACATGGAGTCAATAATAGTCGTAGATATGAGTTTGAAGTGTGTAGTGACATTTTTGTGAAAGTCATCAATCATAACGCCTTCACCTAGAAGTCGTGTCATCTGGGCGATGATCAAGAGATCTGCCCAGAAGTAACTCTGATGTGTTAGTCAAGAAATAAAAAGTCACCATTAACTCCTGAAATATAGATGGTAAATAACTTCTTCTAGGAGGGAGGGAGTGGTTGACACCACTAAGGGTGACTCAAACTCTATGTCTTAGTGATCTTTATACATACATCTCCCCTCAAGGGCATAATGGACAAAACCTAAGTGATACACATTCTCTACACCCTAAAGAGCACAATGCTCACTAAAGTCTTAACACACGATTGTCTATAACTATATGCTTGCTACCAAGCATCACCGATCATCATTAGAGTCTCTCACCTCACGTGAGTAGGTCTCATAAATTACCTCAAAACACTATCGTACATGGTTTCTCGCCGTCATGGGCAAATCCTAATCACCATATCGTGTTATAAACCTACTAAAACCGCTAAGTCTCTCTGCCCTTCTATGGGGACTATGTACACCTGTACTTTTTGACAATGGCTCCCACTGTGGGACCCCGGTAAAACTAACATGGCGCACACTTTCTTCATCATTGTCACCTCTCTCACTAGTACCATTCACTCATATACTTAGCCACCTTCAGATATGGTTAATAGGAGAGCTTCATCCCCTACGCCGGAACGCGCTATCGGTAGCGGTGATGTCGACGCTCTTGCGGAGATGTGTGTCGTCGTGAATGAATTACACTGTCATAACCAGATATTGGAAGAAGACGTCCACAACATTTGACAGCGCCAACAATATTCCAACCCTCCGAAGGAGATGGAATTGTTGAACCCCGAACCACTCTCCAACGGGAAATGAGGGGCGCTTGTCCTAGAGGGTTTCAAACCCCCTCCTTGGTCATGTTTGATGGGTGCGGAGATCCCTACGAGCATGTTGCCTTTATCAATACACACATGTCCATCATATGAGTGTTTACCTTGAAAAATGGTAAACAACCGCTGATCTTCCAAATTTCTAAATTTGGTCACTCACAGGATCGGTCAAATTGATCCTAGGACATGTGCTAAATTTCTCGTAAACGTAACGTTAATAAATGATCGAACTAAACGTCAAATCAAAGCGTTAAATAAAAATTAAAGACAAAAGAGTGACTTGAACAAAAGAACAATCTTAAATCAACATTTAGAACTATTAAAGAAGAAGTAAACGACGGGAATTGTAAAAGGGTTGAAAATAATTAAAAAGGTTGATAAGTGTTGGAATCTTTAAAACTGTAAGGTAAAAGTTCAAAGTAAGGAAAGGAACTAAGAGTCTTTAAACTTGTAAATGAAGAAGTAAGAAATAAAGTGTTTGAGAGTAAAGAACAAGGAAAGATGTTTCTGAAAAGAAAGTAAAGATAATTTTATAATGCTTTGAAATGATTAAGCAATGGTGTAGACAACGTACATTCTGCGTTTTACAGTTCTTCTTCACACGAATACTTAGTAAATTTGCAGGTTTTTGTACACAATTTGACACACACTTTTCTAACTCTAAGACCCTATATTTATACTGGATCAAAATAACCGCTCTGATGGTTCTTCAATCACGTCAATACATGTGGCATCCTGCATGCGTATATTCGCTCACTCTGCTTCCACGTGTATCCTCGCGGTTTCTAACGAAGGTAATCTTCCCTCTTTTATTTAAATTTCAAATCTTTGATCGAAACCGTTTTCTAAATGCTCCTTAAGGAACTGCTCCGAAACTTCAGCTATAAGCTTGATCTTTATCCAATCAGCTAAGTCAGTCTACCCTCAGCTGATCGAATCACCTCTTAGTCGAAACTAGTTGTACATGCTTTTCCAATTTTGGTAATTTGAAGTGGGCGTTGAAAATTTGAGCTAACAGATTGCCCCCCAAAAAATGTCATTTTCGACACAAGAGAGAGAAAGACATTTTTTGAGACCTTACTTCGACGCCTCAATGGCTGATACTACCACGTGTCTCAATATTGGTAAAACCTTTTTAGTTTCTCCATTTGTCTGGTGACGTCAACATCATCATTGTTTTTCCTACCCATGTCTTTTCAGCCCACAACGGAATCTTTTTCACTCATCATGTTTCCTAGCTTCTAGGAAATCATGGTTATAACATTAATTGCCATTTTCACTACACTGTCCAAGGGATACACATGTGCCATTAACTTGTCTACCATTTAATGTTAATTTGAAACGTCTCCCTGTAGGCCTATAAAACCCAATTACTTACCCATTTTAGAACTTTCTCACATTCTCTGAATTTTCAAGCGTTCAAACCTTCCTTTCTTCCAATCCCTTCTAACTGAAACCCAGACTTCGCTTTTTTCAAACCTTAACGATGGATGCTTCAAACAAACCTCTCAAGGGAACAAAAGTTTCTTTCAAAACTACTGCCAATAGGTCCAAAGCTCCAAAAAAAATTTATGAACTTCCGCCATTTGCTATTTTATCCGCCCCCCTTGCAGTTGGTAATCGTCAGTACCTACCAGAACCTCAGAGGAACAGCGCCAGATTTATGCTTCTCAGGTACTAATTCTTGTTTCTGTCTCTAATAAAACTTATGCCTTATCTGGACCTCTAGCAGATTTAGACACTGATACCAGCAAGCTTAGAGAGTTTTGTCCGTCTTACCATAAATGCAAACCCATAGGACAGGCTAGAAATCCTAGGATTTCTTCTTCCGAAAACACCCCGGCTAAAAATGCTTAGATTTGAGGTTTATGAATAATGGTTGTAGAGCCTTTCGTGCCACCCCAACTTTCAAAGATCCCACTTATTACTCCAATTGGTTAAACAAAATAGAGAAACAAAAATCTCAGGCTTGGAAAGATATAGGGATATATGACCTTATTATGCTGTCGAAATTGGACTTGGATTATAGTAACCCTATGTTAGTTTCTTTGTTGTACTTATGGGACAACACACACTATACCTTCCACCTTCCTTGTAGAATGGTCACACCCACTCTTTTCGACATGGCCACTATCACAGGGCTGAAACCCACTGGCTACACCTATGATCCTGATGTTGACTCCATAGATACCATTGCCTTTTCGACTACAAGAGCAGCATATTCAACACATATATCCCACTATCATGATAAAGACACCGAAACTGTCTCTGGCGTGAAGCATATAGCTTTTCTGGCTCTATGGTTGTCACACTCCGTATTTTGCTCGAAATCATTACAAGTGGCCAAGAAATATCTCACCCTGGCTAACCAACTGCATGCGGGGCATGATGTCTTCTTAAGTGAGATGATTTTGGCTAGCATGTACGAATCCTTGAGCGACGGAGTGGCTCAGCTAAAGAATCTGGAGGACAAAGGGAATCTTTTGTTGTCTGGCCCCTTTTGGTTATTACAACTTTGGCTCAATGCCACGTTCGAGGCCAATCTGCCAAACAAGGGCCTCATCGACGAAGATGCTGAAGGAATCCGGCATAGGAGGGTCGAAGGACCGAGGTTAGCTCAACTAACCCCTAGGGACGAAGGACAAGCTCTTCAACCAACCTTCATGAGTTACATCATGATGTTCGCTAAACGTCATAATTTTACTTCGAGTATGGCTCCCTTCGCTCTCAGGAAAGTTGGCCCTAGGTGGTTTACCAGGACTTTTCCTTCTTCATCTAAAAAGCAAGGGACAGAATCCTTGCTGATTTGGGAAGCCTTCTTGACGCCTCGGATCCTTACCCTTCGATTTAACCCTTTGAAAGTCCAGGTCACATTGATAACTTACCAGCCCAACCTTGTTGCTCGACAATTTGGGTTGGTCCAGGTTCTCCCGAAGTGCCTATACGACAAGAAGAGTAGCCTTCTCCTTCATAATGTCGTTCATACTAAAACCATGGCTTTCAAACAAATACCCAAGTATACTGGCAGGACCCAGTTGACTCCATTTCATTTCGAGCCTAGCTTCCTTTGTAGTCGAGAATTTGGGAAATGGTGGGCTAAGTATTACATCGAGGAATTCTGCGATGTTACTTCCTTTATTCAATTGTTTAACACAGCTTTTCTCCTTGTGCAGGAAAAGACCAAGAAAGGTACTTATACTCTTATAAAAGAAATTCAAGCTTTTCAAAACTACTTTGAAACTGCCTATCGACCTGATGATCTTAGTCACACCCTCTTTTGTCACGAATTTCCACATCAAACTCTTGGAGGAGTAAGATCCATCTCAATAGTCTTGGCTTAGAGTCCTGATTAGCAAATAAATACTTCAAAGCAACATGGTCAGTATAAACAATGACTCTAGAACCCAACAGATATTGCCTGAATTTATCGAAGGCATAGACCACCGCTAGCAACTCCTTCTCGGTAGTCGCATAGTTCATCTGTGCAGGGTTCAAAACGTGACTAGCATAATATATGACATGCAACAGTTTATCTCTACGTTGCCCAAGAACTGCTCCCACTGCAATGTCACTCGCATCACACATGATCTCAAAAGGTAGAGACCAATCTGGGGCAATGATAATTGGTGCCGTCACCAATTTATTTTTTATCGTTTCAAATGCAACGACACACTCTTTATCAAAAATGAAAACCTTGTCCTTAACCAACAGGGTAGTTAAAGGTTTAGCTATCTTAGAAAAGTCTCTTATGAACCTGCAGTAGAAACCCGCATGCCCTAAGAAACTTCTTATACCTTTTTCGTTTATTGGAGGGGGCGGCTTTGCTATTACCTCGATCTTGGATTGGTCCACTTCTATTCCCTTGTGGGAAATTTTGTGACCCAAGACTATGCCTTCTCGCACCATGAAATGACACTTCTCCCAGTTGAGAATCAAATTGGTTTGTTGGCATCTTTCTAAGACAAGGGAGAGGTTAGTCAAACAATTATCAAAAGAGAAATCAAATACCGAGAAGTCATCCATGAAGACCTCCATATGCTTTTCAAGCATGTCAGCAAAAATGGAAGTCATGCATCTTTGAAATGTGGCTGGCGCATTACATAACATAAATGGCATTCTTCTGTAAGCAAAAATACCATAGGGGCATGTAAAAGTTGTCTTCTCTTGATCTTCTGGTGCAATCCCTATCTGATTATATCCAGAGTAGCCATCAAGGAAACAATAGTAGTCATGACCAGCCAACCTTTGCAACATCTGATCGATGAATGGTAAAGGAAAGTGATCCTTTCTTGTTGCCAAATTCAACCTTCTGTAATCGATGCAAATACGCCACCTCGTGACTGTCCTTGTAGGGAGTAACTCATTTTTCTCATTCTTTATCACGGTAGTTCCTCCTTTCTTTGGAACCACATGAACAGGACTTACACAAGAGCTATCAAATATGGGATAAATTAACCCCGCATTTAATAGTTTAACAACCTCTTTCCTAACCACTTCTTTCATTGTGGGATTTAGTCTTCTTTGGGGTTGCACCACTGGTTTGTGACCATCCTCCATGAGAATTTTATGCATACATACCGTAGGGCTAATCCCCTTCAAGTCTTCTATCACCCATCCCATTTCACTTTTGTGCTTCTTCAGAACCTTGACGAGCTTGTCCTCTTAGGAAACTTCTAGATTAGAGCTTATTATAGCCGGGCATCTCCTTTCAGAATCTAGAAAAACATACTTGAGATTTTCAGGCAGTTGTTTCAGCTCATCTACTTTCTTGGTCTCATCTTTCTTTTCCTCAAACTGAGGTTCCCTCAAGTTTTCCCACCGGAGTGATCGTGATCCCTTAAAGGGTGGTTGTGTTTCCATCATAGCTAACACTTCCATCTCCTTTTCATCAGCTTCTTGAGTGTCTTCAGAAATTGATAGACTTAGAACTCTCTCCAAGGGAAATTTTGGTTCACCTAAAGGATTTTCTTGCAGAACCACTTGATTAATCACCTCTATGTGTTGACTGGTGGCCACATCATCTTTGTATCTCATGGTGTTTCGCACATCAATTTTCAACTCTTCATCGTAAACTTTTAGAGGCATGGTGCCCTCTTCTATTTCTATCAAACATCTTCCTGTCTCCAAAAATGGTCTACCAAGAATGAGTGGTATCTCTTCATTTTCCGGCATTTCTAAGATGACAAAGTCCACCGGAAATACAAACTTATCAATTTTCACAAGAATATCTTCCACTACTCCATAGGGTCTCTTCACAGAGTGGTCAGCAAATTGAAGTGTCATTCTGGTATCTTGCATTTTTCCGATCCCCAACCTCTTGTAAATGGATAACAGAATGAGACTCACACTTTCCCCTAAGTCTATAAGGGCCTTTTTGAAAGACCTATCCCCAATAGTGCAAGGGATAGTTACCGAGCCTCAATCTTTCTTCTTCACCGGAATCTTCATACCCTGTAAAATTGCACTACAAGTTTCGGTTAGTACAATAGGGTCAGTGTCGGTGCTCCTCTTTTTTGAAATAATATCCTTCATAAATTTGGCATAAAAGGGCATTTGTTCAAATGCCTCCAAGAACGGAATGTTAATCTCAAGCTTTTTGAACATCTCCAAGAATTTCTCGAAGTTCTTCTCATGTTGCTCTTTCTTCTTATTTCTTGTGGGGAAAGGGAGTTTGACAACCGACTTTGATTCACTAACTTTTTCTTTAACCACCAGTTTAGGCACCACCACCTCTTCACTCACAACCTCATTTTCTTTTATTTCCAACTCAACTTCAAGCAATTGGTCTTCTTGGTCGTCATCTTTCTCAGGGACTTCTTTCGATTTACCACTCCTTGTGGTTACAACACTCATATTATTATGCTCTTGTGGATTTGTAACTGTAGCACTCGGTAATGCACCCGGTGTTTGAGAACCCGCGAGTTGTTGAGCAATCTGACTCATTTGCACTTCCAGATTTTTTATCGAAGCACCGGTATTTCTTAGATTACTTCTAGTCTCCTCTTGAAATTGGGAACTTTAAGCTGCCATTTTTTCAATGGCAATTTCCCAATCTGCTTTTCTTGGTACCTGTTGTTGAAATTGTTGTTGGGATTGGTGAAACTGTTGCTGGTACGGTTGTTGTTGTTGTGGTCGATACTGTTGTTGTGGTTGGCTTTGATATTGATTGGGCGCTCGCTTCTGAACATTTCCTTGTTGGTCCTTCCAGGAGAAATTTGGATGATTTCTCCATCCAGGATTATATGTATTGGAGTAAGGGTTGTTTTGCTTCAGAAAATTAATCTCTTCTACCTATTGTGCAGTTGCCACACAATGCATGGCGAAGTGAGGCCCCCCACAAATTTCACAACTAACCGCTTGAATTGGTTGAACCAGTTGAACTTGTGCCACCGTTTGAGTGTCAAGAGCCATTTTTTTTATTCTTCGCTCTACTTCAGCTGCTATTTGGTCTTCCATCTTCACAACTTGATTTGCTAGCTTGAGATCAATGATACCTTCAGGTTGACTTACACTGCGGTCATAGAGCTCCAAATGCTCATTTGCTGCAATGGCTTCGATGATTTTCTTTATTCCAGTGGCTGTTGTAAAATTTGTTGAGCCACCGGCAACCGTGTCTATGAGTTGCTTAGTCTTCATTCTAAGGTCATTCACAAAGTTTTGCATCTGTTCAGTTGCATCCATGTTATGAGTAGGACACGCAACCAACAATCGCTTGAACCTCCTGTAAGCGTCTCCGAGTGACTCTCCTTCCTTCTGTTTGAAATTAACTATGTCATATCTCTTACGGATATAAACAGAGGCAGGGAAGTACTCATTCAAAAGTATATATATATATATATATATATATATATAATTATATATATATAATATATATATATAATATATATATATTATATATATATATATATATATATAATATATATATATATTATATATATATATATATATAACTTAAACGGTAGATGAAGAAGAACAATGTTTATGCTACTCCTTTTTTATTTTTCTCTTTTTTTTTCTATTGTTTTCTTTTATTTTTGAATCTAAGGGATTTATGTGAGGTTGAGGTTTTATGATACAATAAGAGAGTGAATCTTATGATACAGTAAGAGAGTGAATCTTATGATACACTTAGAGAGTAAATAAATTTAGAAAGAAAACTCACCGAAAGAATAGAGTAACGATCTTCTTTTGCTATTTGAAGCAAAACAACTTTTTGTCTCTTTGTTATATCTTCACGGATTCAATTCGGAAAATGGAAAGAGATGTCCTAGGACTGGGCGAGCAGCGACTGCGTTTTTTCTTTTATTTTATTCACAAGTTAACATATATACTGTGTTTTAGGGTTAAGAATTTATTTAAACCCAAAATGCCCTTGGATATTTTAAAAGACCAAAATGAATTAAAAAAAATTCAGTAAATAATATTTAAATATTTTAAGATAAAAAAAAGAAAATAAAAGTAAAATGAAAATATAACTAATTATAAGTATCTTTTCTAAACATTTTAATGATAAAAAAACAATAATAAAAGAATTTAAAATAAAATAAAATAAATCGGGTGTAAAAATGTCTGAAAAGTTAAACTGAATGCACCAAAATGATCAGCATGAAATAAACTTCTCGGAAACATACAAGTTTTGATCAAATTTTAAAATAAAAATCGACCGGTTAAAAGGCTCAAGCGGATAAAAATGTGAATGAAAAAGTAGTCGAAAAAATAAAATGAGCACATCGGATTAAGCTACCCGAACCATAGATTAAGATAACTGACGTCTACAAGCTTAATTTTGAAAATTTTCGCCCGCTAATCCGACGTACAGTTGAGAAATGGTTCGACTGGTCTGCCTGTAGATCCGAAAAATTATTTCGAGCAATAAGTGTTATGTGAAACAAAATGCATGTTGTGACGAGTAAAAAATGCAAACATCTTGTAAATTAACTAAATTGCTTACTAAATAACCGTGAACAGACAATCAGATGCAAATGAGTCGCTCTTGGACCATTTACCTCTGATTCTCAATCACAAACAAAGCTTAAGAAAGATTTAGATAACGGTAATACCCTTCATTGTCACCCTCCGACCCTCTAAAAACATGATGCAATGGAACGAACGATGCATTGAGATTGAGAAATCAGATCTTTCGATTTCTTAGTCAATAAATGACTGAATGAACGTCATCAAGGTCAGATAAAATGCCATAACTCTTGATTTTTCATCTAAACCCTAATGAGCGCTTTTGACTGATGAAATGCACGACAAAATGGATCAATGCATGCTACGATGATGCAAGTGAAAAAATTTAGGGTATGACAGTTTGTCCGACCTAAACCTTAACCATAGATCAAAATTCCATTTATCCGATAAAATAAAGCATTAAGAACTTTGTATAATAATTTGATTTAAGAACAACGCTGATGATCATAAAAACATAGAAATATTGTTCATACAGTAACAATTCAGGGACACCCCCTAGAATTGGGAAGGTTAGCTTCTCATAGTATTCAAAGAAAGCAAATTACAAAATAGAGACATTACAATTCTTTGGTGATGAAGGTTGATCTTCAATCTCTTCTGATCTTGAAAACCTCCTCTTCTCCAAACACCTTGAAAGCTCTCTTCTCTTTTCTATCTATTCTTCGTATGATCCAAAAGTCTCTTTTCTCTTTTCCAATAGCAGACTAAATAGTTCCAAATCATCTAAAAACATCGTGAAATACCAAGACTGCCCTCCGGACTTACAAAGAGACCAAAACAATAAAAATCAGCAAACGGGGCGAATTGGCCAACACGGGCCGTGTTAGCTGACACGGGCGCCCGTGTTGGCTCTCTGTCAACTTATTTCCTTCAACCTTTGCTGGCACGGACCGTGTCAGCTGACACGGGCACCCGTGTCAGCCCCCTGTTTTCTTGCTTCCTTGATCTCCACTCTGCACAGGCTGACACGGGTCGTGCCAGCTGACACAGGCACCCGTGTCAACACCCTATTTTTTCCTTATTTCGCTTTGCACACTGTCTTTGACTCCCGCTCTTCCCTTACGCATCTTTAGGGCTTATTGTTGGACCTAGAAACCAAATAGAACTACCACGGAAACGCATAAAATGTGACAAAAAGAGATGAACCACTAATACAACATAAAACAAGAAGGACATTATGAAATGCGATAAAACTTAAGAAATCAATTAAAAGAAAGAACAAAGTGTTACCGACTCTTGCAGATTCATGTTGGACGGATGATGAAAACTAAGTGCAAATGGTGATTGATCAACCTTCTTAGGCATAAGGAAGATTTGCATTCAGTAATTTGCAATAGAGAAAATCAGACCCTTCACAGGTTGGAATCTGCCAGCATATGAAAGCAGCCTATTGCTCCAATGATTAAACCGGACAAGCATATTCTCGATCAATTGTTGATATTGAGAAATCAAAAGCTTTCTACTAGCCAGAGGGACCCCTAAGTACTTTAAGGGCATTGTACAAATAGCAAACCCAATCTCTTGCTGTATAATCTTACAAGTATCCCCGTCGACCCCTCCAAAGTAAATTTTACTCTTAAACATACTCACATTAAAACCAGTGGTTGTAGATAAGTTTTTTACCTTGTCCATGATCAATTTCATAGAGCATAAATCCCCTCTCACAAATGATAAAATATCATCAGCAAATAAAAATACTAATAATTTTCAACTTCTCGCATTTAGGATAAAAATTAAAGTTCGGGATCATGCTAAGGCTCTTCAAGGTTTTGCGCAGGTACTCCATAATGAGAACAAATAAGAGGAGGGAAATGGGGTCGCCTTGCCACAAACCTCTCTTGTTCAGGTACTCTATACGAGACTGTTGTAACACAAGTCAAAATCTAATTAATGAAAATCTGAGAAAAACCAAGTTCAGACATAATGTGTGTAAGGGTTGTCGACTCCACCGACATAATGTGGATGTCCATTTGAACCACGCACCTAAGAGATATGTTTTTCATGCCATAGCCTCTGACCGACTCTTGAGCCATAATAATGTTATCATGAATAATTCTCCCAGGAATAAAATTCGATTGATTGTCATCAATGATAATACTTATCACTTCTCCTAATCTAGTTGTGAGGATCTTTAATAAATAATACAACAAGAAAAATTTAATAAACCACTGTAGCAATTCTAACGTAGGATGTGTGGGATAACTTCAGTAATATGTGTTCAGTAATATGTGTTAGTTGAATTAAATATTATTATTTTATAATTTAATATTGACGCCAATATTTATTTATATTTATATATTATTTAATATATTTGTTGATATTATAAATTAAATTTTTTTTAAAAAAATTTAGTTTAATGGTAGAATAGTTTAGCTCTTTAAATTTTTAAAATATTATATTAATATAACATTCATCTATATATAAACTTAAACAACAGAAATATAATATTGTGGTGCACACTTTTTTAAAAAGAATTAAATTATTTGATATTTTTGTAAGTTTAATAGAATAAATTGTAATTTAAAAATTTTAAGAGTTAAATATATTTTTGATCTCTCGTATATTCATTTTTTTTTGGTTTTATGTTTGAAAAGTGATATATTTATTATAATTATTCTTAAATATGTTTTTGGCATTTTAAATCTGAAAAATTAAATTTTAGATTTTAGAATTTTCAGAAAAAATCTCCAACACTTATTGTGAGGCTTACTTTTGCAAATGTTTTAAACTAAATAAATCTAGCTATGAAATAAATTTCATATCTTTAAGAGTAGAGATGTTTGTGGTGCTAGTAAGATTCAACGAGCATCTCATGCACCTAAAGTACATTTTTTTTTTCTCTTGTATCCTTAAGTCATCTTCCTTATTATGGTTCTCACATCTACCAAAGATTTCCATTAAGTCATGGAAACAATTGGCTGAGATGTTTGTGTACATATTCACTATAAATTGAATAACCTAGAAGAGCTTAATATTTTTCATCGAATTCAAAAACATGTAAGAATAATCTCTTAGTTCATTCATGGCTAGTTTCAATGATGAGATGTCTCATATCAATAACATGAATCCGACTTTGGCTTTTCACTAACTGGTGATAGGTCTCAAACGAATTCTATTTTCTAACTCCCTAGCACGTATACAATCTTAAACTCTAGACGAGCTCAGACAAAAAGGGAAATATATTACATAGTTATGGAAACGATAGATGTAGTAACTAGAATGGACTACAAGATATCTCTCAACAATGATTGACACTGAGGTGGAGGATGGAACAATTGAGAAAGTGATAGAAATATCTTCTGATATGCTTACTAGTGTGTTGCATAGAAGTTGTATCACGTAAGTTATTTCTAGATATATCTCAAAACCATTTCTCAAGAATAAACTTCTATACATTTATTTATTGGTCACCAAATGATAACAACCGAGTCTTTTTAACATACGATCAAAGTGTTTGATTGTAGTTTTGAGTTTACCTTGATTGAGTAGATTTTCAGCAGAGAGTAATGTTGAAAGCATTAATCTGAGGTTGACATGGTTATATCTTCCTGAATTGCGCTTAGATGATACTTTAACAAATGTTTAATGACCATCGTGTCGAATGAAATATCTTTTAAATTTATTTTAAGTTTGGATGATCATTTGTTAAAAGTATATTTTTATGCTCTTTTTAGAATATTGATTACTTAAAATATTTTAAATATATTTCTACACGTGTAACATATGTCTGAATAAAAGTATTATTTTACATCTTATTGCGATACAAATAAAAATTATATGGATTGTTCTTTAAACCAACTATGGATCAACAATCATGTTGGAATAGTCATCTATCTTGGAATAAAGGAACTACGATGATAGGTTATAAGTAAATTTGTTTTGTTTCTAGTTATTATTGTGGAAAATAGATTAATATAGTCTTAATATTTTTTAGTCTTGTAAATACTCATTTTGCAACCCAAAGAGATAATTGAATAGTCTGACGAACATATAATTCTATTTATCTAAACTATAAGACATAATTAGGTGAAGTCGTCAATGTAGTTATGTTTTATTTATGAAATTATGTGCTTGCAGATACACTCATTTGAAGATGATCTTAGTGGCGGATAATCTTTGGTGGTTTTGATGCTGACAACACCTAATGAGACGTAGTGTTCGGTGGAGTCCTTGAGGATCTTTGATCTTAGAACCTATGATGATGATGGTGTCTATCACATAAGTCTTATCAAGCCTTATTAGATAGAAGTCAAGTCTCATATGAAGTGTTATATCAATGATGAATCAAACAACGGTCAAGTCTCATATGAAGTGTTATATCAATGATGAATCAAACAACGACCATAAAGCTTCAAGGTGTGTGTGTGTGTATGTATGCGTGATTATTGTATTGTAAAAGTATAAGAGTGTCTCTCAAGATACTAAGGAAACTCTCTCTCTCTCTCTCTCTCTCTCTCTCTCTCTCTCTCTCTCTCTCTCTCTCTCTCTCTCTCTCTCTCTCTCTCTCTCTCTCTCTCTCTCTCTCTCTCTCTCTCTCTCTAAATATATATCACATACACACACATTCACACACACACACACACAAATGCTTTTGAAGCCTCTCTCATTTTATAAAATCAACTAAAAATATTTTATGCATATACCTAATTTATTACTAGTTTGTTAAACCTTTAGTATTATTATTTACACTAGATAATCAATTACTCCCCCTGTCTCATAAAATATGTCTTATTTGAACAATTCACGGTTCTTAAGAAAATGATTGAATGTGTTGGTTTTGAGGATAAAACTAATAACATTTACTAGAATACCCCTATTAGTTATAGTTAAAAGAGTAGTTGGATAAAGTAAAAGTTAAAAAATAAGGGTATGATAGTGGAAAAATAATAATAATTGCTGCATTGATATTTTAAAAGGACAATTATTTTGAGACAGAGAAAAATTGCAAATGAGACACTTTTTATGAGACGGAGGGAGTAACACACTAGGGTCAATTGATTATTTATTTTGTAACATCTCATAATCATTTAAGAGAGATTCTAATCGATTAGTGATAACAAATTTGAAAACCTTCCATATTTAGCCTACATAATTGATTAAACCTAGGTTATAATCATTTATGAGCATGAAAGTAATCATTTATTGTTTTCTTTTTTGAGCTATATTTTCTCATATAAATATAGGGCTTCTCCACATTTCAAATCACACCAGAATTTAGATTTCTACTATTCTTTTATAATTTTATACTCTTTCACTTCCTTTTTATATTTTTTAACTAAAGTCGTCTTAATGTCTTATGAACTAAAACTACTTGTGAGAGTTTGCTTGTACTGGTGTTCATGCTTAAGTGCTCTTCATCAAGAGTGTGATTCACGTGTTTGAGTTGTTTGGTTCTTGAGATCTTCCTGGTAAAATTTCTCTTTGTTTCTTGAGATTGTCCTGGTAAAATCTATGTTTGATTCTTGAGATTTTCCTAGTAGAATATTTGTTTTGTTCTTGAGATTCACCCGTCAAAATCTCTATGTAGTTTGTGAGTTGAGTTTTCAAAAGCCCTGTTTGGTTTATCAGCCTATATAAAATCCCTCGTCTGTTGTAATAAGGTATCTGGGCATATCCTTAAAAGTCTTATACATTTTATCATTGAAACTCTCAAGAAGAAATTTTTTGGGAGAGGAGTAGGTCAAGTGGTAGGTCAAACCTCTATAAATCTTGATGGAACCTCCCTATCCATATCTTTTTAACTTTCATTGTTTATTTTATTACCTCTCTAAATCTTTCTTTCTATTTTTCACTACTTTATCTCTACACTAACATAAAAATATTCAAAGTAAAAGAATTTTTAAATTAATCACAATTTGTGAATATCACAATTCACCCACCTCTCCCTCTTATGTTTGTGTAAGACCCTAATTTTGACCCTAAGATCCCTCATGGCATCATGTTATTGCACAAGTGCATTGCCTCAAGAATCATAGTATGGTTGGCTCATTGACCTTAGGGTTGGGACTTGTTTGAGTGTTTTGAGACCACCAAGCATGCTTGTATTGTATATTGTTGCTTTCATTATTTTGATTACTAACCAAAAGCACAAAAATATGTCACTAACTCTTGTTGTTTTGAAGCTCAAGTGATCATGTGCTCCACAATGCTCCTAGGATGCTCCCAAGCCCAATGAAATGGTTAGATGAAGATGAGAAAAAGCATGACAATGGTCCACAAAGTTCCTAATCATCATATATGTCTTCCAAGTATCTCAATTTGATAATTTGATCAAGATAACACAAGGGGCTTGAAGATTGTTTCCCAAGGAAACTCTAATTCCACTATGCTTTGATTGTGCCTTGTCCATGAAGCAATCTTAACCTATGATCAAATTTAATCAAGGGAATTTCTTTTATTCATAATTTTATGCATATATGAGCCTATTTGAGGCCCCTTAATCATTTATTCATCAAGATTGGAAGTTTGGCCTTGAAAAGTTGACCAGTCAAGTCATCTGACTAAACTGAGGTCCATTGAGATACAACTTTTGATGTGTTTGTCAAATGAAGATGACCCAAAGATACAAAATGTTCCTAATCACAATATTAACAACTTTCATGTTCATAAAAAATATATTTGAAACTTTTAAGGTCATCATTCATTTCAAAACATTATAGGTCATTTTGACTGAAACCGTAATTTTGGGTCAACTTAACAAGGGCATAACTTCCTTAATTTTTATTATTTTGAGGTGATACCAAATACATTGGAAATATTGAGATGTATAATTAAAATTTTATGTTGGAAACAATTTCATAATCCTAAAAGAAATACATGTGATAATGCAAAATATTATAGGTCATCTTGGACCTAATTCATTGAATTTGAAAAAGTACCCAACTTCAAATACCCATAACTTTGTCTTGGAAAATCCAAATGATGCAAACTTTGGGTCTAAATTGATCATCTTGAAAACATATACAACTTTTATGTTGGATGTTTTTCCATTTGAAGCTTGAATCATGAAAAGAAAGGGGTTTGATTAAGCTTGCTTTTGGTGAAATTTTTCAAAATGATTTGAACATGTTTCGTACTTGGATTTTCCCAGCCAGTTTTGATCAATTTCCAAATGCCAAAATAATTTTTGCCAAACATGACTTTTGTTCCTTATTTAAAGGGATTTCCAACCATTACTCACATTATTTATTTGGACCTACCATTTGTGAGTTTCAAAATTCTTTTCATATATGTGCATTTTGGTATTTTATGATGAAACTTGAGTATACAAGGTTGTTCAGTCCAATGCACATGACCATTTGCCCTTTACTTGATCTCAGCAAGCTTTTGCATTCATCATTGGGCCTCCCACACGCCTGTACAGGCCCATGCAATGCAAGTTCAAATTGCCATGCACATGAAAGAAGTGTGATCAGCTGATGCATTCACCTATAAATAACCACTTCCTCTCATTCATTTGGTAACCTTTTGGAGATCCAAATTGCTGCAGAAGTGAAACCACAGCCATACCAAAGGAATTATTCAAAAATTGTTCTTACTTTCGAGCTTGAAATTCAGCATCATTAGCTGACTTTTAAAGCCTAATTCCTTAGCCTAGCACTTCCATTACACTCAAGGATCAAATAGGAGCAAGGATCTTGAAGGATTCGTGGCCAGAAGTTCTTCAATTCAAAGGTTATTTCTCAAACTTTTTGGATCTAGAACTCTTAATTCAATGTAGCATCCTTGTGTTTCTGTGGTTTTCTGAAGTCCTCACACTTGAGGCAAGCCATTGGTGCTTTCAATTCTTCATTTCATGAACTTTCAGTTTGAACACCATGATCTTCTCCTTCACATTTCTCTCAATATAGGAAGAGTGAGGAAGATCCATTGGTACAGTGATGATCTCCATCACACGAGCTTCATTTCCATGTCCTTACTTTCCATTTTCATTGAAATTAATTTTTTTGCAAGTGTGGCCGGATTCTGTTGCTTCGCCGAAGAAGACGGTGGTTTCCACCACCACCACCACGTGTCTTACTCCTTGGCCATTGGATCTTCATTTCAGGATCTAATCGTGTGCATCCATTTTGAATACTTCATTTAATGCCTTGTGTAGCGCGTTTGACTCATGTGTATCATGCGCCATCAGATCTGGATCATCTATTGATGCCACGTCAATTAATGAGTTCATCACGTGGCTGTGGTTTTTTCGTTTATTCCATTTTTCATTTTATTTTCAGTTAATTCATTTTATTTTCAAAAATTCGTGAAAAATTCATTTGATGTCATAAAAATATGAGACCAATTCCAAAAAATTTCTTGAAAAATCTAGTTTCATATTATGATTTTTAATCATTTTTGTGACGTCATTTGATATTTTTTATGGATTATTTGATTTTTAATGGTTTTAATTCATTTTAAAATACTTTCTGACTTTTGAAAAATACAAAAATATTTTCATAGCATTTATGGATCATGATAAGTCAATGAAAAATAGTCTCAACAATTTCTTGATTGTTTTAAGATTATTTGAGATTTTAATTCATATTATGTTATTTTTAATTGTTTTTAATTGTTTTTAATTGCTTTCTGATTTCAAAAATTGGTGAGAAAATTAGTCAAAGTTTGTTTGACTATGTTGAACCTATGAGAATTTAATTGGACTCATTGAAGTTGTTTTGAATTGAATTTGAGGTTTGACCTTATTTGTTTATTTTTTATTTGCATTTTATTTTAATTAAAAAAAATACCAAAAAATATGGTTGACCTCTTGACTTGCTATCTTTATTTCTCTTCTATTTGGTGTTGGTTGATGTTGATTTGATTCACATTTGATCAATCGGATTTGGTTATGGTATTCTTTTTCCCTCCCTTTCATCTTCATCCCTTTCTTTCCATCAATGGCCAATGAGTTAAAGTCTTGAAGTTGGTCTTGACAAATGAGAAGTTTAACCTTCTTTGATCCAAGCCAAACTCAATTTGATCCATGATCAAGTGAGTTGTTTTGTGTCCAAGATAGGTTGCTTCTTGGTCAAGCAAATAACTAAAAGTCAATACAAGGCCCTTCCTCTTTTGTTTGGCATGGCAAGTTTATGGAGCTTGGCTTACTAGTCATGATCTCTAACTTGTGTTCTTTGCCTATATTTTTATTGATCGGCCTCAAATAGGTGTGACTACTACGTTAGTCCACTTACGATTGCTTAACATAGCGCTACATTGTCTTATGACAAGCTAACATAACTTTACTAACTACTAATTTTAATTCGAGCATTTAATTTCTTGTCATTTACTTTTAATGTCATTTATTTCTTGCTCATTATTCATATTGATTTTCACTTTGCTCACTTGAGCACATATTTTATGTTTATGTCATTTTTCTTTTGCTCATTTGAGCCCATTATTGTATATAAATATATTGCTATCTTGTGTTTGCTTTGTGTTTGTTTTGTGTGAACCAAATGCAAAAGGAGAAAGGACCTAGAATTAGGACTTATCTATGCTTAAAGGAGTTCAAGAGCAACTAGGTCTCATGCCTTTAGAATGCAAAACTTGTTGAAGAGCAACTAGGCCTCATGCCTTTAGAATGCTAAAATTCAAAGTTGACCTCAAAAGGACTTCTCCATCAAACTTATTATTTGTCCATTCCCTTTATTGTGTTGTGAACTTTTTGATGTCTGCTCTTGTGTGATAGGGATCCCACCTTGAGATTTTGAAAATAGGACCATTGTCATGAGTAGCCAAGTTAAGAGCCAAGCCAAATGAAGATCCTAGGAGCTTGAATTCATTTATTGATTGCTTGTTTGTGTTCTAAGTCCAAAGGAAATGAGCATCTTGAGTCATATCTATGACTTCAAGAAAAGGAACTCCAAGGGTTTATCTTTACCCTCTTATCTTTGTATGCTTTAGGAATAGCCCTTCTCTTCTTCTCCCCACTCTAACCAAGCCAAAAACCATTTTCAAAACTTTGACTTTGTTTCAAATTAGAAACTTAGGCCTTATGCCTTTGACTTTTCAAAACTCTTTTCATAAATACTCATTTGTAAATAATCTTAATCCAACTTTGACTTCATTTTGTAAATAAATCTAACTTGTGAATACAACCCATTTCAAGTTGTTTTATGGTTCCAATGGCCACTTGTTAAAACTTTTCAAAAACATTAGTTATAGGTTTGAGTTATCATAGTGGTTGATGTAAATATCACCTCATCCTTAGTGATTGGATTATAAGTCTTCCATGCTTATTATAGGGTTAACCCGTCACTAGTATGTTGAAGCCTTCCTCATATGGTGGATTGTCGGTTTAGGTTGAGTTTTCTCCCTTTGATAACAAAAGACCTTAAGGCTTTTGGTCAAATCAATTCACCAATCTTTGAGATTTTCACCCCGAACTACGAGGTTTTTATCCTCCTTTGTGATGGTACGTAGGCAATGGGTTCATCCATTCAAACAACAAAATTTGTAAATATAATCTATTCTCCTCTCATCCCTCCAATCTTTTGCACAAATCTTTTCACAAATACCAACCTACAACACATATTTGCAAAAAGAGGTTCCCTTAGAGTACTAAGGATGTTTTGGGTGCGTAAAACCTTCCCATTTTATAACCAACCCCCTTACCTAGATCTCTGACATTTTTATTAGTTTTTGATTTGAAAAACTTCTTACCTTGGCTTTTGTTTGCTTTTTAGCCTTTGCTTTGGACAAATAAAAGTGCGGTGGCGACTCGAATTGTATGTTGACTTTTGGTTTAGTCAATAAACCTAAAAGTAACAAAAACCCCGCTACAGTTTGCAGTCACTTTTTCAAAATTATTGCATTATTTTCTTATAAATACATAGTTATAAATTCATGGATAACTGGGTGAAGTAACCAACTTATAAATCGAGTTATTTAAACAATTCATCTAGACAAGATGTCTTCCCGAGATTTCTTTTCATCAAAAGAGGATAATTCTCGAGAAATGGACTTTAACCATATACTCACCATGAAAATGGGAATCATGCAATCAAAGTACACTTCATGAGACTGAGAAGAAATCTTGGTTAAAAGAAGTGTTGTTTGATCTTTAATCAAGTCTTACCAGTAAGAGAAAAATAATAGTAATTTCTTTATCATCGTTAGAAGTCTTTATCCTAAGAATTTATTATTATTATTATTATCATAAACCAATCATCAATTTTACTTTTCATCTAATTATCACACTAAGTAAAACTGGTACTATTGTATGTACAACAGTGAGTATATTTTTATTGTCTCCACGGGGACTAGTTTCGTTTCAAAGCTCATTAAATAGTTTCTATGATTTTAAGGATGGTTTGTCAAAGTTTATTGGTTTTGTGAAATTGATATACATAAAATAAATTGAACTTCTATGTAAACAGTTGAGAGAACATGTTGGGATTAAATTACATCGACATATTCTTATGTATGATCATTTATCAATAATATGTCATTCAAATCAACTTTCAACATTACAACCCATCAATCTAAATCATAGCACATGTCTGATTCAACAATGTGATATCAATTGTATTACCTATTAGACGATTTCTTAACCTATTAACCAATTCGATAGCATTAAGCTTTGATAGTTTATTCAGATACTAAACATAAATCTCTCTCTAGAGTTTAACATCTAGTAGATGAAAACCTTGGATCTACTAATGATAAGTACCTTTCAAATATCGAATAAAACCCATGAAAACGTGTTTTAGGTAACTAATCCAAAACAAACATTAAGTACTAAGAATCCATCAATATTAAAGGATATGAAGAATTTCATAAAACGTTATTATCTTAATCAATACAGGAGTATATGGAAGACTACATTTAACCATAACAAAACAAAAACTATACATTGACACGTCAGAGGTGGTGTTAGTTTATTCTCTTCAATCTCTTTATCTCTCTCATCATGACTAACCACTTGCTTTCCACTTTGGTTGTCAAAACATTAAAGTGCCCCTCAGGATTTTGCTCGGGTTACCCCGGAAATGATCCTGGAGGGAAGGAAGAAGAAGCTTGTTGCTGCGTAATTTGGTAGATCTAAGTCTCCCACATTTTATTATGGGTAGAAACATTGTCAATTTTGGTAGTCAACTACCTAAGTGCCTAATTAGTGAGGAGGTTCTTATTTCTAACTTCATCGTTTTGACGAGTTTAAGGCATCACAAATTTTTCCATCAAAAGTTCTAAGTTAGACTTCTTAGGGTCAGTTGGTATAACTTTTTGGAAACACGGTGGTCCCATAGCTTGCTGAGGGTGGTTGTTCCTATATTATAAATTTGGGTGGTCTCTCCACCCTGGTTTGTAGGTGTTAGAATATAGATTATTATGTTACTTGTTGTTCACAAAATTATCAATTTCCTAGGTGGATCCTCCAGTGACGATCATTTTACAATCTTTATCAGTGTGCCCATTTATTCTGCACATCTCACAGTAAATAGTGGCAGAGGTAACAAAAGAAACAGGGGTAGGTGGAACAGGTGCGGGAGGTGTGATGCTCAAACTATCAATTTTCTTATAGAGATCATCCACCTTCGCATTCATATGGTCAAACGCACTTACTTCATCAAGCCCACTAGTCTTAGAGACAGATTTAGAGACGATTTGTCGCGCGCTTCCCCATGAGTGGTGATTTTTAGCCATCTCTTCTATTAAATTATATGCCACATCCTAAGGGATATTCATGAGGGCGCTGCCAGAATTTGCATCTAAGGTCATCCTTGTGGAGTAAAGGAAACCATTAAAAAGTATGAATAATCATTCATTTTTTAAGCCCGTGAAATAGGCACAATCTTAACAAGTCCTTATAACGCTCACACGCATCAAACAAAGATTCCTCTACTTCCTGCCTAAAATTATTAATCTCATTTCTTACTTAAGCCATTTTTCTTGGTGGAAAATATCGTGCAAAGAAGGCAAATTTCAATTGAGTCCAGGAAGTTATCGAATTCGTAGGCAAGGATTAAAGTCAAGCTCGTGCAGGATCTCTCAAAGAGAAAGGGAATAACCTGAGGCATATGGAATTTTAGTCAATGCCATTAGCCTTTGCAGTACCACAATTATCAACAAAGACAAATAAGTGAAGGTTTGGGTTCTCATAGGGAACCCCAAAAAATTGGTTTTCTTGCACCATACCTATCAAAGATGGTTTGAGTTTAAAATTATTTGTCGCAATCAGTGGGTGCACAATACTATAGTGCAGTTCCTCTTCACTAGGAATTGCATAGTCCTTAAGAGGCTTAGTGTCAATTACTAAATCATTCATCTCATGATATCTTAGGCTTCGTGTCTCTCATGTAATAAATGCTCGATTACATTCACAGGCGCGACTAAATTCTCAACATAATGAGTTATTCGCATACAAAGGAAGTGAGAGAACTACAGCAAAAGAAAAAGAAAAAGAAAGCTCTAGTTTATAGGATGATTAAACATTAATTCAATATCAAGCACAGTTAATCCTCAACAACGGTGCCAAAAACTTGACACGCCGCAAATGTACAGTTGTGCAAAGTAGTAAAAGATTATCGAACCACAAGGACTAATGGATTGAGTATCAAACTCTATTTCATCATTGTATATCTAGAGAGATCGAAATTTGGGGTTTTCTAAGGCAGCTTATTTAAAAAGCACTTTTTTCATAAAAATAGCTTAAATAAAAATCACTTTAAATATGATGAAACAAATAGGACTTAGGGTCACAATTCTTGCTCAGACATATCTGTGTGATCCAATTCACTTCTATTTCAAGAATTATGGCACGACTTATAGAAAATAGATAAATATGGACAACACATGCTTTTGCCAACGTGTTGTCCTATCTATGATGAATAATTTGTCTAATTTCACACGGCTGGACTATTCGTCAAGGATTATTTACTTTTGCATAGCTATAAAAATGGTGTGTTTCTCAATCTCATCCAAACACTTTCATTTTATTGAACTCGATTGTTGAAAAGCCTGCTCTCAGGTACCAATACATACCCTTTCAGACTACGATCGGTACTTGAAAACTCTTTACTTACGTACAAGGGTTGGAATGACAGAATTCAGGTATTAAAATAAACGTGAATAAAACTCTCGTGATCGACTTGTAATGGATCATACGAATAGTCATGAGATAAGCCTCGTGACCCTTACTCCCTAATGGACTACTTACTCATGGTGAGGAACGGCACAATCAGAGGAATATTCGTAATTGAAATTATGATAAACAGCTGAAATGGTATAAAAGTTGCCATGAAAGCGATAAATAGAACATGACTAACAAGAAATAACTTGAATTAAACTTGATCCAATGCTCCAATGAAGACTTGAGTACAGAGCTTGGAAAAGTAAAAACACGTGGAAAATTGGAATAAAAATTGCATTCCAAACTCAAGATCACCTATGAGTTTTTATAATAGAAATTCTAATAGTGGACTAAATATAACTGATCAATTCCAATTACATCAGAAAATATTCAGATAAAAAGATGTAAAAAGTCCCAAAATTGTAGCAATCAAGCAAGAAAGGGAAACAAATTAGGGAGAAGCATGTTTGCATGCTACGGCTCATAGAAACTGCTACGGGTGGCCGTATTAGGCCCTTGGAATCCGTATGGCGCTTTCTCAAAATATGGGGAGCTAGGGCTTGGTTTCTACAGGTCGTAGCAGGTGCTATGGTCGCCCGTAATAGCCCTCTGGAAAATGTATGGAAAACTTCCAACTTGTTTCCTTTTCCCTGCATTTTGCTTCATTTTGGTTCCTCTTTTTCTCAGGATACTTATTAAAGCTTGAAATTACCAAAAACATGATACCAAAGCATAAATTGCGATAAAATATAGCAATTCAAACGAAGATGTAAAAATAATGAAGTAAAACGACTAATAAAAACGATGTGAATACCACTTATTAGATATGTTTACCCATCATAACTTTATAATTAATATCTAAAAGAAGAACTTCAATAGAATCTGTGATGATTCCTCGAACAACGCTTCCACCCTCAATCTCCCTCTTTTTTCCTCTCCTATTGTGATTTTAGTATCAAATGTGTTTTTTCCTCATAACCACATAAAATACACTAAAAGCCCCATGCTTAGCTGACTTGAACTCCTATTTATAGAGGTCTGATATGTAAGGGTGTTCACGGGCCAGTTTGGTTCAGTTTCAAGAGAATTTGATGCCCAGACCAATCTAAAATATAGGGATTGGTTTGATTGGATTTTTACATTTTTGCGATAAATCCCAAACCAAACCAACCCGAAAAACAACGGGTTGGGTTGGGTTGGATTGATCATATACATTAGAAACAATTGCGCAAAATTATTATTTTTTAAATATATTTATTTTACATCAATTAATTTTCCATAGTAATAACAAATTCTTAATTATTTCATTTCTCCGTATAGGTTGTGAATGTCACAAGTGGTGTTTCCTTTTTTTCTTGTTAAAGTTGAATAACTCATACTAATTTCCATGATAATGATGATATAAGTATATGATTTAATTATGGTTGGTTCAGATAGACGGGATCACAAGTAGCATTTTGGAAATCCATTGCCCAAACCAATTAACATCGGATTCCATTGGTTTGGTTCGGTTTTTTCCCTAAATAAAAAAAATCTTCAACCCAAACACCATAGTTTGATTTGGATTCCGGTTTGGTTCGGATTCTCCCAAACCAATGAAAAACCCTACTGATATGGCCTTATTTCTAAGTGAGGCTTGTATATCGCTTAGCATGCCGGTGTTTCTTGTAAGTATAAAGTGTACCTAAGAGTGAGTGAATTAGGTACTTTGAAATTTTCTGGTTTTTAGAGGAGTGTATCTTTATTTTACTGGTATGATGTTAGGTTATGAAAGCAGTAAAGTGCGGAAAAATAAAGATCACATAAGGTTTATACTAGTTCCCCTTATAATCCGAGAGTACATCTATTCTCCTTACTACTGTAAGAGATTTTAGTATTATTAGAACTTTGTACAAGCCTATACCTAGCTTCTATGCACAAGCTTCTAACTAAATCACTAGGGAAAACCATATGTGATTTTACAATACATAAAAAGAAAATAATCCTTTCTTTTTTCAACTCTCTTGTTTCCAACAATCCTGGACAACAAGGTACTGATACAAATATCTGAGTTTTTGATAAATAAGAGTTTGAAGTAGTAGGATAGAATAAATCATAACATTAGGATTTCTTCCCTTTCAAGAATTATTGTATATCACAATATATCTTTAAGTGCTCAAGAAGTTTTACGTTATTTCATTTATGATAATAAGCACAAGTTTTTTATGATTAGAAATTACTGATGCAGTGAGATACATTGAAATACTTAAGAAGAAATTTTCGAAAGAGGTGAATTTAATCAGATAAAATACTCTCTATTTATATTGACATTCACACCCTTCTGAATCAAGACATAACTCTTGATTAATTTTGATAAGGTGTGAAATTATTTTGAAAAGATACAATGAAGGTTCCATGAAAAGATGCAATTCAAATAAGTATTTTTATGAAATTTCACAGTGTCAATCGATTGTATGGGATAAATAATCGATTGTTCAAAGATACTTTGAAAATTTTGAAATTTGAACTCATGTCAATCGATTGCTTATCCCATGCAATCGATTGATGGCTTTAAAAAAAATCCAAATTTGAAAGAGAACAATCGATTGACATATCAATGTAATTGAGTGCTTGGCTTAGAAATAGGTTTTTTTAATGAAAATTATGCAAAAAAAATCTAAGTTTAAAATTGAAAGTCATGAAATGTGAGAGATGTCATGGATTGATTTTATATATTTTGAGCACTTAAGGTTATATGAACCATGAGATACCATATTTACCATCTTGTTTGATCATCCATAACATAGTCATTTGAGTAGTTTCTTCATACTTTATCATTTGATCATGTCTTCACAATCTTGATTGTCTTCATAAAAACATCTTCATGGAAAGATTGAATATACATTTATTCCCACTTAAGTTAAGCCAACTTATCTGCAAGTGGATTTGCCGACATGACTCTCTTAGCATGCCATTCATTCTCGCTTAGCAAACAAACCATTGTTTCTCTCTGAAGTAACTTAGCTAAGAATAAATGAACTGACATAACTAGCTTAGAGAGTTTGATACTTCTCTTAGAGAGTTATGTTACTTAACATTGAAGTTGGTTAGCTCTAAAGTCATATTGTGTCGACATTGCTCGTTTAGCGCGACCCTATTCTTCACTTTGTGAGCATGTCTTATTAGAAGGTGTGTGTTCTTGCTTGGTGAAGTCTTTTAGTGTTGTTTGTGTGTTTTTTGGTTCTTTTTACCTGTACTTAATGAGTGTGTAAGACCCCAATTTTGTCCCTAAGATCCCTCATGGCATCATATCATATCATATCATTGCCTCAAGGATCATTGTGCACCTTTGCCTCCTTCCTTGTAGGTGGGCCATCTTTTGAGAGTGGTTTTTGATCACCAAGCATGTTTTGCATTTGTATATCATTGCTTTTCATTTGTTTACTAACCAAAAGTACAAAAATATTGTCATCTAACCTTGTTACTTGCAGATGAAGCAATTAGGTCAAGCCAGTCACAGGCAAGCATTGAACTACAGATGGTGGCCATTCTGAAGGATTTGGGCACCATGATCATTCATCAAGAGTTCATATGAGTTGGGATATCATTTTGAATCAAGATCTCAAGTGGTAGAGGCTTGGATTTCATCAGAGCATAGCTAGGTCAGCTGAAACCCTAGAAAAGTCAACACAAGTCAACTGTGCATTCAATCATGGATTTAAAGGTGGGAGATGGATAGAGAGGCCTCATTCATGTCCATACAAGTCTCATATAACATGTCAAACATCAACCTTGAAGGATTTGAGGTCAGACAAAAAGTTTCCAAAAATAGTAAGTGACCTGTAATTTCAAACTGCCAAAAATGGAAAGGTCTTCTCCTCAAGATTACATGTCCAAGAAAGCTTCAAATCAAATTTTGTCCAACATTAAAGTTGAAGATCTTGCTCTCACCTTTCCAAAAAGTCCAAGAACATCCATTTCTCATTTGTGGTTGGCAAGTTATGATCAAATCATTGTCAAGGAATTTTGAACTTCAAGCTAGCATAACTTTTGAACCAAAAGGCCAATTCATGTGGTTCTTTTTGGAGCAATTTTCTCTTGATCTCTATTACCATAATCGTGCATCACATTTCATTAAAACTCATCACAAAAAAGTGCATTTTTCACTTGATTTCATTTTGAATTTTGGTGGGAAAATGTCAATTTGAAAAATGTGCATTATTTTCAATCCCAACCAATCTCATTTGCATCCAAACAGATTTTTTGAGCTCATTCCAAGCACAAATTCGCACTGTTCCATTGCCTAGCATGTGCATGAGGGTATTTTGGCCAAATTGCATAAACATGCTAATTTCACTAATCTTTTGGATTGTGGCTAAACATGATTAAGGGACTTCATTAGCAGAGGGTATATAACCCTAATCCTAACAGAAAATCACAACAACAACTTCACAAACTCAGATCTAAACTTTTACTCTCAAAATTCTCTCACTTTTTTCATCGATTTTCTTCATTTCTTTTGCTTGTTTCTGGTTCTATTCATGATATACAAGGATAACTGAAGAAGATTGAAGGAAGATCTTGTAGAATTCAAGCAAAAATCGTGGACTGTTGGAGCTTGTGCATAACCATGGCAACTGGAATTTCTGGACAAATCAAGCACTGTTGAGCTGAATTTCTTCATCCATTCATTCATTCAAGTGTTGGAGAGCATCTGTTTTGCATTTCCAGGCCTTGAATCAAGCAAATCAACTTCTGCATCTTCATTGAGGTTAGAATTCGAATGCTCCAATTCTTGAAATAATCATGTGCATCTTGTAGATCTTGGAGTGTAGGTTACACTGAACTTTAGATCGTGAATTTTCATGCTGTTTTGAGTTAGTTATCATGATTTGAAGTTTGATAGTTGGAACTTATTTTGCTCGATCCGTTTGATATGGTTAGATTTAGGTCAAATTGATGCTGGATATGTGATGTGTGTTGAATGACGAGTTCAATGATATATGTTTTGTAAATTTCTGTGCACATTGGATCTTGATGATGATGAACATGATGAATGTGTGATGAACAGCTAGGGTTTTTGATTTCCAGTCGTGTTTGATCCTTCTAAGCCTTGCCTGCATGCGTTTTTCTATTTCTCGTTCATGTATTGGGCCAAATGTCGTTTCCTGATTGGCTCGCGTTTCATTTAAATGAAACGCGGCGTTTTGAACTGGCGCCGGTTTTCAAAAGTTCCATTTATTTACAGTTTTGCCATTATTTCATATTATTTCCATTAATTCCATTTCTTTCTCAATTTTTATTTCATTTTCTTCTTGCATCTTCCAAAAATCATAACTCCATGAATAATTGTCCAATTGAGATGAGGTTTTTTGCACTTTGTTCTTCATGATGTCTACTATTTTATGGTGTTTTTCCAGAAATTGTGCATGCATGGATTTTTATTTTGTTTAGGGAATGTGTATACATGTGCTTTCTTGACCTACTTTGCCATTTTGATTGTGAAATAATGATGCTTGATCCAATGAAGCTGAAAATTTACATGCTTGATCTAGACACTTTGATGAGCATTTTGGCATTGAGTTTGCTATTTTTGCATTTCTGGTTTGTCAGATATGATGTGATCAATATAGGTGTGACAATGTGTGTCACACCATTTCTTGTCCAACTTGCTGATTTTATTTACCATGCCATTTAATTGCCAAATGATCTGAATTTTTGCATGATGTTGCTTCTGGATGTTAAGTTTGTTCATGAATTTTTATAGAATTTTTAGATTCATTTCCAATTTGTTTGAGATTTTCTCTTCTGGCTTGTCATGTTTGGACTTTGGATGAGTGTTGAACTTCCATGATTTGTGAAATTCTTATGCCTTATAATATGAGCCCGAAATTTTGTACATTGATTGTTGACACATTGAAGTTTGTCTTGGATTTGGTTTGAGTCATTTATCACTTGTCATCTCTGTTTGAGGATTGCCTTAAGTTGATGCATCAATTTGTGCTTCCTTTGAGCTTGTTTTGCCTTGCCTTGCCTTATGGATTTTATTTGGCATTCTTCCACTTATCCAAATGACTTGAATTTTGGTGTGTTGATCCTATGATGAATTCTGTTTAGCCATGATTTTTCTTGAGATTTATTGAGCCATTTTGGAATTAATATGTTTGTGATCATTCTGTTTGCCTCATTGAGCTTTCAACTTGCATACTTTGGCATGATTTGCTTATGAAATGAAATTGGTTGATGTTTTTGATATGAGACCACTTGGATGATGTTCTTGATGGATTAAACTTGATTTTTATCAATTTTCATGTTCTGTTTTAAATTTTTTCCTCATCTTTGACCCTAGGCTTTGGCCTAAGGGTTTGACTCTCATGTTTGAAGCTTTGTTTCAGGTTGCACATGCAAGTTACACAATTGATGATGCCTCATCTTGAGAGCATTTGATATTTGCTTTCGATTACTAATGTGTGTTTTGTAGGTTGAAGTTGATTCAATTGGGATTGACTTGTGGCTTATGCCTTTGCCTATATTGGTTGTCTGTTGTATCAACTGTTGATTGTTTGCCTGTATAGCATACTGATTTGTTTGATGTTTCCACAGGTACATTTAGTTGCTATAGTTCATTGTGAACTTACTTTTGATTTGATTGATAGCTTGAGCATTGAGGTATAACATCTCTTCTTCATGTAGTCTGGAAGACCTGGCATGTTACTTGGCCAGGCACCTATCTGAAGTCCTCCTTAAGAGGCAATGTCTGTGATTGTTTATCTTTGTCCCCAAGCAGGAAAAGTCCTTTTGATAAGACAATTGGTAGAAAGAAGAGATGTATAGTCCATCTCCTACTATTTTGTGTGTCTTCCCTTTGCTCACATTACATGTTGTAGCATTGTGGATCTTAACCCAAGATCTATCAAGTCATTAACTTGTGGAGAGAGTTCCAACTTTCTGAACTCCCACACCTTCTATCACTTGAAGCTCTCCCTAACCAGGGATAAGAGCATGAGGCACACCCCTCATATCCTTTTCATCTGCTTCACCTTAACTCTCAATGTTAAGGTTAAGAGCACCATTTACCCCATTCCAGTTGACTTTAAAGTCTAACCCTTGCTTGAGCCTAATTGCTTGGATATAGTGTGTGCTAAATGACTTTGTTTGATTGATTTCTTGATTCATCTGTACATGTTTGCTTGTCTGCCTTTGTGCATTTATCATCATTAATTGTTCATTATTGCATGATCATCATTTCATATCTTTGTGATTTGTTTGAGTTTGCCCATTGAGGAATCAGTTATAAGTCCAGTTATTGGCCACTGTTCCTATGATTTGGAAGGGATTAAGTGTAAGACCATTTCATTGGTCACTTATGTCCTCTTTGCTTAGTGCTTCTGTTTGTTTGTTATATGTGAGGATGCAATTGTAAGACCATGTTGTTGGCTTTTGTATTCCTATGAGCATCTGTTGGAGATTAGAGTAAGTCCAGATAGATTGGCATCTGACATCCATGTTTTGTTTTGTTAAGGAGATTGGAGTAAGCCCATATATTGGCATCTGATATCTTTGTTTGTTTGGTTCTTTGGAGATTGGTGTAAGTCCAGTTTATTGGCAACCGGTATCCACTCTTTTGTTTGTTTTGCTTTAGGAGGTTGGAATAAGTCCATTTATTGGCATCTGACATCCCTGTTTGTTTTAGGAGCCTGGTGTAAATCCATTTATTGGTATCCGGTATCCACCTTTGTTATGAGATTGGTATAAGCCCAACAATTGGCTTCCGGTATCATTTGTTTTGCTTATTTGTTATTGCTCATTTGCCTATTCCTAAGGACATACTTGAATCATCTTCTATATGATTTCAAGAGGTGAACTTTTCTGAGAAGTTTTACACTCCATTATCCATTCACCCTCTTTGTCCTAAACCTTTTCACATGTTGCTTTCAAAACTTGAAATAATTGTTGTGCAAACATCTTCATGCCTTTTCAAATTAGAAACCTGGACCTTAAGTCCTTGATTTTCCAAACTTCACTTTTGATAGTACTTCTTTCTGAATTGAATCTTAATCATACCTTGACCATATTTTGTGAATATTCATAATCAGTTAACTTCACCCATTCAATTGTTTTTGTGGCTTTGTCCATTCTTGTTAAGTTTTTCATACATTAGCCATAGGTTTCAATTACCATAGTGGTTGATGTAAATCTTACCTTATCCTTAGTGAGTTGATTGTAAGTCTTCCATACTTATTATAGGGTTAACCCCTCACTAGTATGTTGAAGCCGTCCTCGCATGGTGGATTGTTGATTCAGGTTGAGTTTTCTCCCATTGGTAATGAAAAGCCTTAGTGCTTGTGTTTTAAAATGAATTCATTAATTTTTGGAAATCTTTTAGCCGAACTACGGCGTTTTGATCCTTACCTTTCATGGAAGGTACGTAGGCAACGGGTTCATCCGTTCAAACACAAAAACAATAAAAATTGTACATTCTTTTCTCATCTTCCCAATCATGTTTGCACAATATGTCATAAACAAATAAACTTTTTTATACAACAAGTATGAAAAGGGCTCCCTAGGAGTACCTAGGACGTTTTGGGTGCCTAACACCTTCCCATTGCGTAATTAACCCCTTACCCAGATTCTCTGATCTTTTTATTAGTTTTCTATGTGTAAAACTTCTTAGGCTTTTGTTCGCTTTTTAGCCATTCCTTAGGATAAATAAAAGTACGGTGGCGACTCGATTTCTTTGTATGCTTTGCTTTTGATTTAGTCAATAAATCATAAAGTGACGAATACACCGCTACAGAGTGCATAGTTAAAAAGTTCATACAAGTGTTTAATCTCATTTTAATGATAAATTGATGGACTTTGTTTTTAGAAAATAAAAGTGATGCATTTAAAGCATTCAAAAAGTATGTAAATCTTATGCAAAATGAGAAATCCATGAAGATCGTGTCTATTCGATGTGGCCATGAAGGAGAATTTCAAAGTGCATCATTCAAAGAATTTTGTGATGAGCATGGCATCTCCCATAACTTTTTAGCACCGAGTACTCCTCAACAAAATAGTGTAGTTGAAAGAAAGCATTGGTCTCTAGAAGAACTTGCAAGGACAATCCTTAATGAATCAAATCTTATAAAACATTTTTGGATAGATGTGGTAAACACGACATGCTATGTACTTAATCGTGTTATTATTCGACCCATTTTAAAGAAGACACCATATGAACTTTACAAGGGAATAAATCCAAATATTTGACATCTTTATGTCTTTGGATGCAAATGCTTTGTTCTAAACAATGGCAAAGACAAGCTTGGTAAGTTCGATGAAAACTCCGATGAAGGTATATTTCTTGGTTATTCTCTTACAAGTAAATCTTATAGAATTTTTAATAAAATAATTTTTGTTATTGAAGAATTTATGCATATTTCTTTTGATAAGTCTAACCCTTCTAAAGAGGATAAAGTTGTTATTTGTGATGATGATGATGATTTGGTCGAAGTACCAATTGAAAACAACACAAAGATGATCATGTTAACAATTCAGACATCAAGATGAATTCATTCAACAAGAGCATAACCAAAATGATCTTTCTCAATAATGGAGAACCTGTCGTGATCACCCAATTTTTAAAAAAAGAACTTTTGTTATTGAATAATCTGTGCATGTTTCTTTTGATGAGAACTTTACATATATGATTATCTTACAATATGATAATATGATAAGCACAATATTGTAAGATAATCATATATGTAACCATCATATTCTACAACTGACAATATGATTATCTGTTTTCAAAAGAACTTTAATCAATCAATCAAACAACTGACAATATGATGGTTAATTTAATTCGATCCAAAAAAAGATTTGTACAAAATTCGATTAATTAATAAAATATTCTACAATTATAGATTTCCATAATAATCCCCGAAAAGAGTGTTTAGCTCATAAGAACTAACATATAACAAAGCATAAACATTAAATTATTATAAGGAGTAAAATCTAACATCGTGAAATTCTAGAAATCGATTAAAATGTAAAATCATGCAAACTATTTAATGAGTTAGGGATAGAGAAAATTGTACACCGAATTTATACTGGTTCAATCCATTCTCCAATTGTGAACCATTAAAAAATCGTTGGTCTTCCACTAATTTGAAATTATTACAAGTGTCTTTTAATAGAACAGATAATCATAGACAGAGTAAAAACTTAAAGCCAACTACTAAGGAGCATAGATATGAATCTTGATTTTCCTTTTGTTCTACATATCTTATTAGGTTGCAAATCCCTCAAGATCTTCACTCGATCTTGAACAAACCACTTTTTTTAAAAACCAAAACTCTCCAAGATTTTGTTTGCAATGATCTTCACTTGATACTATTGAAATTTCCTTGTCAGAGTATTTGAACTAATTAAGGAGATAGAAACTATAAGATTTTGTCTGTAACGATCTTGACCCGATCCTATCAAAATTCATTTGGAAAAGATAATCTTATTTTTGTTCACTGGATGTCAATCTCCATAATTCATAATCACAATATGATTCTTCAATCTAAAAATATAATTAAACTTCACAAAAACATTAAAATCCTTAATGTATCTTACAACTACTCTTCAAACTCTCATTTAGAGTAAACTAACCGCAATAATGAATTTATTTATTTTTTGCTTAAATGAAGCTTTTCAAAAGAATCTCACACACAACATTATTTTTGGTTTGAAATAAAGTTTATGTGATTGACAAAATATTTTTTTTAGTTTTTCAAATATTGTGAGAGAACACACAGAATTATGTTTGCAAAGATGAATTCATTTACGAAGAGAAAATTTTGACTTTTATATGTGCTAGAGATAAGACACTAAATAGATGAAAAATAAGCAATATAATTCGAGTCAGAACCCAAAATAATATGATTTAAATCAAACGATAGAGTGACTTTAATCAAGATGATAAAATCAATATGTAGTCGATTTAATTTAAACCATGACTTAAATCATGTCCTTCGAACAAAGCTAATGTGTGACTCGTCACATCTCCCAAATGAAATTCTAAAATTTTAAGATCATTCATGAATTGAGTAAATCATGACTATCACGATACAAGTGAAGATGTCTTGATTCAAAAGTTAGTTATCATCAATTTTATTTTCTAAATCTTAGATTTAAAAATGAATAATCGAAACTATGAATGAGCATGGAAGTTAAAACTGCATTCAAACTTTAAATCTAAATAGTCCATTCTCCTATAATAGTCATCCACTGACTTTAGTATATAAGTGTTTGGTGACCTCATTCTCTCAAACTTAGACGGAAGCAGCAGAAATAGATAAATTTGTTCATGATATCTAAGTATGTTAACTACATTAAATATTCTAAGTTAATGGATACATTAGAAATATAAAAATAGTTGAGAGCAATAATGGTGGGCTAGTTTGGTCCACTTTGAGACTTTGTTTGTTGGACGGTGGCAATAAAGCATGGTGAAAAGGAAAATGCTTATAAAACGACAAAAAGAGTGAGATTCCAAAAGGCTGCGTTCGTCTTATTGTGACAGCCTTGCATTGCATTTACTCTTCCCTTCATCAAAGGGCACATCCTTTCGGCATTTATGATCATAATTTCAATTAACGGTGGCTAACTGATATTTCCATCCTGAAAAAGCTCGCAAGAAAATGGAGTGGGATGGGGTGGTCATAATTGACGATGCGGCTTTAAAAATTAGGTCCGTTCCGGAAAAAGTGAGAGTGGGGTCGGAAAAGTCCACAGACACTTCACTTTTTAAGTCTAAAAATATAAAAATTCATGTAAATGCTCGTGTCCGCAAAAGTCCGTGAAAAAACGGGACGGGACGGACACATTAGAGGAAGAAGGCCTAAATCTTTGGTCCGCCCCATACTAAAGTGCGGGCATGTCCAACGGACCGAGTCCGTTTTACCACCCCTAGATTCAATTATTTCATACTTTCCTAATCCTAAACCTTTGATTGTTTAAGTGTGATAATAAATATGATTTTATTTATTATTTAATTTTGACAAATTTTATATAATATTATATTTAACTATAATTTAACTATGAATTTAAATGATTTTTACATATTCTAGGAATTTTGACATAACATTTCAATTACGAGTTTTGACATATTTTATTTATGATCATATATCATAAAGTTTTAATTATGAATTTTGACAAATTTTATATGATATTTTATTTAACTATAATTTAATATACAATTTTTTTAAATCTAAATTTTAATTATTTATTTATTTTTATTTTTATCTTTTTGGATTTTTGGATGAAGGTTGATGAGAATGATGATGGAAAAAAAAATGAAGAGCAAAGAAGAAAGAAATTAAAATAGTTAAAAATTAGAAAGCAAAATAGTTAAAAATCACTTCCACCATTTTTGGCAAAAGTACATCCCAACTATGCTGTTGTTCTAATACATTCTAATGTATGAGAAAAAAGGTGATATCCTGACGATAAATTTATTATACACTGTCAACCAATGACGATCATTAATTTCATCATATCAAATTGAAAATTTTAAAATTTTTATATAATATGGAAAAATGATATATTTTTATTAGATGTCAGTGTAAAAATATTTTACACAGTCAATACATCACCATTAAACCCCTAATGTATTTCAATTTATATGTAATATTACTATATAAAAATAAAAATAAAAATTTTCTTTGTTAAATAACATGTTATGTTTGTGTAAATCAGTTTAGTTTTTAAAACAGCTTCTATAATGGGAGAATCCGGATTCTAATATTCGGACAAACTATTTTTTTTTTGTTATTTCATATTAAAAGGATTAATTTTGATTTTAATTTTTGAGATGTTCCTTGAGACGTGATTGTTTTTTTATGTTTCATATTAATTTAAAATTTGTATAAATATGCATTATATGTTATTAACAAAAACACACAAAATTGAAAAATATATGTCTATCACATTTTGTTACTTCAAGTCTTTAACGTGTGAAACGTCATTTTGAATTTAAGGTCATAGAGGACAACTCTATTGTAAATTTGAAATTCAACTAAAGAATCTCTTGCACTACTCAGACAATTGAAGACCGATTAAGATCGAGTAGCATTCACCCTTGATTGATAACGAATGGAAGATGAAGTTCAACAAATTTGAGGTAATGACAGATAAAGATTTAAGAGTTATACGAAGTATATTTCACTACTCTGATAATCGAAGAGCGGTTAAGATCGAGTATCGTTCATCCTCAATTGATAACGAATGGAAGATAAAATTCGGTAGTTTAAGCTAGAGTCGGGTGAAGATTTAAGAGTTATATGTAGTACATTTCACCGTTATGCAACAAAGTTGTCCAATCGAGATGGATGCAACCGTTGTGAGATCAAGCAATGATATTCTAAAGATGTTGAAATATCTTCTTCAATCATGTCTTGATGATGAAATATCATGATAGACTTAGGTTAACAAACATATATGTAAAGTTACATATTTTGTGTGTATTTTGTGTATGTGATAATACTTAGGTTAACAAAAATATATATAAAATTACGTATGTGATAATAAATATTTATGCTAAATTGTGTTTTGCTTCATCTTTTGTTTACCATTGTTTCTAGTTTTATGAACCGTGTATATTCCAAAGTATAAAATCTAGAAGAAAAAAAAACTCCTAAATATGAGTGCATGTTACATTCATAATAAATTTATAATTAATTAGTCACATTAGGGAAGAATCCCAATAGTTCCTCAAGCATCATAGAAAATTGACTTTAGATACAATATGATGGGGCGCGCGCAGAATTTAAAATTTAAAAAAAAAATATTTGTTTTAACGTGCTTCAGACTTTGTTGTTTATTTGGAACGCGCGTAGAATCCAAAATTTTAAAAATATATATATTTGTTTTGACTTGTTTCAGACTTTGTTGTGTATTTGAAACGTGTTCGAATTTTAAAATTCATAATCGGAAAACATTTTTAGAGATTTGTGAGAGTATATGATTAAAGCTGTATTAAAAAATCTCCTTCATTTTTGCTTTTAAAGCCGAGATTTTAATCACCAAAGAAAACGGTAATACTTTCTTTTAAAGAATTAAAAAAATTGAAACAGAAAATAATATAATAATTTCAGTACAAAGAAAGAAATGTGTTTCTAATGATTAAATCAAATTGCTAACAAGTTGTGGAATTGGTCAAATTTTAATTTGGTTATTGGTTTCACATTAAAGTTCCGTACCATATAGGTCGGTGAGTAAGGGTGGAAAAATAAATTCAGTTTTGCTAATGGAGTCGTTTCGTTCTGTTCTAGTTTTTTTTACCTTTTTTACAGACCCACGTTAATATAACTTTTTATATTTTGTGCAATATTTTTAAACTAAACACATTCTTTTTATTTTTAAAATTGTAGTGTTTTTCAAAATATTATAAATCTTTTTATATTGATTTTTTTTAAATTTGGATGACTAATTTGAACATCTTATAATATAAACATTCATTATTAAAAAATAAAATATAATTATAATTATAATTTTTTCAAAAAAAATTATATTATAAAAATAATTTTTATGAAAAAACTCTTTGAAATAACTTTAAATTTAAATGAATTTTTAAAATTTTAATATTTAAAAAAAGTTTTAATAAAATGATTAAATATATAAAATAACATTTTAAAAATAACTATTTAAAAGAAATTCCATTTAAAGCTTTTATAAAAAAAATTATATATTTTTTTATACAATGCTACACTTTAAAAAAGCCAAAATATAATCTCTAATTATAGGGAAGTAACATCCTGCTTCATCAACCACCATTGTCATAATTAAACTGGTTACTATGAGCAAATATCTCACATATAAACCCCATGTAGCTCAATTACACAAATTTAAGACAAATTTTTCTTTAGAAAAACTACTCTATACGAAGGGGTCAAGAAATGATCTTACAAAATAAAAATATAAACGGGAGCGACAAAAGGATAATAACAATCGTTGACCAACATTCATATAGTTAATCTTTGAACACAAAAAACGGAATAAAATAGTGAGCCTGGATAACAATAATCATTATATCGTCATAGTGAAAGTGATACCAAAATATGCATGCCGAACTTCCTTCTGAACTCACCAACCATTCTTAAATATCTATCTCATTGAAGTTTGCATCTTCAGCTACCTCCAGATTTGAGTGTATTGCTCAACCTATATATCAACATTAGCCGCAGTGAGTAAGGAAAACTAAGTGCAATGTTATATCAAACATGCAGCTGGAAACAGTGTAACTAAACATCTCAAATAGAGGGATATATTTCAATATTGGGAAATAGAGTATCAAACCAGTAACAATAGAGACCCATTAATAACTGCACAACTTAAAAGTAAAGTACATAGCATATTTTCTAGACCAGGGTACACTTCCCATCACATTTCAAACGCCCATATGCAAGGTTGATCCAATTCTATTGGATAGTGATATATATTTTGCATATACTAGTATGTCATTAGGCAGCCATCCAAAATCACTAGATTCTTTTTTGAAGTTTATCGAATATATAATGTACTAGTGCATGGTATGAATCTAAAAATAGAATATTCTTATAATAGTGAACAAAGAGTGAATGTTTTAGTCCTTATAATATCACAACTTTTTAAGTTTAGTCCCTACATAAATTTTATAAAATTCTTGTCTCTATTAGACTTTTATAGGGACTATATTTTCGTAGCCTAGAACTAAAAGCACCCATTACTCGTAAAATGTTTTACAAATAGATAGCACCCTAGACCAACAACTACACTTATCTAGTCGCTCAATTAACATAAACCAATTGAGCTACCCCTCCCACTCAACCATTAATTGGATCAAAACCGATAAAAATCAGTTTACTCGGTCAGTTTCCTATAAATTACACTGACTCCCCCAATTCAACATTTATCCGGCCAAGTCTTTTTCTTTTTTTTTGCCTTTTGCATATTTTAACTTTTGTTCAATTTGCATAACATCTATACCATATCAAATGAATTGATATGTTATTAGATAGATGAAATTAATATTATCAGTTAATAGTTTTTTATTATCCTAAAATTGCTAATATTATAAGTTAGTGGTTTTTATCATCTTAATTGTTACACATTATAATTGATGGTAATAACGTTAAAAATAAATTTACAAATTTCTATTGAAGTATGATATGAATTTTAAAATAAATAAATAAAGTATGATATCTATAGGTTAAGTATTTATAATTTTTTTTAATATATACTATTGACCCAGTATCCTGACTGAGTTGATGATCAATGAGTTTTATAACATTGGAAAAATATCCTCAAAATACTTATAAAAAATGAAAAAGAATAAATTAGCAATGAACCAATACTACTTGTTTATGATATTTGATATCCTAACAACCTTCAAATATCCTTCCATTTTAATAGACTTACCAGTCAAGGCCCTCAAAAAGTCCTTCGCCTTTGATGGCAGAAGTTTTAAAAATAGACCATTGGCGATTTTTAATCTTGTGTAACTCGAGAGACTCCGTCACAGCAGCATCATCAAGAGCACCAGGAAGGTCCTGTATAATGGAATGGGACACGCATGAGACAAATTAATAAATAAACTTCCAAAATTTTAGCTTCATTATGCTTGCCATATGATCTATGTGCATGTACAAATTGAAGATATCTTTAGCATTAATGCATTATGTCAGTTAACATAGACTTTCCCAGATAATATCAGCTTCATAACTCTTATATATACAGTGCTTAATTTTTATCCCCCTAGAGAAAATATGAGAATACAATAAATATATATAAAATTCTGACCTGTTTGTTTGCAAAAATGAGAACAACTGCACCTTTTAGTTCTTCTTCCTAACAAAAGATTCAGAGAAAATAATTAGTGTTAGCTTGTTTTTGTATAACTGAAATCACAATCAGACGAGACAACACAATCATAGCCAAAGGGGAATTGGAAACAAATAAAATCTAGTCAAACGAAAAATAGGAAATAGATAAAAATCAATTGGGCATCAAATTGTATTTAATGTATTAAAAAAAGAACTAGATTATAATCACATAAAAAATGAAATTGACAATCAAGCCAGAGCATATTTTTGAATCAAATTTCCTAATCATGAAACGCCTCCACAATAATAGTGCAATTGCTAAGGTTATGTTTTGTTTGAGAAAACACTTTTTGTTACAGTTTTTATTGATAATTACAAAAATGTCATTATAGTTTTAATTTGTTTCCTGCTATCAAGGAGCACGTGACATGATGCAAAATGATGTAGTCACCATTTTCTAAACAAATCTTTAAAAACAGTTAACTACTTAAAACAAAGTAGGATTTCTGTAATTACATTTACAAATGAAAATAAGGAGTAGAAAAGTATTTTTCAAACAAAAAAGACTCTAACTAAATCTTCAACAACAACAATCAAAGCCTATTCATAAGATGCTGCATAGATATAAATCATTTTTAATTATTTCACCACTAGTTTTTCTTGCTTTTCCTCTCTCTTCTTCCTTTGATTATCGACTATCTTCCAATTCATAAGTTTTTCTTAATGAGCTCCTGCTCCCATTGGTTTTTTTCTCATATATCCAAACCATTTTTAAGTTTAGCTCTACCATCTTAATAGGTTCTATTCACCTATGCCTACTTTTTCTTTAATACATTCCTTCATGATCTTATATTTACTTATAGCACCATTGTAGCTATGCAAAAAAGTTTCCTATTAGCTTAGGAGAAAAATATGATCACAAATAACACCTAAAGCATTCTTCTCTAGTCCTCTTAACATATGTTCAAGATTCGCATAATCTATATACTTTTGAAATACAACCTAGAGCCCACAGTCCCTTGTAATAGAAGCTACACAGAATTTTAAGAGTAACAAACTGAATACTTGTACCAAAGTTCCAAATGAAGTGTGTATCAGGAACATATACCTCTAGAATAGCATGGAACTCCTCCCTAGCTATCACAAGCCTATCGGTGTCACTTGAATCCACAACATAGATTATTGCTTGAGTATTAGGAAAGTAACACCTCCAATAAGGCCTAAGGACAAAAATGATAATCAAACCCAGCAAAAGGTTAGAGAATAAATATTGACTGCATATTTATTAGGGACAGTTATTTTCCCATTTTGTGGTTCGGTCCACCTAGTTATCGATTTGCCAGTTATTTGTTCTTTTAATCATGCTACCACCATATAATTTATTTACCCAATTTATATGTAAAATGGCAAGTGAGAAGTAAGAAGTAATTCATGCACAAAATGAGGCCTTTTTAGGCGTGGAAATTTATTGAAGTGAAATTTATCACATGCATGTTTGTTCAAACAGGGCACAGACAAGTATATGATTGCAAAATGACCCTTGAAGGAAAAGGAAAATAAAACTCAAAGCTTAGCATGATACATCAAAATTGAGCTAAACTACATGGGTGTGTAAGTGTAACACTATAAATAAATTAATATTAGAGAAATTCATCTTTGAATCCACAAAGCATTTCTTTTCATAATATAAGCTAGTGTAATTTCAAATGAACAAGATTGTTTTAGGTGTCTGTTAATAATGTCTGTCAGTGAGAGTGGGTTATGTTAGTTGTCGGACCGAGGTGGTCAGAAGAAATAAGGCATGTTGCCTATAAATAAAAGGAGATGTTGAAAGAGATACCACTTGTCATTTTCGAGAAAATTGGGGACTTTGAGCATAAGGAGGTGCAAACCCTCCAAGTCCTGCAACATCTTTCTGTAATTGGAGGAGTTTTATCCTTTTCTTTCAAATAAAATACCAGGTTCCTAACAGATGAATTGGCATATTAAAGCTTCTCATTATATTTTGTCCTTAACCTCGCGTGAGATTGTTATTATTATGCATTGATTTTCTTCAATTACTTTCTATTATTTTAGATTTTAGACATTTATTTTTATATTATTAGAAGAGTTTAATTTTGATACACTGTTAGTGAAAAAAGTTTTACCTTGTCAAAAAATTATTACAAACTATATGCGACTTTAAAAGTAATTATGATTAAAGTCAAACAGTTTTAGCGATCCGACAGTTATGATTGATTGCCGGTGTAAAAACTCTTTACACTGATGGTGTATGTGAATGAAAGGAATTTTTCTCAATCTACCCCTTAAACATGATGAGTTTACCGTAAACATGCTATAGGTAGTGCATTTTGATAGAAATTCATTACCGGAAGGACTCTTCCGGTAGTGTATTTTAGCATATTTGAACATATAAAGGGGGTGGATTGAGAAACTCTTAATTCTTACTAGAAACATATACGCCCACACGCACATCTACACATGTTAATTAACTACATAAAGATTGGTATTTTCTTACAGGAAATATTACAAATATCAAGGAATTTAGAGTAGGTTCATATACAGGTAAACGAGAATATGGAAGAGTTAAAATATTCAAAAATGCATGACAAATGGAGTAGCAACAATTGAATTATATCCTAATATCAATTATAGATGAGCAAAAGAAAATTGTGACATTGCAACACATCAAAAATAACCAGTTATTTGCTCTTAAAGGAAATTTATTTTAAAATTGCACATGTTTCATCAGTCAAAGGAAGCAAGAATGAAACCAAAAGGCTTACCTGATACTTGTTTGCCCACCTGTATAAACAAAAGTTGGATATCAGAAATTGAAATAAGCCATCCGATATCATATAATATTATGTCTTGTACAACTATAAGCTCACATGACTATAAGTAATAAACTATATTTATGGTTTCATGCGTGTTTATTTTCTTTCATGCGTACAAAGAAAATAGCTCGACACAGGAAAAACAATGTTACCATCAAAGGTTTCAGCATTTTTTAATCTTCCCCTGCACTATATATCAAAATTCAAAACTACAAAAACAAAAACAAACAAAAAATACTACCAGCCAGAAGAGGACAAAAACCATCCAAACTTGCATTATTACATGTTGTATTTATCACTCCAATACCCAGAAATGAGACTAGCAAACCTCAAATTTAAACCATGGGCCCATGTAAGCTTGCTGGTGTCTAACATGAGACAGAAATGTCATGTCATGACAGTTGACATATAGTCCTATGTGTAGAGATGGAGGTAAGTCAAGCCAGGTTCAGAAGTTGATTTAGATAGTATAAGATTTTAATAGGGAGAAACAATGGTTGTTGTTGTATAGGATTTGGGCCAGACTCATCAAGCTCAGGCAAATTGTTGCAAGTAAGTTATCTAAGCTTGAGCAAAAACAGAGGCTCATTTTCTTAACAAGTATTGCTTGTTCATGTCAAGCCAAACTTGAGCTAGGTTGGCTCAAATTTCATTCCTACCTCTACAAAAAAAAAGGTCTTAGACTGCCTGTGAATTACTTATAAAATTTAACTTGGCGCAACACCAAACTCTTTGTTTTGTTTGCAACCCTAAGTCATTAAGATGTGTAAGCCATCTACTCTACATAAGGGATGGAAATTGGACCTCAACGCTAGACGCAATAGGGTACCCACAAAAATTATCCACTATAAATAGAGTTTTACTATTATACAGGTACAGCAGACATAGGTAATTATTCACCTACAAAAAATTAATGGTGATGGTACTGTAGTATTTGCGAGACCTTTTACAACAATTCATATTGAGTTACATATTATATTTTTAAAAACTATTATCTTTATTACAGTATTTTTATAATTTAGTATTAAAATAGTACTTTTATTTTACAACTTTGAAACAAACACACAAAAAAAGACAAAATAAAGGGAAACCATATTTCACTATCTAAAAGCCACACACACTGGTTTGGTCTATGTAAGGATCTTTAAATAAACGTGGGTAGCCTGTACAAGCACAAGTGCTTTAGTACTTTATTCATTGCCATCCCTATACTAAATTATGATCAAAAAATGCAAAAATATTTGAAAAGATACATGGTCATACATATGACTCTAGCAGGTTTCAAATATGCTTAACAGCGGTGAAAACATACACAATAAAACATACATAAAATAAAAAATAAAAAATAAAAAAGAACTCATGTGAACCAAGCATTACCTAAATCCCAGACTTGAAATTTGATGTTGTTATACTGCACAGTTTCAACATTAAACCCGATGGCTGGATCAAATAATCAAATAAACCAGTCAGCCAAAATATCACCAAATTGTGCATGTATTGATAACATATGTAATTCTGTTCTGTCTACATTATATTCCTAACAACTTTTTCATATTTGACCTCACAAGCATATTGTTAAGCACTATTTTAATCTGTACCCAACTCTGTAACAATTCTTTTGAACCAAATAGCATTGCTTCTAAGTTATAACTTGAATTGAAACTCTAAAACTAAAACGGTTCAGCATACGAAATAAGAAAACAATGCAAACATTGAAATTTAGAGGGAAAAAACGCAAAACGAGATCGAGTACCAACTTGGAATGGTAGAGACAACTTCCCCCATCTGAAGCCGATCTGAAAAGCAAAATAAAAAAATTCACCAAAGTAATACAAAAATCATCGAATTGACTTCATAAAATGCATAGAGAAATACGAAACATACAGAGAATAGTAGTTTTTCCGGCATTATCGAGGCCGAGAACGAGAATTCGAGCTTCCTTGTTACCGAAAACAGACGAAAACAATCTGGTAAACACCAATCCCATCTTCCGATTCGGCCGAGGGAAAATCGCGGTACACGGTTATGGTTAGAACATGAATCAGGTGAAAACGATTCTTACCGAGAATTCGCTTAATCGGAAATTTGAAATCGGATCAGATCTCGGAGTATATACTCTGAATCTGAGGAGAGGAAATGCATGCAAGTTGAATCTGATCTGTGTTTACGATGGAAGAATGTGAGATTTGGGGAAGGAATTGTTAGGTTTCGTGAGGTTTTCAGATAGAAGAAACGAATCGAAAATGGAAGAGGGAATATCGATGGTGAAAATGATGTAGATGGTGATGATTTCGATTCCCTCACCTTTCAGTTTTTGGGATATGGCATCCATTTTTACTTCATTTCGCGCATTTAGACAGGAATCGGGAATTTGGGCCGTTCTTTTCGATAATATTTTACGTGGCACCCCCGTATTTAGATTCACACCTCTATAATTTTAAAATCTCATTTTTAACCTTTTTATAATTTTTCTTTTTTAAACTTTATATATATTTTTGAAAAAAGTTACTCTACAAACCTCGATGAATGTCAAAATACATGTACAAAAATTTAGGATTTTTTACCTAATTAACCCACATTTTCGAAGAAATTCCCAAAATAACCCAGTTTTCAAAAAAATTCCCAATATACCCCACTTTTAGAGGGAGGCGCCAATTGGATTGGCGCCCCCTCTTAAAAATTGCAAGGAGGCGCCAATTGGATTGGCTAGGGCAGGTCATCCAATTGGCGCCTATGTGTAATTTTTAAGAGGGGGCGCCAATCCAATTGGCGCCTCCCTTAAAAAAGCCTCAAATGAAAAAACTTCCAACATGAAAGTTGTAGATCTTTTCAAGACAATGAATTTGGATATAAATTTTGCAACATTTGGAATTTTTTTGAGAAAGTTATGGGCAGTTGAAGTTGGACTTCTGAGTTTTTCAACTGTTATCAGACCGATAATGTTTTGTATTATTGCATGTGTTTCTTTTAGGAATATGAATTTTTGTCCAACATAACATTTGAACTAGACATCTTAAATTTTCCAATGCACTTGATCCCACCTCACAATAATTAAAAATGAGTGAGTTAGATCCCTGCGAACTTGACCCAAAATTAGGGTTTCTGTCAAAATGACCTATAATGTTTTGAAATTAATGATGAGCTTCCAAGTTTCAAATGGATTTTTGATGAACATGAAAGTTGTTCATATGGCGACTGTTGTTAAAACTTGAATGGAGGCGCCAATTGGATTGGCTAGGGCAGGTGCCCTAGCCTAGGGTAGGTGCCCTAGCCAATCCAATTGGCGCCTATGTGTATGTTTTAAAAGGAGGCGCCAACTCAATTGCCGAGTCCCTCATAAAATGCCTTTTTTGTCTTATAAATAGATGCGTAGTGTGACCTATTGTTCCACAATTCATATAATCATTTGGCTATCATGTTTGGTGTTCGTCGCCGATACGGTAAGGTGATTTATGCGAGAGACAAACCTCAATTGCTGATGCTGTTTTGGAACATCACCACGTTAGATCAACTGAAGAGGGAGCTGGTTCGATGGTTAGACGGGAAACTACCAGAAGGGGAAAAAATCAGAAGTATTGAGAGACTTGACAATATCTTTGGTTGGGTGCGAATGAAGACTGATAAGGATGCTAGGGAAATGATGTTCGGTCGAGACGATATTAATTTGATTGTTGTAATCAGTTAGAATTATTTATGTTTTCAGATGTTTTGTACTGATGTTGGTTATGAAACTCGTTGTAACAAGAACTTAATGATATATAATGATTGATTGTTACAGAAATACAATGTTACAAAAAGCATAAGATCTAGATACAATGTTACAAATAGCTTAAGATCTAGATGATGCTCCTTGATTGGGACAGTTGTTTTTGTTGTGTCCTGGTTGACGATGTAACACCCTTCTAAAATACCCCAAATATTTCAATTAAAATAGCAACATATCAATCAGAGTAATTATGCCCCGAAGGGTGTCACACAATCATTTCACAACCATCATCAGAATATCCTGTCATGCTCATTTATTTAATCCAAATTATAAAGTATCTGCATAATACGCAGCGGATAAAATCAATTCAATTATTCACATCATGTAACATATTACATGCAAAATGGTTCACAACCAATCAATAAAATATTCAAACATCCCTTCCCGATGTTACATCTATCAGAGCATGACCCACTAGGAGACTACACTAGACTCCAAGCACTAGCTCCTATTCAACTCACTGCTCGTTACCTGAAAAATAGGTGTAAGGGTGAGTTCCTCAATCAATATAATAAGCATTATACAACATTATGTAATGTTAAGTAACTAACGCATCAAATCACTCTAACCAGACTACACACTCAATAACGGCAGTATCAATTCGAACATCATATTCAATACCAATACAACTCATATTCATACTCAATATCAACACGAACACACGTATAATATTGGAATACATCCATTCATATTATACGCCATACACATATTATGCAATGAGACTCCATGCATGCGGTACCGACTATTTGTGAACATATAGTTCACCTCACCGTCCAAATCCAGGCACGGCTACCAAGTCCAACTAGTCCCACTCATTTGAGACCTAGTGACTCACTCACTAATTCCTCACCACGGGAATTAGCTACCACCCCTCAAGGGCTATGCTATGCACGCTAATTCACCTAGCATGCAAACATCGACAACAATCCATAATGACTAACTCACTAATTCCTCACAATGGGAATTAGCTACCACCATAAAGGCCACAATATGCATGCTAATCACCTAGCCATGCTACATCATCAACAACAATTCAAGAATAGACATATGCTCACACTCTAAGCCATAAAACAGTCTATTCACAAGTGCACACATAACTGATACATTCACAGCATCATGCATACCATCACACATCATCAGTATATTATCACATAAGCATATCATATCATGCCACATAATCAAAAACAGTATTAGCACACTCTACTAATGCCTATACTACTCAAGACCCAACAAAACAACAACAACATTACCACGATATCACATCTGGGAGTTTAAAACGCGAAATCTGCCCTTCAAACTGATATGGCGAACGCCATTAGGCTAATGGCGAACGCCATTAGCGTTACACGCTCTCATTCTGGAAAAACTGTCTGTCAAACTGATATGGCGAACGCCATTAGGCTAATGGCGAACGCCATTAGCGTTAAACGCTCTTATTCTGGAAAAAAAACCCAAACGGCGAACGCCGAAGGCATAATGGCAAACGTCATTTGGCTGTTATGTGCATAGATGTTAAATTTCTACGAATTCCTTTTCAATTATCGTCCAATTTCATTCATCCACTGGCCGTTATGTGCATAGATGTTAAATTTCTTCGAATTCCTTTCAATTATCATCCAATTTCATTCATCCACTATTTCACAAATTCATCATACATCAATCTAATCAGAGATAAACAATGGTTATCACTACCCAGTACATATTATCATATAATACCCTTTAACCGATGATAAACCCCCCTTACCTGAATAATCCGGCGAATCTCAAGCTTCAAGCTCTTCCCTTCTCCAACCTTCTTCCTCTTGCTCTGCCTTTGCCCTTTTCCTCTTTCACGATCGTTTTCTCTGTTTTTCACGTAAAAACCTTTTTACTCCAAAATGGGACTTTTTCCTTAATTCCAACTTATATATACTTCCAATAAATAATTATCCCAATAATTTTTATTCCAAAATAATAGTAATAATAATCCAAAATTCCAATTATTCAATTAAATTAATAAAAAAAATATTAATTTAAATTAAATAATTATCTTATTTTAATTGGGGTGTTACAACTCTCCCCCACTAAAAGAGTTTTCGTCCTCGAAAACATACCTCAAGCAAATAACTCCGGATAAGACTCCTTCATCTGACTCTCAAGTTCCCAGGTCACATTGCCACCTGCTGGTCCTCCCCAAGCTACCTTCACCAAGGCAATCTCTTTACCCCGCAACTGCTTCAACTCTCGATCCTCGATCCTCATAGGTGATGTTTCAACAGTCAGGTTATCTCTCACCTGGACATCATCTACTTGGACCACATGCGACGGATCATGAATGTACCTCCTCAACTGAGACACATGAAAAACCTCATGCAAATTCGCAAGTGGCGGCGGTAAAGCGATACGATAGGCTACCTCCCCTATCCTCTCCAAAATCTGGTAAGGACCAATAAATCGAGGTGTCAACTTCTTCGACTTCAAAGCTCGACCAACCCCAGTTATCGGAGTAACACGAAGAAACACATGATCTCCCTCTTGAAACTCAAGTGACTTCCTCCTCTTGTCGTGATAACTCTTCTGACGACTCTGAGCAATCCTCATCTTCTCCTGAATCATCTTAATCTTTTCCGTAGTCTGTTGAACAATCTCCGGTCCAACCACAGCACTCTCACCGGACTCATACCAACATAAAGGTGTCCGACATCTCCTACCATACAAAGCTTCAAACGGTGTCATACCAATGCTCGAGTGAAAACTATTGTTGTAGGTAAACTCAATCAAAGGTAAATAACAATCCCAAGCACCTCCTTTTTCCAAAACACAAGCCCTCAAAAGATCCTCTAGTGACTGAATCGTCCTCTCAGTCTGACCATCAGTCTGCGGATGATATGCAGAACTCAATCTCAGCTTAGTTCCCAAAGCCCTCTGCAAACCTTCCCAGAACTTCGATGTAAATCTAGGATCTCTGTCCGAAACAATACTCGACGGAATACCATGCAAACTTACAATTTTCTCAATATACAACTCAGCTAGTCTCTCCAACGGATAATCCATTCTGATCGGAATGAAATGAGCCGATTTCGTCAATCTGTCGACAATCACCCAAATAGCTTCAAAATTCTTAATTGTCCTCGGTAACCCAGAAACAAAATCCATACTGATACTATCCCACTTCCACTCTGGAATAGCCAACGGTTGCATTAGCCCAGACGGCTTCTGATGCTCAATCTTTGACTTCTGACAAGTCAAACAAGAATAAACAAAACTCGCAATTTCTCTTTTCATTCCCGGCCACCAAAATAGATTTTTCAAATCATGATACATCTTCGTAGCCCCAGGATGAATACTCAGGCCACTACGATGTCCTTCCTCAAGAATACTCTTCTTAAGTTCGGTAACATCCGGAATACACACCCGATTACCAAATTTCAAAACACCGTTCTCATCAACTCTGAATTCACCACCTTGACCTTGATTCACTAGAGTCAACTTATCAACCAAAAGCACATCGGGTTTCTGACCCTCTCTAATCTCATCCAGAATACCACTCGTTAACTTCAACATTCCCAATTTAACACTATTGTGAGTACTCTCACACACCAAACTCAAGTCTCTAAACTGCTCAATTAGATCCAATTCCTTAACCATTAACATAGACATATGCAATGATTTCCGACTCAATGCATCAGCCACTACGTTTGCTTTACCCGGATGGTAATTCAAACCAAAGTCATAATCCTTCAGAAACTCTAACCATCTCCTTTGTCTCATATTCAGCTCTTTCTGATCAAATAAATACTTTAAACTTTTATGGTCACTGAAAACCTCAAATCTTGACCCATATAAGTAATGCCTCCATAACTTCAGAACAAATACCACAGCTGCCAACTCTAAATCGTGTGTCGGATAGTTCCTCTCATGAACCCTCAGCTGTCTCGAAGCATAGGCTATAACCTGCTTATTCTGCATCAACACACCACCCAAACCCAACAATGAAGCATCACAGTAAACCTCAAATGCTTCCGACGAACTCGGTAATATCAGAATAGGAGCAGTAGTCAACCTTCTCTTTAACTCTTGGAAACCTTCCTCACATTTTGAGTCCCAAACAAACGCTTGCCCCTTTCTAGTTAACATCGTCAACGGTAACGCCAACTTAGAAAATCCCTCAATGAACTTCCTATAATAACCTGCAAGTCCAAGAAAACTCCTTATCTCCGAAACTGACTTCGGAGCTTCCCACTTAGATACCGCTTCTATCTTAGAAGGATCAACAGCAACACCACCTCTGGAAATCACATGACCAAGAAAACTAACCTCTTCTAACCAAAATTCACACTTAGACAGTTTAGCAAATAACTTCTTTTCTCGTAGAATTCCTAACACCACTCTCACATGCTCAGCATGCTCTTCTTCAGATTTCGAATACACCAAAATATCGTCAATAAACACCACAACAAACTTGTCTAGGTACGGATGGAAAATCCTATTCATATACTCCATAAATACTCCAGGCGCATTAGTCACACCAAAAGGCATTACAGAATACTCATAATGTCCATACCTTGTTCTGAAAGCAGTCTTCTGAATATCCTCAGTTTTCACACGTATCTGATGATACCCAGATCTCAAATCTATTTTGCTGAACACACTCGCACCAACCAACTGATCCATCAAATCATCAATCCTCGGCAAAGGATACCGATTCTTGATCGTTACTTTATTCAGTTGCCTGTAGTCCACACACAACCTCATAGTACCTTCTTTCTTCTTAACTAATAACACTGGTGCACCCCACGGTGACACACTCGGACGAATAAATTTCTTATCCAACAGATCTTCCAACTGACTCTTCAATTCAGTTAACTCAACAGCAGACATACGGTACGGAGCCATCGATATCGGTCTAGTACCAGGTACCAAATCAATCGAGAACTCAACTTCACGCTCTGGCGGTAATTCATTCACTTCTTCCGGAAACACATCAGGAAAATCACACACCACAGCTAGATCGCAAATCACCAGTTTATCTTTAGCCTCCAAAGTCGCTAACAGCATAAACAACTCTGCCCCATCTACTACTGCCTCATTCACCTGCCTTGCTGATAGAAACAAACTCTTTCCTTCCTCAATCTCAGGAAAGATCACAGTCTTATCAAAACAATTGATATAGACTCGGTTACACGCCAACCAGTTCATACCCAGGATAACATCAATCTGCACTAGTGGAAGACACACTAGGTCCATCCCAAAGTCTCTACCAAAAATACTCAAAGGACAATTCAAACAAACTGAAGTAGTAGTCACTGAACCCTTCGCAGGAGTATCAATCACCATACTTCCATGCATTCAGATATCTCTAATTTAAGTTGCACAGCACAATCCAAAGATATAAAGGAATGGGCCTCACCAGTGTCAATAATAGCTACGAAAGAAAAGCCATTAATATAACACGTACCTCGGGTCAAACGATCATCTGCAGAAGTCTCAGAACCCGATAAAGCAAAGTTCTTGCCTTCCGACTGATTCTCTTTCTTCGGCTTAGGACACCGTGGGCTGATATGACCCACCTCTCCACAGTTGAAACAAGTCGCAGTCTTCAACCGGCACTCTGCCGCCAAGTGACCACCTTTTCCACACTTGAAACACTTCTTCTCAGCACTGGTACACTCATAGAAACGATGTCCAGCCTGACCACATCTATAACATTTGGCAGGGACACTGGAGTCTCCCCCACTAGGTCTCCTCATCCCACTCTGTCTCTGGAAACCTTTGCCAGCTGCATACGGTTTCCCACGATCATTCTGATTCTTGCCTTTCCTATCAACCCTCTGCTGATAGCTTTCCGCTCTGGCCTTGGTATCCCGTTCAAACATTCTGCAACAGTCGACCAAATTAGAAAACACTCTAATCCGCTGATACCCAATATCCTGCTTGATCTCGGGACGTAACCCGTTCTCAAACCTCACGCATTTTGAAAATTCTCCAGTAGCCTCATCATAGGGAATGTAATACTTCGACAGCTCTGTGAACTTAGCAGCATACTCAGTAACAGACCGATTGCCCTGCTTCAATTCTACGAACTCTTTCTCTCTCCTTCCTCTGACCTCCTCTGGAAGGTACTTCCTCAGGAATCTCTCTCTGAACACCGCCCAAGTGATCTCAGTATTCCCAGCAGCTTCCAACTCAGTGCGGGTAGCAACCCACCAATCATCCGCTTCCTCTGACAGCATATGCGTACCGAACCTGACCTTCTGGTTATCGGCACACTCAGTCACTCGGAAGATCCTCTCGATCTCCTTCAACCACTTCTGAGCACCATCTGGATCGTATGCTCCCTTGAACATTGGAGGATTGTTCTTCTGGAACTCACTCAGTTGACGAGCAGCTCCCATTCCCACAACATTCGGATTTCCTCCAAGTACTCCAGCTAGCATACCCAGAGCCTCAGCAATCGCAGCATCGTCTCTACCTCTTCCAGCCATCTCTATTCTGAAAACCCAACAAGCTAAAACAATAAGTACTGATAGGGTTACACAACACCTATCCCGTACAGGGGAACAGAATAATTACGACTCGACTCGACCGACTATGCTCTGATACCACTAATGTAACACCCTTCTAAAATACCCCAAATATTTCAATTAAAATAGCAACATATCAATCAGAGTAATTATGCCCCGAAGGGTGTCACACAATCATTTCACAACCATCATCAGAATATCCTGTCATGCTCATTTATTTAATCCAAATTATAAAGTATCTGCATAATACGCAGCGGATAAAATCAATTCAATTATTCACATCATGTAACATATTACATGCAAAATGGTTCACAACCAATCAATAAAATATTCAAACATCCCTTCCCGATGTTACATCTATCAGAGCATGACCCACTAGGAGACTACACTAGACTCCAAGCACTAGCTCCTATTCAACTCACTGCTCGTTACCTGAAAAATAGGTGTAAGGGTGAGTTCCTCAATCAATATAATAAGCATTATACAACATTATGTAATGTTAAGTAACTAACGCATCAAATCACTCTAACCAGACTACACACTCAATAACGGCAGTATCAATTCGAACATCATATTCAATACCAATACAACTCATATTCATACTCAATATCAACACGAACACACGTATAATATTGGAATACATCCATTCATATTATACGCCATACACATATTATGCAATGAGACTCCATGCATGCGGTACCGACTATTTGTGAACATATAGTTCACCTCACCGTCCAAATCCAGGCACGGCTACCAAGTCCAACTAGTCCCACTCATTTGAGACCTAGTGACTCACTCACTAATTCCTCACCACGGGAATTAGCTACCACCCCTCAAGGGCTATGCTATGCACGCTAATTCACCTAGCATGCAAACATCGACAACAATCCATAATGACTAACTCACTAATTCCTCACAATGGGAATTAGCTACCACCATAAAGGCCACAATATGCATGCTAATCACCTAGCCATGCTACATCATCAACAACAATTCAAGAATAGACATATGCTCACACTCTAAGCCATAAAACAGTCTATTCACAAGTGCACACATAACTGATACATTCACAGCATCATGCATACCATCACACATCATCAGTATATTATCACATAAGCATATCATATCATGCCACATAATCAAAAACAGTATTAGCACACTCTACTAATGCCTATACTACTCAAGACCCAACAAAACAACAACAACATTACCACGATATCACATCTGGGAGTTTAAAACGCGAAATCTGCCCTTCAAACTGATATGGCGAACGCCATTAGGCTAATGGCGAACGCCATTAGCGTTACACGCTCTCATTCTGGAAAAACTGTCTGTCAAACTGATATGGCGAACGCCATTAGGCTAATGGCGAACGCCATTAGCGTTAAACGCTCTTATTCTGGAAAAAAAACCCAAACGGCGAACGCCGAAGGCATAATGGCAAACGTCATTTGGCTGTTATGTGCATAGATGTTAAATTTCTACGAATTCCTTTTCAATTATCGTCCAATTTCATTCATCCACTGGCCGTTATGTGCATAGATGTTAAATTTCTTCGAATTCCTTTCAATTATCATCCAATTTCATTCATCCACTATTTCACAAATTCATCATACATCAATCTAATCAGAGATAAACAATGGTTATCACTACCCAGTACATATTATCATATAATACCCTTTAACCGATGATAAACCCCCCTTACCTGAATAATCCGGCGAATCTCAAGCTTCAAGCTCTTCCCTTCTCCAACCTTCTTCCTCTTGCTCTGCCTTTGCCCTTTTCCTCTTTCACGATCGTTTTCTCTGTTTTTCACGTAAAAACCTTTTTACTCCAAAATGGGACTTTTTCCTTAATTCCAACTTATATATACTTCCAATAAATAATTATCCCAATAATTTTTATTCCAAAATAATAGTAATAATAATCCAAAATTCCAATTATTCAATTAAATTAATAAAAAAAATATTAATTTAAATTAAATAATTATCTTATTTTAATTGGGGTGTTACAGACGACAGATACTACATAATCTTATCATTTTATCTGTGGAATCCATCTCTGTTCTTATACGTGTGCTGTTTGGCCTTCCTTTCTTCTTTCTACGCATCTCTTCATTGTGCCAAACAATATCTCCTTCATATGGAGGCCAGTAATCCTCCATTGGCAGTACTGAAAAGCTTTTACTATATACATTCATGATGGTGTTGGCCTTGTACACATCAGATAAATGGGTGTAAGCGTCTTGACGAGTATAAGCGCATGCTGCAATGACATGGGAGCAAGGTATGCGGAAGGCCTGAAATTTTCCACAATCGCACCAACTTCTGTGTAGTTTAACCGCGTAGGCTAAATTTGGTCTCCCCTCGCTATTGCCCATTGTTTCCTGGACGCTGAAATTTTGTCTATGACGGTCAAACACTGTTACAGCGTGTGTCGTAGCTTTGATGCTCTCCTCTTTCATGACCTTCATGCAACATTCACTGAATACTTGTCCGGACATTAACACTGCACTCCATCTTTCACCTCTGCTTGCGAACATAGAAGCCAACCTATAATAGGTTGATCTTACCAAGGCGGTTATGGGCAGGTTTCGAATTCCTTTGAAAACCCCGTTCATGCATTCCACAATGTTTGTTGTCATGTGGCCCCATCGACAACCACCGTCAAATGCTCTTGTCCACTGCTCTACTGGGATGTTATTTATCCATCTCCCCGCGTCTTCATTAGACAGTCGAATCTCATCACGATAATATTGAAAAGACGGTTGAGTTAAAGCATACCCAGCATTCACCACCTTCTTGCGAAGATTCTTATCTTTTATAGCACGCATGAAGTTTTGTGCAATGTGTCTGATACAGTAGACATGTGTAGAAGGAGGATCATGTCATCCGTTGTCATGGTTGTTGTAGGCACTTTCGATGGCAGCATGTCTATCAGAAATCAGACATAGATTGGCTTGTGGAGCGACATGCGTTCTGAGATGTCGAAGAAAGAAACCCCATCCAGCAGCCGTTTCACCTTCAACAAGAGCAAAGGCAATGGGAAATACATTGTTGTTACCGTCTTGTGCAACTGCCATGAGCAACGTACCCTTGTATTTTCCGTATAACCAAGTGCCATCAATTTGCAGGAGAGGTTTGCAGAAAGCGAAACCTTTGATGCACGGGTCAAATGCCCAAAAGAGACGGTGAAATATTCTATTACCTGTAGCACAGGTTCCGTCTGGCATCATTGCTGGCACTGTCTCCAGAATTGCCACAGTTCCTGGGACATAAGTTTTTAGTGCCCATAAAAACCGTGGTAATTCCTTGAATGAGTCCTCCCAGTTGCCGAAAACCTGCTCAACAGCCTTTGTCCTCGCAATCCATGCTTTCTTGTAAGATGGAGTATAATTATATGTTGTTCGGATATGGGATATAATTATACTCACCTTCACTGATGGGTCTTTATTTACCAATGGCAGAATGTCTCGACATATCAAAGTTGTGCTCAGTTTACGGTGATCTTGTTGAACGGTTGTTGCGACGCAACTGTGTGGTGGGTCTATTGAAGCGATCTCCCAAGAGTCATTTTTCTTCTTGTAAGATGCAGCCAAACGAGTCCACGAATTTGTCCCAATGGACCCGATGATTCAACCTTATGTTGAACTCGCCGGTTTTGGTCACCTTAGCAAAATTATGTCTTGGTCTATAGATAACAAGTTCATTCTAGCCTTATGCGAAAGATGGAGGCCAGAGACACACACATTTTGGTTTCCAACCGGTGAGTGTACCGTGACGTTAGAAGACGTCTACATGCTTTTAGGACTACGAATTGAAGGCAAAGCTGTTAATGGTAAGACCAACTATGCAAGTTCAATTTGTATGGAGCTTTTAAACACTGATTTGTTAGATGATAATGCTAGGGGACAAGGTATACTACTTTCACGCCTAAAGTCATATTATAATAGTTTTTATTTAGATGAGCATTCTACCGAAGATGCTCGAATCATCAAAACTAGGTGTTACATTATGTTGTTACTAGGATCCTTTTTATTTCCCGAAGGTAGTGGTTCTAGCATGCATATTATGTACTTACCTTTACTTAGACATATAGATAGAATAGGTAGTTATAGTTGGGGATCCGCATGTCTAGCCTATCTCTATAGTTCTTTGTGCAAAAACTCCCATAAAGATACTTCTACATTTTCTGGATGTGCTGTTTTTCTACAAGCATGGGGATGGTCAAGACTACCGTCTCTAGCACCGGTCAATAGCAACCCCTTCACTTTTCCATATGCAAAAAAGTAAGTTGTTTAAATTGCTATATCTTTACTTCCTTCCTTACAGTTTATTACCCATAACTAATTTATTTTAACTTTTTGGTGTAGATGGTCGGCACGCGGTATGAATTACAGCAGATGTCCGAGACACTGTATTACTCAATATCGCAACCTGTTGGATCACCTTCGACCGGCAGACGTAAGCAAAATAATTTCATTATTTCTTCATATTATGTTGACTTTTTCTACATTCATTTAAATCCTATCGTCTTTAACATTTCAGTTCATTTGGCATCCATACCTTAATATGGATCATGAGCATCAGATCAACCCTGAAGACGCAGCCGTATGGACAACATGCACACCGATAATACGGTTCACAACAGTGGAGCTGCACAACACCGACCGTGTGAAGCTGCAGCTTGGTATGGTCCAGAATATCCCAGATCCCCCAGCTAGCCTAGGAGAATGGCATATGCGTAAAGTGAACGACCAATGGAACTACAACCCTTGGCAAACCTTCGCAAGATCAGAGTGTCACAAGTGGAAGCACCGTCATGACCATGTCTTAACTGACGCAGTCATGCCAAATGAGGTAAAACCAAGTCGTACTTATATGGCTTGGTATAGATCAGTTGGATTTCAATTCATCGCCGATGATATGTACCTCTACGACCCACGCCAGACAAGTTACACACAAGAAGGATCAACATCTAACCCCCAACAACATTCTCAGCCCGGTTACTCACAACCACCTATCCGACAAACTTTCCGTTCCACAAACACACAAACATACAACCAAAATATGCCATTCACCCAACCCCAAAACCAAGAACATCCCCCATACCACCACCAACAAATGGACCATCAACCTTCGACCGAACATCGCTTCGCACCCACACCATCACCCTACCAAAGTCGCCTTACCCAAAACACTAACCGCCCCATCACCTACCGTAGCCAAGAACCCCAAACATCACAATACCAAAACATCCCACAACCATATCTCTTCCAAACACCCCAACAACCTTTCCAACCTTTCCTAGACCCATCATTGTCACCCATGTCCCCCTTCAACCGTCCCGGTCGCCCATCCATGAGTCAACCACACCCCAACTTCTCTGGCATGGGTCATGAGGTCAGCTACGCCGGTACACCATCATTGAATACTGAAGACTATGCTGAGTTGGCTGAATACCTCAACGGATCTTCTCCTGTAAGAGGTAATGACGCTCCTGGACCATCAGATGAACAAACACCGGTGCAGAATCGTCAACGTGGGTTAGGGCCAAGGGTTAGGGTAGCTAGGGGATGTGGGACCGGAGGTCGGTTAGGTGATCACGGTCATCACCATTAGGATTCTTTGTGTAAAATCCAAATTTTATTAATATCAATTCGTATTATGTCAAATTTATCTTTGTGTAAACTCCAAACATTAGGTTTCTTTCATAATTCTAAAATAAACACATATCATAATACAAAAATTTATAGGTCAGAAACCCTAATTCAAGGACTTGTTATTGTTATGTTGAAGGGCTTGAATTTGGTCCCTTTTGGCAAAATTCACATACACATATTTTGACAGAAACCCTAATTTTGGGTCAAGTTCGCAAGGACCTACCTCACTCATTTTTAATTATTTTAAGGTGGGACCAAGTGCATTGGAAACTTTAAGGTGTCTACTTCACTTCTTATGTTGGGCAAAAATTCATAACTCTAACACAAACACATGCAATAATACAAAACATTATAGGTCAGATAACAGATAAAATGTCAAAGAGTCCAACTTCAGGTGCCCATACCTAACTCATAAAAATTGCAAATGATGCAAAACTTTAGTCCAAATTCATTATCTTGAAAAGATATACAACTTTTATGTTGAAGGTTTTGTCATTTGAGGCTTTTATCATTCAAACTAAAGGGCTTGAAGTTGGTCCCTTTTGGCAAAATTCACATACACTTGTTTTGACATAAACCCTAATTTTAGGTCAAGTTCGCAGGGACCTAACTCACTCATTTTTTATTATTTTGAGGTGGGACCAAGTGCATTGGAAAATTTAAGATGTCTAGTTCAAATGTTATGTTGGACAAAAATTCATATTCCTAAAAGAAACACATGCAATAATACAAAACATTATCGGTCAGATAACAGTTGAAAAACTCAGAAGTCCAACTTCAGCTGCCCATAACTTTCTCATAAAAAATCCAAATGATACAAAATTTATATCCAAATTCATTGTCTTGAAAATATCTACAACTTTCATGTTGAAAGTTTTTTCATTTGAGGCTTTTTTAAGGGAGGCGCCAATTGGATTGGCGCCCCCTCTTAAAAATTACACATAGGCGCCAATTGGATTGGTTAGGGCAGGTGCCCTAGCCAATCCAATTGGTGCCTCCTTGCAATTTTTAAGAGGGGGCTCCAATCCAATTGGCGCCTCCCTCTAAAAGTGGGGTATATTGGGAATTTTTTTGAAAACTGGGTTATTTTGGGAATTTCTTCGAAAATGTGGGTTATCTCGGTAAATTTGCCAAAAATTTACTTATTTTTTTATACTAAATAAGAAAGGGTACCAAAATTTTCAAATAATAAAAAAAAAATTAGTATTGGTATTTGTAGTGATATATTTGTAAAGATCCGATAAGGGCGAGAAAATAGTGATCCTCCAAAAAGTAGCGACGTCCTTTTGCTGCCCATACTTAGGGGTAATATCGCCTTTAATTCCTCTACTTCCTCCGTCATAGGAAATGTAGGAAAAGACATGTCTCAATCATAGAGAATTATGAGTCAACTGATTAAATTGTGTCTTCCTAGAAAGTAGGAATTCAACAGTTCACTATCATAAATAAGGGGGCAGTTATCATTCCTGAAAATCTTAACTTCATGCCCATGAGCCTCTATAAATACATCATCTCTAACGTGAGGAAGGACAGTTGATAACATGCATGAAATGCATAAGAATACAAAGTTTATCACCTCATGTGAGCTTACTCTCTCCGTAGTCAAAAACACCATCGAACATGGTTTCTCACCACCGTGAGAAAGTCCTAAACCACCAGAAATCCCCAAGGCCTCTTGTCACTCCTACTAGAATAGGGGTGTCACACATTATGTACTTTTTGACAAGTACAATGATGCTCATTATGGGGCATCGGTAAAACTAACCTATGTCACACCTTTCATCATTATTGTCATTTTCATTGGGGAAAAAAGATCCAGACTTTGTGGTTAATACCATGGCCAGAGGTTTTGCCGATGGGTGGAGTTTTAGCTCCTCTAGGAGGAAATACACCAAGCAGGTGTTGATTACGACTCAATGGTCAAACAGAGAGGATAAGGAGTCAATATCACTTTCTCCAATAATGGCGTCATCAGATTCTTCCCTTATAACAACAACTAAGTAGCCATTACTATGCAACACAATAATTGTGATATCAAGCGAGCCTTGATAGACTCGGGAAGCTCAGTTGGCATCTTATGTTGGAACACCTTCCAGAAACTCCAATTTAATCCCGACAGCATTAAGGTGTTCTTGGGTTTGCTATTAGGTATGTCAGGCAAACATGTACAAGTAAGGAGCCACATAACCCTATAAATAGCATATAGTGTGGGAGCATATTCCAAGGCGATTGAATTCAACTACCTAATAATGGATGCTTTATTGCCCTACAACATTATCCTTAGTAGGCTAGCCATCTGCTCATTAAGGGTGATTATATCAACCTAGTACATGGTACTGAAATACCTGCTACCCCAGCGGCCGAGTTGGGATAGTTAGAGGAGACCAACAAAGCACCCCAAGAATGTTACTCGAGTAGACTAGCGATGGAAAGGGAAGAGCTCTCCTTTGAGGTTGTTCTATTTCACGAAGCACGTGACACAAACACGGTTAGTTAGAACCCTGGATTGGGTGTGGAAAATGAGAGGCTCGCATCCACAAAGGATCTGAAAAAGATTCAAATAGGTCTTTCATCTCACCAGGTGACAAAGATAAGCACCTCGCGTCCCAAATAAGAAGAGCAAGAACTAGTCAACCAACTCATTAGAATCGTCGACTTCTTTGCTATGGCCCCCTCTAACATGTCAGGCATATATACCAAAGTGGTGTGACATTGCCTCGTCGTTAACCCCTCTACAAAACCAGTGTAACAAAGAAAGCAGAAAGTCGGCGAGGAGGTTAGAGCAGCCATCGACGAGGAGGTAAACAAGCTAGCTAGCGTAGGTTTCATCATAGAAACAAAATATGTCACTTGGTTAAGAAAGCATCGAACAAGGTGTGTGTGTGTGTGTGTGTGTGTGTGTGTGTGTGTGTGTGTGCATGTGTGTGTGTGTGTGTGTGTGTGTGTGTGTGTGTGTGTGTGTGTGTGTGTGTGTGTGTGGATTTCACCGACCTTAAAGTGAATTATCCCAATGACCTTTATCCCCTTCTAGATATTGATCTCTTAATCAATGGATTTTTAGGCTACCTCGTGTTGAGTTTTATTGATGCATATTCAGGGTATAATCTAATTAAGATGGATCCCCTCAATGCTCCCAAGACGGTGTTCATATCAAACCATGTTAATTACTACTATAATGCCATGCCCTTCGGCCTCAAGAAAGTTGGCGCCACCTACCGGCGACTCATGGACGTTGTATTCTCCCACCAAATAAGGTTAAGCATTGAATTATACGTCGATGACATGATAGTGAAAACTGCTGAAGGATATAGTCATGCAGCAGACTTGGAGCACATCCTGCAATTAGTCAGGAAGTACAACATACGCCTGAATCTCACCAGGTTCTCCTTTGGGGTGCAAGTGTAACACCTTAAACCCCGAAACTTATATGAAAAGTTTTACACAATAATTTAAGGTGTCCCCAATGACAACCCGTTAAAAAACATCAAAATATTTGAATATTACGCAGCGAAAAACATTTCATAATGTCATACCCCAAAATTTACCCTACTCCGATACAGTTTTCATCTGAGTTGTTTAGAGTTGATTAAATCTTCAATACTTCAAACCTATTAATGGTTGATCAATAGACCATTCATGATACTTTGAGGCATTGATAGATTGCCTCTATTTCAACCATATTTGGGTCATTTGATACATAGATGAAACCATTCTCTTTACATTAACTTGTTATTCTATTTGCTTATTGTTATTCTACTAACCACTAACCATTAGCCACTAACTTCTAACATTTATATTATTGCACTTTACTTCCTTGCAATTTATTTTATTGTTCATTTACATTCAAGTACTCATTATCATCATCATTGTACAAACTCATCATGCATGTTTATTTACTTGTTATTTATTTTATTGTCATCATACATTAAAAATAACAAAAACATGATAAAATTATAAAGACCAAAAATATTCACTCCACTCTTAATCAACTTGGACTTAGAGGATTTCATCTTAGGACCTTTGCTTGGAGGTCTTTCCATTACTCTTTGTGATACTTTGTAAACACTTGGATTTTCATCCGTAACTTACATGCATGTTGTAAGAATGGCATCATGGCACCACCTTAGGGGGACATGTTTGTAAGACCATTATCCTTTGTTTAGCTTAGGTCACTTTTGCACACAAAAGGCTTTCTCTTGGGCTACCTTACAATGAGACTCTTTAATTTCTTGTTGGTTACTTTGCATTCATGTTGCATAAGCCAAATTTCATAATCAAAATAAAATAAACCCTTGATTCAACGTCAAGTGGCATTTTTATAATCAAATTCAAAACACTTAATAATTACGATTATTATTGTGCGCCACGAGCCTTGAGTGGCGGAGAATGAGTGAGAATGGAGCATTCCTACCCTTACTCTGATTATTTTGGACGCAAGACGCTTGACTTGTTGTCTAGAATAATCACCTCCGCCCATAGACTTTAGTACAAAATAATCACAAACATTCTTTCATAAAACCCTTATTCAATGTAAAAATAATACAACTCATCAAACTCATTTTTGTGCCTTAGGGCATCATCCCGAAAACCCTTTTTTCAAAGGTAAAATCAACCAACACACAAACATTTTCTACTCCGAACTACGGAGCTCTAATTCCTCATCCCCGAATGAGTGATACGTAGGCACAAGGGCCCCAATCCTTGGCGAGCACTATAATAACAAAAACACTCCCCTCCTTTCACACATTCTTTTGAAAATAAAACAATAATAGATAAATCTCATGTATGTAAAACAACCCAAATGGTTCCCATGGAGTACCATGGACATAAGGGGTGTTAATACCTTCCCCTATCCAAATCTCGATTGTGAGACCGATTCCTTATTCTCTTTTAGCGCTTCCCGTGCGTGTCTCTTTTCTGAGGGTTTTATCGACTATTTCCCCTTTCCTCTCCGATAGAGGTAAACTAAATAAAATTCGGTGGCGACTCTTCTGACTTTGCCTCTCTTTGGCATCTCATTAGTCCCAGTTTCATTATCGTGAAATCCCGGTAGCGACACATAACAACCTCATATATAAAGTGATAAATTCAAAACAACAAAAACAACATCAACTAGAAAACATAATAACTCATGTCCTCGATATTACACGATCAGAGCACTAAAATCCACTAATGAACGACAAAGTGAATAAATAAAAGTGAAGAGTAGCTCCAACAAGCCACCTTCCACACATAGTAATAATGCTTACTCTTGAGTATCTGTAAGATATCCATGGTGGACAACATGAGCAAAGGGGTGAGAAACAACATTCAAAATGAATAGTATAAAGAATTCTAAAGTAGAGAGCATACAATAACACACACGTTCAATACACAATCAATAACACTGCAGTATCACGCACATTCATAACAACATGCACGTTCATCATGTATATGCATCATTCATAATAATTCATTAACTACGTCAAGTACTCTCAACCAATCAACAACATCACAAACAATCAAATACATATGCAAACATGTATGCAATGTACTATTAAAACAAGATTTGGTTTTGCATTTATACCTTGAGTTTTAATAATAACAATGTTGTATTTGTGTGAGAATAATTTTGGTATCCTAATGGTTTGTTATTGTGTAGCTTTAATAGCCAGTTGTGGTTCTGAGTTTATGATGTGCAACTTCATCAGTTTCTGAATATTATGTTCTGAATTCTGCTTCTATGCTAATCGTGAGAAGTTCTGAAAGACGTCGGGTTGTTGCTGCAATTGTCTTTCTGCTTCTGTACTGATTCACTCCTAAGAAGTTCTGGAAATATGTTATGTTGCTGATGCAATGTTCTATCCGCTTATGCTTCTGGAGGTGACTCTGATTGTCAAGCTTTTGAAGAATGACAAGCTTCTGAAGTTTTGTTACTTAGCTGAAGATTCTAAAGATCTCAAGTCAGACGTTGAGGTTATCAAGGTTTTGTCTGAAGAGTCTGAAGATTCTGAAGATTATGAAGATCTCAACCTAGACTGCTTATGATGTCAAGGTTCTAACTGAAGTTCTGAAGTTTCTGAATCCAGTTATGTGTTTCTTCTTTTCATGCTTCATCAACTATTTCTGATAAGCCAATTAATTTGAATATAATATCAAGTGGATATGTGATCAAATAGTACACAGTAAAAATCAAATATTCCTTTCAATCCTTAGTTCATGGGTGAAAGACAGTACTATACATCACACCTGTCACTTAAATTATAGGCAAAAGATTGCACGATGTATCACTCATGTCACCAATCCAACAGTGAATAATCGCTCTATTGGTATCTACATTTTTCCCTCCAACGATCTCTTTTCTTATGCTATATAAGTGGGACTTGGAGACTTAAAGAAATAGCCGAGACACATTACAATATTTGACAAGTCTGTTTCTACGTGATAAACTATCAATTTTGTACACAGTTTCTTTAAGTGTTTTGTATTTCATTTGTGTAAAATTTTCTTGTGTAGAAGCAATTTGTAACACACAAAATCTTATTCAAATTGTTTGTTTGTATTTTCCTTAAGGAGACTAGGTTTTAGTAGGATCCTTGAGAAGACAAAGAAAGTTGCTCTTTGTGTTTGTTCTATAATTTGTTTGGTTATAGTGGATTAAGTCCTTGGGTATAAGGCAAAATCACATTGGCGGGTGGACTGGAGTAGCTTTGATTTCAAGCGAACCAGGATAAAAATACTTGTGTCTTTATCTCTTTGTTCTTAGTATTGTGTGGTGTTTTTGAGTTGGTAAAAAGCTTTTATTTTTAAAACTCAATTCACCCTTCCCCTCTTATTGTGTTTTTCACACCTTCAATTGACATCAGAACTCCCGTTCTGATTGTGATAAAGTTTTTATCAACACTTCACCGTGTTCAGCACCGGTCTAGTTTGTGTGTGAGAAATAATGGTCGTTGCTAACGTTATTAACAACAATGAGAGAGATCAACATAGTGTTAAACCATCAGTCTTTGATGGTGAGAGGTTTGATTACTGGAAAGACAGAATAGAAAGTTCCTTTATTGGATATGATGTTGATCTTTGGGATCTTGTAATCGATGGCTATGTTTACCCAGTTAATCCCGAAGGAAACAATATAGCAAGAATGCTATGATATATCAACAAAAGAAGGATTTCAAAAATCATCATAAGGCTAGAACTATATTGTTAAATGCTATCTCTTATACTGAATATGAGAAGATAACAAACAGAGATTCAACTAAGTCTATATTTGACTCTCTGAGGATGACTCGTGAGGGGAATGCTCAAGTAAAGGAGACAAAGGTTTTGGCCTTAATCTAGAAGTACGAAGCATTCATAATGGAAGATGATGAAACCGTTGAAAAACTATATTCTCAAGATTCCAAATGCTTGTTATAGGACTCAAGGTTCTGGACAAAGGATACTCTACAGCTGATCATGTCAAGAAAATCATCAGAAGTCTCCTAAAGAAATGAAGACCTATGGTAACTGCCTTGAAGTTGGCAAAAGACTTGAACAATATTAGTCTTGAAGAACTTGTTAGTTCTTTAAGAAGCCATGAGATAGAACTCTAAGAAGATGAACCTCATAAGCGAGGTAAATCTGTTGTTTTAGAGTCTAAACTTGAGAAGACAATGGCTTATTAAGTTGAGGAAGAATTAGAAGATTTTGATGAAGACTCAGAAGATGATGATGAGTTGTCTTTGATTTTCAAGAAGGTCAACAGACTATGAAGACACAGGTAGAATGGGCAAAGGAAGTTCATAGGAGCTAGAAGGATTTTCGGTCGCTCTGATTCTTTTTCTAGACCAATTTTAGAAAGATAAAGTATATATATGTATCCCTATTTAGAAAGATAAATTGATGCATCCCTATTTATAAAGATAAATTTATAAATAATATGATGTCGAATAAAAAATTGATGCATCCCTATTTTGAAAGATAAATTATATATATGTGTATCCCTATTTAGAAAGATAAACTGATGCATCTCTATTTAGAAAGATAAATTGGTATGTACAGATAAATATTTAATTCAAATTATAAAGTTACTTTTTAAAATAAATTATATATAAGTTTTTTGAAAATACTTTTAAATTTAATATATGTAAATAAAAACATTATAAAATTAAAAACAATAAAACATGTTTAATTGTATTACTTTTATAAAAAATCATTGACACTGCTAAAAAACCAACTTTAATATTTTTAATAAAAAATCATGATAGTATAAATGGTCAGATTAACTTATCATATTATTTTGTATCATCAAACACTGGATTAAGAAAAGATAGGTTAAATACTCTTTTTTGTCTCATATGTTGAACTCGAAATCTAGTTTAGTCCTTTAACTTTTAAGAAGACAATTTTGATCCCTCAACTCTGAAAACTGAATCACATTATTACTTTTCGTCTATTGTGTTAGTCAAAGACAATGAGTAAGGTTATGTGGTATTTACGTGGAATGTCACGTTGTTATGCCAACTTTTGTGACCGATTTGACGAAGGAAAAATCGATCACTAAAAAATTTCTAAGTTTTAATTATCTTTTTTTATCTTCATCCTCAAATCATAGTTCAATCTAAATTAAAATATAGCTTCCACTTTCATTTATTTCAAGCTTGTTGAATCATCGCACATCGTGAGAAGCTAGAGGTTGACATTGAACTCAAGTCAAATGTAGACAAGTATTGGCAAATGTAGACAAGCTAAGGATCATACTTGCTATAAATTGAATTGATAAGGGTGCAAATGTTATGTGACAAGATAAGATGACAATGTCATTCAAGTTTGATTTCAATTTAAAATGTTTTGCGCTCTTGAATTTGATCCACTTGATGAAAAGAAAATGATCTTCAAATTCCCGTAAATCAAAATCTTGCTTTGGTTTAAATCTCAATGCTTTCTTGATTTGCAATTTAAACAAATAGAGAAAACTTAGTTCAAAATTAACATGGACTTTAAAATGATCACAAATGAACAATATTTAAATCACCTTTCTTTGTACTTTCAAGAGTGATGTAGTAAGAATGCCATGAAATGGTAAGGAGATGGTCATGTATGAGTTTCCTCCTTAAATTTTGCTTCATGCTTACAAAGGAACCAAAGTTCAATTCAAATGAATAAATGGATTTTTATTTTTATGACTTTGTAAATGATAAAAAAAAGGCATAGATGTGATGAATCAATTAGATAAATGTATGATGAAAGAGTTCAAGCCAATCTTGAACTATATTGTATGATTTAACTTTGAATGATGTATAGTATGAATTAAACAATGAAAGTGTGCCAAATCTTATTCTTTTGTCTTGTGATTGGCCATGGATGAATGCAAATTGATACACTTAGGTATGATATATGACATGAACATGAATGATTGATGAATGTAACCAACCTTTTTTTAAAAAAACGAGATGAATAAATGTGGACATGATCATGTAAAAATGAATAAAAATGTATATGGGCAACTAAGTTTGGTCTTTTAGCTCAAGTCAATATTTGGTTGCCTTTTGTTAGGCCTCAACTTTATTGCATGTAATCACATGGGATGATGCATGTTTGTGGTAAAAAAACAAAAGTGACTACTGAGTGGAACCATGGCCTAAGGACCCTTCATCCTAGCATCGGATAAATGTTAACTACTCATAGTCATATGATATAAAAAAAAGGGAGGGACAAAATTGGGGTATGACAAGATGCATGTTGCATCTTTTTCTAAAAATGCGATCTCGGCCTCTGGCATCTTTTGTTCGCCTTCCTTTGGCTCAATGGGGATATCCTCTTGAATATATTAAATACCTGACATGTATACCTTTTGAGCGCAAAACCAGTCCCTTCTCCCCGAGTAAAGCCTCGTGCAATTTTATTAAGCATATGACATACGATCTTAATGCCCTAATCTATGGATGACGCATTGCCCTTTCTGAGTTTGGGGTTTCCCGCGTCATCCCTCCCTCGAGAGTTAGACCCGCCTGACCCTTGAGAGTGATCTCCTTTGACATACTTCTTGAGGTGTCCCTCTTGGATCAGCCACCTGATTTCCTTCTTGAGCTGGTAGCAGTCTTTTGTGTGACACCCTTTAACTTTATGGAACTTACATCATCTTCCTAGCTCAGGTCCCATAATGGTTGCCTTTAGGGATGAAGGCATAAGCATATTATGCAAGTGGATAGCTGCCACCAGATCTGTTCACGGTGAGTGTTCAGGGACGTGAAGCTCTCCACCATATTTCCTACTCGTTTGAATATGGATTTGTCCTTAGTGGGAGGGGTATAGTTGCTCTTCTGTGAGTATGTGAACCTTTAGCGCTTGGTACACGCTCTTTTACATCTCGTATCTTTTTCTCGGGGTTGTTATCTTCACCCTTTATGTAACATTATGCCATTGTGACCATTTATGCTAATGAAGATGTTGGTCTGTGGGCGAGAGACATGTTGAAGTGTCTTACTTTGAGACCATTTTGGAATGCCCCCACAAACATTCTTGGTTTGGATGGAAGACCCTGAGGGTAGCCTCATTTTATCGGGTGAGGTATTCCCTAAATGATTATTAGGGCCCCTGTCTTATGTTAAATAGGCTGGTGGTGGACATCATCATGTGCCGACTGGCTGCGAACTGATGTACGAGTTTCTTAACTAGCTCTTGATAATTGGCCATGAAAGCTCGGGATAGGCCCATATACCATCACAAAGTTTCGTCTCTGAAAGTGCTAAATGATAGGTCGCACTTCAGGGAGTCAGGCGCTCCGATGATGACCATTTGTGTGTTGATGGAGGCGACATGCTCATAAGGATCACTATGCACATAATACTTTGCCAAGGAATGAGACTTGAACCCTTCGGAGATAGGCATCTCCCATATTTCGTCTGAAAGTGGCTAGGGGTCCAACACTTCTATCTCCTCTAGGGGTTAAGCCTCTTGTTGGCGTTGTTGGATGTTGAGGACGTCATCCTCCAGACTCTGATTCTGGATACACAATTCGTCCATGGCGGCACGCATCTCCGTCAGGGCATTGGCACCACTGCTACTTATGGCGTCTTCCGACGAGGGAGATTTCGCTCTCTTAGCAACCATGATTGGAAACAATTAGATCCATGAGCGAAGGTTTCAGTGAGTGCTTGAGTGGTGATGGTAACGAAATGTGCGTCCTAAATTAGTTTTACTAGGCCTTACAGTGTGCACCAGTGTACTTGTCAAAAAATATATAATATGTGATACCCCTAAACTGGTAGAGGTGATCATAGACCTTAGTATTTTTCTGGTGGTTAAGGATCTGTCCGCTGAGGTGAGAAGCCATGTTTAATGGTGTTTACGGTAATGAAGGGGTAAGCTCACATGAGGTGAAAAGTTATGTAGCTACTAAGGGTTTATCGTGTGTATTACGATTTATCCCCCTCAATCCTAAGGTTGAGATATTTATAGAGGCTTATGGACCTAGAGTTCAATGAACCCCTAAGAAGTGGTAATCGCTCTCCCTTAATTGGGAGAAGTTGTTAACTGCCTATTTTTCTAAATAGTCATAGATTGACTTCGCATATGCAGTTAGGAACTGAATAAACAATATTATCCACATTCCCCTTAGGACGAGCCCCTTATGATGTGCCACATAATGGATACACCTGAGCAACGTCTCACGCTGTGCCACATAATAGGTACACCTGAGCAACGTCTCACGGCGAAGAACATGTTTTCCATATTTGGAGAGACTCATAAATATATTACTATACCGTCCCTCAAATATGAGATTTTTTTTCTTCTTAATTTTGTAAATATTTAACTCTTCTTTTTATCATGGAATATATATTTTTCGTTAAACAAGAACACAAGAAAACTAAAAAAACAAAAATATATTTTTTTTTACTCAAATGTCAACTTTTAGTTTCACTTCCAAATGTGTATAAAATTTAAAACCTTACATATTAGATATAAAATTCTAAATATAAAATTAAATCATTAATCTATTTTATAGACCTTTTAAAAAAATGTGATCAAAGATCAAAATATCTTCTAGATGGAAAGCTCATGCCAGACATGTCTTGTTTTACATTTTTTTGTGGAACAGCAAATTTTAGGATTTCACCTTCACCTAATCTTTTACATGTGTGAACATTGACATCATTTTTATTTATTTTTAAACTTGGCTGCATCCTCTACTATATCCACTCTTTTTTTTAGATACTTTTGCAAGAGAGACCTAAATGAAATAGGAAGTGGTGAGAGAGAGAGATTGAAGATGTGATATATGAAGCTGGGTGGTTAAGAGATATTAAATATTTTAATTTGAGAATTATGGTCTTTTTAGCTACAAATTTAAAAATAGAATAAATGAATTAAATTAAATTACTTATTCAATATTATTATAAAATTATATAATTCTATCTTATATCTTATTTTCCATGGATGTTAAATCAATTAAAATGTAACAGCAAATTTGATTATCCCAATCAACAAAAATTATGAGCAAAAAGACTACCTATAGCGGTTGCATTGTGTACAAAGATAGGATTTTACAATATGCACCCTTAGGGGTTAGTAATAAATACTACTAGAAAGTAAAGAAAAAGTAGAAATATATTCTGCATGATAAACTGTCATTTATGGCCGGAGATACATCAATTTTATACAAAAGTTAACATGCACTTCACCGGGCTTCGAATGCACAGAGGAACCCAACAGATATTGGCTCCACGCATTATTTATCACAAGCAAAAATAAGCAGCTTAATATAAGTTACTCTGGATTTCAGTTTATTATACTGCCAAAACTAATACTACTGCTGTAAACTATTCCTAACAAAAAGGACAAGAAATACAACTTCCACGCAGAGCTAGATGCTGCTTTCTACATAGCAGACTGGAAGATCATCTCAGCTAGCTCCTGTAACACAGTTAGACATATTTATTAGAATCTATGTAAGTTGGTAAGTGAATACTGAGGGGACTAAACTTCAATAGGTAAATGTCCTCATGATTCATGACAATTATAATTCAGGCCCAAAAAATATATGGCCGAACACGTTTTTTTACGATCTTGACCACACCAGCAACTAAAACGAGCTTTTGCTGATTGTAGCACTCTCAGACGTCCTTGGCACGTCAGATCACTTACAATCTTAGGATCCAGCACTCGATTGACTACCCTGGACTAGATCCTGGAGTCATACATCTAAATTTGTTCCTTGAGTTGGGGAAGTGAACATTCATTCATCTTCATCTGTTATACATTACAAGGTAATGATATCCCTTATTGTTAGAGGAGATTTTAAGATTTAGTTACCTGTTTTGCAGAAGCAACCTTTGGTTCTCCCCATTCCTTGGTCTTCTTCTCAAGAAACTCAAAGTCAGCTTTTCCAGCCTATGACAACAGACATTTCCAATCAAATAAAACACAAAAAGCATTGAATATAAATGAAAAGAAAATGTATGGACAGTATTACCTCTATTTGAGCACCAATTTCTGTATCAAAACTTTGATATCGCTTGCGGACAAGCTCGGCCAGAGAACCGTCCTTTTGGTCAAGCATAATGAGAAATTATTAGTTTGCTTGTCACGAGAGATTGAAAAATACAAGCTTTCAGATTGACATTGCAGATAAAAGTTGATGTAAGGGAGGATAGACTGTATCACCTCAACTAGCTTGGCAGCGTTTCTGAGGCCCCGGGCCATTGTATCCATTCCAACAATATGAGCTATGAATAAGTCTTCAACATCTGTGCTCTCTCTCCGCCTAAAATGTCAGTTGGTAAGTAAATTATAAAGGCGGAAAAAGGGATATGAGTACAAAATATAGTGAAGGACTCACAATTTGGCGTCAAAGTTGAATCCACCTGGTGCAATTCCATCCTAGAAAAATCAAGAAAAAGAAAAGAATAACCCCATCAGATGATATTGTGTTTCTAAGGTGAGGAGTATTGCACTTCAAGACACGAGTCAAGAAACAAGTGCTTTCATACATTTCTGATAACGCTGAGCATAATCATTGTTGCCTCTTGGATATCTACAAGAAACTGATCTGTGTCCCAACCTGAAATTGTGATAAAAGCTTCTTATTGTAACTCCTATAATACATTGTGACAAGTTAACACTAAGTCTTCCATGTTAGAAGTTCATTATTTTTATTTGTTACATAGTAGAGAATTTGCACATACCAACTTGAGGATCACCGGTATTTGCATCAATATTACCCAACAATCCATTAATCCTCGCAGTTTCAAGCTCGTGGTGACAACTATGACAGGCATTGGAAAGTACAACAAACATGTCCAGATTCAGTAATGAACAGCAAAATTAAATTAGAAAGCATGATCAGTAACTTCACATGTGAGCACAATGTACAATGAAGTATTCACCTGTGACCAGATAGGGTGGCATGGTTGCACTCAATGTTAAGTTTGAATTCCCCTACAGAAGGAGCAAAATTGAGAAAGTGAGAAATCTGTGCAAATGATACAACACCATTCTTAATGACGGAAATTAGAGAAACCTGAAATCTAAGCAAGCAGTGAAGAGATTTGTACCTCTTTTTTGGGGGTACAATTTCGACTAAATTCTTACATATTAGGGATAATGTGGCCATTAAATTCAAGTATAAAGAAAATTTTCTAACTCAGAAAGAGAGGGGAAATACAGTTTCATATAGGAAAAATTAGCATACAGGACTTTAGATCAGCATTTTAGATTTTAGGACAAAGTAAATTACTGATTTAGAAAAAGATAAAGAACAATTAGAAATTATATACAGTTCACTATCTTACTGGTGTAATATTTGACAACATAAAAATTTCATTATAGAAAGACATCACACCCATTTTTTGGTTCTTGGGAGACATTTGAATGATGAATCAAGCAAGTATTACCTATAAGTCCATATTTTCGCAAGAAATTAGCTGTAGTTGCAGCATCCCAATCATACCTGAAGGAATACAAATTAGTAATGTGCATAATAGGCATTGTGAAATTGTTGATTGAATAGGTAGGACACATACTGGTGTTTTGTAGGCTCTTGTGGCTTTGGTTCAATTAAAAGTGTCCCTAAAAATATAGCAGAATAAAAATAAGAATCATTAATTTTATTAAGAAAAAAATTATGGTGTAGTCCGCATAGAGATAAAATTATAGATGTGCTCTACTCCTCGTCTCCTATGTTTCATAATGTAGTGCTATACAATGATCCAGCTAGTTGGTATTCCAAGGAATGTTTACCATTGAATCCGATCTTCTTTTTGTGCGCAACAGCAGCTTCAAAAAATCTAGCCTGTAACCAGATAAATATGCAGAAACATTGTTTTAAGATACAGCATATTGCAGATTAGAAGGCAAAAACTACATAAATTTTTGGAGTAGGCAATGAATTACCAAAAGCTAGAGTGAACAAAAAATTTCTATTGAAGATATAGAGGCAGAACATTTAATAAAATCAAAATTTTCGCTAAGGCTTCTTACTGAGTTCTTAATTACATTTTTTTTAGCATTAGCATTGAGACCTGGTTATTCTTGTGGTTGTAGTGTGCAAATTGATACTATTATTATTTCTTTATTTTCAAGGATATTTCTTTTACATTGTTTACCAACACAAAAGGCAAAAAGAGAGCACAATCAGATCACTACTTCAAGGATAGATAGATTCACACACCAAGTGATTAAGCTCCCGTTCCATATCTGTGTTCAAAAGAGATTGGTAGCCCTCGCGGCCGCCCCAAAACACATAATTTTCTCCTCCCAAATAATGTGTCACCTGCAATATATTTTTATCATCAGCAGAAATGAACAACGGTTTTGATAATACAATCAACCTTGTTACTATTATTGTACTATATCTATATGAATGTACCTCCATGGCTTTCTTCACTTGAGCAGCAGCATATGCATACACCTCTAACTCAGAGCTGTAAAGAATTTCACTTTGTGAGTCACAAGGACTGTATAGACAAGCTAGGAGATAATGGTATACAATATTACCTAGTAGCAGCACCATGCATATAGCGAGGATGCATGAACAACTGAGCTGTTCCCCACAAAACGCTCTTTTTACCCTATATATGAAAAGGCGAAAATAAAAAATTGTGTTATCAACATTTCAAACCACAATTCACTAAAAATATCTTAAATTTCTGGATTCTCTAAGCTTCTAAACATTTCATAATATTTATATGAAGTTAAGCATAATTACTGGAATTATGTATTGATTTGAAAATAAAAAAGATCTCTTTTCCTATTTTGAGGTGATTACCTGAAAACAGTTATTATATATTAAAAGATTCATTCATGTCAAATTACCTTAGTCTGAAGCTCTTGAGCAAGAGCCGCCACTTCATCCAGGTTTGCATTTGTTTCCTAAGACAAAGGCAACAAGTACAATCCAATAGCTCAGAAAGAGTATGCAACCATAGTAAATGTAGCAGCAATACATTATTCAAGAAAACACATTCCATCAACTATGTCTATGACCACAGTTCAATAATCCAGATATAAAAATGAGTAGGCCTTTGCACAGCTTTTCATAAAACTGAGAAATTTTAAAGATTGGCTCACCTCAAGAGTCGGCGCATCAGGTGCTATATCCCTATCGTGGAAGCACCAAAAATCAACACCGAGTTTGTTTATGAACTCAAAATTTGCTCTCACTGTGGCATTAAGAAAATTTTATCTAGTATCACATTATAATCTCCAAATATATGAAGTATATCAAATGTGAGAGTGAAGAATTAACATACTCCTTCTTTTAGCCATGCTTAATGAATTGGTACCATCTTCCCATGGCCAGTGTTTGGTAGGTGCACCGAATGGGTCACCACCTGTTCCACGGAATGTATGCCAAAATGCAACGCTAAATCTAAACCAATCCTACATTTACATAGAGTAAATTCAAATTAAAATCCAAGAGTAGTTCAAATAAAAAAGACCGGTTAGATCATAAATGAAAACCAACCTTCATCTTCTTCCCAAGAATTTCCTCTTCTGCATTATACCATTTGAACGAAAGTGGATTCTTACTCGAAGGCCCCTGAAAATTAAATAAATGTACTAATAAATAGATACACAACACATTACTATGATCAAATTACTAGATTAGACAGAACTCGTTAAACTTTAAGGGCATCTCTAAGATTTCTCAAGTAGAGCAAAATTGGGCATTATCATGCAAACACCAGAGCCCTCTCCCACTAATCATTAAAAAGAAGTTTGAATTTTCAAAATTTTGGAGAAGTTAGGAGGATATTAAACCCCCAAATAATCAAATAAACCTCTATTATTTAGGAGGATATTAAACCCCCAAATAATCGAATAAACCTCTATTATCCTCTTGTTTCCCTTCCTATATTTGCATCCCCTTAATTCCTTACATTTTCCTCATGTTTTAAATTGAGGCCCGCAATCGCAACTGCGGCCCGCAATATTGCTGATGCTTAGTCTCAGCAACAACCGCATCGGACCTCAATGATGCGGTAGTCTCCGCAATCAGACCGTAGGGTGATTTGGAATCACAAGCCCTTCCAAAACTCAATTAACTTCAAAAAAATCTTAAGATTAAGTATTTTTCAACTGTGTATTTCAAACTCTTCTCAATCAAAACTCACAGAGCAACAACTGCAGATCCCAACAACCGTACGGCAAGCCTCACTATCCCAAACACAGTCTTAAACTCATCTTCAGAAAAAAAGTATATCAATATAATCTTCACATTATTAAAAAAAAAAGGAAAAATTGAAAATAAAAAATTAACCTCATATTTAATTTTGTAAATGCCAGGGAAAAACTCCCCTTCCCAATCATCTGGATCCCCGCATTTACCAACATTAGCGGCTGGACAAGTCTCGGGTACAGCAATCTGATATCCATCAACAAAAACAAATCTCAAAAATTGAATAATAACATACACAACAACACAGGAAAAAAAGTATCAGTACCACTGCATAACAGAAAACAGTGAAACTAAGAAGAAGCAGTGATATTTTCCCGAATTTCATCGTCATAGATTTACGAAACTCCTGCGATATAGCGAGTAACGAAATCGATCTAAATTAATACATTGACATTAGAAAAAAAAATTGGAATAAAAGAAGCGGTGAAGAGTTGAACCGGAAGCACCGATAGATATTGTAAAATGGCGATTTCTGAATTTCCTGACTGATCAGATAGGTCAGTTGTGCGTTTATTTATGCTGAAAATCACGTAAACTAAATTTAGAAATTGAGGAATTTGAGTCCTTGATTGCTACGATGTTGGATAAGAACGATATCAATTGTATAGTGGTATATCACGTGTCATAGTGTCACATATTGCATGAATTTTTTTATTCTTTCTTTTTTAAATTTAAATAAAATAAAGTTCATCATATAAATTTTTTATTTTTATTTTAATTATCTATAACATAATACAAAAATAATACAAATAGATGATATTAATGAATTGGTAGTTTAAAATTTTTATAATAATTAATTTCTTTATTTTGAAATAAAGAAAAATATTATTCTTGATTTTCTCAAAATAGGCTATTCATTTAAAAAAAATAAAAATAAATAGACTACTCAATTTAAGATTTTATATATTTAAATATTTAAATTAGAGAGTTTTTTAATGCATCCTATATGTTTTTAAGCCACTACTCAAAAATTTAAAAATACTCCGCGTTTTGGGAGATGCATCTCCAGACGCACTTCAAAACACACTCAGTACGTACCATTCTAAGTGACGCTATATTATTTGGTTTATTTTATTTCGGAGATGCATCTCCGAAAGTTTTCCGTAGTTACATAAGACAGACACATCCTTACCAGATCCAAAGATATGTAATTTTTCAAATTGAAATTAAGATTTATAAAATACAATTAAGATTACATAGATGAATTTAACATAAAATGCAACATTACACTTAATATTCAGATGGACGTTTCAACATCTTTAGAATATCTTTGACCAATCTTGAAATCGTCGCTTCTAACTCGAGCGAAAATTTTGTTTCGAAACAAAAATATGTATTACACATAGCCCTTACATCCGCTTGCGTCTTGAGCTCAAATTTTTGGAACTCAAACTTTCCTAAGTTGTCAATCGACGGTGAACGGTACTCGAGCTTCACAATCTTTTGATTGTCCATGTGAGTAGGAGATGGCGGATTTCGTCTTTGATGTCTTCAAGGGAGGTGAAATCGGTGAGCTTAAATGTGTACCCGGGTGTAGAGTTAGAGAACAATACATTTGCAACATATCAATCAATCTTTATTTGTGACATTTGAGACATTTTCAATTTATGTGAAATATAACATAAGAACACCTTAAGTTATAGAAGTCATAGATCAATATGGACCACTAAATAACTGACATTTTGATTTAGAAGATATATCTCTTGAACCACACCTTTTTATCTTGTTCTGGAGATGCATCTCCGAAACCTCTCTTACACTAGTTTCAAAACAGAACCTGATTACTTAATACAAAAGATCAATTGTTGTTATGGGGAATATCAAAAATGCATTAAGACACAATATGAACAATTGTTGAATATATACTTCATTTATATTGAGATACAATTACATACACATATTTGTCCAACTACGCAAGAAATTAAAAAGAATCGAAACATAGGTCGCCGGCTAAATCTATGGGTGGTACCCCATTGGACTTTTGTACATTTGATTCTCTTTCAATGTTGATCAATTTCTCAAACTCTTGCATTCTTTCTATAAAATTATTCAGCCAAGTCTCGGCTTTTGTTGTTGAATGAGTTATCCACTCTGGTGATGTAAGTGGTATATGGCATCCCTGTTTCAAGTAAAATTGAACAAAATGACTTGATTTTGAGAGTCACCCAATACACATAATACGATCATTTGGATTTTGAGGTGGGGCGGTACGCAGTGGAAAAAAGGTTTCCGAAAAATCGTATCGTGTTAGATCAACACATACTCGATCATACACATATGTTATATGGTGCCCCATTTCAGGGAAACACATCTATTTTGTCTCCGGAGCCGGTCCGCTAGGGCAAGGAACAAGAGACTCATAAACTTTGTCGAAGTTTTCTTTCTTTCCGTACAACCGTGTGTATGATTCTTTATGAGTCATCAACTCTTGGATAAGTTTCTGGAGGATAAATGTATGATTATCTTCTCCTTTACCGGGTAAGGCCGAAACTGCTCGATAACCGTAATTATCGTCTCCCTCAACATTGACGATCCGTTTGATGTATTTGTGTATAAACACCAGTATCTCGTCAATGAATGGAATCTTTGGTGGAAGCGGCGTAGGAGGTGGTTTGCTAATGCGAGCTCATTTGACAACACTTTTTTGAGATTTCGGAGTTGGTGAGTCAGGAAAAACTTTGTCAACATGTTCAAAATATGAAGTTGACTGTGTAGTCAAATTGTCATTCGGTGTAAGCTTCATTTTATTCTGAGCACCTTTTGTTTTTACCGGTTGAGAGGGCAGTTTCATGTCGGTGGTTTCCGGATAGGCAATTTTCCTCAATGTTTCTTTGATGTGGAGTTTCATGTTGTCACCGACTTTCAAAAATCTCTCTTGTATCACTTCCCATTCGGTCGAAATAAAGATATTTGATTTACCGTCATTCATGACACCATCATCATCAAATCTAAGCCACTTTCAATGAGTGCAAACCTCGTCCATTCTTATTGCATCACCAAGTTTACCTTTTTTTGCAATGACACAAGCACATGGGAGACCACATGTTTTCATAATTGTGCATCCATACTTTCCGCTATTCGAGCCTACATTATCATCTTGTTTAGCCTTGTGAAAAATATAATTCAAATTCGCCTGAGAAATGTTACTGGCCAACTAAGAGTAAAGAGTGTTGTCTTTAAATCTGTGTTCCAAGATTGTGATACTCCGATCAAATGATGTATGTATCTCATTATGCTGATTTTGAATCATGTGGTTCACAGAAGTATCTAAGATGTAAAGCTGACAAAATACTTTAAAATGCCTCCCAAACTTCCAGCTACGTATCTTCGAGTTTTCTATTGAACTAATCAATTATGAGAATATTTCATGAAATATTTTGGAGACGCATCTCCGAAATAAAAATAACACAACTTATAGGGTGCCACTCAGAATGGTCTGTGTTGAGTGTGTAATGGATGCTTCCGGAGATACATCTCTGGAAACTGGGGGAATTTTTGGATTTTCGTTTGGTGGCTAAGAAGCTTATGGGGTGCATTAAGAAATTCTCTTAAATTATGATTAAACGTGGTTTCATGATAGAATTTGTTAACCAAAAAAACTTAAGCACATGAACATATGAAGTAGACATACAAATTCACACAAAATTTGCAAACACTAAGATTGGATGAAAAATGCTAGGCCATAAACCATAAAAAAATAGCTTTTAAGTCTATTAGGCTAATATATGCAAATAAACATGAATAAATTTATTATTATATTGTATTTTGTATTAAAATACAAAAATAAAGTTTAGTTATCTTGAAGAACGAATGAAAATGAGTTGAAAAAACCTTATGAACAATGTCATAAGTTGTTTTCATAAGTTCTTTAAAATAAATATTATCACAATATTTATGTTAATAGGTAAACTCGAATGAGTCAATGAAAAAAACATTTAGTCTCATTGATCTTTTAATTTGTTAGCCTATTTAATATTAGTTGAATTGTTTATTTATATGTATTCAAACGAAGTATGCTTTTAAGTAGGCTAGTAGGTCAATCATGCTTTTGAAAAGGTTATGCCCATGCCTAAAAAAAGACTATGATAGACTACAAGCAAGACTTAGGCTTTGAATTTTTTAGCAGACCAGACTTAGACTTGGAAAAGTCTAACCCGACCAAACTATTCCCATATTTTGTCTTCACTTATGCAATGCTCTAAGTAGGGGTGGCAAAACGGGCCCAGTCCATTGGGCATGCCCGTTTTGCCCCGCACTTTAGTGCGGGGTGGGCCTGAGGTTTAAGCCCTCACTCTCTAATGTGTCCGTCCTGCCCCGCCCTGTTTTCTTCGAGGGATTTTGCGGGAATGAGCATTCACATAAATGTTTGCATGTTTAAGCTTAAAAGTGCAATGTCTGCGATCTTTCCTTGCCCCACCCTCACTTTTTGCGGGATGGACCTAAGTTTCAGGCCCACATCCTCAACTATGCCTACCCCGCCCCATCCTATTTTTTTACGGGGCGGACATGCCTGTTTGTCACCCCTAGCTCTAAGCATAGTCTCCCATTGCTAACACGCTCCATAAGATAGTGAAATCTCGTCTCTATATGTTTACTCCTGCCATGTGCAACAAGGTTCTTAGGAAATTTTATAGCAAAAGTATTGTCATTCTTCATAGTTATAACTCCATGATGTTGACCTTCAATTTCATCAACTAAATTTGTCAACCATATAGCCTAACACGCACACAATGATGTTGTTATGTATTATACTTCACATGAGGACAAGGCTGCCACTAACTCCTTCCTTAAACTTCAAGCTACTGGTGCACCACCTAACAATAACACCTATCATATTGGTGATTTTATGTCATCAACATCACCACACTAACTAGAGTCAGTGTATCTAACAAGCTTACACGTTTTCCTTGTGTCTGTTGCTAGAAACAATATACTATAATGCAATATGCCTCTAATATACATCAATATCCTCTAGTAGTCAGTAGATGTGATAAATTTGTCTGTTGCATAAATTTTCTTACCACACATACACTATATACAAGATCATGTCTTGTGTGGCAAAGATATATCAGTGATCTAATGAGTCTTTTATATTTTGTTTGATTAATTTACCCTTTATCTGAGCCCTTTGCCAATTGGAATCTTGGTCCAGTCGGTGTTAGTGTAGAGTTATAGTGTTCCATCTCAAATCTCTTGAGTATTTCACTTGCATACCTTCTCGGATGCATCAATAATCCTCTACTATTGTAAAACTGAACTCCAAGGAAATATGAGATGTGATCTAGATCAGCTATGTCAAATTTATTCGTTAGATCCAACTTGAAATCTCCAATTTCTTTATCACTAATGTCGATGATAAGTAAGTCATTAACATATAAGGATAAAATTATCAACTCATTGTTACTACTCCTTCTCACATACACTCAGTGCTCAAATGCATATTTCATGAATCATATTTCTCTTAGGAAGCCATCAATCTTCTTATTCCAAACTCTTGGAGCTTGATTAAGCCTATATGAAGCCTTATGTGTAACACCGTAAACCCCACATGTAATTATTCGGTTTAAGATAAAATATAGAACATAGAAAAACAATCTCAACCATGATGTTACAATATCAAGTCCATTATTCCAAAATAAACTAATAGTTTACTTATTTCCCGACGAAACATAAATCAAGCAAGAAGTGGAATTGGACATTTATACCATCTTCCATAAACAATCAGCAAGAATCACTCTTCAGTCTCAACCTAAGAATCATATACACATAGGTTCATATAGAGGAACATTGAAACAAAAGAGGTGAGAATACATTCTATAAATTAACAATGGTATGCATATATTAAGGGTATCACAAAAAGAGATGCACAAATCTCATGCCATTTTATACAATCACATAACCATCACATTATACTTATAACATCACATAATCCCTCACCATAAACAATACGACATTATTTTGGCATTTCAAAATAATCAAATAACTTTAATTCATATTTAACATCATATATATAACATGATTTAACATTTTACGATAAACATATAACCTCGATCACATTATACATATATACATATAACATCGATTCACATTTCACACACACACACACACACACACACACACACACACACACAACACACACACACACACACACACACACCACACACACCACACACACACACACATATATAATATATATATATATATATATATATATATATTGTTGATACTAAGTGTTGGCAGCAATTTTGGTAAAACAAAGAGTGTTTGCAAGATGTCATGTGTGATGTCTTAACATGAGATATCCTGTGTACCTGCTGGAATTCAAGAACATGTGCAAGTAGGATTTTTTCAGAATGCCACATACAATGACAAGGCTTCTGATATTGGTTGTACCTGTTGGAGCTTAAATGGAAGACATGTTCATGCAGGATTGTTTCAGATGACATACACAATGTCATGGCATCTGATATGGTTGTACCTGCTAAAAGCTATAAAAGGAATTACTGGATTATGCAGGATTTTTCCAGGATGTCAGACCCGATGTCATGACATCTTGTACACAGAACATTCAGTATGAATGTCTGGTGTTTTATGATTGCACAATTAATGGCAATCTTTGGATGATTGAAGATATGGCTAGCTGGCGCATTCAATCATGGATTACAACCTGATTTATATATTTTCCAAAGAGATCTAACCAGCTGTTATAAAAAGATTTGATTGGAAAATAAATTTAGGGTTTTCAAGATGTCCAAGCCCAGCTGGATGCTTCTATAAAAAGGGACTTAGAAAACCTGTTTGAATACACAACCAAGACTGAGCGAAATATAGAGAGAGAGCTAGGGTTTGTGTCTGTTTAGTTGTAAGACTTGTAGTTCATTCAAGTCATCCATTGATGATTTAATTGGACTGATTTGTGGTTGTAATTTGTCACTCTAAAGCTGTTAAGCAAGAGTGTGTGTCTACTTGATCAAAGCTATGAAGCAAGATTAAGTGTGTGTCTTCTTGATCAAAGCTTTGAAGCAAGATCAAGAGTGTGTCTTCTTGATTGAAACTGTGAAGTAAAATCAAGAATGTGTAATTGAAAAGTATTTTCTTTTCACAAGGGATTGTTGTTTAAAATCACTGGTGTGTGATTGTAAGGGAAGTGAGTGGGTTCTCATATCTAAGAGTGCTTAGGTAGAAGTTGCACGGGTAGAGATTAGGTGAGAAAGACTGTAACTTGTTGAAGTGTACGGATAGTCTTTGAACTAATTCTATTTTAGTGAATTTCCTTCCTGGCTTGGTAGCCCTCAGACGTAGGTGAGTTGCACCGAACTGGGTTAACAATTGCTTGTGTTATTTGCTTTACCATTCTGTTTATCTTATCCATTGTGTGTTAGCAAATATCAGTGTCGTAACATTACCTTCGACATCTTATATCTGATACCAGAATTTCAATTGGTATCAGAGCAGGCATCATGCTCTGGTTCTGGGTGAGATCTAGGGACAATACTTTCTGGTACAATGGAGAGATGGAGGATCTGTTCACAGGCCACCAATTTTGGATGGTTCTAACTATGACTATTGGAAACCTCGAATGGTAGCATTTCTGAAATCCCTTGATAACAAGGCTTGGAAAGCTGTGTTAACAGGTTGGGTGCATCCTGTCATTACTAAAGAAAGGAGAAGCCACCACTAAGAAGCCTGAAGAACAATGGTCCAAGGAGGAGGATGATCTTGCTCTTGGAAACTCTAAAGCCTTGAACGCAATATTTAATGGTGTAGACAAAAATATTTTCAGGTTGGTAAACAACTGTGAAGTGGCCAAAGAGGCTTGGGACATTCTTAAGACCACTCATGAAGGCACCTCTAGGGTAAAGATGTCTAGACTTCAGCTGCTCACCTCAAAGTTTGAAAACTTAAGGATGAAAGAAGATGAAAACATTCATGAATTTCACATGAGTATCCTTGAAATTGCTAATGCTTCAGGAGCCCTGGGAGAGAAGATGACAGATGAAAAACTGGTAAGAAAAATACTCAGGTCACTTCCTAAGAGATTTGCAATGAAGGTGACTGCCATTGAAGAATCTCAAGACATTTCCAACATGAGGGTAGATGAGCTAATTGGTTCCCTCCAAACCTTTAAGTTGGGACTAAATAATGGTTTTGAAAGATAAACAAAGAGCATGGCCCTTATGTCAAACACAGAAGAGGATAAGAGTCAGGAGGATGATGAAGATCTGGTCAATGAAGTAGCAATGTTGGGAAGGCAGTTCAATAAACTGTTGAAAAAGATGGATGTAAGATCAAGGGCAAATGTCAAGAACATCTCATCTGACATCAGTAAATCCAACCATGCTGGAAGAAGAGCAAGATTAGATGAGAAGCTCAAAGAAGGAAAAGAGGTTCAGTGTTATGAATGTGATGGGTATGGACACATCAAGACTGAATGTGGAACCTACCTCAAGAAACAGAAGATGAGCCTTGCTGCCACTTGGTCTGATGAGAGTGAAACAGAGGAGGCTGCAAATCTTGTGACAACAATGACAGGACGATGGGAATCTGATGAAGACTCAAGTGATGATGAAGTAACCTTTGAAGAATTGGCCTCTACCTACAGAAAGTTGTGTCATAAAAGTGTAGAGCTGTGCAAACAAGTTGATAGCCAGAAGAAGGAAATTACTCAACTTGAGAACGAGACGAAAAAATACTTGGAAACCATCTCCAAGTTACAAACAGAAGCAGTGGTTCTGAATGCCAAGCTAGACAAAAATCCACAAGCTGAAAATCAGAAGATAGCACAGTGGGAAAGTGAGAAGGCAGATGTAGCGGGGTATTCGTTACCATTAGAGATATTGACTAAATCCAAGGTAAATCATACAAGTCGAGTCGCCACCGTACTTTTATTTATCCAAAGGAATGGTTAGAAAGCGAACAAAAACCTAAAAATTTTATCGAATCAAAAACTAGTAAAAATGTCAGAGATCTGGGTAAGGGGGTTGGTTATGCAATGGGAAGGTATTAGGCACCCAAAGCATCCTAGGTACTCATAGGGAGCCCTTTTCACATTTGTTGCAAAGGTTGTTGTTTTTTTTTTGAAAATTTATTTGTGCAAACATGATTGAAGGGATGAGAAAATCGTGTATGTTTATCTAATGTACTACTTACTAAAAGAAGGGTCAAAAGAAAATGACTCGCACGGACGTCGCATCCACTGCATACCGTATCTCATCTGAATCTGAGAATCAGAGTCTTCGTAGCTCGGCTACCTATGGGTTAAATGTAACAGCCCAATTTGTAGGAATTAATTATTATATTATTTTTATTATATTATATTTAATTATTTGGAGTGTTAAGTAATTAAGCGGTTGTGAGGTAGTATAATAATGGATTAATTAACTTAATTAGTGTGGGAATTAATTATTTAGTTGATATGAGAAATAATTAAATAATTGAATTAATTAATTAACTTGGTTGCATAGTGAGTGGTTAATTATTTAAATTTAAATAGAGGTATTTAAATATTAGGTATTATTGGGCCTAGTGATTAAATTAGATGATTTAAGCCCAACTAGAATACTATTATAAATAGTAAGAGTGAAGGAAGTGAGAATTAGAATTCACTTGAGCACTGAAGGCAATAGAGGAAGAGGAGAGAAAAAGCGAGAGGAGTCAAGGTTTCCATCAAATTGACAAGGTAAGGGGGGAAATCCTTATCATTGTGGGTTAGTATGATTGGGTTAATGGGTAGGAACATGATTTAGGTTGAAATCCTTAATTGGCATGGTTTGGAATTATTAGGTCTTGATAAATACTCTTGAATTGTGATGATTAAATTACTCTAAAACTGTGAATTAATATATATTTGGATGAGTCATAATTTTCTGAACGTGTAGATTTTTACGGGATCGAAATCGGAGGTCCGAAAGTCCTCCAACGATGAAAAATGCGGGGAAATCTGCATTCTGTTTCGTGTTAGCGCAGGAACAGCATTCTATTTTGTGTTAACCGGTTAACCCAGGGCGTTAACCGGTTAACACTGTTACGATATTAAAAAAATTACATTCTGTCTTGCATTAACCGGTTAACCCAGGGCGTTAACCGGTTAACACTGTTAAAAATTGCCAAGAAGCGCATTCTGTTTTGCGTTAACCGATTAACCCAGGGCGTTAACCGGTTAACACTGTTTGAAAAGTGAAAAATTGATATTTAAATGTTGTGTGTGTTTTGGAATGAGATCTATGTGTACATATTTGATGATTGGCCTATATTGGTGAATAATATATTGTATGAATGTGTATGTATACCATTATTGAATTGTGAATGATTTATGGTTATGGATGTGTATATGTAATCGTAATTGACGTGTTGTGATGAATGTGTATATGTACCAATTGTGAGTCATGGTGATATGTGGGATGTTAAGACGGTATATAGATGGTCTTAATTGCATATGTGTTGGTATGTGTGCATTCATTCATAACATGGTTGGCTTCATTGTGGAAGTGGTTAAGCGGTGATCCTTCATTGGAAACAGACGTAGCAGACGTTAATCCTTAATTGGGATTAGGCGTAGTATTTAAGCGGTGATTCTTCATTGGAAACAGACGTAGCAGACGTTAATCCTTAATTGGGATTAGGCGTAGTATTAAGCGGTGATCCTTCATTGGAAACAGACGTAGGGCTTTGGTCTTGTCCGGATCGGAAGCGTAGCTTGGATTCTAGATATTGAATCGGAAAGCGGTGAACTTTGAGTTCACATTGAGGTACCACATGCATGGAGTCACATTGTCTTGTATTGAGTCGTCCATAGTTATGTGATCATTGAATGCATGTATTGATGTGAATGCGATGTACGTTTGAAATATGTGAGATGATTATTGATTAATATTATTGACGTGATTATACCAAGTGTGATGAATTCTTAAATTGTGCTTTAATTCATTGTGCCTTATTATGCTATCTCATAATGATTTGAATTCTCACCCTTTCTGTTTGAATGTTACCTTTACATGGGTATCGTGCAGATACTACAGAGTAGTATTGCTGGAGTAGGTGGACGGTAGCTCGCTCAAGATTAGCTGGAGAGTTTCCGTATTTAGTTTGCAATTAGGTACTGAGTCAATGCTCTGGTCATGTAACACTGGGTAGATTGGTGGTATTGAACTCATATCTTATTTTGATATGCTTTATGTCATTAATTGTTTTATTTTATTTGAAGTGATTATTGAGCGATGATCATGGTATGGGACATGGATCATATTATGAATTACATGAGTATTCTTTATTTTCCGCTGCGAACGCATATTGCTTGAATATTCATGATGAGTGAAATGTGTTATTTTGAATGACCAGGTGTATTGTTGGTTTTTGAAAGTTTTAAGTTTCGAAAACATCGATGTGATGCCTTTTTCTTCATATGCGTGCTTATTTACTCTGATTATATGCTAAATAACTTGGGGTCGAAAAAGGGGTGTTACATTAAAGAGGAGTGTGCTCGCTAAGACATCGCGTCTTATGCCTACGTATCTCATATGGGATGAAAATCAGAGCAAAACGTAGTTCGACCACCTATGGGGTAAGGGTTGTGTTTTGGGGTGAACGACGTTACTACGCAATCTACCGGATGCTCGACCTTTGGAGACTTACTCGCCTGTAGTAGAAGGAGATAACATGTTCTTAGGAGAAGAAAAATCAATGAGTTTGGGGTGTTTAGGGATGCTCATGCAAAAAGGCAGTCCTAGATGAAGGAACCGCGCTACCTTAAATGACATGCCACGAGAGGCTATACGAAACCTAAGAAATCGGTAACATGCGGGAAAAGTAAAGGGATCGAGAGATCTACCGTACGGATAAAGATCCGAAGTAACAACAATTAGATAAATAAGAAACCCAAAGACTCTTCCAAGCTAAACACCATCAAAGAAAGCGAGTCAGTACAGGTAATCGGAATAGACCTCCAGGTGGTACCCCACAAATAAAGTGGAACACCAAGCAAGTTGTCCCTGCAAGAGTATGTGAGCCCTCACAAAACAAAACTCAACAAACAGGTTAGAGAAACAAGATAGGGTAATCAAGAGTTGCCCCCAAATCAAAATGTAACCACATGAATCATGCCATTAAAATTCACAAAAAGCTCACAAAAAGCAACCAAGGGTAGGAGGCCTAAACCTCTTGTCAAACACATGCATCAAAAGGGTATCAAATTCACCCATAATACCTCATACATTCAGAGCATTCAAATTAAAAGCATAAAGTAATGGGAATAAGGCAAACCTGACTGGAGAGATCGAATGAAATTGAATTGCCCGGTTGGGTCTGCAAAGCAATCTGAGGGTTTATATTAGATGGAATTGGCTCTTTGTAGATGAGTTCCCTTCAGTCTCTGGAGGTTGCTCTGAACTCTGTTAGCTCTTCTCTCACTATCTTTTTTCCTGCCAGGGTAATAGGAATAGAATCCTTTTGTTTCACTAAAACTCTGAATTTATAACATGATTTTTGTGGACCTGTGGGCTCAAATGAGAGAGGCCCAAGTCCAAAAAATTTTCTGTTATATTTTTTTTTTTTTTTTTTTTTCCGTTTTTCGTTTTTTTTTTTTTTTAAACACGTGGGCTTCGCCTAGCGAGCATGACAGTTCAAGAAATTCCTCTGAGCATAGGTGATTTTGGTGACTTTTCTTGGGACTCGCTAGGCGACCCATTCTTCTCGCCTAGCGAGCATGACAACTCATGAACAAACTTTTGCTCCTTCAAGATTAACGTTTTGACTGACGAATAAACCCCATTTGAACCTGTTGGAAGTATCTCAAGCCATTCCCTTGTGTTGACTGATCATCTAAATAGAATCCACAAAGTGTCTTGGATGATACTCAAGCTTCAAACAAAAGATGTTAGTGACACATTTTTTGTGTTTTTGGTTAGTAAACAAAAGTAAGAGAAACAATGATGTATAATTCAAGCATGCTTGGTGATCTCAAACCAATCACAAGGAGTCCCACCCAAAGGCAAAGGGAACCAAGATGCTAAAGATCCTTGAGGCAATGCAAATGCAATGTTATGATACCCTGAGGGATCTTAGGGTCAAAATTGGGGTCTTACAGATGCCCCTATTTAAGGTCATTCTAGCCGGAGAAGTGAAGGTTAAAATCTTCGTCTCGACGGGGTAGAATGGGCTTAAATAATAACAAAGAGACGAATTTTGGTCCCTAAGAGACCTCATGATGCAAATGTAGGTATGAAAAATGGTAGCACTCTGTGGAGATATGTGTCCACAAAAGCAAAGAAATCAGAAGCCACTGATAATCCATATGAGCAATTCACTCCATGGGACCAAGACCTTGGGGACTCTCCTGGGGATAGAAAAGGGATAAAAATGCGCGAGCAGGTCACGACTCAAAGCGTGGGGAACAGAATTTCAAAGGGAAAAGATCCAATGGAAAGACTCGAGCTGACTCGAAGATGCATGTATTGGGGAATATGCCAATACAGCAAAAAACTATCCACAGCGGATACTTCGGGTAAAATCCGGATGAAAACAATCCACTAAGGGACTTCGCTGGGGATGTCCACAAGGACACTCCTGGGGAAGCAGCGGGACGAGGTATTATCGGTTACTGGGTAATAAGCTCAAGGAGACATGTGATCTGAACACCAGGTATGAGGGTGAGAGATACAACATGCTCAGGAAGAGATGAATATCCAAAACCGGTATAAGGGTGAGAGATATCAAAACTTCAAAACGTCTAAGGAAAACCTAAAAGGTATACTTCAACTCAGGGATTCTGACTCCACAGGGGACAAAAAGTCATAATAGGGAGCAGAGAGGAAGGAACACCAGGGATACCGATTACTGGGCATATAATAGGTGACCAACCAAGGCGTGAATTGGGGAATATTCCCCAAAACACTCATCATCCAAAAGAGGTCTAAAAGCAAACTCGATTACAAGATGAATATTTGACTCCACAAAGGGGATACGAATCTTACTCAACTGGGGAAGAACAAAAGGCTTCAGCCAAAGAGTGCATGAGATACATCATCTATTACCGTCAGAATGTAGATAGTATACTCGCATGGACGATTATCCACAACCGGTTACTGGGTTAATAAAGGATAAATCGACCGAAAAGAAAAGGCATCGGGATACCGAAACTAGGTATATAATGATGGCCAATTCAGGAGAGAAACAATCGTCACCAACAACAACAAGGTAGACGAGAGATGACCCGCTGGGGATAAATTGCGTAATCAGGGCAATTATCCAAGCAGATGAGGGGATATCATCACCGAATATTGGATGAAGATAACTGTCACCAATTAAAGATGAGCAAAAATAGTTACTCTGCAAAAAGGGAAGAAATAGGGTTTACAACTACAGGTATGAGGGTAGAGAAACACAGACTCCGCCGGGGATAATAATTACTAATTATTAAGCCATTATTCATTTACCACGGGGAAACTGGAAAAGAGTCTCAAGAGACCGATCTAGGATCAAACTAGATAGGCACACCAAATCAAGACTTGTCCCGGTGAGGATATAACTCAATGGGGAAAACCATCCCAGTATATGTGTTGGGAAGGAACAAAAACAATCAACATCCACGAGGATATAACCCGGTGGGGAATATGGAAGAAAGGATAGACGCTTTCTGCTTATGGAGCTGACTCTATATGGAGAGATCAGACACACACATCTGCTTGGGGAAGTATATCACCAAATAGCAGGAGACAGCAAACAACGATATATGGCAAAGAATGCAACATGAATATCTGAATGTTATAATTATGCATGTATGCGCGTGGTTTATGTATGATGTATGTTGACAAACAGACATATTTAACACAACCAGGTCCAGGAATCAACCACCCGGTACTACATCTCAAGAGAGAAAGCCAAGTTCACCGGAGAGTATCCAATCTACTGGGGATCAGAGATACCAGGAAGCAAAGAACTCTGCAAGGGATGAATCATCAATCATTCCAGCTGGGGATGAGAGTTATCAAAGACAAGGTCCACCACACCAACAACTCTACTGGGGAATCTATCCGAGGAGATAAAGGATTTATCAGGATCAACCACCAAATACCGCTCTTGTCCAAAGAGATCCAAGTTGTTGAGGAAGAAAGATTGCTACTCTGCTGAAGGGAAGAGAGGTGACTCTCAACAAGCAATCCACTTGGTAGGATAAACCATAAAAGGTTGTGGAGGGAGGAGATACAGTCATGCCAGGAATATGGACAAAAATCTTACCCTATTGGGGATCGTACCACCCTTGGGAGAGCATTGAGGATCTCCTAAGTATCCTTTCGTCATTGTGAATGTTCACTTTGTTTAAAAACAAATTATAAAAAATTTGATCGTTTAAAACAATGATATTTTCTTAATAAAAACATGCAAAACATTTGTTGAATAGAAACAGATAAGAGTGCCAATAATTGGATAAAAGGCTCAAATTTATTTGATAGAATGGTAGTCTGCGAATGGCAAGACTCCATAGATCTTTACAAATTTGAAATTGGTGATATATATTGGAAAAGGGCTACATTGAACATAATGACCATTTCTCCACCAATTTTGAATCCGATGTATTTGAAGCTTTGGTTGATAATGAGCAAGAATCTCTGACGGACGATAATTGTGGAACAAAGTCTTGTCAGGATGCAGTTACTTGCCAAATCCCTAATTTTTGCCTAGATTGCCCCAGGATGAGGTACTCAATCTAGCGGGATACATATATCATTATATATATTTTTTGTCTCTAACTTTTGCCTGGATCGCCCTTTCGGGTTTTCAATCCACCGAGACGCTCATTTTTGCCTAAGCCGCCCTTTCGGGTTTTCAACTTAGCGAGCTATTCAGTTTTTATTTTTTTAGGTGAAGTATTTCTTGACTGCATCTGAATTCACAGGACGAGTGAAATCCTCCCCATCCATAGTTGTAAGTATCAAAGCACCGCCTGAAAAGGCTCTCTTAACAACATATGGATCTTCATAGTTTGGAGTCCACTTGCCCCTGGAATTGGGCGCGAAAGACAAGACTTTCTTGAGCACAAGGTCACCTTCTCGGAACACACGAGGCTTGACCTTCTTATCAAAAGCTTTCTTCATTCTCTGCTGATATAACTGACCATGGCACATGGCAGTCAATCTCTTTTTTTCAATCAAATTCAGCTGGTCATAACGACTCTGAACCCATTCAACATCAGTCAACTTGGCTTCCATCAAGACTCTCATTGATGGGCTCTCCACCTCTACAGGGAGTACAGCCTCCGATCTTGACTTAGCGATCATATCGTCGACATATACCTCAATCTCCTTGTGCATCATATTATGAAACAAGGTAGTCATAGCTCGTTGATACGTGGCTCCGACGTTCTTCAAACCGAAGGGCATCACTCAATAACAGAATGTTCCCCAAGGTGTGATGAATGTTGTCTTCTCCATACCCTCGGGTGCCATTTTAATCTGATTATATCCGCAAAATCCATCCATAAACGAGAAGACTTTGAATTTAGCTGTATTATCTACCAACATATCAATATGTGGTAGAGGGAAATCATCTTTCGGACTAGCTTTATTCAAGTCTCTATAGTCCATACACATCCGGACTTTTCCATCTTTCTTAGGCACGGGCACAATATTGGCCACCCATTGAGGATATGTAGAAGTCACCAGAAACCCCGCATCGATTTGCTTCTGAACTTCCTCTTTGATCTTCACTGCCATATCAGGATGAGTTCTTCTGAGTTTCTGCTTCACAGGCACGCACTCAGGCTTTAAAGGTAGGAAATGTTGCACAATATCAGTATCTAGACCAAGCATGTCTTCATATGACCAGGCAAAGACGTCAACATATTCTCGTAGCAACTTAATCAACCCCTTCTTAATAGATTCTTCCAGAAGTGCCCCAATCTTTACCTCTCGCGCACAATCTTCAGACCCCAAGTTGATTGTTTCCAGATTCTCAAGATGCGGCTGAATGATCTTCTCTTCATGCTCAAGTAGCCGGGTCATCTCATCAGGAATCTCTTCAACATCATCTTCCTCTGCCTCAAATACAGGGAATTCAAAATTGGGAGATTGTGTTGGGTCATTATGTTCAATGGGTTTAGAAATCAACCTGCATAATGATTTTTGGATATGAAAAGCTTTAGAATTCAAACAAGGCAAATCATTATGCAGATGAGAAGGTTGATTTTATTTTATTTTTTAGGGTTTTATGTGATCACCAATTTCATGCAAAAATAAAAAGGGAAAATAATTGGAAAACAAACATTTAACATGAATTTATTGAATGAAAATATCATTGTATTTATGCGCCATCAATGTCATCACTCCTCATTTTGGCATGGGAGAAGGGTTTTTAAACAAAGTGATCATTACGTTGACTTATGGACAACTGTTGGAATATCCACAGCGACCCAATTGTTGCAGACCCCTCCAGGGATGATGAAATTGCCAGAATCCTTTGTATCTTCTTCTAAAACGGCAGCAACCTCCTCATCTAGACCAGTGTGGATGAAACCTCCACTCTTGAATAACCCTTGCTTGTTGAAAGTACCAGAAGAAAAACCTATGCCAGCCTGGGACTCGTTGTCTTCTAACTCAATCATTTTTCCTAAACCAGTGGTTGCACCACGCTCAATGGCCAACTTTGCATCTTTGTAGGAAGCAAATGAAGGAGTTCTCTTCTCAATAGGCTCAGCAATAGATAACGCTTGGAAAGGAGTTCCAACTTCAACCTCAGTATCTATATAAGAGAAGGAAGACAAATGGCTAACCAGGAGAGCCCTTTCTCCCCCTACCACCACCAGCTTCTTGTTTTTCACGAATTTCAATTTCTGGTGTAGGGTGGACGTCACGGCGCCTGCCTCGTGAATCCATGGTCTGCCCAAAAGACAACTATACGATGGGTGAATGTCCATAACCTAGAAGGTAATCTGGAAATCACTTGGTCCGATCTTGATTGGGAGATCAACTTCCCCAATCACAGTTTTGCGAGACCCATCGAAAGCCTTCACAACTACTCCACTCTGCCTCATGGGAGGCCCTTGATATGATAGCTTTGAGAGAGTGGACTTTGGCAATACGTTCAATGATGACCTAGTGTCCACCAGTACATTGGACATGACGTCGTCTCTACAACCCATAGATATATGTAATGCCAAGTTGTGATCTCTTCCCTCCTCAAGGAGATCAGAGTCACAAAAGCTCAGGTTGTTACAAGCAGTAATGTTTGCAACAATGCTATCGAATTGCTCCAAAGTGACATCGTGATCTACATATGCCACATCCAACACCTTCTGCAGAGCCTCTCGGTGTGGTTCTGAATTTAAGAGTAAGGATAACACAGATATTTTGGATGGCATTTGCAGAAGTTGGTGTACAACATTGTACTCGCTCCTTTTGATGAGTCTTAACATCTCATCACAGTCTTCTTTCACATTGCCACTCGGGCCAACAAAAGTAGGAGTTTTCAGTACGGAGGAGGGCTTAACAGCAAGTGCCGGATTCGGAGAATTCACAGCGTTCCCGATCGGGCGTTCAACAAAATCAGCATTAATTTGAGGCTTCGGCGGTGCTGAAAATACACGGCCACTACGGGTCAAACCGCTAACATCGGCGATATTCACAACAGAAGAAGAGGGCAAGGACACCTCTTTCCCATTCTCTACTGCTACGGTATTGTAGCAATAGGGAACTGCCTTTTTAGAGGAGTAAGGCACAGGACCAGCAGGCTTAATGATCAGAGCGGGAGAAGCCTTCTGCTTGCTACCATTGTACTTGATGATAACAGGCTCGGGTATCCGGAACACTGGGGAGATCACATTGACCTCAGGCTCATTTTCATCAACATTCCTGTTTTGAAGGATCTCAATGACTCCTTCGTCCAGCATTTCCTGAACATCCTTGCGCACCTGGCAATAACCCAATCGGTTAATAGAGCAGACTCAGCATCTATCATGGTCATGCTCATAATGATTGTAGTCACACAACAAACGATGCATCTGGACCAGAGACTGTCGAATATGACTGACATACTTGACCTTGTATTTTCCAGGGCAACCCTGGACCATGTTGACAGATTTCCCATGTTCGGGCAATGGGTTCTTCTTCACATTAGGGCCTACGTCCTCAAAACATAGAATACCACACCTCACAAGGTCTTGAACCTTGGTCTTCAAAGGGTAAAAATTCTCCACGTCGTGGCCGGGAGCACCAGAATGGTAAACACAATGTAACTCAAGCTTATACCACCACTAGGGGTTAGCAGGTATAGCCGGTGGGTCTCTCGGAGTAATCAACTTCCTTTCTATCAAAGAGGTATATAACTCTGCGTACGTCATAGGAATAGGATCGAAGGTGACCCTTTTCCTCTTGTAACTCGTGCTGGTTTGATTACTGTTTCGAGGCTGGTAGGCCTGCTGCTGCGGTCGGTGTTGTTGTTGCTGATATTGCGGATGTGGTTGCTGATTGTTGCTATGTTGCTGATAATGTTGATTGTCTCTGAAAACAGGTGCTATATGAGCCACCTGGTGCTCGTTACTGGCGGGACGCACAGTCTTCCTCCTCACAGAGGGTCTTCTTGGTTTCTCATGGGAGATCACAACATGTGCCTCTCCATCTTTCTTCTTTGCAAACGCCCCATAACGTTTGGCAGAAGAGCCTTCTTCTCTGGTTAACCGTCCTTCACGGACCCCTTCTTCTAGACGCATCCCCATATTCACCATCTCGGTGAAGTCAGAAGGAGCGCTAGCAATCATCTGCTCATAATAAAAAGAACTTAAAGTCTTCAAAAAGATCTTAGTCATCTCTTTCTCTTCTAGCGGAGGCACGATCTGTGCTGCCACCTCTGGGCGTACTCCTTAAATGTTTCTTTATCCTTCTGGGACATGGCTCTCAATTGATCTCTATCGGGAGCCATATCCACGTTGTACTTATACTGCTTGACGAAGGCTTCACCGAGATCATTGAAGGATCGGATGTTCGCGCTGTCTAAACCCATGTACCAACGCAAAGCGGCACCGGACAGACTGTCCTGAAAGTAGTGGATGAGTAGTTGGTCATTATCGGTTTGGGTCGACATCTTCCTGGCATACATGACCAGGTGGCTGAGAGGACAAGTATTTCCTTTGTACTTTTCAAAATCAGGGACCTTGAATTTCACAGGGATCTTTGTAACACCCCAATAAAATAAAATAATTATTTAAATTAAGTTAATGGTATATTATTAATTTAATCAAATAATTGGATTATTTTATTATTGGATTATTATTATTATTATTTTGGAATAATAATTATTGGAAAATATATAAGTTGGAATAAGGAAAAAGAGTTTTCATTTTGTAAAAGGGTTTCACGTGAAAACTGAGAAGCTGCAGAGAAGAGGAGAAAGGGGCAAAGAGGAAGAACCAGAGAGCAAAGGTTGGAGAAGAGCTTGGAGCTTAGAGATTTTGCCGGATTAACTCAGGTAAGGGGGGTTTATCGTCGTTTAATGGGTATTATGGATTAGCATGTACTGGGTAGTGATAAGCCATGGAATTGACCCTAATTGGGATTACGAATGCTGAAAAATTATGTTGGATAAATTGTGTTTAGGCTGTAATTGAATTTGTGTTTGAGTTAGTTGTGGATTTCCGAACGTATAGCTTTTTACGGAATTGGAATCGGAGGTCCGGAAGTCCTCCAACGGCGGAAAATGCGGAGAATTCTGCATTCTGCCTTGTGTTAGCGCAGGAACAGCTTCTGTCTTGCGTTAACCGGTTAGCCCAGGGTGTTAACCGGTTAACACTGTGTTGAATTGTGTAAATTGCTGTTTTGTCTGCGTTAACCGGTTAACCCAGGGTGTTAACCGGTTAACACTGTTGTGATTGCTGAGATATTGCTGTTTGTGCTGCGTTAACCGGTTAACCCAGGGCGTTAACCGGTTAACACTGTTAAGTTTTGGGACAGGAAGCGTGTTTGTGCTGCGTTAACCGGTTAACCCAGGGCGTTAACCGGTTAACGCTGTTGCAGAGGGGGAAAAGTGTTAATTAAAATGTTGTATGCCTAATTGATGGTTGCCTATACCCGTGTGTGATATAGTAGGGATTATTTCCCGCTGTTTTGAGCAGTATCGGTATTAGTAGAGTGTGCTAATACTGTGATTGAATTAATTGACATGATATGATGTTTTGATACATGTGTTGATGATGTGTGATGGTATGCATAATATTGTGAATGTATATGTTATGCATGTGTTGTGAATGGACTGTTTTATGGCTTAGAGTGTGAGCATATGTCCATTGTGGATTTTGTTGTGATGTTGCATTGCTAGATGATTAGCATGCATATTGTGGCCTTTATGGTGGTAGCTAATCCCCGTGGTGAGGAATTAGTGATGTTAGTCGTTTTGGACTGTTGTTGATGTTTGCATGCTAAGTAAATTAGCGTGCATAGCATGGCCCTTGGGGTGGTAGCTAATTCCCATAGTGAGGAATTAGTGATGTGAGTCACTAGGTCTCAAATGAGTGGGACTAGTGAGCTTGGTAGCCGTACCTGGATTGGTCGGTGAAGTTGAACTATATGTTCAAGAATAGTCGGTACCGCATGCATGGAGTCTCATTGCATAATTTTGTATGGCGTATAATATGAATGGATGTATTCCAGTATTATACGTGTGTTGTGTGTTTGTGTTGGCATTGAGTATGAGTATGAAGTGTGTTGGTGTTGAATATGATATTTGAGTTGATGTGTCGTTACTGAATAAGTGATATGATTAGGGTGATTAATGTGTTATTTACTTAACAATACATGAGATTTTATAATGCTTGTTATATCGATTGAGGAACTCACCCTTACAACTTTATTTTCAGGTAACGAGCAGCGATTGAGTAGAAGCTAGTCCTTGGAGTCTAGTATAGTTCCTTAGGGGGTCGTGCTCTGATAGATGTAACATCGGGACGAGATGTTTTACTTATTTTCATTGATGATTGTTGAATAAGTTTACATGTATTGTGTTACATGTTTTATACTGATGTTGGATTTTATTCCGCTGCGAACTATGCAAATGTTTTATTTGATTAAATAAATGAGCATGACAGGATAATTTGGAACATGGTGTACAGTGTTTGTGTGTGACACCCTTAACTGCATAATTACTCTGAGTTTTATATGTTGTTTTAATTAAATATTGGGGTATTTTAGAAGGGTGTTACATTAGTGGTATCAGAGCCTGGTCGGTCGAGTCGAGTCGTAATTATTCTGTTCCCCTGTACGGGATAGGTGTTATGTAACCCTATCAGTACTTATTGTTTTAGCTTGTTGGGTTTTCAGAATAGAATGGCTGGAAGAGGTAGAGACGATGCTGCGATTGCTGAGGCTCTGGGTATGCTAGCTGGAGTACTTGGAGGAAATCCGAATGTTGTGGGAATGGGAGCTGCTCGTCAACTGAGTGAGTTCCAGAAGAACAATCCTCCAATGTTCAAGGGAGCATACGATCCAGATGGTGCTCAGAAGTGGTTGAAGGAGATAGAGAGGATCTTCCGAGTGACTGAATGTGCCGATAACCAGAAGGTCAGGTTCAGTACGCATATGCTGTCAGAGGAAGCTGATGATTGGTGGGTTGCTACCCGCACTGAGTTGGAATCTGCTGGAAATGCTGAGATCACTTGGGCTGTGTTCAGAGAGAGATTCCTGAGGAAGTATTTTCCAGAGGATGTTAGAGGAAAGAAAGAGATAGAGTTCTTGGAATTGAAGCAGGGTAACAGGTCTGTTACTGAGTATGCTGCTAAGTTCACAGAGCTGTCAAAGTATTATACTCCCTATAATGAGGCTGCTGGAGAATCTTCAAAATGTGTGAAGTTTGAGAACGGGTTGCGTCCCGAGATCAAGCAGGCTATTGGGTATCAGCGGATCAGAGTGTTTTCTGACTTGGTTGACTGTTGCAGGATTTTTGAACAGGATTCCAAAGCCAGAGCGGAGAGCTATCAGCAGAGGGTTGATAGAAAAGGCAAGAATCAGAATGACCGTGGAAAACCGTATGCAGCTGGCAAAGGTTTTCAGAAGCAGAGTGGGATGAAGAGGCCTAGTGGGGGAGACTCTAGTGCTCCTGCTAAGTGTTACAGATGTGGTCAGGCGGGACATCGTTTCCATGAGTGTGCTAGTGTTGAGAAGAAGTGTTTCAAGTGTGGTAAAGGTGGTCATTTGGCTGCAGAGTGCCGGTTGAAGACTCTGACTTGCTTCAACTGTGGAGAGGTGGGCCATATCAGTCCACAGTGTCCTAAGCCGAAGAAAGAGAATCAGTCGGGAGGAAAAGTCTTTGCTTTATCGGGTTCTGAGACTTCTGCAGATGATCGTTTGATCCGAGGTACGTGTTATATTAATGGCTTTCCTCTTGTAGCTATTATTGACACCGGTGCTACTCATTCCTTTATATCTTTGGATTGTGCTGTGAAACTTAAGTTAGAGATATCTGAGATGCTTGGAAGTATGGTGATTGATACTCCTGCGAAGGGTTCAGTGACTACTACTTCAGTTTGTTTGAATTGTCCTTTGAGTATTTTTTGGTAGAGACTTTGGAATGGACCTAGTGTGTCTTCCACTTGTGCAGATTGATGTTATTCTGGGTATGAACTGGTTGGTGTTTAACCGGGTTTCCATCAATTGTTTTGATAAGACTGTGATATTTCCTGAGGTTGAGGAAGGAAAGGATTTGTTTCTATCAGCGAGACAAGTGGATGAGGCAGTAGCAGATGGGGCAGAGTTGTTTATGCTGTTAGCGACTTTGGAGGCTAAAGATAAACTGGTGATTTGTGATCTAGCCGTGGTGTGTGATTTTCCTGATGTGTTTCCTGAAGAAGTAAATGAATTGCCGCCAGAGCGTGAAGTTGAGTTCTCGATTGATTTGGTACCTGGTGTAAGACCCCAATTTTGGCCCTAAGATCCCTCATGGCCCATATCATATCATACCATAACCTCAAGGATCATTGCATGCCCTAGCTTCCCTCCTAGTGGGTAGGTTGCCTTGTGGGTTGTTTCTTGATCACCAAGCATACTTTGCAGTTGTATATCTTTGCTTTTCATATGTTTATCAATCAAAAAGTACAAAAATATTGTCATCTAACCTTGTTGCTTGCAGTTGAAGCAATCATCAGCAATTAGGTCAAAATCAGTCAACAGTCAGTCAAAGCAATGGATGGTGGCCATTCTTGCAGAATTTGGGCACCATGATCAATAATCAAGAGTTCATATATCTTGGGACATCATTTGAAATCAAGGTCTCAAGGAATTAGGGTTTGGAATTCATCAGAAGTGGTCCAGTCATCCAAAACCCCAGAAAAGTCAAACTTGGTCAACTGTGGATTTAATCAGTGATTTGATGAATAGAATTGATTTGAAGGAGCTCATTCATGCTCATACAAGCCTCATACATCATGTCAAACCTCATCATGGAAGAAATTGAAGCAAAATCAGAAAATTTCCAGAAATAGAAACTGGACATGTAATTTCAACTGCCAAAAATGGAAACTTCTTGATCTTCAACTTACATCATGATACAAGCTTCAAATGAATTTTTGCCCAACATGAAAGTTGAAGATCTTGTCTTCCCATTTTCAAAAAGTCCAAGAACTCTCAAATCCCATGTGTGGTTGTCAAGATATGATCAATTCAATTTCAAAAATTTATGAACTTCAACAAGCCATATCTCATGAACCATAAGGCCAAATTTGGTGGGGTTTTTTCCTACAAACCACATTTTTCCTCCTCTTTCCAAAAATATAAATTTCATGAACCAAAACCTTGCCAATCAAAATGGCATTTTTTGACCTATTTCATTTAAAAATCAAGTTTGACCAATAGTTGACTTTTTGATTCTTTGATTTTTTCTCACTTTGGCCAATTGGGATTTGTTTCATATGGTATTTGCAACATGCTCCAAGTCCAAGTTTGTGTTCATGCTATTACCATACTACTATTTTGACCAAAGATGCAAAATTGGAAATTTTTGCAAATAGCTTCATTAAAACAAAACAAGGTGTAGCATTTCATGTGCAGACTTCAAACAGCAAATAACTTGGTCATTTGCAGCCTGTATCAGGCCCAAACTCGGGCAAGACTTTGCACCTCCATGTTCATTTGTACCAAATTAGCAAAAATGCAAAGATTCCCATTTGAACAAAACCAGTTTAGCACATGGATTACCAACCTTAAACAGACCTATATAAACATTTTTCTGTCACTTCTGAACCCTAGAGACTAAGAAGCAGCAGCCATACACGAAAACCCTCTCATTCTCTCATTCATGCAATTTTGCACATTGGCATTTTCTACTCAAAAGTTCCAAAAAACCTCGAGGACTCTTGCTTCCTCCATGCTCTGACCAACATTTGGAGCTCCTTTGAACCACCATTCATCACCTGTGCAGCCTCCTTCTCACTCTGTTTTCACCAAGCTCCAACCATGGCAAAACACGATTTGGACATTTTCATGCATAGCTGAGCAAAATAGCTTCAAGGATCCTTCATTACCAAGCATTATCTTCTTCTGTTTCAGCTTATATCACTCCAAACAACACTGTTTTCATTTTTCTTCAAAAACAAGTAAGTGATTCGACCTCCTCTATTTGCCAAATTATGGGTTGTTTTAGATAGGTCTTTAACTGCTGAATCCACTGCAATTTGTTTCGTGTGAAATGGTTGTGATATGATGGAGAAATCTGAATTTACATTTTTGCATCCAAACTTGCTTTCCATCGATTTGCTTGATTGATGTTGTTTCACTACAAACCATGCTTGGATTATGACTATGTTAGCTTCATTGGTTCGATTGGTACACTTGATTTTGGTTTCTGGGCATTTCGATTTTTTTTTGATTACATGGAGAAGATGAACTTGCTGTTGTTTAAACCTAAGATTCTGCCCAGAATTTCCCATGATTTTATTTGATTGTTGTTGGTTTGTTTATTTATGATGTTGGTTGCATGAAGGATATGCTGTTTGCCATGCTATGTGATCCATTCTATTTGAAACTTATGGTTTGATGATGAAACATGAAGATGAATGAATGCCATAGCCATGCTGTTAAACCCTAGGGTTTTAGAACCCAGAACATTTGAACATGATTGGCTCGTGTACTGTTTCATTGGCTAGTGGCCAATCAAAACATTTCATTTCCCCTGCCCAAAACGCACAGTTTCAATTAGTGATGCGCCTATTTACATAAATGCCACTGCTGACCATTGTTTGACCATTAAACCATGTCATTTGATCATGTTTCATCCAATTTATCACTCAACTTCAACAATTCATTTCTCCTTCACTATTCATCCAATGTTGTGCATTTTCATGATTTTTGTTCATATGCTTCATGACATCCAATTGACCCTAAATTTTGCATGAATGATCTCTTACATGTCTAGTTTGTGTATGAATTTTCTTGGATTTAATGATGCCATTTCCAATTTGTTTGAGAATTTTCTTCCCTGCCTAGTCAATGGTTGACTTTATGTGATACATGTTGCCAAATCCTTTGGGAAATCCTCATGCCTTATTGTATGATCATGAAATTTCATATATGCATACTAGACATCTTGAGCTTTGCATTGGTGTTGATCCCATCCATTTCTCATCTGTTTTCATTTTGTTATGATTTTTTGAAGATGACCCATGAATGTTTGATTTCATTGTGCATACTTGAAAATGTGTTGATTTCCTGATTTTAATTGACTATCTTCCCATGATCCAATTGATCTGAAATTTCATATGCATGCTATGTTATGGATTGTGATTGAGTATGAATTATTTCATAATTTTTGGAATTGATTATGTTTGGGTTTGAGCTTGGTCTTGCTGTTGACCCTTTGTATGCTTCATTTTGCCATGTTTGACTTCTTTGGTCTATGAAATGACAATGATGCATGATTTGATTGTGAATCCAATTGAGGTAGATTATTAAATGTTTGAACATGAATTGGGTTGACTTTTCTTTGCTGTTTTGACCTTTTCTTTCATCTTTGACCCTAGGCTAGTCCTAGTGGTCTTTTGAGCTTACAATTGAGTTAATGTTTCAGGTTAAGCACCAATGCCTCAAAGATCATTCAAATTTGATTGAGTTGGATTATATATATCATATGCTAACCCTTGTTTTGTAGGTGTGACTCATATAATTGAGTCTTGTGCTTTGCACATTGGTCCCTCTGTGGTTGACTGTTGTTTATCCATTCCTTTTGTTTTAAACTGTTGAACTGTTTACTAATTGGTTTGATTTTTTCAGGTACTTTAGTTGCTTAAGTTCTTTGAACTTGCTTTGCTTTGCTATTTAGCAATTTGCTTTGAGGTATAATTACTTCTTCTTCATGTAGTCTGGAGACCCGGTCTGTTATTTGACCGGGCAAACTGTCTGAAGTCCTCCTTAAGAGGCAATGCTTGTGTGTGTTTAAATTGTCCCCAAGCAGGAAAAGTCCTTCAAGTAAGGCAATTGGTAGATCAAAGGGATAAGTAGCCTATCCCCTACTATTCAGTGAGTCCTCTCCTTGCTCCCATTACATGGTTGAAGCATTGAGATAAAAACCCAAGATCAATCGAGTCAATAATATGTGGAGAGAGTTCCTACTTTCTGAACTCCCACACTTTCTGATATGCTCTCCCTGATCAGGGATAGAAGCAATGAGGCACACCCCTCATCTCCTATTCATCTGCTTCACCTTAGCCTCTCAATGGCAAGGTTAAGAGCAACCATTTACCTATTATAGTGGCCTCAGTGCCTAACCCTCTTGTGTGAGCCTCCTTGTTTGGCTATAGAGTGTGCTGTTTGATATTGATTGATTGATTGATTGCTTCATATACACATGTTTGCTTTCATGCTTTGTGCACTCATCATCATTAATTGCTCATCAATGCATAATCATCTCATTTGTCTTTGTGACATTATCATTGCTGTTTACCCATTGAGGACAATTGTAAGTCCATTTCTTTGGCCATTTGTTCCTATGATATGGAAGGATAGAGTGTAAGACCTCATTGGTCACTCATATCTTCTGTTGTTTGATTGTATGTGAGGATGCAGTTATAAGTCCCTGTAAGTTGGCATCTGCTTTCCTGTGATCATAATTTGATCTGTTTGATTTGTATGTGAGGATACAGTTATAAGTCCCGGTAAGTTGGCATCTGTTGTCCTGTGATCATAATTTGATCTGTTTGATTTGTATGTGAGGTTGCAACTGTAAGTCCCTGCATGTTGGCATTTGCTTTCCTATGATCACTTGTTGCTTTGTCTGTTTGTATGAGAGGATACAACTGTAAGTCCCTGCAAGTTGGCATTTGTATTCCTAGGACCATACTGTGGAGGTTAGAGTAAGCCCAGACAGATTGGCATCTGACATCCATGTTTTGCATTTGATTGTATGTGAGGTTGCAACTGTAAGTCCCTGCAAGTTGGCATTTGCTTTCCTATGATCATATGTTGGATATTGGTGTAAGCCCAGACAGATTGGCATCCGGTGTCCAAGCTTTGTTTTGTTTTAGGAGATTAGTGTAAGACCATTGAGTGGCATCTGATATCCATTTCTGTTTTAGGAGACTGGTGTAAATCCATCTATTGGTATCCGGTATCCGCCTTTTATTTCTTTGTTTGAGGAGATTAGTGTAAGACCATTGAGTGGCATCTGATATCCAGCTTTATTTTAGGAGATTGGTATAAGCCCAGTGATTGGCATCCGATATCCGTTTTTGTCTTCTTTCTTGTTTGTTTGTTATTATCCATTGCTATTCCAAAGGACACACTTGAATCATCTGCTATATGATTTCAAGAAGTGAACCTTCTAAGAGGTTTTACAATCCATCTTCATCCATTCATCCTCATTATGTCCTAAACCTTTTCACACTTTACTTTTCAAACTTGACATAAGTGTTGTGCAAACTTCTTCATGTTTTCAAACTAAAAACCTGGACTCCAAGTCCTTGACTTTTTTCAAACTCCATTTCATAATACTTCTTTTGAATCAATCTTAATCATACTTTGACTTCATTTTCATAATCACAATCAATTAACTTCACTCATTCACTTGTTTTGGCTTTGTCCATTGTTAATCTTTTCATGCATTAGCCATAGGTTTCAATTATCATTGTGGTTGATGTAAATCTTGCCTATCCTTAGTGAGTCGACAGTAAGACTTCCGTACTGAAAACAGGGCTAACCCCTCTAGTACGTCGAAGCTATCCTCGCATGGTGGATGTTGTTTTTGGTCGAGTGTTCTCCCATTGATAATGAAAAGCCTCAGTGCTTGTGTTTAAAACTGAATCCACCAACTTTTGGAAATCTTTTAGCCGAACTACGGCGTTTTGATCCTTACCTTTGATGGAAGGTACGTAGGCAGCGGGTTTATCCGTTCAAACCCAATAAAAAATGTATATTCTTTTCTCATCATCCCAATCATGTTTGCACAATACCTATGTCATAACAAATAACAATCTTTTACAACAAGTGTGAAAAGGGCTCCCTAGGAGTACCTAGGACGTAGTGGGTGCCTAACACCTTCCCATTGCGTAATTTACCCCTTACCCAGAATCTCTGATCTTTTTATTAGTTTTCTACGTGTAAAACTTCTTAGGCTTTTGTTCGCTTTTTAGCCAGTCCTTTGGATAAATAAAAGTGCGGTGGCGACTCGAAATTTCATTGTATCTCTTGCTTATGATTTAATCGATAGATCATATAGCGACGAATACACCGCTACAGAAAAGTGGCGACTCTGCTGGGGAAGAGATCTCCTCACCAGAATCCTTGGTGGTATTGCCTACTTTTCACCCTTGTTGTGATATATTATTATTTGTTATTTGACATATTTTTGTACAATTTGGGATGACTGTATTGATTGTAATGTGTGAATTGCTTGATATACAATTGCTGTTTGCTTTGGTGATCTGTGAGATGAGTTCTGTACCCGAACTCGAGTGCACTCTAGGATAGGAGAATGGCATAGTCTTGTTGACTGGTGTGGAGTATTCCTTAGCCAGTTGACTTGCGAGCCCATTCACTTGGTGGAGGTCATGTTGGATTAATAATGTCACACAAGTTATTTGTGGATAGGCATTATTCTTTCAATCATGTTCCGCAGAAGCCAATGACCGTAGTTTACCAAACCCATCTTGGCCTATTTTTAGGAATATAGTGCGGAGGTCGTTCAGATGTAAGTTCTGATGCGATTGTTACGCGATACTACACTCATAAGAGTTTCTCTTGAGAATATTCTTGGAATACGAGTATTCGTTCCTCCGATAATATTCGAAAGATGGAACGATGATTATGGGAACCTCTGATAGAACATGTCTGGCAGGTTTAAACCCTAGTACACTCCCTTTGGGTGGTTCTTAACCGAGACTCCATGCTCGTGACTCTCAACAAACCCGTGATTCGTGGTTGAGTCGTTCAAACATTGTTAATATCAATGGATCCCGGATCAGGTGTAAAACCTAAATCCATCAAAGCGGCTGGTTGATATTAGGAATGTTTGAACCGGTTCATGTACCGTTAATATCAATGGAACTTGGGTGTCGATAAGGTGAAAACCTAAATCCACCAAAATGGATGATTGATATTAGGGGTACATAGAGCTTTCCCACGACCTTTGTTTGGTGTGTTTTGCTTGATCCTTGAGTGTGTTTGTTGCATTCATGCATTCACGCATTCATCCGCATTCATGTCATCACAAAAAGAAAATTTTCAAGGAACTTAAAAAAGGGTTTATTTGCAAAATTTTCAGACATGGAAAGACCAAAGAGGCATACAAAGAAGTACAGCTTTAGACAGCCCGATGTAAAAGAGTTAAGGAATCTGACATCATATGTACTAGATCCCTTGGGTTTCAAAGCTCGATATGGGAAGCTCCTACCTCTGCTCACCACTCAGGTTGACGAAGGGTTGATGAGTACTCTAGCTCAGTTCTACGATCCGTTGCATCATTGCTTCTTATTTCCGGACTTCCAGCTGTTGCCGACTTTGGAGGAATATTCTCATCTCATTGGGATTCCAATTCTGGATCAAGTGCCGTTCAGTGGCTTAGAGGATATTCCATCTGCTCGAGAGATTGCCAGCTTGTTGCGTATAGATGAAGATCTGATTAGAGCTAATCTGACTACCAAAGGCGGAATTCAGGGTTTTCCTTCCGAGTTCCTTATTGCCCAAGCTACCTTTTATGGGAAGGCCATGAGTGAGGACGCCTTTGAGGCTCTATTTGTGTTGCTCATCTATGGATTGGTGCTATTTCCCAACTTTGACAAGTTCGTGGACATGAACGCCATTAGGATCTTCTCAGCTCTTAATCCAGTTCCGACTTTGTTGGGTGATACATATGTCTCCTTGCACCTGAGGAATATGAAAAATGGAGGAGTCATTGTCTGCTGTTTACCCCTGCTGTACAAGTGGTTTATTTCGCACTTGCCGCAGACAGTTGCTTTCAAGGAGAACAAGGGATGTCTACGGTGGTCTCAGAGACTCATGTCTCTCACCAATGATGATATCACTTGGTATGATCGCGTGTATGATACCGTCCAGATCATTGACTATTGTGGGGAATTCCCTAATGTGCCTCTTCTTGGTACATGTGGTGGGATTACCTACAATCCTATTCTTGCACGTCGTCAGCTTGGGTTCCCCCTAAAAGATAAACCTAATAACATTCTGTTGGAAGGTGTGTTCTTTCAGGAGGGTAAAGATCCCCAAGGCCTGAAAGCCAGATTTGTCCGTGCTTGGCGCAGTATTCATAAGAAGAGTAGGAACGAATTGGGTCCAAAGAACTGCATTGCTTTGGAGCCATACACCTCTTGGGTCAGACAGAGGGCTGCTACCTACCTGATGCCGTATGATCATCCGAGACCTACACCGTTGGATGTGGCTGGGCCTTCAACCCTCCCTACCCAACGTGTAAAGGAGTTGAGAGAAGAAGACCTTTCGCGTGCTTGGATCCGTGAGAGAGAGGAATTGCTGCAGCAGCTCAAGGAGAAGGACGCTATGATTGAGTTCCTCGAGCATCGAGTGATCGATGATCCGAACGACGCTTGGACTTCTCTGCTTCCTCAGTCTTCCAAATTCTGGAAAAGGAAGTACGATCGACTTGCAAAGGAGAAAGCTGACATGGAAGCGGCCTATGAGAGAGAGATCAAGAAGTTGCGCACTTCTCGTCTTCCAGCATCCCGAGCTTTTAGGGATCCATAGGATGTCATTTACCTTTTCTCTTTGTAATTTAAAATGCTGTACTTTTTGTCTTGATGTATTGAACGAAATATTTTCCATGAGGAATCAAAAATGCTTAAATTAATCAAAATATTGCAAATAATACCCTAAGGATTCCTTGAAAACAAAGCATTTGCACAAGCATTTCATGCATCATTCTTGCATAAACAGGTACCCTTTGTTTCTGGTCTTCTTGTCCTAACCTCTGCTCTTCATTTATTTTGAAGACAAGCTGATTCACCGATATTATACACGGGTCAACTCTGCAAGAATCATGGAGCAGTTGGAACAAGAGAACAGAGAATTGAAGGAAGAGGTCGCCAGACTTGGCGCTTTGATGGAGCAACTCCTTGCCGCTCAGAATCAACCTGCTCCGACGCCTGCAACTCCTGCTCAGAGGACAGTCATTTCAGAAGTAGCTACTTCTACAGTGCCAGTCAGCACCCACGCGCCCAATGCCATGCCGCCCGGGTTTCCTTGGGGCATGCCCCCAGGTTTTATGCCAGATATTCCTGCGCCAACCTTCGCTCAAATGCCGGCGTCTAGCTCGGTCCCTATCGCCGCTCCTCCTGTCGTGCATACCATGCCAAGGGTAGACGACATCATCTATCACTCCGAGCCATCTGAGGGCACAGACGTTCATGAAAAGATGGATGCCATGAACGATCAATTCCTTGAGCTGAGAAAAGAATTGAGGACCCTCCGTGGAAAAGACCTATTCGGCAAGTCTGCAGCCGAACTCTGCCTAGTTCCCGGTGTCAAGATACCGATCAAATTCAAGGTCCCTGACTTTGAAAAATATAAAGGGAACACCTGTCCACTTGCTCACCTGGTCATGTACGCCAGGAAGATGTCAACACAGACTGATAATGATCAACTCCTGATTCATTATTTCCAAGACAGTCTGTCTGGTGCCGCGCTTAGATGGTACATGAGCTTGGACAGCGCCAACATCCGATCCTTCAATGACCTTGGCGAAGCTTTCGTCAAGCAATATAAGTACAACGTCGATATGGCACCTGACCGAGATCAACTCAGGTCCATGTCGCAGAAAGACAAAGAATCGTTCAAGGAGTACGCCCAGAGATGGCGAGAGCTGGCAGCTCAAATCACTCCACCGCTGGAAGAGAAGGAAATGACCAAGATCTTTCTGAAGACTCTTGGCTCATTTTATTATGAGCGGATGGTAGCAAGCGCTCCCTCTGATTTCACCGAGATGGTGAACATGGGGATGCGTCTCGAAGAAGGTGTCCGTGAAGGACGGTTGGCTAAGGATGATAGCTCTTCCTCTAAACGATATGGGGCGTTTAAGAGGAAAGAAGGTGAAGCACATGCTGTTCAATCTCAGCCCAAACACAGAAGACCCTCTGTTCAGAGGAATCCTGCGCGACATGCCAGTCATCAGCACCAGGTGGCTCACGTAGCACCTGTTTTCAAGGACAATACTCCTCAACATCAGCAATATCAACATCAACAGTATCAGCATCAGCAACAATATCAACAACCGCAGTACCAACAACAACAATCTCGTCCACAGCAACAGGCTTACCAGCCTCGTGGGAGTACGAGTAATCAGGCAAACATGGGTTACGAAAGGAAGAAGATCAGTTTTGATCCGATTCCTATGTCGTATGCGGAATTATATCCCTCTCTAATAGAGCGGAAGTTGGTTTCTCCGAGAGATCCTCCGGCTATACCGGTCAACCCTCAATGGTGGTATAAGCCTGACCTGCACTGTGTCTATCATTCTGGCGCTCCGGGCCATGACATAGAAAATTGTTTCCAGCTGAAGACTAAGGTGCAAGACCTTATGAGAAGTGGAATCCTGAGTTTTGAGGACTCAAGCCCGAACGTCACCAAGAACCCATTGCCTGCGCATGGGAAATCTGTCAACATGATTCAAGAATGCCTTGGGAAGTACAAGGTCAAGTATGTCAGCCACATCAGGCAGTCGTTGGTTGAATTACATCGGATGCTGTGTCAGTACAGCCACTTGGAGCATAACCACGACAAGTGCCGCGTCTGTTCGGTTAATCGCTTGGGTTGCGATCAAGTACGCAAAGAACTTCAGAAGTTGTTGAATGAAGGTACCATTGAGATTCTCCAGAATCGCAATGTTGATGAAGTTGAGCCAGAAGTGAATGTCATATCACCAGTGTTCAAGCTGCCCGAGCCAGTTGTTATCCGCTATAATAGCAACAAGCCGAAGGCTTCCCCTTCCTTGGTCATTAAACCAGCTGGCCCTGTGCCCTATTCATCTGACAAAGTTGTACCCTTCAGATACAATCCTGTTGCTGTCCAGGACGGGGTCGAAATGCCTTTACCTTCCACTTCCGTCACCAACATTGCTGACGTCAGTGGGTTGACCCGCAGTGGTCGTGTATTTTCTGCGCCTCCAAAGGCTACTGCTTCTGAATCTGTTGAGGCCCTGTGGGGACCGCTGTGAATGTTCAGAATCCGGCACCTGATGTTGCCAAACCCTCCTCATCCGTACAAAAGACTCCTATTTCTTCAGTTGGCCCAAGTGGCATTGTTGATGAAGAATCTGATGAGATGCTGAGGCTCATCAGAAAAAGCGAGTACAACATTGTAGACCAGCTTCTACACACGCCCTCCAAGATTTCTATTCTTTCTCTGCTGCTGAATTCAGAACCCCATAGGAAGTCTCTGCAGAAAGTCTTGGACCTGGCATATGTCGATCACGACGTCACCCTTGAGCAGTTTGATAGTATAGTTGCAAACATCACCGCTTGCAACACTTTGAGCTTTTGTGACGCTGATCTCCCTGAGGAGGGAAGAGACCACAACATGGCTTTACACATCTCTATGAATTGCAAATCTGATGCAATGTCCAATGTGTTGGTAGACACTGGATCGTCCCTTAATGTATTGCCGAAATCCACACTCTCTCGTCTGTCATATCAAGGTCCTCCTATGAGGCAGAGTGGGGTTGTTGTGAAAGCATTCGATGGGTCGCGCAAGACCGTGATTGGGGAAGTTGATCTCCCAATCAAGATAGGACCAAGTGATTTCCAAGTTACTTTCCAAGTAATGGATATCCACCCATCATACAGCTGTCTCTTAGGCAGACCATGGATTCACGAGGCTGGCGCCGTGACATCCACCCTACACCAGAAGCTGAAATTTGTGAAGAATAAGAAATTGGTTGTAGTAGGGGGAGAAAAGGCTCTCCTGGTTAGCCATCTGTCTTCTTTCTCGTATATTGATGCAGAGGATGAAGTTGGAACTCAGTTCCAAGCTTTATCTATTGATGAACCAATCGAGAAGAAGTCTCCTTCATTCACTTCCTACCGAGATGTGAAGCTGGCCATCGAATGTGGTGCAGTGGCTGGATTAGGGAAAGTGATTGAACTTGAAGACAATAGATCCCGGGCTGGTATTGGCTATGGTTCTGGGGCATCCAATGAGCAAGGTCTGTTCAAGAGTGGAGGGTTCATTCACGCCGATCAACCTGAAGAAGAAGAAGCTGCTGCCATCATTGAAGAGGAAACAGAAGACTTGAACAACTTTGTTATTCCTGGGGGTGTCTGCCACAATTGGGTCGCTGTAGATGTTCCTACAGTCATCCATAGATCAGAGTAATTGTTCATTTTGTTTAAAAACCCTTCTCCCATGCCAAAAGGAGAAGTGATGACATTGTTGGCAGCATTTAATACAATGATGTTTTCATTCAATTAATGCATTAACATTTGTTTTTCCTTTGTTTTCACTTTTTGCTTTTCTGCATGAAATCAGTGATCACAAAAAACCATAAAAACAAAAAAAAAGGCAAACATTCTTCATCTGCATAATGGTTTGCTTGTTTAAATGCTGAAGTTTTTTCCTTAACCAAATCATTATGCAGGTTGATCCTAAAACCCATTGAACATAATGATCCAACGCCATCTCCCAATTTTGAATTCCCTGTATTTGAGGCAGAAGAAGATGACGTTGAAGGGGTTCCTGATGAGATTACCCGTCTCCTTGAGCACGAAGAGAAGATCATTCAGCCGCATCTCGAAGACTTGGAAACAGTCAACTTGGGGTCTGAGGATTGTGTTCGCCTGGTGAAGATCGGGGCACTTCTTGAAGAGTCTGTCAAGGAAGATTTGATCAGCTTGCTACGAGAATATTCAGATATCTTTGCTTGGTCCTATGAAGACATGCCGGGTTTAGATACAGATATTGTGCAACATTTCCTGCCTTTGAAGCCTGAGTGCGTGCCTGTGAAGCAGAAGCTCAGAAGAACTCATCCAGATATGGCAGTAAAGATCAAAGGGGAAGTTCAGAAGCAAATTGATGCGGGGTTTCTGGTGACTTCTACATATCCTCAATGGGTGGCCAATATTGTGCCTGTTCCTAAGAAGGACGGAAAAGTCCGCATGTGCGTTGACTATAGAGATTTGAATAAAGCTAGCCCAAAAGATGATTTTCCTCTACCACACATTGACATGTTGGTAGACAATACAGCTAAATTCAAAGCCTTTTCCTTTATGGACGGATTTTCTGGATATAATCAAATCAAGATGGCACCAGAGGATATGGAGAAGACAACATTCATCACACCTTGGGGAACATTCTGTTATCGGGTGATGCCCTTCGGTTTGAAGAACGCCGGAGCCACGTATCAACGAGCTATGACTACCTTGTTTCATGACATGATGCACAAGGAGATCGAAGTCTATGTTGATGATATGATCGCTAAGTCCCGAACGGAAGTTGAGCATGTTGAGCATTTGTTGAAGCTTTTTCAGCGTTTGAGAAAGTTCAAACTTCGCCTGAATTCAAACAAATGCACATTTGGAGTCCGTTCCGGCAAATTGTTGGGTTTTATGGTGAGCGAAAGAGGTATTGAGGTTGATCCTGCCAAGGTCAAAGCAATACAAGAGATGCCTGCACCCAAAACTGAGAAGCAAGTTCGAGGTTTTCTCGGCCGCTTGAACTACATTTCCAGATTTATATCCCACATGACTGCCACATGTGCGCCGATATTCAAGCTCCTCCGGAAAGATCAGTCGCATGATTGGACCGAGGATTGCCAGAAAGCTTTCGACAGTATCAAAGATTATCTGTCCGAACCTCCGATTTTGTCTCCGCCTGTGGAAGGAAGACCTCTGATTATGTATTTAACAGTTCTTGAAGACTCGATGGGTTGTGTACTCGGTCAACAGGACGAATCAGGGAAGAAGGAGTTTGTTATATACTACCTCAGTAAGAAGTTTACTGATTGTGAGTCTCGGTACTCTACACTTGAGAAGACGTGCTGTGCTTTGGCTTGGGCTGCCAAGCGTTTGCGCCAGTACATGATAAATCATACAACTTGGTTGATATCCAGAATGGATCCAATTAAGTATATCTTCGAGAAGCCTGCTTTAACTGGGAGGATTGCCCGTTGGCAGATGTTGTTGTCTGAGTATGATATCGAGTATCGAGCTCAGAAGGCTATCAAGGGTAGTATCTTGGCTGACCATCTAGCGCACCAGCCGATTGAAGATCATCAGTCTGTTCAGTTTGACTTCCCTGACGAGGAAATTCTGTATTTGAAGATGAAAGATTGCGATGAGCCTACACTTGATGAAGGTCCAGAACCTGGTTCCAGATGGACGATGGTGTTTGATGGCGCTGTTAATCAATATGGAAATGGAATTGGGGCAGTGATTATCACTCCTCAAGGTTCACACATTCCGTTTACAGCAAGGCTAACTTTCAAATGCACGAACAACATGGCGGAGTATGAAGCCTGTATAATGGGACTTGAAGAATGCATTGATTTGAGAATCAAGTATCTTGATGTCTATGGTGATTCGGCCCTGGTTGTCAATCAGATCAACGGTGAATGGGAGACGAATCAGCCAAGTCTCATTCCATACAGAGATTACGCAAGGAGAATTTCAACATTCTTTACAGAGGTTGAATTTTATCACATTCCTCGAGATGATAATCGGATGGCAGATGCTCTTGCAACGCTTGCTTCCATGATAGTGGTCAGATGGTGGAATGATGTCCCCAATATTACTGTGATGCGCTTGGACAGACCAGCTCACATATTTACAATCGAAGAAGTGAAAGATGACAAGCCTTGGTATTTTGATATCAAGAATTTCCTCCAGAACCAGGTCTACCCGCCTGGGGCATCTGTGAAAGATAGGAAAACTTTGAGAAGGTTGTCAGGCAGTTTCTACCTCAGTGGTGAAGTGCTGTATAAGAGGAATTTCGATATGGTTTTGCTCAGATGCGTGGATAGACACGAAGCAAACCTATTGATGACTGAGGTCCATGAGGGTTCATTTGGTACTCATTCCAATGGACATGCCATGGCTAAGAAAATGCTGAGAGCGGGCTACTATTGGCTGACAATGGAGTCTGACTGTTGCAAGTATGTGAAGAAATGTCACAAGTGTCAAATTTATGCGGATAAGATTCATATTCCTCCGACACTCCTGAATGTGATTTCATCACCATGGCCTTTCTCTATGTGGGGAATCGACATGATCGGCATGATTGAGCCGAAAGCATCCAACGGACATCGGTTTATTCTCGTAGCAATTGATTACTTCACCAAATGGGTTGAAGCCGCTTCATACGCGAATGTAACCAGACAGGTGGTTGTGAAGTTTATCAAGAACCAACTGATTTGCCGTTATGGTGTGCCAGAGAGGATCATTACTGATAATGGATCCAATCTGAACAATAAAATGATGGATGAGTTGTGCGCCGAATTCAAGATCGCACACCATAATTCCTCTCCCTACAGACCTAAGATGAATGGGGCTGTTGAAGCTGCTAATAAGAATATCAAGAGGATCATCCAGAAGATGACTGTCACGTACAAAGATTGGCATGAGATGCTGCCATTTGCTTTGCATGGATATCGTACGTCTGTACGCACTTCAACAGGGGCAACCCCTTTCTCTCTCGTTTATGGCATGGAAGCCGTTCTCCCAGTAGAGGTGGAGATCCCGTCAATGCGAGTCTTGATGGAAGCCAAGTTGACTGATGCTGAATGGATGCAGAGTCGTTACGACCAGTTGAATTTGATCGAAGAGAAGCGATTAACTGCCATGTGTCATGGTCAGCTATATCAGCAGAGAATGAAGAAAGCATTCGATAAGAAGGTCAAGCCTCGTGTGTTCCGAGAAGGTGACCTCGTGCTCAAGAAAGTTTTGTCTTTCGCGCCCGATTCCAGGGGCAAGTGGACTCCAAACTACGAGGGTCCATATGTTGTTAAGAGAGCCTTTTCAGGCGGTGCCTTGATGCTTACAACAATGGATGGGGAGGATTTCACTCGTCCTGTGAATTCAGATGCAGTCAAGAGATACTTTGCCTAGAAAAAAAGTATATGCAAATAAGAAAAAAACAGAATAGCTCGCTAAGTTGAAAACCCGAAAGGGCGGCTTAGGCAAAAATGAGCGTCTCGGTGGAGAACCCGCAAGGGTAATCCAGGCAAAAATTAGAGACTTGGAAAAAAAGAAAATATTTGCATCCCGCTAGATTGAGTACCTCACTCTGGGGCAATCTAGGCAAAAATTAGGGATTTGGCAAGTAACTGCATCCTGACAAGACTTTCTGGTTTATCAATCGTCATTTCGTCAAAAGATTCTCGATTCGTCGTCAACTGAAGCTTTGGATACATTGAGATTCAAATTGGTAGAGAAAGGATCATTATGTTCAATGTAGCCCTCTTCCAATATATATCACTGATTTCAAATTTGTACAGATCTATGGAGTCTTGCCATTTGCAGGCTACCATTCTATCAAATCAATTTGAGCTTTTTATCCAATTATTTGCACTCTTATTTGTTTCAATTCAACAAATGTTTTGCATGTTTTAAATTGATAAAATGTCATTGTTTTAAACAAATCAAATTTTTCAAAATTGTTGTTTTAAACAAAGTGAACACTCACAAGATTGAAAGGATACTCAAGAATATCTCAGTGCTCTCCCGAGGGTGGCATGATTTCCAACAGGCAAGACATTCGTTCATATTCCTGGTTTGGTGGTATCTTCTTTCTTCAGATCTTTGTTGAGGTTGTTCCTCAAACAATGTTGTTGTTGGGGTTGTTCCCCAGTACAGTCGCAAGCAAAGCGTTGTTGAAGACTTCGTTTTCTCCAGCAGCAGTTTTCCCTAGCATGGGTGTTTTCTTGTGAAGTTTCGGCGGTTGATGGTTTGTCATCTTGGTGCCCCGTCACTTTCTCCAGTGGGTCATATCCCCAGACTTTATTTGTCTCCTCAACAGTCATGAGTATAGCCATTGATTGATATTCCCCTCTGAGTCGCAAGTAGAGTTGTTATTGATACTCCCCTCGGAGTCGTGAGTAGAGCTGTTATTGATATCCCCACCAGGGTTGCAAGTGGAGTTGTTACCGCTTTTCCCCATGCAGTGTGCCAGCAGGATTTGTCTGTTTCCTCAGCACGTTTGTTTTCTTTTGAAGACTCGGTAAGTCAGTGGTTTGACACCCGGTACTTTACCCTCTCCCCGGCGAAGTCGTCTGCGGAATTGTTGCTATATCTCCATCAGAGTTTTTCTCTTCAGCAGAGCAAGGATTTATTTTCCTATTCAGTGGATGATTTGGTTTGACATCCCAGTGTATTTCAACCATCTTTTCCTCAGCCTAGTCTGCAGGATGTTTGTTGTGGCAGTTTCGCCCGTTGAATACTCCTTCAATCCCCGGTATGGTCGGGTGATGGCTCTAGCCTCCAGTGAACGGATTGATTTCCTGACTGTTTGTGATCCCCAGTAGAGTGGCTTGTATTGCAGAATCTACTTGTTATGATCAGTTTGCTGTGTATTCTCCCCAAGTGGAGTGGTTCGTTGCAGAATCTACTTGTTTGATCTGTCCTCCCTCAGTGGGTTGTTCCCCAAGAGAGTAGCCGACAGTTTTCCCCAGTAGAGTTTGCTTATGCAGTAAGATTCTATTTGGATGATATTATTCTCCCTCAGTGGGTTGTTCCCCAGCGGAATTATGTGGATTTGCTTCTACAGCAGTTCGTGCTTATGCACCTTTTTGTTTCTCAGTTGATACTGGGATCCCCTGCAGATACTTTGGGATTTCTCTTGTTCCCCTACAGATTCGTCTTAGTGGCCGTTTCGCCCGTTGTGACTTTCTGTACCCTGATTGGGTTGTTTTCTGATATCTCTGATTCTCTGCTTCTTCAGCAGTACCTGCAGATCTTTGCTTTACAGCATGTAGATCTCCGCAGATTGGCTCTCCAGCTGGTTTTTCCCCTGGAAGTATAATACCGGGCGTTTGATTCCTGAACCTGTTTGTGTTAGAATTGTCTGTTTTGTCAGCATTCATCAAACATAAATCACGCATATTCATGCATACTTATAAACATTCAGATATTCATGTTGCATTTCTTGCCATATATCTTTTGTTTGTCGTGTCTCCTGCTATGGTGATACAGATCTCTTTACAGATCTCCTCAAGCAGATGTTGGGTGTTTATAAATCTCTCCATATAGAGTCAACCCCATGAGCAGAAAATGTTGTCGTTCCTTCTGCAGTTCCCCACCGAGATATATCCTCGTGGATGACGGTTTCTTCCGTTTCCTCCCAACACATATATTGGGATGGGTTTTCCTATTTGAGTTACATCCTCATTAGGACGTGTCTTGATTCAGTCTGTCTTTTCGGATCATTCCCGAATTGGCTATTTGTCAGATGTCTTGTGCTTCCCAGTGGGTTGTTCCCCAGCGGAATGTTTTTGGGCCTCTACCCTCATAACCGGTAGTTATAAGTCCTACTTTTCCTGGCTTTCTTAACAAAATTTGTGGTTATACACCTTTTATTCTCCAGCCAGAGTTTTTGGTTTTCTACCTACTACCCGGTAGTTGTAAATCCTATTTTCCTGCTCTTCAGCAGTTTGTGGTTTGTTATAAACCCTATTTTGGTTTCCCGTGCGGATTTGTGATTTGTTCTATCCCCACGCGGAGTTTTTGGTCTTCTAACCCGTATTCGGTAGATGTAAACCCTAATTTTGTGGTTATCTTCATCTAGTCTTTGATGATGATTTTCCTTTGCTTGTATAAGTTGCTCAGATCAGCACTTATATCCCCAACAGGTCTTTTGTGGATAATTGCCGTATGCTAGCAATTTTATCCCCAGTGGGTCCTTTCACCGTATGCTAGTGATTTGTTCCCCGGATCATTGATTGTATACCAATACATCTCCAGCTAGTCCCTGTCGATAATTGCCGGATGCTTGCAAATTATCTTCAGCAGATCGCCTTTCATTTACCCTTTTGTTGGTAATGTCTGTTGCTCCCTTTTGATTGGTTATCATTATATACCTAATTTGGTATCCCGATGCCTTTCTTTTTGGTTGATTTATCCTTTATTAACCCAGTAACCGGTTGTGGATAATCTTCCATGCGAGTATATTATTCACGGTCTGCCGGTAATGAATAATGTGTCTCATGCACTCTTCAGTCGAAGCCTTTTGCGTTTCCCCGGTCGAGTAAGATTCGTTATTTCCCTTTGTGGAGTCGAATATTCTTGTTGTTGGATAATCGCCGGATGCTTGCAATTTATCCCTTTGAGTTGTCTTTCGTTTACCCGTATGCTTGGTATCGATTGTCTCTCTTTGTGGTTAGTCACCTATTATATACCCAGTAACCGGTATCTCTGGTGTCTTTTCCTTTCGAGTGTATTATTCACGGTCTGCCGGTAATGAATAGTATATCTCATGCGCTCTTTAGTTGGAATCCTTTGTTGATTCTCCCCAACTGAGCAAGATTCGTATTCTTTGTAGGATCGAATATCCATCTTTAACCAATTTGTGTTTTGGATGATGAGTGTTTTGGAAGTGAAATCCAATTCACGTTTCGGTAGATCACCTATTATATACCCAGTAACCGGTATCCCTGGTGTTTCTTACCATGCGAGTATATTATTCACGGTCTGCCGGTAATGAATAATATGTCTCATGCACTCTTTGGGTTTGTGTCCCCATTTGAGTAAGATTCGTTTTCCCGTTGTGGATTCGAATGTCCATCCTGTAAGTCGATTCGCTTTTTCAAGCCCTCCTTTCGGATGATGAGTGTTTTGGAAGTGAAAACCAATTCACGTCTTCGGATCTTATCCTATAAACAACCCAGTAACCGGTTCAGGATAATTTTCCTTTTGAGTATATTATTCACGGTCTGCCGGTAATGAATAATATATCTCATGCATTCTTTGGTCGGAATCCTTTGTTGCTTTCCCCTCAGAGTAAGATTCATTTTCCTTGTGGAATTGAATGTCCATCCTATAAACAAGTCTGCTGTTCTAGCTTTCTTCAGGATGATGAGTGTTTTGGAAGTGAAATCCAATTCACGCTTTGGTCGGTCACCTATTATATACCCAGTAACCGGTATCCTTGGTGTTCCCTCCTTTCTGCTCCCTATTATGACCTCGATCCCCCTGTGGAGTCAGATTTTCCTGATTTTTGTTACCCTTATGCCTGGTAACATCTCATTTCCTTTGGTGCTGCCTCAGTGAAGTTTTCTGTTGCTTCTCCCCCAGGAGTCAGCTTGTATCTCTCCAATGGATTTATTTTCCTTTGGAAGTTTCTTTTCCCCAGTGTGAGTTCTTCACTCCCCAGTGAGTTCTCCAGTCTGTTTTCTGTATTTCCTAATCAGAGTCGTGTCTTGTTCACGCTGTGTCAGTTTTGTTTATTCCCAACTAGAGTCTTGTCAGAGTCTCTGTTCCTGGTGAGTGCATTACTCCGATGGATCGTCTTTTCTTCTGTGTGAATCATATTCCCCACAGAATTTGTGTCTTTTGCATGCATACATTTGCATCATGAGGTCTCTTAGGGACCAAAATTTGTCTCATTACTGTTATTTAAGCCCATTCTACCGCGTCGAGATGAAGATTTCTAAACTTCACTTCTCCGGCTAGAATGACCTTAAATAGGGGCATCTGTAAGACCCCAATTTTGGCCCTAAGATCCCTCATGGCCCATATCATATCATACCATAACCTCAAGGATCATTGCATGCCCTAGCTTCCCTCCTAGTGGGTAGGTTGCCTTGTGGGTTGTTTCTTGATCACCAAGCATACTTTGCAGTTGTATATCTTTGCTTTTCATATGTTTATCAATCAAAAAGTACAAAAATATTGTCATCTAACCTTGTTGCTTGCAGTTGAAGCAATCATCAGCAATTAGGTCAAAATCAGTCAACAGTCAGTCAAAGCAATGGATGGTGGCCATTCTTGCAGAATTTGGGCACCATGATCAATAATCAAGAGTTCATATATCTTGGGACATCATTTGAAATCAAGGTCTCAAGGAATTAGGGTTTGGAATTCATCAGAAGTGGTCCAGTCATCCAAAACCCCAGAAAAGTCAAACTTGGTCAACTGTGGATTTAATCAGTGATTTGATGAATAGAATTGATTTGAAGGAGCTCATTCATGCTCATACAAGCCTCATACATCATGTCAAACCTCATCATGGAAGAAATTGAAGCAAAATCAGAAAATTTCCAGAAATAGAAACTGGACCTGTAATTTCAACTGCCAAAAATGGAAACTTCTTGATCTTCAACTTACATCATGATACAAGCTTCAAATGAATTTTTGCCCAACATAAAAGTTGAAGATCTTGTCTTCCCATTTTCAAAAAGTCCAAGAACTCTCAAATCCCATGTGTGGTTGTCAAGATATGATCAATTCAATTTCAAAAATTTATGAACTTCAACAAGCCATATCTCATGAACCATAAGGCCAAATTTGGTGGGGTTTTTTTCCTACAAACCACATTTTTCCTCCTCTTTCCAAAAATATAAATTTCATGAACCAAAACCTTGCCAATCAAAATGGCATTTTTTGACCTATTTCATTTAAAAATCAAGTTTGACCAATAGTTGACTTTTTGATTCTTTGATTTTTTCTCACTTTGGCCAATTGGGATTTGTTTCATATGGTATTTGCAACATGCTCCAAGTCCAAGTTTGTGTTCATGCTATTACCATACTACTATTTTGACCAAAGGTGCAAAATTGGAAATTTTTGCAAATAGCTTCATTAAAACAAAACAAGGTGTAACATTTCATGTGCAGACTTCAAACAGCAAATAACTTGGTCATTTGCAGCCTGTATCAGGCCCAAACTCGGGCAAGACTTTGCACCTCCATGTTCATTTGTACCAAATTAGCAAAAATGCAAAGATTCCCATTTGAACAAAACCAGTTTAGCACATGGATTACCAACCTTAAACAGACCTATATAAACATTTTTCTGTCACTTCTGAACCCTAGAGACTAAGAAGCAGCAGCCATACACGAAAACCCTCTCATTCTCTCATTCATGCAATTTTGCACATTGGCATTTTCTACTCAAAAGTTCCAAAAAACCTCGAGGACTCTTGCTTCCTCCATGCTCTGACCAACATTTGGAGCTCCTTTGAACCACCATTCATCACCTGTGCAGCCTCCTTCTCACTCTGTTTTCACCAAGCTCCAACCATGGCAAAACACGATTTGGACATTTTCATGCATAGCTGAGCAAAATAGCTTCAAGGATCCTTCATTACCAAGCATTATCTTCTTCTGTTTCAGCTTATATCACTCCAAACAACACTGTTTTCATTTTTCTTCAAAAACAAGTAAGTGATTCGACCTCCTCTATTTGCCAAATTATGGGTTGTTTTAGATAGGTCTTTAACTGCTGAATCCACTGCAATTTGTTTCGTGTGAAATGGTTGTGATATGATGGAGAAATCTGAATTTACATTTTTGCATCCAAACTTGCTTTCCATCGATTTGCTTGATTGATGTTGTTTCACTACAAACCATGCTTGGATTATGACTATGTTAGCTTCATTGGTTCGATTGGTACACTTGATTTTGGTTTCTGGGCATTTCGATTTTTTTTTGATTACATGGAGAAGATGAACTTGCTGTTGTTTAAACCTAAGATTCTGCCCAGAATTTCCCATGATTTTATTTGATTGTTGTTGGTTTGTTTGTTTATGATGTTGGTTGCATGAAGGATATGCTGTTTGCCATGCTATGTGATCCATTCTATTTGAAACTTATGGTTTGATGATGAAACATGAAGATGAATGAATGCCATAGCCATGCTGTTAAACCCTAGGGTTTTAGAACCCAGAACATTTGAACATGATTGGCTCGTGTACTGTTTCATTGGCTAGTGGCCAATCAAAACATTTCATTTCCCCTGCCCAAAACGCACAGTTTCAATTAGTGATGCGCCTATTTACATAAATGCCACTGCTGACCATTGTTTGACCATTAAACCATGTCATTTGATCATGTTTCATCCAATTTATCACTCAACTTCAACAATTCATTTCTCCTTCACTATTCATCCAAAAATCATGCAATTTTTTCTATCATGTTCACAAGAGTGCCTAGTATTTTATTGTGATTTTTAATTAATTTTTGGTTGGCTGGATTTTAAATGGTATGAACTTTCTTGACATGTATGCCTAATTGATACCCTTGGCCAAAACCTTTGTGAAATGATGAGAATGTATCCATTGCCCCTGAAATTTTTTGTGGTGAAACTAGACTTACTCATCTTTGTTTTGATGTAGAGTTTATGCATTTATCATTTGTGGTTTGCTAGATATGAATTTTTGAAGTAGGGTGTGACAATTTGTGTCACACCAATGTTGTGCATTTTCATGATTTTTGTTCATATGCTTCATGACATCCAATTGACCCCAAATTTTGCATGAATGATCTCTTACATGTCTAGTTTGTGTATGAATTTTCTTGGATTTAATGATGCCATTTCCAATTTGTTTGAGAATTGTCTTCCCTGCCTAGTCAATGGTTGACTTTATGTGATACATGTTGCCAAATCCTTTGGGAAATCCTCATGCCTTATTGTATGATCATGAAATTTCATATATGCATACTAGACATCTTGAGCTTTGCATTGGTGTTGATCCCATCCATTTCTCATCTGTTTTCATTTTGTTATGATTTTTTGAAGATGACCCATGAATGTTTGATTTCATTGTGCATACTTGAAAATGTGTTGATTTCCTGATTTTAATTGACTATCTTCCCATGATCCAATTGAGCTGAAATTTCATATGCATGCTATGTTATGGATTGTGATTGAGTATGAATTATTTCATAATTTTTGGAATTGATTATGTTTGGGTTTGAGCTTGGTCTTGCTGTTGACCCTTTGTATGCTTCATTTTGCCATGTTTGACTTCTTTGGTCTATGAAATGACAATGATGCACGATTTGATTGTGAATCCAATTGAGGTAGATTCTTAAATGTTTGAACATGAATTGGGTTGACTTTTCTTTGCTGTTTTGACCTTTTCTTTCATCTTTGACCCTAGGCTAGTCCTAGTGGTCTTTTGAGCTTACAATTGAGTTAATGTTTCAGGTTAAGCACCAATGCCTCAAAGATCATTCAAATTTGATTGAGTTGGATTATATATATCATATGCTAACCCTTGTTTTGTAGGTGTGACTCATATAATTGAGTCTTGTGCTTTGCACATTGGTCCCTCTGTGGTTGACTGTTGTTTATCCATTCCTTTTGTTTTAAACTGTTGAACTGTTTACTAATTGGTTTGATTTTTTCAGGTACTTTAGTTGCTTAAGTTCTTTGAACTTGCTTTGCTTTGCTATTTAGCAATTTGCTTTGAGGTATAATTACTTCTTCTTCATGTAGTCTGGAGACCCGGTCTGTTATTTGACCGGGCAAACTGTCTGAAGTCCTCCTTAAGAGGCAATGCTTGTGTGTGTTTAAAATTGTCCCCAAGCAGGAAAAGTCCTTCAAGTAAGGCAATTGGTAGATCAAAGGGATAAGTAGCCTATCCCCTACTATTCAGTGAGTCCTCTCCTTGCTCCCATTACATGGTTGAAGCATTGAGATAAAAACCCAAGATCAATCGAGTCAATAATATGTGGAGAGAGTTCCTACTTTCTGAACTCCCACACTTTCTGATATGCTCTCCCTGATCAGGGATAGAAGCAATGAGGCACACCCCTCATCTCCTATTCATCTGCTTCACCTTAGCCTCTCAATGGCAAGGTTAAGAGCAACCATTTACCTATTACAGTGGCCTCAGTGCCTAACCCTCTTGTGTGAGCCTCCTTGTTTGGCTATAGAGTGTGCTGTTTGATATTGATTGATTGATTGATTGCTTCATATACACATGTTTGCTTTCATGCTTTGTGCACTCATCATCATTAATTGCTCATCAATGCATAATCATCTCATTTGTCTTTGTGACATTATCATTGCTGTTTACCCATTGAGGACAATTGTAAGTCCATTTCTTTGGCCATTTGTTCCTATGATATGGAAGGATAGAGTGTAAGACCTCATTGGTCACTCATATCTTCTGTTGTTTGATTGTATGTGAGGATGCAGTTATAAGTCCCTGTAAGTTGGCATCTGCTTTCCTGTGATCATAATTTGATCTGTTTGATTTGTATGTGAGGATACAGTTATAAGTCCCGGTAAGTTGGCATCTGTTGTCCTGTGATCATAATTTGATCTGTTTGATTTGTATGTGAGGTTGCAACTGTAAGTCCCTGCATGTTGGCATTTGCTTTCCTATGATCACTTGTTGCTTTGTCTGTTTGTATGAGAGGATACAACTGTAAGTCCCTGCAAGTTGGCATTTGTATTCCTAGGACCATACTGTGGAGGTTAGAGTAAGCCCAGACAGATTGGCATCTGACATCCATGTTTTGCATTTGATTGTATGTGAGGTTGCAACTGTAAGTCCCTGCAAGTTGGCATTTGCTTTCCTATGATCATATGTTGGATATTGGTGTAAGCCCAGACAGATTGGCATCCGGTGTCCAAGCTTTGTTTTGTTTTAGGAGATTAGTGTAAGACCATTGAGTGGCATCTGATATCCATTTCTGTTTTAGGAGACTGGTGTAAATCCATCTATTGGTATCCGGTATCCGCCTTTTATTTCTTTGTTTGAGGAGATTAGTGTAAGACCATTGAGTGGCATCTGATATCCAGCTTTATTTTAGGAGATTGGTATAAGCCCAGTGATTGGCATCCGATATCCGTTTTGTCTTCTTTCTTGTTTGTTTGTTATTATCCATTGCTATTCCAAATGACACACTTGAATCATCTGCTATATGATTTCAAGAAGTGAACCTTCTAAGAGGTTTTACAATCCATCTTCATCCATTCATCCTCATTATGTCCTAAACCTTTTCACACTTTACTTTTCAAACTTGACATAAGTGTTGTGCAAACTTCTTCATGTTTTCAAACTAAAAACCTGGACTCCAAGTCCTTGACTTTTTTCAAACTCCATTTCATAATACTTCTTTTGAATCAATCTTAATCATACTTTGACTTCATTTTCATAATCACAATCAATTAACTTCACTCATTCACTTGTTTTGGCTTTGTCCATTGTTAATCTTTTCATGCATTAGCCATAGGTTTCAATTATCATTGTGGTTGATGTAAATCTTGCCTATCCTTAGTGAGTCGACAGTAAGACTTCCGTACTGAAAACAGGGCTAACCCCTCTAGTACGTCGAAGCTATCCTCGCATGGTGGATGTTGTTTTTGGTCGAGTGTTCTCCCATTGATAATGAAAAGCCTCAGTGCTTGTGTTTAAAACTGAATCCACCAACTTTTGGAAATCTTTTAGCCGAACTACGGCGTTTTGATCCTTACCTTTGATGGAAGGTACGTAGGCAGCGGGTTTATCCGTTCAAACCCAATAAAAAATGTATATTCTTTTCTCATCATCCCAATCATGTTTGCACAATACCTATGTCATAACAAATAACAATCTTTTACAACAAGTGTGAAAAGGGCTCCCTAGGAGTACCTAGGACGTAGTGGGTGCCTAACACCTTCCCATTGCGTAATTTACCCCTTACCCAGAATCTCTGATCTTTTTATTAGTTTTCTACGTGTAAAACTTCTTAGGCTTTTGTTCGCTTTTTAGCCAGTCCTTTGGATAAATAAAAGTGCGGTGGCGACTCGAAATTTCATTGTATCTCTTGCTTATGATTTAATCGATAGATCATATAGCGACGAATACACCGCTACACCTGGTACTAGACCGATATCGATGGCTCCGTACCGTATGTCTGCTGTTGAGTTAGCTGAATTGAAGAGTCAGCTGGAAGATTTGTTGGATAAGAAATTTATTCGTCCGAGTGTGTCACCGTGGGGTGCACCAGTGTTATTGGTTAAGAAGAAAGAAGGTACTATGAGGTTGTGTGTGGACTACAGGCAACTGAATAAGGTGACGATCAAGAATCGGTATCCTTTGCCGAGGATTGATGATTTGATGGATCAGTTGGTTGGTGCGAGTGTGTTCAGCAAAATAGATTTGAGATCTGGGTATCATCAGATACGTGTGAAAACTGAGGATATTCAGAAGACTGCTTTCAGAACAAGGTATGGACATTATGAGTATTCTGTAATGCCTTTTGGTGTGACTAATGCGCCTGGAGTATTTATGGAGTATATGAATAGGATTTTCCATCCGTACCTAGACAAGTTTGTTGTGGTGTTTATTGATGACATTTTGGTGTATTCGAAATCTGAAGAAGAGCATGCTGAGCATTTGAGAGTGGTTTTAGAAGTTCTACGAGAAAAGAAGTTATTTGCTAAACTGTCTAAGTGTGAATTTTGGTTAGAGGAGGTTAGTTTTCTTGGTCATGTGATTTCAAGAGGTGGTGTTGCTGTTGATCCTTCTAAGATAGAAGCGGTATCTAAGTGGGAAGCTCCTAAGTCTGTTGCTGAAATTCGAAGTTTCCTTGGTTTGGCAGGTTATTATAGGAAGTTCATTGAGGGATTTTCTAAGTTGGCGTTACCGTTGACGATGTTGACTAGAAAGGGGCAAGCGTTTGTTTGGGACTCAAAATGTGAAGAAGGTTTCCAAGAGTTAAAGAGAAGGTTGACTACTGCTCCTATTCTGATATTACCGAGTTCGTCGGAACCATTTGAGGTTTACTGTGATGCTTCATTGTTGGGTTTGGGTGGTGTGTTGATGCAGAATAAGCAGGTTATAGCTTATGCTTCGAGACAGTTGAGGGTTCATGAGAGGAACTATCCAACACACGATTTAGAGTTGGCCGCTGTGGTGTTTGTTCTGAAGTTATGGAGGCATTATTTGTACGGGTCAAGATTTGAAGTTTTCAGTGACCATAAAAGTTTAAAGTATTTGTTTGATCAGAAAGAGCTGAATATGAGACAGAGGAGATGGTTAGAATTTCTGAAGGATTATGACTTTGGTTTGAATTACCATCCGGGTAAAGCAAACGTAGTGGCTGATGCATTGAGTCGGAAATCATTACATATGTCTATGTTAATGGTTAGGGAATTGGATTTAATTGAGCAGTTTAGAGATTTGAGTTTGGTGTGTGAGAGTACTCACAATAGTGTTAAATTGGGAATGTTGAAGTTAACGAGTGGTATTCTGGATGAGATCAGAGAGGGTCAGAAATCCGATATGCTTTTGGTTGATAAGTTGACTTTAGTGAATCAAGGTCAAGGTGGTGAATTCAGAGTTGATGAGAATGGTATTTTGAAATTTGGTAGTCGAGTGTGTATTCCGGATGTTACTGAGCTTAAGAAGAGTATTCTTGAGGAAGGACATCGTAGTGGCTTGAGTATTCATCCTGGAGCTACGAAGATGTATCATGATTTGAAAAAGTTATTTTGGTGGCCGGGAATGAAGAAAGAAATTGCGAGTTTTGTTTATTCCTGTTTGACTTGCCAGAAGTCAAAGATTGAGCATCAGAAACCGTCTGGGCTAATGCAACCGTTGGCTATTCCAGAGTGGAAGTGGGATAGTATCAGTATGGATTTTGTTTCTGGTTTACCGAGGACAAGTAAGAATTTTGAAGCTATTTGGGTGATTGTGGATAGATTGACGAAGTCGGCTCATTTCATTCCGATCAGAATGGATTATCCGTTAGAGAGACTAGCCGAGTTGTATATTGAGAAGATTGTAAGTTTGCATGGTATTCCGTCGAGTATTGTTTCGGACAGAGATCCTAGATTTACATCGAAGTTCTGGGAAGATTTGCAGAAGGCTTTGGGAACTAAGCTGAGATTGAGTTCTGCATATCATCCGCAGACTGATGGTCAGACTGAGAGGACGATTCAGTCACTAGAGGATCTTTTGAGGGCTTGTGTTTTGGAAAAAGGAGGTGCTTGGGATTGTTATTTGCCTTTGATTGAGTTTACCTACAACAATAGTTTTCATTCGAGCATTGGTATGGCACCGTTTGAAGCTTTGTATGGTAGGAGATGTCGGACACCTTTATGTTGGTATGAGTCCGGTGAGAGTGCTGTGGTTGGACCGGAGATTGTTCAACAGACTACGGAAAAGATTAAGATGATTCAGGAGAAGATGAGGATTGCTCAGAGTCGTCAGAAGAGTTATCATGATAAGAGGAGGAAGTCACTTGAGTTCCAAGAGGGAGATCATGTGTTTCTTCGCGTCACTCCGATAACTGGTGTTGGTCGAGCTTTGAAGTCGAAGAAGTTGACACCTCGATTTATTGGTCCTTATCAGATTTTGGAGAGGATAGGGGAGGTAGCCTATCGTGTCGCTTTACCGCCGTCGCTTGCGAATTTGCATGAGGTTTTTCATGTGTCTCAGTTGAGGAGGTACATTCATGATCCGTCGCATGTAGTCCAAATAGATGATGTACAGGTGAGAGATAACCTGACTGTTGAAACATCACCTATGAGGATCGAGGATCGAGAGTTGAAGCAGTTGCGGGGTAAAGAGATTGCCTTGGTGAAGGTAGCTTGGGGAGGACCAGCAGGTGGCAATGTGACTTGGGAACTTGAGAGTAAGATGAAGGAGTCTTACCCAGAGTTGTTCGCTTGAGGTATGTTTTCGAGGACGAAAACTCTTTTAGGGGGGGAGAGTTGTAACACCCCAATAAAATAAAATAATTATTTAAATTAAGTTAATGGTATATTATTAATTTAATCAAATAATTGGATTATTTTATTATTGGATTATTATTATTATTATTTTGGAATAATAATTATTGGAAAATATATAAGTTGGAATAAGGAAAAAGAGTTTTCATTTTGTAAAAGGGTTTCACGTGAAAACTGAGAAGCTGCAGAGAAGAGGAGAAAGAGGCAAAGAGGAAGAACCAGAGAGCAAAGGTTGGAGAAGAGCTTGGAGCTTAGAGATTTTGCCGGATTAACTCAGGTAAGGGGGGTTTATCGTCGTTTAATGGGTATTATGGATTAGCATGTACTGGGTAGTGATAAGCCATGGAATTGACCCTAATTGGGATTACGAATGCTGAAAAATTATGTTGGATAAATTGTGTTTAGGCTGTAATTGAATTTGTGTTTGAGTTAGTTGTGGATTTCCGAACGTATAGCTTTTTACGGAATTGGAATCGGAGGTCCGGAAGTCCTCCAACGGCGGAAAATGCGGAGAATTCTGCATTCTGCCTTTTGTTAGCGCAGGAACAACTTCTGTCTTGCGTTAACCGGTTAGCCCAGGGTGTTAACCGGTTAACACTGTGTTGAATTGTGTAAATTGCTGTTTTGTCTGCGTTAACCGGTTAACCCAGGGTGTTAACCGGTTAACACTGTTGTGATTGCTGAGATATTGCTGTTTGTGCTGCGTTAACCGGTTAACCCAGGGCGTTAACCGGTTAACACTGTTAAGTTTTGGGACAGGAAGCGTGTTTGTGCTGCGTTAACCGGTTAACCCAGGGCGTTAACCGGTTAACGCTGTTGCAGAGGGGAAAAAGTGTTAATTAAAATGTTGTATGCCTAATTGATGGTTGCCTATACCCGTGTGTGATATAGTAGGAATTATTTCCCGCTGTTTTGAGCAGTATCGGTATTAGTAGAGTGTGCTAATACTGTGATTGAATTAATTGACATGATATGATGTTTTGATACATGTGTTGATGATGTGTGATGGTATGCATAATATTGTGAATGTATATGTTATGCATGTGTTGTGAATGGACTGTTTTATGGCTTAGAGTGTGAGCATATGTCCATTGTGGATTTTGTTGTGATGTTGCATTGCTAGATGATTAGCATGCATATTGTGGCCTTTATGGTGGTAGCTAATCCCCGTGGTGAGGAATTAGTGATGTTAGTCGTTTTGGACTGTTGTTGATGTTTGCATGCTAGGTAAATTAGCGTGCATAGCATGGCCCTTGGGGTGGTAGCTAATTCCCATAGTGAGGAATTAGTGATGTGAGTCACTAGGTCTCAAATGAGTGGGACTAGTGAGCTTGGTAGCCGTACCTGGATTGGTCGGTGAAGTTGAACTATATGTTCAAGAATAGTCGGTACCGCATGCATGGAGTCTCATTGCATAAATTTTGTATGGCGTATAATATGAATGGATGTATTCCAGTATTATACGTGTGTTGTGTGTTTGTGTTGGCATTGAGTATGAGTATGAAGTGTGTTGGTGTTGAATATGATATTTGAGTTGATGTGTCGTTACTGAATAAGTGATATGATTAGGGTGATTAATGTGTTATTTACTTAACAATACATGAGATTTTATAATGCTTGTTATATCGATTGAGGAACTCACCCTTACAACTTTATTTTCAGGTAACGAGCAGCGATTGAGTAGAAGCTAGTCCTTGGAGTCTAGTATAGTTCCTTAGGGGGTCGTGCTCTGATAGATGTAACATCGGGACGAGATGTTTTACTTATTTTCATTGATGATTGTTGAATAAGTTTACATGTATTGTGTTACATGTTTTATACTGATGTTGGATTTTATTCCGCTGCGAACTATGCAAATGTTTTATTTGATTAAATAAATGAGCATGACAGGATAATTTGGAACATGGTGTACAGTGTTTGTGTGTGACACCCTTAACTGCATAATTACTCTGAGTTTTATATGTTGTTTTAATTAAATATTGGGGTATTTTAGAAGGGTGTTACAATCTTCACATTTGGAACCAAGCAGAGTTCGGCAGCAGACTTGCCGAAAAGATCCTTCCCTCTGAGAGTTTTCAATTCCTTGCGAAGCTCAAGATATTGATCGTTCATAGCATCCATCTTCTCATAAACATCTGGACCCTCAGACGGCTCAAAATGATAGATGGTGTCGTCTACCCTGGGCAAAGTATGCACGACAGGAGGAGGAACGACAAAGACCGGGCTAGATGCCGGAAGATAAGCAAAGGTAGGAACAGGACCCTCAGGCATGAAATTGGGAGGCATCCCCCACGGGAACCCGGTTGGCATGGCTGTTGGAACAAAGTATGCACTGGCAGCGGGCACAGTAGAGGAGACAATCTCGAAGATAACTGTCCTCTGGGGAGGAGTTGAAGGTGTCGGAGAAGACTGGCTCTGGGCAGTCATGAGTGACTCCATTAGGGCAGTCAATCTGGCCACTTCCTCTTTCAGCTCACGGTTCTCTTGTTCTAGGTGATCCATCAGTCTTGAAATGTTGGCTCTAGTGTAGTACCGGTGAGTCAGCTTGTCTTCAAAATAAATGAAGGACACAGAGTTAGACCACAGGGCAAGGGACCGGAAACAAAACCTGCTTATGCATATGATGCATGCAATGTTTGTGCATATGATTTGTTTTTTATTTCAAAGGAACTTTAGAGTTTTATTTGCAAATTCTGGAAATATTAAGCATTTTATCACATATGGAAATATCTCATCAAATAATATCAGGGAAAAGAAGTGCAGCATCGTCAATCATATACAAGAGAAAAGGAAAATAGTCGTCTTATGGATCCCTAGAAACAATCATCTAAAGCTCGGGACACAGGAAGATAAGATGCGCGAAGCCTCTTCACCTCCCTCTCGTAGGCTGCCTCCATATTGGCCTTCTCTTTGGCGAGTCGATCATACCTCCTCATCCAGAACTTAGAAGACTGAGGAAGTAGAGAAGTCCATACATCATCAGGGTCATCAATAACCTGATGCTCAAGAAACTCAGTCAACGCATCCTTCTCCTTAATCTGCTGAAGCAACTCTTCACGTTCACGGATCCAGGCACGTGAACGGTCTTCGTCTCTCAACTCCTTTACTCCTTGATTAGGGAGGGTTGAAGGCCCAACCATAATCATAGGTGTAGGTATCGTATACTCGTAAGGCATGAGATACTCAGACGCCCTCTTCCTAACCCAAACAGTGTAAGGCTCCAAAGCAATGCAATTCTTAGGACCCAACTCTTTCCTTCCTTTCCTATGAATCTTGCGCCAAGCGCGGACCATCCTAGCTTTCAAGCCTTGGGGATCTTTACCATCCTAAAAGAATACACCCTCTAACAGAATGTTATTGGATTTATCCTTTAAGGGGAACCCAAGCTGCCGACGTACCAAAACAGGATTGTAGTTAATCCCACCACATGTACCAAGAAGAGGTACATTGGAGAATTCGCCACAAGAGTCAATAATCCGCACACCATCATACACATGGTTATACCAAGAGATATCATCATTAGTGAGAGACATAAGTCTCGTGGACCACCGTAGACATTCCTTGTGCTCCTTGAAAGCGACCGTCTGAGGTAAGTGAGAAATAAACCACTTATACAACAGAGGCAAACAACACACAATGGCGCCACCACCCTTTGCATTCCTCATATGCAAAGAGAAGTAGGTATCGCCCAACAGAGTCGGAACGGGATTAAGAGTAGAGAAGATCCTAATAGCGTTCACATCCACAAACTTGTCGATGTTGGGGAACAATACCAATCCATAGATGAGAAGTACAAATATGGCTTCAAAGGCATCCTCACTCATGGCCTTCCCATATATAGTAGCTTGAGCAATGAGGAACTCAGAAGGGAGACCTTGAATTCCACCTTTGGTAGTCATATGAGCATCAACCAGAGATTCATCTATGTGTAACATGTCAGCAATCTCTTGAGAAGTAGGAATACTCTCCAAGCCACTGAACGACAACTGGTCTAGAATAGGTATACCCACAAGGTAAGCATACTCCTCAAGGGTAGGCAAAAGCCGGAAATCCGGAAACGTGAAGCAACGGTACAAGGGATCATAAAACTGCACCAATACACTCACCAATCCTTCACCCACCTGAGTAGTCAGAAGAGGAAGAATCTTCCCAAAACGAGCCTTGAAACCCAAAGGATCTAATACATAGGATGTCAGATTCCTTAACTCTTTCAAATCTGGTTGTCTGAAATTGTACTTCTTTGTATTCCTTTTTTGTCTTTCCATGTCTGAAAATTTTGCAAATAAACCCCTTAAGTTCCTTGAAATTTTCTTATTTATTGATGATATGGATGCAAATGGGTGCATGAATGCATGAATGCAACAATCACACTCAAGGATCAAGCAAAGCACACCAAGCAAAGGTCATGGGATGGATCATGTTATCCTTAATATCAATCATCCATTTTGGTGGATTATGGTTTACACCTTATCAACACCTAAGTTCCATTGATATTAACGATTCATGAACGGATCAACCATGAATCAAGGGTTTGTTGCAAGTCACGAGCATGGAGTTTAGGTTAAGAACCACCCAAAGGTTTAAACTTGCCAAATATGTTCTACAAAAGGTTCCCATAGTCATCATCCCATCTTTTGGATATTATCGGAGAAACGACTACTCGTATTCCAAAAATATTCTCAAGAGAGACTCTTATGAGTGTAGTATCGCGTAACAATCGTATCAAATCTTACACTTGAACGACTTTCGCACTACATCCTAAGAATAGGCCAAGATGGGCTTGGTAAACTAAGGTCCTTGGCTTCTAAGGTCTATATTGGAAAGAGTAATGTCTAACCACAACTTACTTGTGTGACATTATTGATCCCAACATAACCTCCACCAAGTGAAGGGACTTGCAAGTCAACTTGCTAAGGAATAACTCCACACAAGTCAACAAGACTACGCCATTCTCCTATCCTAAGTGCACTCGAGTCCGGGTATAGAACTCATCTCACAAAGATCACCAAGCATACAAGGAATTAATATCAAGCAATTCAATCATCACATACAATACAGTAATCCCAAATTGCACAAAAATATGTCACAAAACAAATACAATACAACAAGCATGAAAAGTCGGCAAAACCCACTAGGCAAATACACGATCCCTAGCAGAGTCGCCACTTTTCTGTAGCGGGGTATTCGTTACCATTAGAGATATTAACTAAATCCAAGGTAAATCATACAAGTCGAGTCGCCACCGCACTTCTATTTATCCAAAGGAATGGTTAGAAAGCGAACAAAAACCTAAAAGTTTTATCGAATCAAAAACTAGTAAAAATGTCAGAGATCTGGGTAAGGGGGTTGGTTATGCAATGGGAAGGTATTAGGCACCCAAAGCATCCTAGGTACTCATAGGGAGCCCTTTTCACATTTGTTGCAAAGGTTGTTGTTTTTTTTTTGAAAATTTATTTGTGCAAACATGATTGAAGGGATGAGAAAAGTGTGTATGTTTATCTAATGTACTACTTACTAAAAGAAGGGTCAAAAGAAAATGACTCGCACGGACGTCGCATCCACTGCATACGTATCTCATCTGAATCTGAGAATCAGAGTCTTCGTAGCTCGGCTACCTATGGGTTAAAGAGGAGTGTGCTCGCTAAGACATCGCGTCTTATGCCTACGTATCTCATATGGGATGAAAATCAGAGCAAAACGTAGTTCGACCACCTATGAGGTAAGGGTTGTGTTTTGGGGTGAACGACGTTACTACGCAATCTACCGGATGCTCGACCTTTGGAGACTTACTCGCCTGTAGTAGAAGGAGATAACATGTTCTTAGGAGAAGAAAAATCAATGAGTTTGGGGTGTTTAGGGATGCTCATGCAAAAAGGCAGTCCTAGATGAAGGAACCGCGCTACCTTAAATGACATGCCACGAGAGGCTATACGAAACCTAAGAAATCGGTAACATGCGGGAAAAGTAAAGGGATCGAGAGATCTACCGTACGGATAAAGATCCGAAGTAACAGCAATTAGATAAATAAGAAACCCAAAGACTCTTCCAAGCTAAACACCATCAAAGAAAGCGAGTCAGTATAGGTAATCGGAATAGACCTCCAGGTGGTACCCCACAAATAAAGTGGAACACCAAGCAAGTTGTCCCTGCAAGAGTATGTGAGCCCTCACAAAACAAAACTCAACAAACAGGTTAGAGAAACAAGATAGGGTAATCAAGAGTTGCCCCCAAATCAAAATGTAACCACATGAATCATGCCATTAAAATTCACAAAAAGCTCACAAAAAGCAACCAAGGGTAGGAGGCCTAAACCTCTTGTCAAACACATGCATCAAAAGGGTATCAAATTCACCCATAATACCTCATACATTCAGAACATTCAAATTAAAAGCATAAAGTAATGGGAATAAGGCAAACCTGACTGGAGATATCGAATGAAATTGAATTTCCCGGTTGGGTTTGCAAAGCAATCTAAGGGTTTATATTAGATGGATTTGGCTCTTTGCAGATGAGTTCCCTTCAGTCTCTAGAGGTTGCTCTGAACTCTGTTAGCTCTTCTCTCACTATCTTTCTCCCTGCCAGGGTAATAGGAATAGAATCCATTTGTTTCACTGAAACTCTGAATTTATAACCTGATTTTTGTGGACCTGTGGGCTCAAATGAGAGAGGCCCAAGTCCAAATTTTTTCTATTATATTTTAATTATTTATTTATTTTATTTATTTATTTATTTTTTTCGTTCTTTTTTTTTCTTTTGTCTTTCGTTCTTTTGTTTTTTTTAAACACCTAGGCTTCGCCTAGCGAGCATGACAGTTCAAGAAATTCCTCTGAGCGTAGGTGATTCTGGTGGCTTTTCTTGGGACTCGCTAGGCGACATTCTTCTCGCCTAGCGAGCATGACAACTCATGAACAAACTTTTGCTCCTTCAAGATTAACGTTTTGACTGACGAATAGACCCCATTTGAACATGTTGGAAGTATCTCAAGCCATTCCCTTGTGTTGACTGATCATCTAAATAGAACCCACAAAGTGTCTTGGATGATACTCAAGCTTCAAACAAAAGATGTTAGTGACACATTTTTGTGCTTTTGGTTAGTAAACAAAAGTAAGAGAAACAATGATGTATAATTCAAGCATGCTTGGTGATCTCAAACCAATCACAAGGAGTCCCACCCAAAGGCAAAGGGAACCAAGATGCTAAAGATCCTTGAGGCAATGCAAATGCAATGTTATGATGCCCTGAGGGATCTTAGGGTCAAAATTGGGGTCTTACAGCAGACCATGCAAAAACCATCTCAAAATTGAAGACTGAAGTCATGTTTCAAAATTCTAAATTAGAAGAGATGACCAAGTATGTAAGGATGTTAAGCAATGGGTCTGATTCCTTAGACAAGATTCTTTAAACTGGAGAAATAACAGGAGACAAACATGGCATTGGGTATAATAACTCAAAACCTGAGAGCAGTGACACTGGTGTCAAACCTCAAGCCAAACTTAAGTGCATTCAAAAACCTGTGATGTCACATCATATGTCACAGCATCAGAGGAGAAAACAGTTGAAAGGGAAACACCAAAGATGGAGATGCCATTATTGTGGGAAATTTGGTCATCTAAAGCCTTTCTAGTATAAACTGTATGGCTATCCTAGGTCTACTCATCATCAGGATCACCATCAATTCAGACCCAAACAGCACATGCCTATCATCAAAAAGCAATGGGTCCCTAAGACTAATGTCACAAGTCTGATAGCTCACATTCCCCTCAGAATCTCAGCCAAAGAAGAATGGTACTTCGATAGTGGGTGCTCCAGACACATGATTGGAAACCAAGACCTGCTAACTGATATGCATCACCATACTATAAGTCATGTAACCTTTGGAGATGGAGCAAAAGGTGAAATCAAGGGAACAGGTAAGCTTGATTGCCTTGGAATACCTAGACTTGACAAGGTTCTACTAGTCAAAGGCTTAACTGCAAACCTCATAAGCATCAGCCAACTATGTGATCAAGGTCTAAATGTCAACTTCACCAAAACTGAATGTCTAATCCTTGACATAAATAATAAAGTAATTATGAGAGGAATCAGGACCAAAGACAATTGCTACATATGGCGCTCTCAATTGGATTATTCCTTAAAGTATTGGTTGAGTACAGATGCTCTCAAGAGTGATAAAAAACAAGGTTGGGGGAAATGTCATACAAAGATGTCACACCAGAAGCTCAGAGGAGAAAAGGTTATGATGGCTCAAAAAACTGAGAGTTTAGACCAAACAAGTGGACATATGACCAGTCACAGGGAGAATGGAACTAAGCCACAAGAGACTCTATGCAAAAAGGCCAAGGACATTATGGAGAAGATTTGGATGACACCTGCTAAAGGTATAGAAGATGATAGCATATGGGCTCAACTGGGTTGGATGAAACTATTACTGAGTGCATCCAATGTCACACACGATGTCATAACATTGTATTATGACTTCCTGAATGCTAAAACCTGGTCCAAAAATCAGATTCAGCACAGATGGACAAAGTACTGGTATTGCTATTATCACTCCATTAGAAAATTTGTGGAAGACAAATTCAGAAGTCTAAAGCTTGGACTGGAACTAGCAGACAAGCTTGCAAGGAATTTGGGTAAAATTGAAAATGAGGGAGGAAAATTAGGGATTTGGACTCTTGAGAAATTATGGCAGTTAAAAGGAAAAAATAAAGAAAATAAAAATAGTGTCTGTCCCTTTAAAAGAAAGAGCCACATTAATGATGAGAATAGTGTCTGCCTCCTCAGGGAATGGAGAGGGAGATGAATGGAGAGGGAGATTGCTGCGTTTAAAGGAGGTAATTGAGAAGAAAGAGCCACATTAATGATGAGGAAAAAATAATGTCTGCCCCTTTTGAAAGAGAAATTGGACAAGAAGCTGTAGAGGTAAAGGAGGTAATTGAGCTGATCAAAAATGCTGGACTCATGAAGACTGTGGTAACTCTACCCCAATGCTATAAGGGGTTGGTTAAAGAGTTTATTGTTAATATCCCTGAGGATATTCATGATAAGAACAGCAGGGAGTTTTGCAAGGTATTTGTAAAGGGCAAATGTGTGAAATTCTCACCAAGTGTCATCAATAAGTTCCTAGGAAGAGGAATGGATGGAGGAGTAGACCTAGAAACCACAAACAATAAGGTCTGTAGGGTTATCACAACTGGACAAGTTAAGGAATGGCCTAGTAGAAATCACTTATCAGCTGGAAAGCTCAGTGTTAAATATGCCATCTTGCACAAGATTGGCTCAGCTAATTGGATTCCTACTAATCATGCCTCTACTATCTCCATCAATCTTGGAAGAATCATTCATGCAATTGGAACAAGGGTTAACTATGATTTTGGCAAGTTCATATTTGATCAAACCATTAGACATGCTTCTACAAATGCTGTGAAATTACCCATTGCCTTCCCCTCCCTTATTTGTGGCATTATCCTAAGCCAACAACCAGGGATTCTGAGTACAAGTGACATTCCAAGCAGGAGAAAATCCCCTCTGTCCATTCATTACAAGCTGTTTGAGGGAAGTCATGTCAATGATGTCATGACATCTGCCAGAAGGGAGTCTACATCTAAAGGAAGCCTGATTGACCAACTAAAAGAGACCTGCAAAGAATTGGACAATGGTATAAGGGTGGCCAAGGTCAGAAAAGAAGCTTTAGAAGTTCTCATTCGTAGCCTGGAAGAGGAGAAGATAGAAAAAGCTGGTAAGGACTCAGATGAAAAAGCACAATCCTGTGACATCTCTGAAAGCTCTGATGGCTCTGAAGATGAAGAAGAAGGCGAAGATGATACTTCTTCCTCTGAGTGATAGTTCCTCCTCTTGTTTGTTAAAGAATGAAGACTGTGAAGCTGGTGTGTCTGATGTTCTGAGAGATGTTCTACTGCTGCAATATGGAGTTATTATTTTTCTTTTAAATTGTGTAATGTGTGGCAGTCCTCATTGATGCCTGTTTTGTAATATTTAAGGCTCTTAAAGAGCTCCTTGGATTTGTTCATTGTCTCAGCTTTCAGCTGAGTATAATGTTGGTGTGTGCTGCATGAATATTATGTTTTAACATGTTTAATGTTATAACATTTGTCCTGACATTCTCTGACAGACTAATTGACATTTATTTTGTCTAATTGGTCACCTTTGGTCAATTTTGACTAAAAAGGGGGAGAAGTGTTGATATGGAAGCAGTCGTGGAGAGATGTGTGTGGCTGGACTGGAGGACAACCATTATTGAAAGAAGTGCACAGGTGCTACAACATTATGTTTGTCTGTTTACAGATGTCAAACAGGATGTCTGATATGGTGCACAGGTGTTGATGTTGAAGTAGATGTTGTTTACAGATGTCAAACAGGATGTCTGATATGGTGCACAGGTGTTGATGTTGAAGCAGATGTCAGTATGACATTCTGGCTGGTACAGGTGCTGGAGTTACAGTAGCTGTTATTTGATGAATGCACAGATTGAGGGGGAGAAGAAGTACCCTTGTGCTTTGTGCATTTGTGTGTCTTACTAGTTGCATCCATAACTAGTAATTCTGTTGTTTGTTGCATAGATTTAGGGGGAGGAGAAGTACCCTTGTGCATGTGTGTATTACTAGTAGCCATAACTAGTAATTGTTTTGCTTCTGCTGCTGATTAATCTTCTGTTATGTTGTTTAAACTACTGATAGTTTGCCTTGTGAACAAAAAGACAGATATATGTTTTAGCCAAAATTTGCCAAAGGGGGAGTTTGTTGATTCTAAGTGTTGGCAGCAATTTTGGCAAAACAAAGAGTGTTCACAAGATGTCATGTGTGATGTCTTAACATGAGATATCCTGTGTACCTGCTGGAATTCAAGAACATGTGCAAGCAGGATTGTTTCAGAATGCCACATACAATGACAAGGCTTCTGATATTGGCTGTACCTGCTGGAGCTTAAATGGAAGACATGTTCATGCAAGATTGTTTCAGATGACATACACAATGTCATGGCATCTGATATGGCTGTACCTGCTAAAAGCTATAAAAGGAATTACTGGATTATGCAGGATTTTTCCAGGATGTCAGACCCGATGTCATGACATCCTGTACACAGAACATTCAGTATGAATGTCTGGTGTTTTATGATTGCACAATTAATGGCAATCTTTGGATGATTGAAGATATGGCTAGCTAGCACATTCAATCATGGATTACAACCTGATTTACATATTTTCCAAAGAGATCTAACCAGCTGTTATAAAAAGATTTGATTGGAAAATAGATTTAGGGTTTTCAAGATGTCTAAGCCCAGCTGGATGCTTCTATAAAAAGGGACTTAGAAAACCTGTTTGAATACACAACCAAGACTGAGCGAAATATAGAGAGAGAGCTAGGGTTTGTGTCTGTTTAGTCGTAAGACTTGTAGGTCATTCAAGTCATCCATTAATGATTGAATTGGACTGATTTGTGGTTGTAATTTGTCACTCTAAAGCTGTTAAGCAAGAGTGTGTGTCTACTTGATCAAAGTTGTGAAGCAAGATCAAGTGTGTGTCTTCTTGATCAAAGCTTTAAAGCAAGATCAAGAGTGTGTCTTCTTGATTGAAACTGTGAAGTAAAATCAAGAGTGTGTAATTGAAAAGTATTTTCTTTTCACAAGGGATTGTTGTTTAAAATCACTGGTGTGTGATTGTAAGGGAAGTGAGTGGGTTCTCATATCTAAGAGTGCTTAGGTAGAAGTTGCACGGGTAGAGATTAGGTGAGAAAGACTGTAACTTGTTGAAGTGTACGGATAGTCTTTGAACTAATTCTATTTTAGTGAATTTCCTTCCTGGCTTGGTAGCCCCCAGACGTAGGTGAGTTGCACCGAACTGGGTTAACAATTGCTTGTGTTATTTGCTTTACCATTCTGTTTATCTTATCCATTGTGTGTTAGCAGATATCAGTGTCGTAACATTACCTTCGACATCTTATATCTGATACCAGAATTTCATATATATATATATATATATATATATATATATATATATATATATATATATATATATATATATATATATATATATATATATATATATATATATATATATATATATATATATATATATATATATATATATATATATATATATAGGGGTGGCAAACGGGCATTCCCGCCCCGCAAAAGCCCGCAAAAAAACGGGGCAGGACGGGGCGGTCATAGTTGAGGAAGCGAGGCTAAAACTTAGACCCGCCCCGCAAAAAAGTGATGGCAGGGCGGGGAAAGCCTGTTGGCACTGCACTCTTTAAGCCTAAAAATGCAAAAAATTATGTAAATACACGTGTCCGCAAAAGCCCGCAAAAAAATGGGGCGGGGCGGGGCGGACACATTTGAGGGTGAGGGCCTAAATCCTTGGCCCGCCCCGCACAAAAATGCGGGAAAAACGGGCATGCCCAGCGGGCCGAGCCCGTTTTGCCACCCCTATATATGTATATACCATCAATCACAATCACACAATATGCATATACAAGAATAATATGCATTGCTCATCTCCTCTACTCTCATGCATGTGCTACCATCACCGGATTCCGAGTTATTTTTACTGGAATCTTAAACATAGAGCCGAAGTCCTAAAACACTAGACAGAAGTCATAAGACACTAGACAGAAGTCATAAGACACCAGACCAAAGTCCTTACACCGGACCAAAGTCCTAACCTAACTCCAAAATATATGATGCATGATGCTTCAAACAATGCAATATTCCATCAGAACCTCCAACTCAAAAATTTGACATCGTCGGTTAAAGCTAACACCAGTTATTGTGAACCTAATAACATCGCCAATTAGGCTAAAACACTGACTCTTTCTGTTGGAAAAAATAAAGCATAAATAAAAAAGAGGAACACAATCACAACACAAGAACATAACATGGAAATTCCAAAACCGGAGAAAAAATTATGGTCGTTGTCAATAGACAACCAGAGAATAACACTATGTGAAAATTGTTACAACACATAATATACCCTCAACTAACTCAGGCGCCCAGTACACCCACACCCTCCAAAACAAATATTTTACTATATCTCATAATACTCTAATATAAGAGTATAAGATGACAAAGAAAGTAAAATACAATCTTAAAGTGCTTTTGACTGGTGCATCTTGGAATGGAGAACTTGAATCCTATATATAACTTTGGACTCCCTCTTCCTTCACAAAACTAACCGATATGGGACTTCAAAGAAATTGTATTATATATATATATATATATATATATATATATATATATATATATATATATATATATATATATATATATATATATAGCCTTGGAATCTCTCTTCATTCACAAAACTAAGAGATGTGAGACTTCTTCAACATGTATATTTTCAACCAACTCCGATAATCTCCACCTTGATTGAAAATAATATACTAACTTTCATTGTCTTCACCGACAATCATATTCCATTATAAAGAGTATCAACATGTATATTTTCAATCAATCTCAACAATCTCCACCTTGATTGAAAATAATACATCAACTTTCATTATCTTCGCCGACAATCATACTCCATCATAAAAAATATAGTTACTTGAAACTACACCACTCCAAGAATTTTCACATTGTCTTCACCAGCAATCATAGTTTTAAAAATTATCATACTCTCTCATGAAGAATATATTTCACTTGAAACTACACCACTCCAAGAATTTTCACATTGTCATCACGATTTTATTTCCTTAATAAAGATCTATGTCTTAGCTTCCCAAAACCTTTGACCGCATCCCATTTCAAGTTACGGAACTCAAGTTATAACCTCAGAATCACACAGGGTGTTGAAAATCATAGCGTTGCTACGGGTACCCGAAGTAGCCACTACGGCCATAGCAGGAAAGCCCTTTTCCCATAAAAAACCAGAGAGCTGCTATGGTCATTCATATAGCCATTATAGGCCGTAGTAAAGCCCAACGAAATGACTTCTCTCAAAGTGAGATTTTTCACACTTCGGACCTGGAAATTACCAATTTTCCAGTCGATTCACACGATTAGTATGTTTTTTTAACACTTAACCTTGAAAATGTAAAAGATCATTTGAGAAAAACATGACTACTATGAAACGTGAATCTACTTCTGATTCTTTTGAAAACTGCAATTAACATGTCTTTCTTTCTAAGCCAATTATTTTCAATGAAGATAATGAAAAAACTTATTGGTGAAAGAATAAGTTAGATAGTTTCTTCATGTCTCAAAGTGAAGATCTTTGGGACAATGTTGAAGATGGTAATATTATAACTATCAATAATCAAGGAGTTGCTATAGATAGAAAATGATTATCACCTGAAGATAAGAAGAAATATAAATTTCATCATATAGTTAAAACTATCACAATGTAGACTATATATTTCAAGGATTTCCTCAAAATGTATGATCTGTTTGATGCCAGGCGCATCTATGATTCTCATAGAAATACCCAAGGAAGATATCAACAAACAAAAGAAGTCAGAGTTAATATTTTGGTTTAACAATATGAATTATTCAATATGACAAACAATGACGATATTTAAACCATTCTTGCAAGGTTTCAATCTCTAGTTTTTAGACTGTAGGTCCTGAACAAGAGTTACACTATTGCATATCATGTAAATAAGATTTTTAGAATTTTTCCTATCAGACATAAACTTGCGGTCACTTATTTTTAAAAGGCCAATAATTTCAACAAATTGGCACTAAAAGAATTCAAGAATGTCAAATTAATCCCCCTAAATTCATAGGGTAAAAATTTCAAATTCAAAGCACTTTAAGTTGAGAATTTGGAGTCAGATGCTGAGACCCTAAATGATAAAGATGTTGAAGGACCGCATGACGAGGAACAAATGTTTCTCACCAAAAGGATCCAATACATGTACAAAAGGAAAATGTCATACCCCAATTTCCCCTTAAGTCAATAAATCAATGCAATCACAAGACATTTGCATCATCTACACATCATAACATGCATTTCATTATGCATAATACTTAAAATATGGACCAAAATAAATTTTCGGTTCTACAGACATATCTAGCTGAATCAATTTTCAAATGTGCGTAAAATTAGTAGGCGAAAAATTTCGAGATCGAGCTTGCAGATGTCAGTTTTATTAATCTACGGTTCACATAGTTTAACATGAAGTGCTCATTTTATTTTTTGATTCCCTTTGCGGTCACATTTTGATTCGTCTGAGCCCTTTCAATCGGGCATTTTTACTTTGAAATTTGATTAAAATCTATCTGTTTTTCGAAAGTATATTTCGTGTTAGTCATTTTGGTGCATTCAATTTATTTTTTTGGACACTTTTGCGCCCGATTTTTATTCATTTTTATCCTTTTATTTTTGTTTTTTAGTCGAAATGATCAGTAGAATTAATCGATAGTAGTTTGAGTTTAGGTTGTTTATTCTATTTTCGATTTAATCATTGAAACTTATTTTTAAATTTTAAAACAAAAATAATAAGAGAATAAAAAATAGGAATACAATAACCCCTCACTCTTACCACGCCTCTCCCCCTAATTCAGGTGACCCTTTCTTTCCATGTGGCTCTCACTCACACGTTATTGACCTCTTCCTCTCATTTACCAATGACTCTCTCCCCCTCATTGGATACTTTTCCCCTCACTTTTCTTCCATACTAGATAACGGAACCCCCTCGCTCTTCATATTCTTTTGACCCAACTCACACTTTATCAGATGACCTATAAATAATCTTCTTTCTTTCATTTGTAATACACGTTCTCTCATAAAAAAGGGGTACTTCACTTAAAAAAAAAGACCAATTCACTCTCATTCTTCTCATGAAAGGAGCCGACCAAAAAAGCTACAAGGGAGTGTTTTTTTTGAACCCGTCATCAATCCCACTCATTATTCCTATTCCTTCTTCCATCAACATACAACCCTTAATACACCTCACCATCTTCATTAAAACCTTTGCCTCCCTCCGTCCTTAGCCAAAAATCACCCAAACCATCATGACATATCCTCTCTCATCTCCCTTCCGCCACCCTTTTATCGGTGAGTAACACCTTTTCCGACCACTAACCTACAACTAAAACACACATTTTTCCTTTCTTCACAAAGCCATAACCATAAAAAAGCAGAACAACTTAGCAAAAAAAGAAGAAGAAGAAAAAACAAGTTAGTGAAGAACAACAACTAACGCCGAAAATACCTCTGACGCGGTTCCCTCCGACACTATCATGTGAGCTACACCACTCGGACCACTTCGTCGAAGTTTGTTTCTTTTCTTTCTATTTCATTTATGGTTGTTATTCTGATGTGTGTTATTTTCATTTGTTTGATGTTATTTGAATTGAGAGAGAGGATTGTGTTGCCGGTTTGCACATTTCGCTTTTATTTTTAATACATATTGAACCTTGATATAGAGAGAGACTGTCGAAAGAGATTTAAGGATTGGGGCGCCGCCGCCGCTGGCCCGCCGACCTCCCTCATACGTTGAAGCAAAACCGCGGTGAGAGAAAGTATCGATGAAGGGAGGGGTTTCTTTTGAAAGGTTTCATTTTTGTGTTTCGTTTTTCTGGAAGAACAGAGAGATAAACACGATAGAGAGAGAAAGCCTTTGTTATTTGGTGTTTTGTTTTGTTTTTCTTAATGCATGCCATGTGTCAAGTTTGGAATGGAGATTTTTTATTGTGAATTTGCTGTAGGAGCAGGATTTCGAAATCTTGCCAGACACAATATTAGAAAACCCTAAAAATCTTTTTTTTTCTCTTGCTTAATAAGTAGAAGATCGCAAACTAATATCACACCAACGCTCGTTCACACAACTAACTAAATGGATCCTATTTACTACAACAGATGTGAGAGTTGCTAATACCTTCCCCTTGCATAACCGACTCCCAAACTCGATCTGGTTATGACAACCATTTCCCTTAGCTTTAGCGGGTTTTATTTGATATTTTCTCGTTCATTTGAAACAAATAAAGATTGGTGGAGACTCTGCTGTTATTTCGAACGTGCGATGCGCTCAGGTATTTTTTACGCCACGACAAAAAGGCCCCCCATAAGGAACTCTTAATCCTATAGAGAATCAACATACATAACTAACAAAGAATACCAAAAGACTTGTTATGGTTATAATAAGCTTGGACGCTTCAAGAATGATTGTCCAGAACTTCAAAAGGAGAAACCCAAAGGCGACAACTCCAAAGGAAGTAAGAAGAAGGGTACCATAAAAATATGGGAATACTCTGAAGATAAGAGGATAATGAAGAAATAAATGTAGAAATGATGGCAACGACATCTAGTAGTGATCAAGACACAAATGATGAAGTAGAAGATAAGGTATTCTCTAACCTATCTAGATCTGAATTAATATATACATAAAAAATCAACATAAACATATTTAAAAACAAATATAGAAAATTTATAATCTCACAAAATAATTATAAACTTTTTCTTGAAAAAGAAACTACTTTGAACAAAAATATTGAGGATTTAAGAATTGAAAAATAATATTTTGAAAGAAAATCGCAATCATATGTATCAACTATCTATGAGTTTAATGAATATGAAAATGTTCTTCAAGATTATTAGCCAATGGAATAGGTACACTTAAGGTAGTTTTGATGATCTATTATGTAAGCAATAACAACAAGAGAAGACTTTGATGTACATAAGATGAACTTAGAGGATGGATGTGTTAGTCAATTTCATACTCTAGAAGCATCAACAAATATACGGTTTATATGATGAAGATATTCATCATCTATGTTAACTTAATTTTGATGAAGACAAAAGCTTATCATAGAAGAAAGATCAAAGAAGAAAAAGATTGGAATCAAGTATCAAGATTGTATAAGCTTTGGAAATTAAATGACTGAATCATGACGATTACGGATAAGAGAATTGAATCAGATATTTATAGAGGTCTGATCTAACCAATTAACCTACTCCTCTCTTTAAAAATTTCTTCTTGAAAATTTCCAGTTCCACTATAGATGTGAGTTTTTCACAACTTATGTCAACGAACCTTCTTACAAACAGACTAAAGTTTTACACTGACTATCATTTAAACCAAACACGAGAGTTTACATCAGACTAATATCATAACCAATAAAAAGCTTTTACACTAGGCATAGTTCACGAACCACACTGAATTTTTGACATACAATCTCACGAACCAAATGATAGTTTTTACATCAGGTGAAACTGACAAACCAAACAAAGATTTTTCACAAACAATCTCAAGAATCAAATGAGAGCTCTCAAAAGGATTACTAATTATAGACAGGATGATCCTAACGAGCCTCAGGTTATATATCGCCAAGTCAAAAAACATTGTTCTAATATGAACTCAAAATATATTACCGGAGTTCTTTCCAAACGAGTTGTAGACTACCCAATCCTAAACAGACTATCCAACCACCCATTGGATCTGATTCAACAAACTCTTGCGTCCCACCTCACGACAATTGGAGCAATTTTAACCATTAACCATATATAAACTTAATTCAGCACCGTAACGAATACCGTTTTTATTTAGTCTTGTAAAATTACATATCTTCAATCTTATTAACTTAAGCGCTGTAGTGTTAAACTTCCTGACAACCCCACTCTACTCCAATGTATCATAGAGCTTCAAATCAACATGTCATCAATCTTAATAGATACTTCTTCTAGTATAATAGTTTAAAAAATGATAATAAATTTTAATCACTATTATAAGTAACAAATAATTTTTAAAGTAATTAATGTTTGTAATACTACTATCCATAATTTAATTAAAAAATATTCAAGTTAATTCATTGAATATAACTAAATGTATTATTATAAATTTTACTTTATATATACAGTCTAAAAAGTTAATTGCACTTAACAAACTTTTTGTTTTTGTTTGTCAACAACTAGTAATCCAACTTCCAGTCAAAGCACACATTCTTCATTCTTAACTACCAGCAATTCCATCTAGCTACCAAGAATTCAAACTACTTCCCCTACTACATATGTGGATATCTGATATACACATACACTATTCACTATATCTATGGACTATGGTTTCATTACACATCTCATCACCTAATTATCTCCTTTGTTGACAAAATTCTCATATATTAACTTGAACCATTAACTTGCATAACAATCTTCCTTAATCCTTCATTATTTTAAATGTAAGGGGTGGAATTTACAACGTCGCATTCTGGTTGTCACATCTTAACTAACAGCCATATAAATTAAAGAAACAAAGAAAGTTGATCTATATGATTAAAAATACCAATATCTTTTTTATAAAAAAGGAAAAAAACATCTTTCTATAAATAAATTGGATTGAGATAGAAATAAAAAAGTGAGACATAGGTTGCATTCATAACATAGTTAGAAAAAAGAAACCAATCAAAAAGAGAGTAATGGTGTCTCCAAAAAATATAGGAAAATATAAACTTGGCAGAACCATAGGAGAAGGTACTTTCTCTAAGGTTAAGCTTGCTTTCAATGGCAACAATGGGGAGAAGGTAGCAGTCAAGGTCATTGACAAGAATATGGTCTTGAAAAACAATCTTAAGCATAAGGTAAACCTCATTTTGGTCCATCTTTTTTCCTTCATCAGTTAATCATTATTAAAGTTACAATATTTTTCAGGTACAAAGTGAGATTAGAACAATGAGACTTCTGCATCATCCTAATATTGTTAGAGTTCAAGAGGTTATTGCTACAAAGACAAAAATATACATTGTGATGGAATATGTATCAGGAGGTCAACTGTTGGACAAGATGGTGAGGGTCAACAGTCTTTTGTTGTTCAAATGTTATATACTTACAATTACTATTATGATGCTTCAATTCTGATGATTTTGTTTATGCAGTCCTATGTTGATAGGTTGAATGAATGTGATGCAAGAAAACTATTCCAGCAACTTGTTGACGCCATCGATTACTGCCATAATAAGGGAGTTTTTCATCGCGATTTAAAGGTTAGTTAAACAGTTTTATGTAATTTTTTGTTTAGAAATAAGATTTGAAACCTTAGTTGAACCTTTATGTATGGCAATACAGCCGGAAAACTTGCTCCTTGACAACCAAGGAAATCTCAAAGTGTCTGATTTTGGATTAAGTTCATTGAGTAAGGTAAAAAAAACTTTTTAAACCTCATCGTTAGTTCAGCAGTAGCAGTTTTTTTTATTTTTTATCAATGATCAAATTTTGATATATTGGTATTTCGCAGCCTAATGATGTCTTACACACAAGGTGTGGATCGCCGAGCTACGTGGCTCCTGAGGTAAAATTGAGTGTAAGAAAGTGTTGGCGAGTTCGAGAGAGCACCTTAGAGCAAAAAGGTTCTAAAGAACTCCCTTGGACTCCTCGACAGAAAGAGAGCTAGTGACCGCTTTTATAAGATACCTGTATTATTGATAATAAGAGTCTTATAATCACTCTTTTACTTCCTCATGTGTAGCTGCTGATGAGCAAAGGGTATGATGGAGCAGCTGCTGATGTTTGGTCATGTGGTGTGGTTCTTTTTGAGTTACTTGCTGGTTATCTACCATTTAATGACCAAAACTTGATGAGCTTATACCATAAGGTATATATTAGCAAATATGGTAATAAAGAAGAAAACACATAGTATCCGATTCAACTAATTCACATATTTTGGCAATTTTCATGTGTGAAAATATAGATATGCAGAGCAGAATATGTATGCCCCCCATGGTTTACTCAAAGGCAAAAGAAATTAATCACCAAAATACTCCAACCGCGTCCTGAAAAGGTAGAAATTCAAGAACTAGGGCACTGTGCTTAGACTCAAACTGTAACTGATAGATACTAATTTGTTTGACTGACTTCCTTTCGATCTCTTGCAGCGCATAAACATTTCAGATATTATTGAAAATGAGTGGTTTCAAATAGATTACAAACCTTCTCGTGCGTATGAAATTGATCCGACTACTAATTTGGATGACAACAAAAGTGATGCTTTTGACCCAATTGAGGTAATATGTTAACTAATAGCAGAAATAGAAAAAAAAACACAATTGGAGTTATGGACCAAATTTTCTAACAATGTGATGTATAGGAGAAAACTACGAAGTCAACCATAACCAAGTCGTCGAGCTTCATTAATGCGTTTCAACTGATAGCCATGTTTCAGGACCTTGATCTATCTGCACTTTTTGAAGAACAGGCAAGTCTACAAATCTTGAAGGGTATTTAACTTATCTACAAGGTACTTTAATTACAAATGCTAACGTTACGAGTTTCGTGTTTAGGATCACAAGAAGCAGATGACAATGTTTGGATCCCAACATACAATCAGTGAAACGGTAGAAAAAATAGAAGCTGCTGCAACAGATGTGAGACTGTCGGTGGAGAAAATGAACAATTTTAAGGTCCGAATAATGCTTCCAGTTTGATTGTTAAGTGCATCCATGTAATAAATTTTGGAGGGAATTGTGAAATATTAACCTTTTCTAGAGTCTCGCAACAAATGAACTTTGACTCTTAATATCAGATGAAAATGCACCCAAAACAGACAATGACTAGAAGTTCTAGATCATACTTTGACCTATCTGCTGAGGTAATAATACTCATTTTATCATCACATACACTCCGTTTTTTTCCTTTTCTTTATTAGTAACACAAGTTCATTTCTTTACTGATATGATATTTATGAAACCTGTCAGGTGATAGAAGTTGCTCCAGCTCATTGTGTTGTACAAATATCAAAATCTGCAGGAGATCTAAGAAAATACAATGAAGTAAGAAAAAAAAAATCATGTCAGCTTAATATTCGCAAGCTCAAGCTTGTTAATTTGGTTACTGATTTAATTTTGATTATCAGTTTTGTGAAAGTTTATCAAGTCTGCTGAATGAAAAATCTACTATGCCATCACATGACCGAGATTCTGAGGATCAATGTAAAGTTAGCAGCATAGCAAAGAAACATGATGAATGGTATAATAAACCTAGTTTAACCTAATTTACGTTACTAAATGTTGATGGTATTGGTATGATAGCCACCATTTTCTTATTAGTGGTTTTCATTTGTCTATTTCAGCTATGCAAAGCCAAACAGAGAAGATTTTCGTGGCTATAACTCTGCTTGAAGATTGATTTAAACCATGTCTCTATTATTTATTGAAGTTCATGGGAATATGACATGGCAAGAAGAAAACAAAATATTTTCTCAAAGCTTGTTTTTTTAACTCAAGTATTTCGTATTTTCGATCTTCTTGAGAGAAGCGGTTTTCTTGTCAATTCATTGTTTTCTTCATTGTAAAATAACGAGAAACATAATTTTTGTCATGATTGAAATTTGCATTGATTTAATAAGCAAAAATGCTGTAAAGTTCTCAATCATAGAGTAAAGACAGATTACAATTTAAACACCTTTTGATATAAAATACTCAATCCGGTGAATATATGAACAAATTACTAGGAATGGGCAGTAATGTAAATGAAGCTGCACAGCAATGAAGTAATCAGCTTTCAAAGCTGATGCATAACAAAAAAAAGCATATGTTGGAATTTTGCAATACTAGATATTCAGGGTAGAAGAAGACTACCATTACCTACAAGGTTGATCTGTTGACTCTGAACTCAACAATAAGTCTAGAGACTAGATAAGGAATTTATCTATCATGTGGAAGATCACATCGGAACCATCTGAATGCAACCAATAGGTTTTCACCTAAGAGTAAAAACAGACAAATAATAATATCAAGGAGCATCGAGCTGAAGCTGTGACCATTATTTTTAACAATTTAGCTTCAAATAAGTACATCATCTTCAAATAATATCTCGTATGACAATTCATTTTGTATAGAAAATCCCCTTCATCTAGAACTGGAGTTCTAAAGTAGCTGAAATAAATAAAAACTTTACCTGGATTGTACTGTGAGCAACATACCGTTGTTTACTCTTCCGAAAGCTAACATCCACACGCTCCCAAGGAACCTGAGTGAGACCCCTTATCATCTCCTCTACAGAAAGTGTATGTATTCAATTTTTGAAAGCTAGTTCCAATCGACACATAAACATTTTGAAAATTAAATAATTTCAAAATTCTTCAACAAAATAATATCTTAGACTAGAATATATTACTATTGTAATTGTATCTCTGTGTGTCTAATATGATCACACATGGTGTATATTTATATGCAAATAGGGAATATATAATAGGAAATAATATCAATTACAGTTATGACTAATTGAATATCAATCAATACTAATTGATTGATAACATATTCTTAACACTCCCCCTCAAACCGGATCGTATATATTGTATGATCCGAGCTTGTTACAAATATAATTCACTCGAGAACCCCTGAGAGACTTGGTAAACATATCAGCCAATTGATCTTCAGATTTGACAAATTCCGTGGTTATTTCTCCCGACAGTACCTTGTCCATGAGATCATATTTCCTCCAATAAGAACACAATATCCAGAAGTGGATCTCCTATCCGACGGTGATCCTGTCCAATCTGCATCTGAGTAACAAGTGATTTTAGCATCACCCTTATCTTCATATAATAGGCCTTTTCCTGGTGCATTCTTTATATATCTGAGAATCCGAATAACGGCATTCCAATGAGTATCACAAGGAGCATTAAGGAATTGACTCACAATACTCACTGCAAAAGTAATATCCGGTCTGGTGACGGTAAGATAATTGAGTCTACCCACTAGACATCGATATCTTCCCGGGTCTTTCAACAACTCCCCCTGACCCGGAAGAAGCTTGACATTGGGATCCATAGGAGTATCAATCGGACGACAGTCAAGCATACCAGTTTCAGTTAGGATGTCTAATGCATACTTACGTTGGTTAATTGCAATGCCTGATGAGGACTGTGCAACCTCAATACCTAAGAAGTATCTGAGTGGACCCAAATCTTTTGTCTGAAAGTTTTTGAAAGGATGAGTTTTGAGTCGCTGAATACCGTCTGTATCGTCTCCAGTGATAACAATGTCATCAACATAAACCACAAGAAAGATGTGTTGTCCGTTGGAAGAGTGAAGGAAGAAAACAGAATGATCTGCTTCACATCTAGTCATACCAAACTGTATCAAGGCAGAGCTGAAGCGACCAAACCAAGCACGTGGAGATTGTTTTAGCCCATAAAGAGATCGATTGAGCCGACAAACAAATCTTGAATTACCAGGAATAGTAAAACCTGGAGGTTGATCCATATACACTTCCTCCTCCAATTCTCCGTGTAAGAATGCATTTTTAATATCCAACTGATGAAGCGACCAATGATTAATAGCAGCCAATGCAAGGAAGAGACGGACTGAACTAATCTTGGCCACTGGAGAAAAGGTGTCACCATAATCAAGGCCAAATATTTGTGTGTATCCCTTGGCTACCAAACGAGCTTTAAAACGATCAATCTGACCATCTGGTCCAATTTTCACTGTATAAACCCATCGACAACCCACTGTAGTTTTGTCTGTAGGTAAAGGAACAATGTCCCAAGTGTTATTTGAATGCAATGCAGCCATTTCTTCCACCATCGCCTGACGCCAATTGGGATCAGTCATAGCTTCACCTGTAGACTTAGGAATAGACACAGAATCCAAAGCAGACACAAAAGAAACATAGGAAGTAGATAGACGGTCATAATTTAAAGCACAGACATATTTAGGATTTGGATTATGAGATCGAATACCTTTTCGTAATGCTATTGGAAGGTCAAGTTCAGGTGACGTAACTGGAGGAACAATTGGAGTAGGAGATGGTGCTGGTGGATCAATATCATCTCTAATTGCCGATGGACGCGTTGTGCGTCGCTGATATACGTTCAAAGGAGGTTTAATGGGTGTGGGGATGACAGAAGGGATATCTTGATCATCTAAATTACAACTCTCCTGGGAGGACGAAGAGGCAGAGAAAAAAGGAGAACCTTCAAAAAATGTTACATCGGAAGAGACAATGTACCGTTGAAGTTGAGGACAAAAACAACGATATCCCTTTTGTATACGTGAGTAGCCTAGAAAAATACATTTGAGAGATTTAGCGGAAAGTTTGTCTTTACCTGGATTAAGATCATGAACAAAGCATGTGCAACCAAACACACGAAGGGGAATGGGGTAGAGATCGTGTTCCGGATTCAAGATAGAGTATGGAATCTGATCTTGAAGGACCGAGGAAGGCATTCGGTTGATAAGGTGACATGCGGTGAGGAGAGTATCACCCCAAAAACGAGAGGGTACATTGTGGTGAAGAAGAAGAGTCCGTGCAGTTTCAACTAAATGATGATTCTTCCGTTCAACAACACCGTTCTGTTGTGGTGTATGAGCACATGATGATTGGTGAATAATTCCCTCTAATGTTAAAAAAGATTGAAACTGGGATGACATATATTCACGAGCATTATCTGTGCGTAAAATTTTAATGGTAGTATTAAACTGGTTTTTAATTTCAGCATAAAACTCTTGGAATATACGGAAAACATCGGAACGGTTTTTCATTAGAAATAACCTAGTGCATCGTGAGTAATCGTCGATGAACGTTACAAAGTAATAGTATCCTAAAGTAGACTTCACACGACTAGGACCCCAAATATCAGAGTGAACTAAAGCAAAAGGTGATGCAACACTTTTATTTACTCGTTGACAATAAGTACTACGAGTATGTTTGCCTAATTGACAGGACTGACACTCAAAAGAAGAAAGCTTAGAAAGACTAGGAACTAAAAGACGCATTTTATTTAGACTAGGGTGACCCAAACGTTGATGTGTGAGTTCTTGAGAAGCAATAGAAGCACAGGCCACCGGTGGAGAAAGATGATATAATCCTCCAGCTTCACTCCCTGCTCCAATCGTCCGTCCTGTACGTCGATCCTGGATATGAACAGAATTAGCATTAAAAAGAACTGAACAATCAAGAGTACGAATAAGCTTGTGAACAGATATTATATTAAAGGGACAACCAGGAATGTAAAGGACAGACTCTAAAGACAAGTTTGGAAGTGGATGTGCCCGACCAAGGCCTTGAACTTTGGCTTTAGAACCATCCGCCACAGTGACAGAAGGCAAAGAATCAGAATAAGACAAATGAGATAAAATAGATTTATTACCAGTCATATGATCAGATGCACCAGAGTCAAGGACCCAAGGACCAAGTGAAGATGTAGAGACAAAAGCTACAGGATTACCCGACTGAGCAACAGCGGCAGATGATGATTGTTGATGGGCTGCTTTGTATTGGAGGAAATCATTGTAATCAGCGGCGGGAATAGTGACATTTTTAGTGAACATGATGGAATCGGCATCTCCCATGATATTTGATGGCTCGGAACGAAAAACCGAGAGCAGATCTGGAACAACGGCGACGGCTGGGGGCAGCGGATGCGCGACTGATTGTCCAGCGCGTGAGATTCACGTGCGATGAAGGAGAGACGTGTGCGGACGCGTGCGGCGGCGGAAGCCAGTGAATCTGGCCGATTTGTAGGAGACGATTCCGGCGTATAGGAATCTCGCCGAAAAGTCGACAGGAGTGGCGGAGACGGCGGCGGCGCTGTGGGTGGCCGGGAAAAAAAAGAAAATTTTATTTTTTATTTTTTTTATTTTGTGGAAGACAGTAGGTCAACCAGCTCTAGATACCATATTGTAATTGTATCTCTGTGTGTCTAATATGATCACACATGGTGTATATTTATATGCAAATAGGGAATATACAATAGGAAATAATATCAATTACAGTTATGACTAATTGAATATCAATCAATACTAATTGATTGATAACATATTCTTAACAATTACAATATAAAATTGTATGCTAGGCTGACTAGTAAGATTCAAACAGACAATAATATTCCGAGTAGATAACTAATTATCGATATGAATTTTGTTTACAAAATATATTTTTTCTATAGAAAAACATCTTCATAACACATTCTCTGTGCTTACTGATAAACTATTATAGCATGTCTTTTAAAATAGACAAGCACTTTGAGTGTTGTAAGTTTTTAAGAAACATATAATATAAAGGCGCAAAAGATTCTAAACATGAAGATTAAAGTCAAAAAGAGGAAAGGAGATTGTTCTATACTTCATTTTTCCTTATATCATCTGAATGTTCTTGGACTAGACACTACTAATAATCCTACCAAAAAACGCACAGCAATCCTCAAAATAAAAATAAAGACAAAAATTTATCGTCCTAAGTATACTATTTCACCATACTCCTTTCACAAATATCAAAAGAGACAACATTTTTTCTTCTCCAGGAAAATGAAACAAACCTTCTGTGTCAATTGTTTGGTCTCCAACATTAGTAGATTCTTTGGCAGAAAGATCATCAACAGTCCCAACTTTGGCGTGTACAATGTGCGGGTATTTCTCATCAATTAATTGAAGATCAAACTAGCACAGAAGAAGAATGTAAATCTAGTCTCTGTAATCCATGTAAAACATTAAAATTGAGAATCATCAGAAAGTCTATTACTGTTGGAAGTTCATGCTGACGCCGAATCGATGAGGTGCGCCATCCAACCATATCTTCGATGCAGGTCAAGAAATTTGCAAGATATAATAATTGTTGCTCTATGTTAAAGTTAGATCTACATCATTGTAATCAATAAAATAATTAGCCCATGTGGCTGAGAAGCATGGACATGGAGGCCGTGGCAAAGCTCAAGTAATTTTGTTGTGGTGCCAAAGAGCCATAGAATATAGAACTATTTCAATTAATTGCTACAAACCATTAACTGGTGTAGTGGTTAAATTTTGCTTGAATTCACAACCTCAGATTTGCAAAACCTTCCACCTCCCACTGCGTGCTTAATAATCATAGTCATTCTACGAAATGAAACGTATATGTACATTCGCTACTATTATAATGTATATATCTATCCTATTAAGAAGAAAATTTTGGGGTGGCCATCCCCAAGAAGATCCACCTCTGCTTGCAGGGCAGTAAATAAATTCTAATTTATATCATAGTAAACCCTAGTTATAATAATTTCAATATCATGTCTTTGTCCAAGTTCCACTTAATACACATGAAAGTTTCATGTTCTAACGTTTGACATGGCCATTGACACTATATTATCCATTTGGCTTAAGATTCTGAACAATTTAAAGTTTGATAAACAAAAAGGAATATAACTCAGAACGAGGATACGATCAAAGTTTGCATTTGCATATGCTACTCGGCGCTTGAATGCACGTAGAGCTGACCTACACAATCATTAAAAATTAAATTGAAGTAATGAATAATTGAATGGTTGCATGATCTAACAAACTTAAATGACTTGGTAATACTAACATAAATTTTAAGTCATCAGAATTCTCAATCATTCGGAGGAGAAGAGGAGGCTTTCCATCATCATTGTCCATAAGGAAGAGATGCTTTCCAGTTCTCCCTACAACTAAGTGTGCAGTTTGAGATGCTCTTCTTTCAAGGAAAGCAAGGCCACAAAGAAATGGAAGCTACGAGAACCGGAAAAGTAAGGAGCAAAAATAAGAGTCCGTCTTCCAGTATTCACCAACAACAAAACAAATTTAATTTTTTTTTCTAAAGTTAATATATACCAGAATATTAATTACTAATCTTCAGTTAACAGTGCTGGAATCTCAGCGATCAAATCACATTATGTGGTTTTTGAGAAGGACAATGATCCATTACATGAAAACCAGTTTGCAACTATCATTTCAAAGTTTAATTGCAAAGGAACTTATTCACTTTGTCTTTCTTGTGCTTCTTTCTAATCCTATGATATCTGGTTTTCTCTTCTTTCCGTAATAACTCTACTCTAAGGAAATAAGAAGGAACTCGCTAATGACTTCATTGATGCCGGTGTGTTTGCGCTGACATGCCTCTTGTATGCAATTTATAACTAACAGCGTTCAAAAGCTAAAAGTTGGACTGTGATAGATAAATTAACCAACCAAAAAGCAAAGATGATTTTTATGGAATTCAGTGAAAGAAAATAACAGTAATAAGAACAAATAGCAGATGACTAATTACAGTTAAAAGAAAATTAGATATATGATATATCCATGATGTGGAAGCTTGATACAACACTGTTTATATAGAACTTAAATCTACCTGCTTGTTTCCTCTTGAACCAAGATGCGGAGTTGCAAAGGTTATAAAGTTCATTGGCTCTAAACCAGCTATTCGGGCTTCATAATTCTGTTCAATGCAATTCTTTGTACATTCTGTCTCCTCTTTGCAATTGCAAATTCTTCTGGTAACTTCAGATTCTAATGTTGAAGAGTATTCAAAAAGTCTCGCAATAGCATATCTTGCCACCAAGCCTCCCAAAGAATGTGCAACAAAGGAGATCTTCTTCAACCCTGGCCAGCGACTAACAACAGATAGTACCTAGATAAACATCAATTAAGTTTAAAACCGGAGATAAATCATTCCAATGTAAATGAATTATCACAAGGTCAACAACATAAATCATTTCCCACAGTAATTTAAACTTCAGGGAAGTACGAGAGACTATAAAGGTAAAATTGCTACTACCAAAATACCTCTTCAGCTAGCCTCTCACCCATTGTATCAACACCATCAAACGTCAATTTTGAAGAATTGCATTCACTGCCTGTTCACAATATATCATGTAAGATCACAGTGATTATGTTCTTTTATAAATTCACAATACAGTCTACAATTAATGACGGAGCTGACCTCACGCCATACCATTTAGCTCTAACGTTTACTTAAAAATTGAGTTTGTTATTTTTATCCGCCTCTTATTAGGACTAACAAAGAAATAGGTTCAACTACACTTTGATATGTACCTCTAGTTCTGCTAATTAGGATTAGTTATGTTAATTAAGATTTATTATTTTATTTATTTATTTTTAATAAGTGAGTATTTAGAATTTTTAAATTTGAATTTCATCTACCTATTAACTAGGATTGTTATCATTTAAATTTAAATGATAGGAATTTTAGGGAAAAGTAGTTATTGACCTAATTTAATTAGGGATTCTTATTCTATTGTAAGCTTATTTAAAGGCATTTAGATTATCAATAAAATTCATCAATAATTATTATCAAAAAAGTATTTGTGAATTTGAGAAGAGACACTGTTAAGGACGAGCCCGCTTCTACCTTCACCATAAGTCGAAGCACGATCCAAGACAAAGGGACATAACATATATTCCATTTGGCAGCTGAAATGAGAAATAATGCTTATGCCTCCAAATTACTTCGTCGAGAACAATCTCTGTACAATAAAACAGGGGAAGATGAAACCCTAGCTTTTGCAGATGATGACCAGGATCTTTGTGAGTCCTTAGAGAAAGCAAAGCGACGAGCTCTTAAGAAACAGGAGGAGAAAGGAGCATCTGGCCCTCAAGCTATTGCTTTACTTGCCGCCTCAAATCCTAGTAATGAGACTGTTGATGATCAAAATTCTACAGCTCGAGAGTCAAGAGAAAATAAGGTGGTCTTTACAGAGATGGAAGAATTTGTCTGGGGTCTTCACATTGATGAAGAAGCACGTAAGCCAGAAGGTGAAGATGTTTTCATGCATGATGATGAAGAGGCAAATGGTCCTGTTGAGGAAAAGAAAGATGAGGCTGGTGGGTGGACTGAAGTCAAAGAAACTGAAAAAGACGAGAAACCCAACTTAGAAGACAAGGAAGTGATAGTTCCTGATGAAAGTATACATGAAGTTGCTGTAGGGAAAGGACTGTCAGGTGCATTGAAACTGCTTAAAGATCGAGGAACACTTAAAGAAAGCATTGAATGGGGTGGCAGAGACATGGATAAGAAGAAAAGCAAATTGGTTGGGATGGTAGAGGATGAAGGAAAGGAAGTACAGAATAAAAAAGAGATTCACATTGAGAGGACAGACGAGTTCGGGAGAATTTTGACTCCTAAGGAAGCCTTTCGAATATTTTCTCATAAGTTCCATGGCAAAAAACCTGGCAAAAGGAAGCAAGATATGAAATTGAGGCGAATGAAGAGTTCAGATGCACAATCGTTGTCTGTGGAGAGAATGAGGGACGCTCAGGCTCATATGAAGACACCCTATCTTGTTCTCAGGGGTCATGTTAAACCAGGGTTGAGCACTTTTCTGGGAATCAAGAGGAATGCTGAACAATCAAGCTCGGATACCCAAAAAAGACGAAATCTTGATTCCTCGATCTTGTAACGAAAAGCATTTCAAGCTAAAATCCTTACAAGATTGCAAATTGATTTGAAAATTTAATGACATGAGGTTGAGGAATCCATAGAACTAGAGGCCCATATCACAATTTTAATCTCCATACGACCAAAATTAACTTTTAGTCCCCGTTTATATATAACTGTTTTTTGATCTTTTTTTTTACTATCTTGTGTATGTTTTTGATACTGCAGTGATGTGACAACTATTTAACCTTCTCAACCCACTGAGCTCCTCCAACACTTCGTCTAAGCTCCAAGATCTCATGTTAGTTGAGCATGAGAAGCTCAATTCTGCAAAGTCAACAACACACTTTCCACCTCGAAAACCTAGACTCCGTTGTGTCATCCAATAAGTATCGATCGTGCAACATTATAAAAAATGGCGGGTGTTTTAGCGTGTTAGACATAGAAAAAGTGTTTTGGTGTGTTACACATAGGAAAAGAGTTTTAACATGTGTTTGGTTCTGCAATGAAGAAAAATGATTTTTAATGAATTAATTCTGTAAAATTAATTCCAACTAAAAGTGAATTGAAGGTAAAATTATATATGTAGTTTAAATTCAAAAACTACAAATTTTAGTTTTAAGTAGAATCAATTCTAAAAAGCATAATCAATTATATTTGAAAGCAGCCAAACATGTTAAAATCAATTCTACTCTTCCATCCAGATTCAGTTCTAGATGCTTGAAAAGTGAAATCACAAATACACTTATTGTGACTAAAGTAATGAAAGGAATAAGGAAGAGTTAGTTACGGTGGACGATGACTTTATCCGGAAGCTTCTCGAGAAACTGCTCCGCGGCAAACCTCCAATCAGCAGAACTGAAAACACCAATTGCATTTGAATACTATTCAAACTACAAATTCACAATCTAAGAACTTAATCTAAATTTTCTGAAACGAAATGCAAAGTGAAACTGAAGATCACTACTAGTACTACCTGCCAACGATGCCATTAACCATGATTACAAGGTGCGGAGGAACCTCAAGAAGCTCAGCATCAACGTCAATCTCCGCCTTCGAATTCGGTTTGGGATTCTTGAAACAAGTAATTCCGATTCCAAATCGGCGATGAAATTTCATCTTGATGATCCAAAAACCGATGAGAATCGATCCGAATAACGGTGGCGTAAGGTTGAATTTGAAGTGAACAATCGCGATAACGATTGCGAAGCACAAAGCGTAAAGGAGAAACGAATTCATTCGATCAGTTATTATCGTTTCTTCTTTTTATAAAAATGCTCAGTTTCACCAACTCAGATTTCTTTTGTCTGTAGTACATCAATTATTATTATGCTTTTAAAATAAATAAATTACTACTTGTTTTTAAAGCTATCACCCACATAGGGAAAAAGAAAGAAAGATGCTTCCAAGAAATACAGTTTTCATGTCCTTCTTGGGAATCATGCTTTTCAATACTCAAATCTACTACCTGAAATCCTTTTTGGCACATGAGGGCTTTGATATCAACACGATAGTTCTGCTTTTGGAAACTTTAATCTAGTCTTACTTTCATAAATATTTTTAAAGATCACAAGCTAACTTGTGTCTATCAAATAATGTTTGGGTCACTTTAGTTAATTAATTAAAATAAAATATAAAATTAATTATTTAAATATATTTATATATTTTATTTAAATAAATAAATATTATTCATTCCTTGTATTTTTTAGATTCCTCTATTTTGACATTTTAATAAATAGACTATTAATTGACATTTAAATTTTATTATTCTAATTGACTTTTATATTTCATTAAAAATATCCTTCAAAGATGATTCCAATTGATGCATCCTCACAACCTAAACCTTTGCGGTACTTGTTTTTTTCTTCTGAGCTCGCGAAAAATATTTATTATATAATTACCGAAATCATCTTTGAAGGAGTTTGAACACAACAAGCATAAAAAAAAATAGAGTAATATCCCATTTTCTCACGATAAATGATTTATTTGAGTATTTTACATAAATTAAAAAAAGTAAATAATTAAAATATTTAATTGTAATTCTTTGTGTCTAAACAGGTTGCTCGACAGAAGTAATGATGTCGAAATACCTAGGTATTGAAGTGTCTAGGTGGCGAAGTGTTAAGGGGTTAACCTCAACATAGATCTTTACCTAGGCCTTATTTTGTAGTGTTAGCAGAATTAAGTATTTTGAACTTTACTTAAAGATCAAGCAAACCAAACTCTATAAATAAGGAGTAACCCCTATCATTGAAAATAACACATACTTACGGTTGCAAAGAATAAAATTCTCAGTTTGTGAGCAAAGAGAAACTCTGCATGATTTTTTTCTTCTTCTTCCTTATTCGAAAACCCTAATCGATATTTCTTCTCAATTCAATTTTGTTCCTTTTCATTATCATTGTAAACTGAAACCTTACAGTCAAGGTTGGTTGATTCACTCGACTGAAGAGTGAAGAACAAGAGGAGTAATCAATCAGAAAGATTGATTCTTGTTCATCAAGATTCAGTTCAGAATTCTCCATAGGTTTTTGGTGAATTTCTTGAAGGGAAATTGGTGGATTTTCAACATCTAGTATCTAGAGCACTGGCTGAACGATTCGTGGGAAGCAAAACACGATGGTGATGAATCATTCGAACGGAAATATTTCGGCGAGTCTTCCAATTTTGAAGAATCAGAATTATGATAATTGATGCAAGCAAATGAAGATTGTCTTTTGCTATCAAGATCTTTCGGATCTTGTGAAAGAGGGTGTGACATCGTTGGAAGCAAATGCGATGAATGAAGAAAATGCTGCACACAAAGAATTGAAGAAGAAAGATTATAAAGCTCTCTTTATAATCCATCAATGTGTTGATGCAAACAATTTTGAAAAGGTTAGTGATGTTGAAATAATGAAAGAAGCAGAAATTTTGGAAAAATCATTTGGAGGCACAAAAAAGGTGAAAGAATACAAACTCACAAAAGAACGTATGAATTGCTTCAAATTGAAGATAATGAAAACATAACTGATTTTTTCACTAGGGTTAAAAAACTGGTGAATCAAATCAAGATATGTGGAGAAGTGTTGACATCAAGATCAGTTATTTCAGAGATATTGAGATCATTGGCTCCAAAGTTTGGCCATGTGGTAGTAGCCATAGAAGAGTCGAAAGATTTGTCAACATTGACAAAGGAAGAGCTTCAAGGGACGCTTGAATCTCATGAACAAAGAATGGGTGAAAGAGTTGCATGCAAGTCAAAAAGTGATGTGGCTTTGCAGACACATTTAGCAAGAGAAAAGAAAGACAAAGAAAAGTGGTTTGACAACTAAGGTAGAGGAGACTACAATAATTCAATGGTCGAAATCAGCAAGAATGAGACTGAATCAGAGAAATCCCTCATACCAAAGCAACCAAAGAGGTGCTACTGTAGGTAGAGGAAGAGGTGGTGGTCGAAAACCTGACAAACATCACATTCAGTGTTTCAAATGTCAGAAGTATGGTTATTACTCTAGTGATTATCCTGAAAAACAAAAGAATCAAGATAATTATACAAAGTTTGCAAAGCATGAAGAGGAAGAGATGTTGCTGATGGCCACAATAAGAGATGAAGAAATGTTCGAGGATCAATGGTACTTGGACTCAGGATGCTCATCACACATGATTGGTAGGAAAGATTGGTTTGTCAACATGAAATCCTCAATGAAGAACATGGTAAAATTTGCAAATGATAATACTCTAGCAGTTGAAGGTATTGGTGATGTTCTGATTATGAGGAAAGATGGAAAGAGGTCAGCAATTTCTAATGTATTGCACATACCATGCATGAAAAGTAATTTGCTTAACATATGGCAGTTGGTTAAAAAGAACTACAAAGTTTCGATTAAAGAAAAGATGATGAGAGTTCTCGACTTAGGTGGAAAGTTAATCTTGAAGGCACCTATGTCTCAGAATAGAACCTTCTAGATTTAACTAAATGTGATGGAGCACAAGTGCCTAGCAACTTTAACTAGCAGGGATGAATGGATATGACACTATAGACTTGGCCATCTTAACTTCAAAGACATCAGAGATCTGAAGAAAAGAAATGTGGTTTCAGGGTTACCAGAAATTGACATTCCAAATGAAGTATGTGAGGAATGTGTGTAGGCGAAACAACACAAGAACAACTTCAGCAAGGATGTAGGAAGAAAATCAAAGGAAATCCTTGAAGTCATATACTCTGATGTGTGTGGTCCTATCCAAGTGGATTCGATTGGAGGTAATAGATACTTTGTCACATTAATAGATGATTTCAGTCGAAAATTATGGAATTACCTGATCAAGAAGAAAAGTGAAATGATCGAGGTATTTGGTAAGTTTAAATATATGGTCGAAAGACAAAGTGGTCGAAATCTCAAAATTCTGAGGAATGATGGTGGTGGATAATATGTGTCGAAATACTTCAACATGTTATGTGAGAAAAAAGGGATTGTGCATGAGGTGATGCCACCCTACACTCCACAGCAGAATGGAACTGAAGAAATAAAGAATAGAACCATCATGAATATGGTGAGAAGTATGTTAAAAGGAAAGCATCCACCCAAAGAATTATGGGGAGAAGTTGTGCCGATTGCAACATATATTTTAAACAGATGCCCGACAAAGAAGCTAAAAAGAATTACGTACATATAAATCGATTGCCACATTACTCGTGAAAAGATTGAAGTAGGTATCATCAAACTATTCCCAATACACACTCATATTCAAATTGTTGATTTTCTAACCAAACCACTGTACAAATTGGCCTTTGAAACACATATTTCCAAGCTTGGCCTACTCAACCTCCAAAGTGAAACACTCTAAACCATACATTACTTATTTTATAAAAACATACAGAATAATTTTAACTCAGCGACAAGATGTCACATCTTTTCTCAACATAAAACATCTTTTTCAAAAAATCATAATAAAACAACGAAACTCAAAACGTAATTTCAACTTTAATTGCCTCAAATTATAAATCACTTCATTTAAATAAAAGAGATTCAATTAAACAACTAGCAAAACCCAAATAGTAAAGGGAACCCATCTCAGTGCTACACTATCAGAGCGACACACAAAACTAAAATAAACTCAAAGCGATAAACCACGAAGAAGGCCACTACGTCATCCTCAAATTCAATAACAACTAAGGTTCCTCTACTTGAGTATCTTCTATACCACAGAGGTAAAGAACAACACAGAAACAAACAGGGGGTGAGGATACATTCATAAATGTTAATGATGTATAAAACAACAAGGATATCTCACTCAATCATCAAACATATAATCATCCACAAGAATCATCATTCACAAATGCAGTTACGTATGCAATGCAATCAACACCTCTACTTTAATGCACGCGGTACCAAATTTTTCATATCAGAGTTATGTTATTGGTTTATCCATCCACCTATGGTTCCCCTCTGAAACTAGTTCATCTCTTAAACAAAACTCATCTCAGGTCCCCACCACTGAATCCGTATCTCGTCATTGAACCGAAGTCCCAGACTCGTCACTGGTCCCCACTTCTGAACCAGAAAATCGTCTCTGGATCAAAGTCCCTACACCTATCTCCGATATACATGATACATGAAATACAACAAACAATACCAATGCAAAATAATAATTGGTTCCTCTCTGAACCCACACCATCACCAATATAAGGCCACCATAGTAGTTCCTCTCTGAACCCACACCATCACCAATATAAGGCCACCATAGTAGTTCCTCTCTGAACCCACACCATCACCAATATAAGGCCACCATAGTAGTTCCTCTCTGAAGTACACACCTCAACATAAATATCGCCAATATAAGGCCGCCACAATACCTCCTCTCTGAACTATGTATCTCAACATAATTCATCATGCATTTATAATTACAACTCAACAATATTTATATTTAAATAATTACTTAACAATACTCACCAACAAGATAAAAATAACACTACATAATCCTAAGCATTCAACAGGGTCAACTCATAACTCAACAAAGTTCACAACTAACTCTTCCAATTTTTATTCAAGGATTATGAGTCACAAGGCATACTCTAACCTTAACTCAACTACTCATCAACTCGACTCTGAACATGTCAGATAACTCAAAAACTCAAACCATCTTGACACACACAACACTCCAAACACATCAACGTAACTCAATACCCTACTCATAACTCTAAACATATCAAGTGACTCAGAACTTAACCTTTTTTATTCAACTTGACTCTAAAAATATAAAATACCTCAAACTCAACTCCAAGAATGTCAAATACTCCAAACTCAACTCAAACATATCAGACTCAACTCTAAAAATATCAAATACCTCAAACTCAACTCTAAGAATGTCAAATACTCCAAACTCAACTCTAAACATATCAAATAACTCAAATTCAAGTTATTTATAAATATATTAAAATCCTTTAAGTCACTCACAGGTTTTTCCAAAACTTTTGCCTTAACTCTAAAATTGTCTCACATTTTCCTAAATTCTTGACTTAACTCTAAAACGGAATGTCTAACTTCACAATAGCACCGAAAATTATATACTTATGATAAAATTATGAAACTCATTTTAAAATTTCATTAAACCCTCTTTCTAACTCAACTGATTTTACCTCAAACAGACTAACAAAACCCAAGTTACATGTGAAACAAGATGATCAACGTAGGACTACAATTTGACAACGCTTCTGGTATAAAAAACAGAGAACTGCTACTATTGTAGCATTCTCTGACTTGATTTCCACACTTCAAAGAGAAATTATTGCATTAGCTTTCTAACACAACTGACGACGGCTCAAACGAACTTACGAAACTCAAGTTACACATGAAATAAGAAGGTAAATCCCTTTCTATGTCTACTTGCGAGTTTTTTGTGTTTTTCTCCCTGTTGAACAGATCTAAAACTCGTCTATTTGAGTCTCAACCACCCTAATACACATAGATAAACATAAACATGGACAATATGAATCAAACATCACATATTCAACATTTTATCACATTAAAGATCATAAATTTAACATTTTATCACATCAACATCACATATTCAATATTTATACTCTCGCCTTATCATAAGACATTAATATAATTTATCAATTCAACATTTATACTTCCACCTTATCATAAAGCATCAACATAATTTATCAATTCAAATCTACAATCAATCAAGTACAAAAGGAAACTATAGCATATCAGCGGGTTTAGAGAGGTTTTGTACTAACCTTCTTCATCCTCAAAAACCTCTACGATGAAGGGAAAAAGGTAAAAAGGAAGGATGGTAACCTTGAAGGAGAAGAGCAATCCAAAACGCAACGGAATTTAAAATTTCTCCTTTAGTGATCCTTACGAATGGGCATGATCAGTGATAGAATCGTTACCTCTTGTGGCGATTGTAACCTTTGATGCAGATCTACGGAGCGATCACGAACGTTGAACAATGATAACGCCTCTACTCAATCCACACGAATGGATTCCTTTAATCTCAGTGCTAGCTGCTACGAATGAAGGCTATGAGTGAGAGAGAGAGAGAGAGAGAGAGAGAGAGAGAGAGAGAGAGAGAGAGAGAGAGAGAAACGAAATTGCAACTACACAAATGCTTCTACACAAGGGTTCTATTTATAGAACCACTTGTGTGGGCTGCAAGCTAAAAAGCCCACTCAAGTGTATGTGGCCCATATCTTATAATATGCCAAAATCACTTAAGCGCGTGGTACCTTACCATATTTCGTATTCTACTTAAGTACACCGTACCTTACGATGTTCTACAATTCACTTAAGGGCACCATACATTACAGTATTCCTTAGTTACTCTATCTCTCATCAATCCGTCCTTTTGTGTGTGACCCTGTAGGTTTTCGTGGCATTGACAATTATATTAAATCACGTATGTAACATAATAAACAGTGAGCGGTATCTAGCAACACATCACTGCTACCAAAGACACGAAAATGTCATGTGATCTGGCAAATCCTTTTGTGATAATACTTATGTGTACAATTACCCTTTTGCCCTTATGTCTATATTGAACACAAGGCATAGACCGTGTCATCCTTGTCCAGTTCAATATTGGGCCCATAGACATTTATCCTGTTATGCAGGATGGGCAAATTCCATCTAGGTCACTCATGTCCCTTAGCATGCTTCGTGGAGTACTCATCAACTGTCTTTATGGTCACTCAGTTACGAACAATGTTTGATCAGCAATAAGGCACTTGACTCTACATCTAGGGACCATAGTGGTTTCAGGTCGAAGGGTGGTATACACCGTTATCACCATGAGAATAACTTATGACACTTTGCATAACATTCTATATAGTATTCTCATAGCGGGTCAATCCAGTATAAATATTACTCTTAATATTCGTACCTATGTTTAAGACTTGATAACTCCTTATCCATGATCCATGAGATGTGATCATCAGTTTATATATATAATAGTCTTAATGCTTTAATGTTATCCCACTTCACAATAAAACTCGACTATGGATACTTTAAGAATAATGTCCTTATGTTTAATGTGATCTCATGATTAAGTCACACTTGATACATTAAACAGATTATCTATTCTGGGGACTTTATTAGACAAACATAATAAAGAAAAAACTTTTTATTATTAATAAATAATTCGATACAAGTACCAAAAGTATTGGTCTCTAGGGCTTACACCAACAAACCTTACTATCCATCTTCTTAAACACTCATTCATGAATAATTTCTCCCCACCCCCTTACCTCGAATTTAAAGAAACTTGAAGCTTTGGCTATGAAACTCCACTCTCCTACTCTTGCTCTCCTAGAGTTTGCTCTTCTCTCCCTTACCTCTTTCACAACTTTTTCACGTACTCACAAACTCTTCTACTTTTCTTTCTTAAATAAATAAAACATAATTCTCCTTCATTTTAATTAATTTTTAAAAACTTCTTTCGACTCTCTATAACTCCACTCACCTCCTTAATTTCTTTAAAAGTCTAGTTTATTACCCCAAAACTAATATTTTCATATTTTATCTATTAATTAAATAATTAAAAATGTAATTAAATCTAATTTACTACTAAACCATTGATTTCTCCATTAATTCTAAACAAAATTCACCAATTTAAATTATTAAATTAAAAACACTTCCAAAATTTTATATAAAAATAAATATTAAAAATCGGGATGTTACACACAATCCAATTTATAGAGGTCTCTTACACATGAATATAAGTTAAAATAATTTTTATTTTTCTCTAATTGAGAACTATTTTAGGTAAATAGTTTTAGGATCCGTTTGTTTTAGCTATTTTTAAAAATGATTTTTATAGTGTTCATATTTTGGTGTAAAAAAATTTACAAGAAATTTTTTGATAAAAGTTTTAAATGAAAATTTGGTTTGAATAGTTATTTTTTAAATATTATTTTAATTATTTCATCATTTTTATAGAAATATTTTTGGATACCAAAATTAAAAAAAGAACACTTAATTTTGAAGATATCTCAAATAATTTTTCATAAAAATTATTTTTGAGATATAATTTTTTGAAAAAAAAGTGATTTTAACTATATTTTAATATTCAATAATGCATGTTTATGTTATAGAATAATAAATTTAATCTTTTAATTTATAAAAACCAAATTAAAAAAAACTTTTAATATTTAAAAAATATTTTTATAAAATCAATTTATATATAAAAAAAAGTTTTATTTTAAAACTAAAACAAACTACCCTTATTTCTGTCTCCTATTGAAAATTATTATTCTAAGATTTTTTTACTAAAATGATCCAGTTTTTCAAAAAAAAAATCCAAAATAACTCTGATTTCAAAAAAAATCCCAAACTACCCCATTTTTAGGTGGAGGCCCCAATCCAATTGGCGCCTCCTCTTAAAATTAGAGAGGATACGCCAATTGGATTAACTAGGGCATATGGTGCAGCCAATTCAATTGACGTCCATGTGTATGTGTTAAAGGGAGACGCCAATTGGATTGACACCTCAGTGTATTTTATAAAAAAAAATAAAAAACAGTCTACGTGATACATAATTTCGAAATCAGACTAGTTCATATTAATATAAATTCCCGTTTAAACAGAAATGCCTAATGTTGATGATCGGGGCCACCTAACCGACCTCCGGCCCCACATCCCCTAGCTACCCGAACCCGTGACCATAACCCACGTTGATGATTCACCACTGGTGTTTGAGCATCTGAGGGACCAGGAACATCACTACCAACTGTAGGAGATGGCCTGTTGAGATAGTCAGACAAATCAACATAGTCTTGAGTATGCATCGAAGGTGTACCGCCATAGCTGAGTTCATGACCCATGCTAGAGTAGTTGGGTTGTGTTTGACTTGTTGGTGGGCGACCGAGACGGTTGAAGGGAGACATTGGTGTGAATGATGCGTCGAGGAAATGTTGGAAAGATTGTTGTGGTGTTTGGTAGAGATAGGGTTATTGAAGGTTTCAGTTTTGTGAGGTTTGGGCTTCTTGGCTATGGTAGGAGGAGGGACGGTTGGTATTAAATGATCGTTGAGTGTTTTGGCTAAGGCGACTTTGGTAGGGTGATGTGTTGGGTACGAAGCGATGTTGGATCTTTGGTTGATGATCTATTTGTTAGTGGTGGTACGGTGTATTCTCTTGGTATTGTGGCTGGGTGTATGGCATGTTAGGGTTGTATGTTTGTGTGTCTGTTGAATGGAAAGTTTGACGGATAGGGGGTTGTGTGTAACCGGTCTGACAATGTTGTTGGGGGTTAGATGTTGAGGCGTCTGGTGTGTAAGTTTGTTGGCGTGGGTCTTATAGGTACATATCCTCGATGATGAACTCAAAACCAACCGATCTATACCAAGCCATATAAGTACAACTTGGTTTTTCTTCATTTGGCATCACTGCGTCAGTTAAGACATGGTCATGGCGGTGCTTCCATTTGCGACTCTCGAATCTAGCGAAGCTTTGCCATGGGTTGAAGTTCCATTAGTCATTAACTTTGCGCAGATGCCATTCTCCTAGGTTTGCTGGGGGATCTGGGATGTGTTGAAGCATACCGAACTGCAATTTCACACGATCATTGTTGTGCATCTCCACAGTTATGAATCTTATGATCGGTGTGCATGCAGTCCATACGACTGTGTCTTCTTCGTTGATTTCATGGTCATGATCCAAATTTAGGTATGTACGCCAAATGAACTGAAATATGAACTATGTTAGATTATAAACTTGGTAGAAGAAATTAACAAATTATTACGAAATAATTAGATTATTATCCATACATCTGTCGGTCGAAGGTGATCCAAGAGATTGCGATACTGGGTAATACAGTGTCTAGGACATCTGTTACAACTCATACCATGTGCCGACCATCTGCACCATAAAGGTAAAAGTATTAGTTAGAGATAATAATCGTTAAAGTAAGTAAATATATAACATTTTAAAAAACTTACTTTTGTGCATACGGGAATGTGAAAGGGTTGTTGTTGACGGGCGCTAGGGACGATAGTCTTGACCAACCCCATGCTTGGAGCAAAACAACACATCCAGAAAAGGTAGATGTGTCTTTGTGTGAATTTTTACACAAAGAGCTATAAAGATAGGCCAGATAGGCGGATCCCCAACTGTAACTTCCTATTCTATCTATATGTCTTAGTAAAGGTAAATACATAACATGCATACTAGAATCACTACCTTCGGGAAATAAAAAAGAACCAATTAAAAGCATAATGTAACACCTAGTTTTTATTATTCAAGCCTCTTCGATAGAATGCTCATCTAAATGTAAGCTGTTATAGTATGACTTAAGGCGTGAAAGGAGTATACCTTGACCTCTTGAGTTATCATCTAACAAATCAGTATCTAAGAGGTCCATGCAAATTGAATTCGCATAGTTGGTTTTACCATTTACAACTTTACCTTCAACAGGCAATACCAATAGCATGTAGACATCTTCTAACGTCACGGTATACTCACTGGTTGGAAACCAAAATGTGTGTGTTTCGGGACGCCATCTTTCACATAACGCAAGAATGAATTTATTATCCACTGACCAAGATATAGTTTTGCTTCTATGTCCAAAACCGGCGAGTTCGACATACGGTTGAATCATCGGGTCCATGTGGACATGTTCGTGGACCCGAGTACGGAACCTTGAAACATCCTATAAAATAAAAAACAAAACACTTTACTAAGTTGATATGTTATTAAAAGGTACTCTAGACAAATAACAAAAGAACTAAACGCTTACATAAGTTGTTATGTTTGCAACTGTTCCTCTGTGCGATTCGCCCATTATGAGCATAAACATCTTGTCAGAGATGAAATAGGTTAGTGAAGATGAAATAGGTTGTTGCAGATGAAAGATTTGATGTTGTAGAGGAAGTAGTGAGTGATTTTGTGGAAGAGATGTTACAATCACCTTCCTATTTATATGCAAGAGTGTGGAAGCTTGGAAAATGTGATTGCATGTGGTAACCAAATGAATTAGCGCCCATGTGCATTTCCTACATGCTAACTCCATTCAAATTGACGCCTCCCTAGGCTCATGCATGACACATCTAGCTCTGCATGTTTGGTTACGAGGTCTGCATGCATGCAAGACATGGTTTCGCCAAATGGACTGGCGCCCATGTGCAAGGATTGCAAGGAGGCGCCAATTCATTTGGATCTAGGACTTGCATGTGTGACACATGGCTTTCCTCTCTTTTGCATGCTGGACACATCACTTCAGACTAGCTTGCATGTTTGACATATCACTTTGGACTAGCTTGCATGTTTGATACATCACTTCGGACTAGCTTGCATGTTAGACAAATCACTTACCTATTTATTCATCTAACTATCAACATCCAACAATCAACACACATTCATCTGCAGCAAGAAATTAATTTTCATCTGCACCAGAAATATTACAATGTCATCTTCACCAAAATATAATGTCAATGTTCACTACAATGGTGAGACATACAAGTCTGAGTTATACGGGTTTTGTTTTCAAAACACCGATACCATTCGACTTACGATCAAGAGAAATGCAAATTTCTCACATTTGAAAAAACGAATTCAATCCTGCATAGGATCTGGTATTGTGTCAAAGATCACGTATCAAAATCCAAGTTTTTTTAGAATAGTCAATGCAAGTTTTTCCCGCTAAAGATACAGGATGATGAAGATGTTGAATCCATGTTTGTTAGTCATGAACGTTCTGGATGCAATTGTATTGAGTTGTATATTACTCTTCAACCAAGTATACCATCTCAACAATCTCAAATAACTAATCAGGATGACGTCGACCCAGAAACAGAAGCAGAAGTCAACTTCGTCGATGAAGAAGAAAAAGAGACTGAGATACATGTCGATCATATGTTGAACAACGACATTGAAGATGATGATCAAGCATCGCCATTACCTCCAAGTCATGTCTACAATCTGCCTCAACATATGACAAACATGGATCTGCATGACGATGAAACATCAAACAATGTTTTTTATAACCCGTATCCACGATCAGAAGGCGAGTTAAAAGTGGGATACATGTTCCTCACTAAAGAAGAATGTGTGAGAGCTATCAAAAAAATTCACATGAATAACTCTGTTGATTTCATAGTGAAACGCACTGATTCGAGAAGGTATGTCATCGAATTTCGTAACATCCTTTGTAAGTTTCGGTTGACTGCGTCTCAAAAAAAGAAAAACGACTCTTGGGAGATAACTTCAATAGACCCACCTCACAATTGCATTGCAGCTAACGTTGAACAAGATCACCGTAAATTAAGCGCTGCATTGATATGTCAAGACATTTTGCCGCTTGTTAACAAAGACCCATCAATGAAGGTGAGTATAATTATATCTCATATCAAAACAAGATATAATTATACTCCATCTTACAAGAAAGCGTGGATTGTGAGGACAAAGGCTGTTGAACAGGTATTCAGCAACTGAGAGGATTCATACAAAGAATTGCCACGATTTTTATGGGCACTAAAAACGTACGTGTCAGGAACTGTTGCAATTATGGAGACATTTCCAGCAATGACGCCAGACGGAACCTGTGTTGCTGGAAATAGAATCTTTCACCGTCTCTTTTGGGAGTTTGACCCATGCATTAAAGGTTTTGCATTCTGCAAACCGATTATTCAAATTGATGGAACATGATTATACGGAAAATACAAGGGTATTTTGCTTATGGCGATTGCACAAGACGGCAACAACAATGTCTTTTCCATTGCCTTTGCTCTAGTTAAAGGTGAATCTGCTGGTGGTTGGGGTTTCTTTCTTCGACATCTCAGAACGCATGTGGCTCCACAAGCCAATCTCTGTTTGATTTCTGATAAACATGCTGCCATTGAGAGTGCTTACAATAACTATGACAACGGATGGCATGATCCTCTTTCTACCCATGTCTATTGCATTAGACATATCGCACAAAACTTCATGCGTGCAATAAAAGATAAGAACCTTCACAAGAAAGTGGTGAATGCTGGGTATGCTCTAACTCAACCGTCATTTCAGTATTACCATGATGAAATTAGACTGTCTAATGAAGATGCAGGAAGATGGCTGAATAACATACCAGTAGAGCAATGGACAAGGGCATTTGACGGAGGCTATCGATGGGGCCACATGACAACAAACCTTGTGGAATGCATGAACGGCGTATTCAAAGGCATTAGAGATCTTCCAATAAATGCCTTGATCATATCAACCTACTATAGGTTGACTTCTACCTTCGCAACCAGAGGTGAAAGATGGAGTTCGGTGTTAATGTTTGGGAAAATATTCAGTGAGTGTTTCATTAAAGTGATGAAAGAGGAGAGCATCAAAGCTAGCACACACACGGTAACAGTCTTTGACCGTCATAGGCAAAATTTCAGCGCGCAGGAAATAATGGACCACAATAAAGGGATACCAAATTTAGCCTATGCTGTAAAACTAAACACAAGTTGGTGCGATTGTGGAAAATTCCAGGCCTTCCACATTCCTTGCTCACATGTCATTGCAGCATGTGCACATACTCGCCAGGATGCTTACAACCATCTATCTGATGTTTACAAGGCCATCAATGTCATGAATGTCTAAAACAAAAGCTTCTCGGTGCTACCAATGGAGGAATACTGGCCTTCATATGAAGGTGACATAGTTTGGCACAACGACGAGATGCGTAGAAAGAAAAAAGGACGGCCAAACAGCACACGTATTAGGACAGAAATGGATACGACAAATAAAATGATAAGACTATGTAGTATCCATCGTCAACCAGGACACAATAAGAACAACTGTCCCAATCGAGGAGCATCATCTGAGTCATAATCTTTTTGTAACATTGGATTTTTGTAACCTTCAATTTTTATATATCATTAAGTTTTTGTTACAACGAGGTTCACAACAAACATCACTACAACATAAGCAAACTGAAAATAGAATATTTCTAACTGATTACAACTATCAAAGTGATGTCATCTCGTCCAAACATCATTTCTCTAACATCCTTATCAGTTTTCATTCGCACATAACCAAAGATACTATCGAGTCTCTCAATTCTTCTAATTTTTCCTCTTCTGGTATTTTCTCATCTAACCAACGAACCGACTCCCTCTTCAGTTGATCGAAAGTAGTGATGTTCCAAAATGATATTTGTCTCTCGAATAAATCACCTTTCCGTAGCGGCAACGAACACCAAACATGTTTGCAAAATGATGAAATGAGATGTGGCAAAATGATTCACACAACACCTCTATTTATAACAAAAAAATTGCACTTTGCACTGAGGTGCTAGACTAATTGACGCCTCCTCTCAAAACATACACATAGGCGCCAATTGAATTAGCTGCACCATGTGCCCTAGCCAATCTAATTAGCGCCTCCTCTCTAATTTTAAGAGGAGACGCCAATCCAATTGGTGCCTTCTCCTAAAAATGGGGTAGTTTGAAAAATTTTTTAAATCAGAGTTATTTTGGATTTGTTTTTAAAATTAGAGATATTTGGGTAAAAAGATCTTATTCTAATTACGTATATAAATACATATATTGTATTTTCCTCTGAGTAATAATAATAATTTTCTTTTCCTATGATGTGGATTTTATATTAATAGAGTCTCAGAGAACATAAAGAAGGGTGAGAACGGTGAAAGAGAGGGATATGAGAAAAGGAAGAGAAAATAGGGGAAAAAATATACGGGAGAGAGATACAGTGCTGAAGAATGAAGCGTGTGTACATAGTAAATGTATTAGGGTTAAAGAAATGATAAAACAGGTTTATGGATAGTATTATTTTATTCTTTTTCACTGTCAGAATCCGGGCTATTAAACCGTCTAATCTAATTCAGAAATCAATTTTATTATCAATTGATTCTAACTCCCTTCCGATCGTAGTTGCGGGGAATTTATTGTAATTTTTTCCTACTATTTTACTATTGATATCAATAGTATTATTCTAATAATAGAGGTTTGTGATATTTTTATACATAAACATGAAAACCAATAAAACGAGTAGGTGTTGCAATTTAGTAACAACAGAGTACATTCCTAAAATTCAATATATCTTGTTTTTTTATATACAAAGATTGTTTATTTTGTTAGTCTAGATATCACATGTGGACAAAACACAATTAATGATTTCTTCATACTTCATGGACTTTCTTATGCATGACACATGACAAATTATATTTCTATATTTCTATCACATACCGTCTCATAATGCGGACAAAGAATACTCACGAGCAAAACAGAGCTCTGATTCACGGGAGAATCTTCAACACAATCATCCAACACAGTGACACTATAACCTCTCTCATGTTTCCAAGTTCATATAGATTAAGGTATCAAACCTCAAAACTCAATGTTCTTTACACCCGTAGCTAGAAACCATGAACTCCCATTTCTTCTTCTGTTTCTTTGTTTTTCTCACTTTCACCACCAAAACTCTCTCAATGTTCTCAACCAGTCCCCAATCTCCTTCTTCAGCCACTCAATTATACGACAAATATTTAACCCAGCAGAAAAAACCAAACAACGACACCATATACAAAGTTTCAAAGCAACTCTGTTGGGGCTGCATGGCAGAGTCAGTAGAGTTCTTGTTCAGACACAACATAGTAAGATCATACAAATGGGAGCTTCCACTGACATGGGATTTCCAGCTCGAGCAATACGCGAGATGGTGGGCTAGTCAAAGAAAACCAGACTGCAAAGTGGAGCATTCATTTCCTGAAAACGGTTTCAAGTTAGGAGAGAATATATATTGGGGTAGTGGCTCTGATTGGACTCCATCTGATGCTGTAAAAGCTTGGGCGGATGAAGAGAAATATTACACGTATGTTACTAATTCATGTGTGTCTGGTCAAATGTGTGGACATTATACTCAGATTGTGTGGAAAAGTACTAGAAGGATTGGTTGTGCTAGAGTTGTGTGTGATGATGGTGATGTGTTCATGACTTGTAACTATGATCCTGTTGGTAATTATGATGGAGAGAGACCATATTAATTTGATTAATATATAAATATGTATATTGGTTATTAATATGATTATGTTAGCAATATGAGTATATATGTTGATATAGTTTGTTGGTATGATATTGAATAGGCTTTCATATTTGATTAGTGCTTTGGGATAATTAAAAGTATGATTAAATAGTTTTTTTTTTGTCTTAAGTAAGAGAGTTTTTGTTTTAAATATTTATATATTTTTTGTGTGATAAAGTCCTTGTTTAATTTTATCCTATAAAATAAACATAATTGTATGAGGAGAGTTTGACTTATCAGTACCCACAAAATTATCCATAATGGATAGGATAAAAATCCGTAAAAATAGGTATGAACATGGATTCAGGTGATTATCCACAAAATAAATAGGTACGAACATGGATTTGGATAAAAGATTTTCGCGATTTCGGTTGATACATGTCTCACATCACAGTGTAAATAATCACAATTTATTCTTTAATATAAAAATGGTGAATTACACTATCCTTTTTGACATATTAGGCTTTAGTTTTGTTATTTATTCTTTGTTGAGGTATGGGTTTAGTGATGTCTACACTGAAACACTTGATGCAGAGGCTGCTACTGAGTTACTCAGGCCGGCTACATAAACTGATACTCAACCTGAGTACAGTTTTAAAAAAACATTGGAATGTCATTTTGTATTAGCTAGTAACTATTTTCTGAATTTTTACTTTTAAATAACTTCCCTATGACATGAAATGGTGAATTTTGGGTCTTTCATGTCCCTGCTTTTAATAGAGAGAATGGAAACTATTGATTTTAGGTGTTATTGATTGAGTTTATAAATTATTTGATAGTAGGTTTTCTATTTATTGGTAGGTGAATAATTTGAAGGCAAAGTTACTTGAGAAATTAGAACAATCCTTTACAAAAATGCAGAGAAATGAATTACAGGAGGAAGCAAACAAAAAAAAAAAAACAAGAAATTATACGAACAGAAATACAGAGCAGTTCAGTCATAGCAAGTTAGAAGACCACCACAAATCAGATTCAGAATGTTTGAATAACAATTTGATGCAGCAAGTTCATAGTTCTAAGGAGCTTAACACTCACTCTCATAGTCACTCGCAAAATCATAAGCTGGAGCAGCATACTTTCAGTTCTGAAGAGCTTTAAATCACAATGAAGTCTACTTTTGGCACTAGGAAATTCTCAGGAGCATAACAATCATAATTCTAAGGAGCATAACTCAAATGAATAATCAAGCCAAGAACCAATATTCCAAGCCTCTGCACAACTCTAAGGAGCATACTTTCAGTTCTGAAGAGCCTTTCCACCGGACTTACTAGAGTATGATGGGTTCAGATGTTACTCTAGCGGTGCAATTCTTCTTTATTAACGGGAAAATAGAAGAGCCCTAAATGCAAACAATATTATCTTGATTCTGAAGGTGAAGGGAGCGGAAAATGTGTTAGATTTCTGACCTATTTCTTTGGCTAACTTCATCTTCAAGCTTATCACCAAAATTTTGGCAGATAGACTAGGTTTTTCTAGCTGCAAGAATTGTATCTCCTAATCAACGGGGTTAATCTTGGACGACATATCGAGGATCGTGTGATCTTGGCCTTGAAAGCAGTTATAGTGTTGGACAAGAAAATTAAGGGAGGCAATGTTATCTTGAATATTAATATTAAGAAAGTGTTTCATACTTTGGATTAGAATTTTATCCTTGAGGTTCTAGATGTTTTCGGGTACAACTCCATGTTTCAAGGTTTGATAAGAGAAATTCCGGATTTGGCGAGGCTTTCCATTTTAGTCAATTGAATTATTTTAACGGCAGGGTGAGACAAAGGGATCCATTATCTCCGTTACACTTTTGCATTGCTAAAGATGTCATCAATCTTGATTTCACCAAAAAAGGCTAACTAATGGCTTATTAAACCCTTGCGTGCAACGATGGGCACGAATCTCCCGATTCATGCACTTTATACCGAGAATACTATGATTTTCTATCAAGGAAACAAGAAGGCTCTTTTACCTAGGATTTTTAGAAATTTAGAAAATAGTGTTAGAGAGTTAGATATACTCATAATGGATATTCTTGTTTAAGTAATCTATCTAGCAAGGGATATCTCATCACTTGAATTGATTAATGAATGAAAATATATGGATCATAGGAAAAGGGGTAACATCAACTTCTGAATGACAAATGGTTGGGAGACCCGCTTAGTGAGATTTTGAAAATCCTTTGTAAATTTAGGAAATGGTTGTTTATAAAGGTAGAAAATCTTATTAGCAAAAATAGATGGATCATTCCAAACTTTATAATGCAAAATTATCTAGAGACATCCACTCCTATCAATCAGATCCATGTTTTGCAGGGGAACCTTCAGCTTCTGGATCAGTTAAATTAGATTCTGGATCACTTAAATTAGATTCACTCGAACAATGATATGTTAACGAAAAAAGACACTTACAAGTATGTGGGGATATTCATGACAATATTGAGTGGGAAAGGTTAATTTGACAGATATTCATCCCTTCTTCGACTTCCTTCATTATGTGGAGGTTGTTGCATAACAAATCATTGTGTGGAGGTTGTTGCATAATTCTTCGACTTCCTTCGTTACGTGGAGGTTGTTGCATAACAAAATCCCATGTGATGACAATCTAATAAAAAAAGGTTGTTATATGACTTGTATGTGTGGTTTGTGTAACATGAAAATGACAACCTCAGTTCATATCTTCTTTGATTGTCAATTTATTTAGGAAATCTAGAGGGGGATAACAGATAAATTTTGAATCATTACTTTACCAAAAACTTCAGAGGATATTTTAAGAATCATCCGATTAAGGCGGCACCCGAAGCTTCAAGACACCGTCATGGTTAGGGGTGTGCAAAAAAATCGGTTATCCATAATCAAATTGGTATCCAAATTGATCAACTTTAAAAAAACCAAACCAAATGTCAAAATAAAAATTTGGGTATCCATTTTGTTATCCAACTATAAATCGTTAACCATTATAAAAATTTGATTTTGTTATTGATTATCCAAAATTTTAAATTTTTATATTTGTATGTTTTTATGTTTTATCACATTATAATCAATTTTATATTTTAAATTTTATGAAAAAAATATTTTAAAAATAAAAATCAGATTTTTTTTTCTTTTCACCAAAAATATTATATTTGGATTTTTTTTCGAAAAAATTATATTTGATATTTTTTTCAAATAAAATTATTATTTTTTTAAATAAAAAAGATATTTTTTTATCAAAAATATTTTATATTTTTTTCAGTAAAAAATGTTTTTTTAAAAAAAATCGATTTTTTAAAAAAAAAATTCTTCAGATTTTATTATTTTCAATTTTGTTTTATATATTTTTTTTTCTTTTTTCTGAATATTTGTTTTTTTTTTAATTTTTTTTTTTATGTTTTTTAAATTTTAAAAGAAAAAATATTTTAAAACCTCATAAAATTTGTTTATGAACAATTATGAGAGATTTTAGAAATTTGAACAATTTTTTTGATAAATTATTTATTTATGAACAATTATGATTTATAGAGATATGATTCATAATTATTTTATTTTATGACCGTTTTTATGTAACACATCATACTTTGGGATTGTTTTTAATCGAGATATTATTTGTGGTGATTATAAAAGTCAAATTTAAAATAATTATTTTTTATATAAAATAGTTTTATAATTAGTGAAAATAAAAAAGTTAGTTAAAAGAAAATAAAATTATTTTTGATATAAAATTGATTTTTTTTAAATATAGTTTTAAAAACTATTTTTTTTATAAAATTGGTTTTGAAATTAATTTTTTTATAAAAATAAAAAATTGGTTTTAAAGAAATTGATTTAAACTGTTTTTTTTAAAACTTTTTCTTTTTGAAAAAACGGTTTAAAACCGAACCGATCCATTTATAAACCGATTTCTAAAAAATAAATTGGTTTTATGAAAATGATTTTAAGAACCAAACCGAACCATATATATGGTTCAATTTGGTTTGGTTCATATCCCTAGTTATGACTACCCTAATTCACACAATTCATCAAATGGCTTGCAAAGAATGAGAGGATGCTCGAACAGTTCTAAACCTTGTGTGCAGGAAAGTGGAGAAAATTTTGGCTTCTATAAAGATTAGCCTTTCTCTTTCTAAAGGTTAGATTGCCCACGGTAGGATAGAACATGAAATTCTAGATAACTTGTAGCTCTAGAAATGGCACAGTAAGGCTCCCAAATTTAGATAACTTGCAAGGAATAAGCGATGGGAGTTTAATGATCATTTTAAAATTTAACTTAACTCTTTCTTTTAAAATCGATTTATAAGATAAAGATTATTCTTTTTTATATATTCTTTCAAGATCAATCAATATAGAACTTGAAATCTTTACGATAGATATTCAAATAAATATTTATAGTCGTGATCTGATTTAAATCCGCACAATAAATAAAATATCTTCATACACAAACAACACAAATAAGGAGAACAATTTTATTACTATTTAAGTTATTCATTTCTTTCCATTAAAAGATTCGTTTAAACTTTTTTATTACTATTTTTACTCTCCTCTACCAAATTAGAAAGAAATCATTTTTGTCAGAATGAAAAAATCAGACACATTCAAGTACATTAATAATTATCTATACTCCATTAAGCCAGCAATAAAAACAGAGATACAGAGTTAAACAATTCAACAAAAGATACAATTTACAATCAATAGCACTCACATGTCAAACACAGCAACAGACAAAGAAGATAAGCCTCTAAACCTAAATGATGACAACAACATTATTGAGCTGTGTTTGTCTCAATTCTTTCTTCAACAATCATTTCCTTTCAATAAGGTTTCTCTCCATAGTAATTCCCGGGAGGATCATAGTTACATGTCATAAAAGTACCTTTCCCTTCAGAACAAACAACACTAGCACATCCAACTCTCCTTGTATCACCCCACACAACCTGTGTATAATGTCCACACATTTGTCCATCAACACAAGAGTTATGCCAATAATTGTAATACTTTTTCTCATCAACCCAAGCACCCACTGCTTGTGCTGGATTCCATTCATCACCACTCCCCCAGAAAATGTTCTCGCCGTACGGGCCGTTAGAATGCTCCAACGCGCAGTCGTTACGCCGTTCGTTCGCGTACCATTGCGCGTAATGAGTTAGCTTTTCGTCCCATACTAGGGGATGTAACCCCACAGCGGCCCGAGCAATGTTCTGAGGAATCAGAAATTGGTTCGGGAGGCTGCGGTAATTCGAATGTTTTTTGTTTGGAATATAACTGCCACTCGCCGCATGGAAAGTGAACATTAACAGAGAGAAAATGAAACACCTAAGACTCATTTTGAGGATGTTTGTTTTTGTTGTTGTTGTGAGAAAGCATGTGTGAGAAGGGAGTATAAATAATGAAAATGTTGGGAGTTTGAAATGAGTGAAAGTTTGCAATGTCAACTGTTTTAGATTGCATTTAGTGGCATCCATGTTCTATTATCGTTGATATTTAATTGAAACGGTTATTGGTTTTATTTTTTGTGTTGATTTTGATTGGTTGGGGAGTAGTAAATGTCCACATTTGTAGGCCAATGATGTTAAGATTCTCTTTTGTTAGCACATGGGATGTGTTACTTTTTTCTACCACGTCTGATTGGATATGTCCGTGAAGTTTTTTTTGGTTTTTTTAATGTAACTGAAAACCGGCCGTGATTTAAGTAGTTTAGATTTCACTTTCTTTAGAGTAATATTGAGTAATTTAAAAAATTATTAAAAATTAGAAATGTTTTTATTTGTATTAAGGTAGTTATATAACTAGTTGATTTGATGTTTTTTTTTACAAATACTAACGAGAGATGCTAAAATAGATTGGTTCCGTTGAGTTTTTCAACTCCCACTGTTAATTTGGCTTGTCCTATCTAACCCGTTAAATAAATGGGGTTGGACAAAATAGATTAGTAAAAGAATAAAAAAAAAATTATATATTTTTAAAATGAAAATGGGGTTGGACAAAATGGATTAGTAAAAATGTACAAAAAAAAATTATACATTTTTTAAAATGAAAATGGAAGAAAAAATGCATACGGAAATTAAAATAAAATTAGTTATATACTAAAAACACATTCATACATTTCACCATCGTTATTTGTAAAATTTCTTTTTGTTTGTTTAAAAATTTAGATTAAGCAAGTGGAAATGAATATGGTGAACACTTTGTTTTAAAAGTTTTAAGTTATTGGAAGAAGATTGTTATAACACACATCAATAGTTTGAAATAAAGATATGGACAATGTAATGAGTAAAAGTCAAAGCTTCAAATAAGGTATTTGATGCATTTAACCATTAATCAGATTAAATCAATTCTAATTTTAATTTTTTATAGAATAGTCAATAATATGATTATTTAGAAATCCAATTCTTATCAAACCTAATCTTTACAAATTAAGACTATGAACGTAATAAATCTATGAAGCATGCAATTCTAGATTAAACGATAAATCCAACAGCTAGCGCAAGCATACAAGAAAACTAAATGTGTGTGTGTAAGAGAGAGTACCAAGATTTATATTGGTTTCGTTTTATCGTTGCCGCAAACACCTAATCTAGTATCGAATGGTAAAACATCAAAAATTTGAATCTTCCATTATATTCTTGGTTTAGATTTTAATTACAACAACTAAATTGAAACAAAGATAAACTATAACAATCCAATTTATCTTCTTTTTTGCTTCTCGATTGATCTTATCTACAACGAATTGCTCAACCACTTGTGATCTTCACTCGATTACCATATTTAACCTTTGACAAATTTTAACTTTGAATGTTCATTGTTCTTCACTTAATCATGAGCTTTAAATCTTGAATTCTTTTCTTCAACCTTGACAACTTGTAGATCTTCACTTGATCCCAAATTTCAATCCTTGAATAATTCTTCTTCAATAGGTTGACTAATGCGCAAAGAAAAACTCCATACCAATGGATAAAAGATTCATTCTCTTTCTCTTCAATGAATTTTTTCTCTTGAATTTCCCTAAGATCAAACAACTGCTAAGAAATCTACACACACTCCAAAATGCATAATTAGAACACTAATGACTTCTCACAATCTCTTATCGTACACACCAACATGATAAATCTCCATGAAAATGACGAAGATGAAGATTTGAGAGAGAAAATAAGTTTTTCTTTGTAAGTTTTTTATCATAAAAAATTATTTGATCTTGCTCTCTTGATAAGATTTTTCTCATCAAGTTCTTAATTTATGAAATGAAAATACTATTTATATGCACATGGGATGATGCATAAAATTAGATAAAAATGAACTAAATGACTTTATTCAAATGACCCATGAATCAATTCAAATGATGAAAAATGAATATGATTATATCCAAAATGAACCAATTCATTTTCAATTTTGAATTGGATCATACTATCCATGAATTTATTCATTTGTCCTTTAAATCAGGTAAATCATTTTTATTGACTTGATTACTGCAAACAAAAGCAACGACGGGTTTAGATGCACTTTAGTGAAGTGAGTTAAGATGTGAATGAATTGAGTCATTTTTTGTTTGAATTGGATCAGACATTTTAATTTATTTGATTCCTACAAACAATAGCAAAAATGATTTTAAGACACTTTCATGAATCAAGTCAAATTTAGCTTGAATTGAGTCAATTTGATTTTGTACTTTGAACCAAGTCAAATTGTGAATTAATTGAGTCACTTTGATTTTCCATTTTGAATCAAGTCATTTGAGCTTTGAATCTATTCAAATAACTTTGACTTTAGTCAACACTTCATTATATGCATTGAAAACCTATTATTTGTGCGTGTGTGTGTGAGAGAGACATTAGATTCAATTTTAAATTTATTACGTTGTTTATATCACTTAAATAATTATATTTATATGACTTTAGAGTACTTTTACTTTCTCTTAAAGTTGTTTCGACATACTATTGAGATAGTGTTAGGTTTGAATGGACAGTGTGTCATAGTTTTTATTGTTTTGAGAAAAATATTCAGACCAATATATTGAATATTTCTCAATAGTGGTATCAGAGTCTAGTTCACATGTTATCTTTGTATAGAATGTCTATTTGACCAAGATTTTGAAACCGTGTGCTTCATTATACATTGCATCTTAACCCAAAATCTGAAGGCATTAAATTTAAGAGATTACTTTTCTGGCCCTAAGTGTTTCTCGCCCACCACAATGAAATTTCATAAATGCCCATAAAATCCAAATTTTAGACTCGATACGCATCCAAAATAAATATAAAAAAACAAAGTGAAGGCCAAAAAAGCTGGAGATTGGACTCCGGACCTGCCCCTTACCACACCACACCCATTTCTCATAGCCAAAACCATTTAACACTTAATAATCAGAATTCTAATCTTCGTATTTTTTAAAGATTCTAATCTTTGGGCTTGTTTGATTAATAACCTCGCGCTAGACCTTTCCCTCATTTCCATCATTTTTCGAGATTTCTCGTTTCTTCTACTCTATTCATAACCTCGCGCCAGACCACATCACAAACTTTCTCAAAACTCAAAATAGAGCCCGTGAGAAAACTCCATTTCCATCATTTTTCGAGATATCTCGTTTCTTCTACTCCATTCATTCTCTAGAACATAAACCAACCACTAATACACCCCGTTGAATAAAGGTTTCTCAATTTTCAAGTTTTTCTCACAATTTGGTAAGTTTTTCATTTCAATATTTTTTTCTTGATGAATGCATTAGCTAAATAGGTTGGTTAAGATACATTAGGTTGTAGTTAAAATCATAATAAATTGGTTTATATATATATATATATATATATATATATATATATATATATATATATATATATTATATATATATTATATATATATATATATAATATATATATAATATATACACACCACACACACATATGGTGTAAGGGTTCTGTCCTTTTGTGTTCTATAACTCTGATTTTGTCTAGAGATTAGAATCCAGACCATGGGTTCGGAGAAAAAAATTGAGATTTTACATTGTTTGTTTGATCTTTAATGTTTTGTCTTTTCGATTTGCCTTCTTTGATTATGATATGATTTTTATAGTGTAATTACAAATAAATTATTTTATAACCAAAATATTCTTTCGTTCGGAGGGAAAAGGCTGGAGCATCTCGTCTAAATGTTGGTGTAATTCATTTGATGCAAGAGCATCGTTTTCCAAAGTTCATGTGTCTCCAGCATCGTCCTCCCGCAGATACAAGTCCCCTATTGTTGTTAATGATGCCCCAGAAGTCAATGTTGTTGACACTTCTATTGTCCTTCATAATGTTTTTCCAAAAGTCCCCTTAGACCTGTCATTCCTACTATATATCCAGACCATGCTGCTAAGTACGTGTGGGATGGAAAGGTAATATAAATCTTAAATTATTATTTTAAATATCTATATTATAATATTTGAACTTTCTGACAATAATATTTTTTTTACAGTATCGTGATACGTTAAAATGTATCTGTTAGAACAAGATTTGGTTTTACATCTATATCTTGAGTTTTGATGATGACAATGTTGTATTTGTGTGAGAACAATTTTGGTAATCTAATGATTTGTTATTGTGTAGCTTTAACAGAAAATTTTGATTCTGAGTATATTACGTGCAGCGTCATCAATTTCTGAATATTATGTTCCAAATTCCGCTTTTGCACTAATCATGAGAAATTCTGAAAGATGTCAAGTTGTTGCTGCAATGTTCTTTTTGCTTCTATGCTGATTCACTCCTGAGAAGTTTCTTAAGAGATGTTATGTTGTTGCTGCAACATTCTCTCTGCTTCTGCTTCTGGACGTGACTTTGATCATCAAGCTTCTGAAGTTTTGTTACTTAGATGAAGATTCTGAAGATCTCAAGACAGATGTTGAGGTTATCAAGGTTCTGACTGAAGAGTCTGAAGATTCTGAAGATACTGAAGATCTCAAGCCAGAATGCTGACGTTATCAAGGTTCTAACTGAAAGTTATGGGCGAAGGACTGTACGTTGTATCACTCCTTTCACCAATTCAACAGTGGGCAACCGCTCTATTGGTATCCCCATTTTACCCTACAACAATTTCTTTTCTTATGCTATATAAGTAGGACTTGGAGACTTGAAGAAAAAACTAAGACACACTACAATATTTGACAAGTCTGTTTCTTTCTGAAAAACTATCATTTTTGTACGTAGTTTTTCTTTAAGTGTTTGTTTTTCATTTGTGTAAAATCTGTTTGTGTAGAAGCATCTTGTAAACACAAAACTTTTGATTCAAACTTGTTGTTTGTAATTCCTTAAGGAGACTAGGGTATAGTCGGATCCTTGAGAAGACGAAGTAAGTTATTCTTTGTGATTCCTTAAGGAGACTAGGGTATAGTCAGATCCTTGAGAAGGCGGAGAAGATTATTATTTGTGATTATTGTAATCAGTTGATTATAGGGGATTAAGTCCTTGTGTATAAGGCGAAATCACCTTGGCGGGTGGACTGGAGTAGCTTTGAGTTTCAAACGAACCAGAATAAAATTACTTGTGTTTTTATCTCTTTGTTATTAACATTTGTGCGATGTTCTTGAGTTAGTAAAAAACTTTTGTTTTAAAACCCAATCCCCCCCCCCCTTTCTTGTGTTTTTCACACCTTTAATTGGTATCAAAGCTCCGGTTCTGATTGTGATAAAAGTTTTATCAACACTTCGTCGTGTTCAGTACTAATATTGTTTGTGTGAGAAAAAATGGCCGCTGTTAACATTGTTAACAACAATCAGAGAGATAACTACAGTGTTAAACCACCAATTTTTTATGGTGAGAAATTTAATTACTGGAAAGATAGAATCGGAAGTTTCTTTCTTGGATATGATGTTGATCTCTAGGATCTTGTAGTCGATGGCTATGTTCACCTAGTTAATTCTGAAGGAAATAATATAGCAAGAAGTGCTATGATAGATTAACAAAAGAAGGATTTCAAAAATCATCATAAGTCTAGAACGATGTTGCTTAATGCTATCTCTTATACTGAGTATGAGAAGATAACTAATAGAGATTCTACTAAGTCTATTTTTGATTCCTTCAAAATAACTCATGAGGGGAATGCTCAAGTAAAGGAGACAAAGGCTTTAACCTTAATCCAGAAGTACGAAGCGTTCAGAATGGAAGATGATGAAACTGTTGAGACTATGTTCTTAAGATTTTAGATGCTTGTTACAGGACTGAAAGTTCTGGACAAAGGATACTATATAGATGACCATGTCAAGAAGATGAACCTCAAAAGCGAGGTAAATTTGTTGCTCTAAAGTCTAAGCCTGAGAAGATAAGAGCTTATCAAGCTGAGGAAGAATCAGAAGTTTATGATGAAGACTCAAAAGATGATGATGAGTTGTCTTTGATTTCTAAGAGGGTCAACAAACTCTGGAAGCACATGAAGAATGGTCAAGGAAAGTTCATAGGAGCTAGAAGGATTGCTGGTCATTCTGATTCTTCGTCTAGACAGAAGAAGCATGGTTCTGGTAAAGAGGTTATCTGCTTTTAGTGCAAGGAGCCAGGACACTAAAAGAATGAGTGTCCTAAGCTAAAAAGGACAGAATGCCTAAGAAGAAGTTTTCTAAAGGCAAGAAGGTATTGATGGCTACGTGGGATGACTCAGAATCCGAAGAAGAATATTCTCACGAAGAACAAGCCAATGTTGCATTGATGACAACTACAGTTGATCCAAAAGATTCTGAAGAACCAAAAGACAAGGTGTTGTCATAATAAAAAATCAAACTCCGATTTCTGAAGAGATATTTTTTGAACTATCTTGTTCTGAAAAGTAAAATTTGAAAACTAGAGGAAGAAATAGTCTTAGAAGCTTCTGGTACTGATTACGTCATTAGATATGACAAAGCATTCTAATACTTTCTTGCTAAAAGAATAGATAAAAGAAAAATGGCTTCTTTGATCTATGGAGTTAGCAGAAATGACAAGAAATATTTAGGTTATACAGAAACTATAAAACCTAACGAATGTCAGATGGTAAAATCGAAACCTCTCTATGAGCATTCCGTGCCTGCTGGCACTAAGCTTAATGTGTCTCCACAAACACAGAAACTTACAAAGGATAAGAACTCAGTTCTGAAACCTAAGTATAATTCTCAAATTTCACTTGATTATCCTATTGCATAAAGATCCAAAGTTGTAAGAAACTCTGGGAAAACTAACAAGAGAGGACCTAGAAAGTGGGTACCTAAGGATAAAATAGTTTATGTTGCAGACATCCTTAGAAGCTCAGTTGAAACACGAGTCATGGAACCTGGATAGTGGATGCTCATGACATATGATGGGAAAAAGGTCTATGTTCCAAGATTTAGAACTTAAGCCTGGAGACTTCGTTGGTTTCGGGGGAAACTAGAAAGGGATGATCATTGGCTTCGGAACTATTGGTAATGGTAAACTTCCTTATATTACTAATATTATTTTGGTCGATGGTTTGATGCATAACTTTGTAGCACCTCAAATTTGCACCCATCATTGTACATACATTTTCATATTAGGTCATAGCATATCATGGTCCATTGCATAGCATTGCATTGCCTCTTTTGCCTCAAGTGCAAGCCAATCAAGAAATTAAGTCAAACTGGTCAGGAGATCAGTCAGTCAAGCAAGCAAGCACATTTATCAAGGAGCCAAGGCCCTAGGGTTTGTCCAACAAGTTCACACGACTTGGAGGTCCATTTGAAGTGTTCAAGTCAAGGGTTGAAGGCTTGGAGGTCATCAGTTCATACACAGACAGTCAAAAACCCTAGAAAGTCAAAGACAGTCAACAGTCAGTCAAAGCAGTGGATGGTGGCCATTCTTGTGGAGTTTGGGCACCATGATCAATAATCAAGAGTCCATACAACTTGGGACATCATTTGAAGTCAAGGTCTCAAGGAATTAGGGTTTGGAATTCATCAGTCAATGCACAGTCAGTCAGAAACCCTAAAAGTCAACTGTTGGTCAACTATCCATTTAATCAGTGATTTGATGATGGGATTTGGTTTGAGAGAGTTTATTCATGTCCAAATAGGCCTCATATATCATGTCAAACACCATCATGGAAGAATTTGAAGCCAGATCAGAAATTTCCCAAAATGGAAACTGGACCTGTAACTGAAACTTACCAAAAATGGAAAGTCTTGATCCTCAAACTTACATCATGATACAAGCTTCAAATGAATTTTTGCCCAACATGAAAGTTGAAGATCTTGTTCTCCCATTTCCAAAAAGTCTAAGAACTCTCAATTCCCATGTGTGGTTGGCAAGTTATGATCGAATCGATTTCAGAAATTCTTGAACTTCAAAAGGCCATATCTCTCAAACCATTTGGCCAATTTTGGTGGGGTTCTTTCCTACAAGTCACATTTGATCCCCTCTTTCCAAAAATATAAATTTCATGTGCCAAAACTTCACCAATCAAAATGGCATTTTTTGACTTGTCTCATTTAAATTCAAGTTTGACCAAGGGTTGACTTTTTGATATAATCATTTTTTTTCCATTTGGACAATCAAAATAGCTCAGAAATTTGGTTTTGGTCATGTTTGCAAGCCCATTCTATGTAGTACATGTAGCCCATGCTAGTTTGCTTGAAGTTTGGAAAGCAAGTACACTTTCACCCATTCCACTCCATACTTTCATGGACCATCCTTTGTACCTCAAGACAGCAGAGGTTATCATGAATTTTCTGCAAGAACAAACACTAGACAAGCCACATTGGACAGCAAGAACAAACCAACTTCACTCATTCTCTCAAACTTCATCTTTTGTGCATTTCTAAAAATCTGTCAACATGGGCCAAAGAACAAAACCTGGCCTTGCTTAATACAATATCCAACATCATTTTCTGTCATAGAAAACCACTAGGAGCAGCCATCATCTTGCAGACAAACATCATTCATCCTCTAAGAACATTCACTTTGCTTTTGGCATTTTCCAATTTTCTGTCCAAGAACTCAAAGAGAACAAAACCTTGCATTGCTGTTTCACTATTTTTTCACCATTTTGAACCTGTTTTCCACCACCATCCTACAGCAGACCAACCACAGAAATTCATGCTCTAAAAAACTGCATCCTTTGGCATTTTCCAAAACCAGTCAAGAAACTCCAAAGGACAAAACTTGGCCTTGCCTAAAACATCATTCAAACAACATTATGGACCTGTTGCAACCACCTTCCTCCATCTGTAAGCTCCTTTTCCACTGATGCATTAACAGCCATTCATCCACGACAGTCCAAGTTTGAAGCCCTTCCAAGCCATTTCAAGCCAAACATCAATCATCATCCATCATTGGAAGGCTTGTGGAGCATCTGTTTTAGGCCAACAACATCAAAAGACCACTGTATCACAACTGTCCATCAATTTTGGTAAGTTTTCGAGTATCACCATTTGATAAATGAATACATGCTTTTAAAAGATCTCTTGATGCTGAGCTCAACAGTGGTCGTGGTTTTAAAAATGATTGAATATTTCCAAAGATATGTTGTTTTGAAGTTTGATGATGGATTCTTTTCTTGCTCGATTCATGAGTTATAGCTTGTTTTAATGAAAACCATGATTGGATTTGGGTTGTATGCTGTTTGCTGATCATGATGTTGTGTTTAATTCCCATTTCTGGGATTTTTGTTCATCATTGATGATGAACATTACTGTAGCAAAACCCTAAGTATGTGTTTTGTGGCCCAGAAACCATGCTGCTCGTGTTACTGTTCCCATCAACCCAGAACCAATCAAAACATTTCCCTTCGTCGCCCAAAACGGCGCGTTTTGATAAGTGGCCACGTTATTTACAAAAATGCCATGGCCGGACCCCATTGAACCATTAAACCATGTGTGTTTTCAATTATTATTTCATTTTGATGCATCAACTTACAAAAATCATTGTGCATCCAATTTTAATCCAAAAATCATGGGATTTTTTGTGTTGTGTTCCTCATGGTCTCTACTTTTTTATCATTATTTTTCCAGAATTTTGTGATCAATGGATTTTAATTGGTGCTAGGGTTTGTGACATGTGACCAATTTTTGTACACTTTGCCAAAACATTTGTGAAATGGTGACACTTCATTCAATGGCTCCCAAATTTTTTGTGCTTAAACTAGACACACTCATGGTGATTTTGGTGTAGAGTTTGTGAATTTATCATTGCTGGTTTGTGAGTTATGAATTTTTGAATTAGGGTGTGACAATTTGTGTCACACCATTGATGTGCAACTTCATGATTTTCATTACCATGCTTCTTGACCTCCAATTGATCTGATTTTTTGCATGAACCTACTATTGTATGTCTAGTTTATATGTGAATTTTCTTGGAATTATTTGTGGCATTTCCTAATTGTTTGAGATTTTCTCCTCTATTTAGTCAAATGTTGACTTTTTGTGACACTTGTTCCCATTTCATTTGTGAAATTCTCATACATTATTAGATGGACATGAAATTCTACATGAGATAACTAGACATCCTCATCTTTGCCATGGTTTTGACCCCATTCATTTATCATATGCCATATCTGATTTATGAATTTTCTAAGTTGATGCATGTTTGGTTGACTTCATTGAGCATGTTCAAAATTGCTTTGCCTTTCTGATTTTCATTGACTGCCTTCCACTTGTCCAAATGAGATGAAATTTTACATGCTTACCATGCTATGGATTGTGATTGACCATGATTTATTTGGTGATTTTTGGAAATGTTTGAGATTGCTTTTGATGCAAGTCTTGCTGTTGACTTCTATGAGCTTCTAAATGCCATGTTTTGACCTAATTTGTTCATGAAATGATGATGATGATTGATATGAATGTGAACCCAATTGGTTTTGTTTCTTGATTGTGTGAACATGATTTTGGATACTTGCCCTTTGCTGTTTTGACTTTCTCACTCATTTTTGACCCTAGGCTTGTCCTAGTGGTCCCGTTACTCACCTTTGAGTTTATGTTTTCAGGTTGACCAACAAATGACCAATGAGACCGATTCTTTTTGATTGAGCTGGCTTAAATATCATTGTCTAACATGTTTTGTTTTGTAGGTGGCTTGGCTCACATGCTTTGAGCCTTGTGCCTTGCACATTCACTTGCTTGTGTTGACTGGTTGACATCTGTTTCACTTTGATTTAACTTTGACTTGTATACTGATCTTTTTGACCATTTCAGGTACCTTTAGTTGCTTAGTTCTTTGAACTTGCTTTGCTTTGCTTGTATAAGCAATTTGCATTGAGGTATACTTCTAATCTTCATGTAGTCTGGAAGACCTGGCCTGTTACTTGGCCAGGCAACTGTCTGAAGCCCTCCTTAAGAGGCAATGTTTGTGGATGTTTAAATTTGTCCTTGTACAGAGTCAAAGACCTCCTAAGTGAAGAGGCAATTGGCAGAACCAAGGGATAAGCAACCTATCCCCTGCTATTCAGTGTGTCTTTTGTTTTGCTCACACCACTGTGTTGATGCATTACAGATAAAAACCCAAGATCTTGCACAATTGTACAGTTGAGTCAGTTTTAAATGTGTAGAAGGGTTCCCACTTTCTGAACCCACACATTCTTGTCTTAAGCTCTCCCAGGCCAGGGATAAGAGCTGTGAAGTCTTATCTTCACTCACCTTTCATCTGCTTCACCTTAGTCTCTCAATGGCAAGGTTAAGAGCAACATTTCACCCAGTTCCAGAGGTTTGTTTGTTGAGGTTGATATGACCCCTCGACTAAAACCTAACCCTTGTTTGAGCCACTTGCTTGTGTATAGTGTGTGCTATCTGTGCTTGTAGGATTGTTTGACTTGCTTCCTGTGCAAGTTAGGATTGTTTGACTTGCTTCCTGTGCAAGTTAGGATTGTTTGACTTGCTTCCTGTGCAAGTTAGGATTGTTTGGCTTGCTTCCTGTGCAAGTTAGGTGTGTGTGTGGCTTGCTTCCTGTGCAAGTCATGATTAGGATAGGCTGGCTCCCTGTGCCAGTTAGCTAGAAACCTTAACTTAGGGATGATTTGCATGATAACATCTAGGCTCGAGTCGTAGTCTCCCTAGTTGTGTCTCCCTCTGTTATCTGGTTAGGCTAGTCCTTTATCCCTCTGTAGGGGAACTACGTCGCCCTGATCCTCATACCAGATGAGGTACGTAGGCAGGAGATGAGCTGATCTCTCCGGGCGCCCTTTTTCTTTTGAGTGTGTAGTTTGACAGTTATAGGCTCGAGTCCCCGACTCCCTATTACCTTGTTGTCTTGTTGTGTGCTTGGAAGCTGATGTAAGTCCATCAAGTGGCAGTTAGGTTCCAGTGTGCGTGTGTTTGGTTCGGATGCTGATGTAAGTCCAGTGATTGGCATTCAGGCTCCATGTTTGCCTTCTTGAGTGCGTTTTGGTTCGGATGCTGATGTAAGTCCAGTGATTGGCATTCGGGCTCCACGTTTGCCTCTTTGTGTGTGTTTAGGTTCGGATGCTGATGTAAGTCCAACGATTGGCATTCAGGCTCCACGTTTGCCTTTGCCTGTGTTTGTTCGTGTGCGTGTCAGCCGAGCTACGAATGCTCTGATTCTTCTCTCGTCCGAGAAGATACGTATGCATAGGATGCGATATCCTAGCGAGCATGTGTTGTCTCCCCAGTCCGAACTACTTCGACTCTGATGTCTATGCCTGATAGACTAAGTAGGCCCAGGATGCGATATCCTGCCGAGTCAGTTTCAGTCTGTTTTCTTGTGTCTCTTTCAGCCAGTGTGTGTGAGTGTGAGCAGCGTTTTAGCAACCATTTATCCTTCCTTTTGTGCGTGGATCCCGTAGAGTACTACGGATGCGTAGGGGTGCTAATACCTTCCCTTCGCATAACCGACTCCCGATCCCATTCTCTTTGGTCGCGAGACCATGTTCTTTCCTAGGTTTACTCTGAGCGTTTCCTTTCCCTCTTTTGGGATAAATAACGCACGGTGGCGGCTCTGTTGTTCTTGTTTTCCCGCCGGTTTTTCGCGTGATGCGACAGCTGGCGACTCTGCTGGGGATATAGAGAAGTTGACCTGTGCTGGTCCATCTTCCCTGAGCGAGTCTCTCCTAGCGCTCTCTAGGTTAGGATTTTGGTTGCTGTTTGTTGTATTTATTGCATTCATTGTATATATGTGCACTTACTGTTTGCATTTATTATTTGCATTAATGTTTGCATTTCATTCATATTCATCTGCTGTGCTGTCTGTGTTTCTCTGTTTGGGGGGTGGGAGTTACATGAGGTAAAAGGCCCAATACCCAGGCTATGAGTGAAATCTAGGATACTTAGGAATAGAGTGATTCATGGGAAGCGGGTGGTATTGCGCCACTTAGCAGAACATTGATATCACGAGCAGTTCAGACCCTGGTGGGATATTGTCGTTACATACTTCAGGTGTGTATATGATGGTATTCTGCGAAAGGTTATTTATGCTGCGTTTCTCTCGACGTTACCCTGGCCTAGACTACACCTGTGAGTGGGGAAGGGTTGATCATTATTACAGGTACAGTTGGTGACTCCAGGTACAGATGGTGACTGTGAATTATGGATATTTATTTCTGGGACGCCGGAGTTCTGTCCGTGGTTTATCAGCGGGTTCCGTTTATTTCGGATCCCCGGTTGAATTTGAGAGTACCTGTTCAGAGGAGCTGGCTGTCATCCGTTCAGTGGATGTTCCTGTGATGATAGTGATGTAATCTCCAGTTTCGTTTATTTCGGAGCTCCCCAAGTCGGATTTATGGTGACTTGGTTCCTCAGATTGGTTTCAGATGCCAGTTGATCAGATTGACTTTGGGTTTCAGATGAATTGTGACTCCGAGTTCAAGCCGAAGCTTTGACCCTGTGCCTTGAGACGCACAGCTTGACCAGTCATGTTGCATCATTTGCATCATAGCATGTTTATTTTCAAAAAAAAAAATGCATAAAAAAAAAAAAAAAGTTAACTCGCATACGCATATCCTTTATCAGGATCATTCATATTAAAATAGCATTCGCATCATGCATATCATGCACATATCATCCTTGCATTGCAGACATGTTTGGGAGAGACTTCTCACCCTGGTTCCTGACTGAGACAGGATTGCCGACCGTCGTCCGCACCGCTACTCAACCAGACTCAATCATCAGAAGATTATGGATCAGGTTCAGACAGAGTTGGCTGAGATGAGGGCAAACATGGCCCAGTTTATGACGATGATGCAAGGAGTTGTTCAGGGGCAAGAGGATCTGCGTGCCTTAGCCCAGAGACTGGAAGCCGTGATTCCACCAGTCCACCGTACTTCACCAGTGGATGTACCCGCCGCTGTCACTATTCTCGTCAATGATTATGCCGTGGGTGATGAATTGAGGAGGATCAGAATCAGTGAACAGCCTCTTGCTGCAGAGACTGTTAATATCAGAGCAACCCGCGCTCCGGTTCGCCATCCTGGCTCTTCAAGTTCCTCGAGTACTAAGAAGCCATCCTCTGGGGCACCCAAAAGGGGAGAGATTGAAACAAATGCTGTGCACCGTCGGGGGAGCGCAAACAGAGGACAGTATCGTCAGGCTGCTGCTGTGACTATTCCAGCAACTCAACCTCAACAACAGCAGAGAAGGTCAACTCAGCAATATCAGCATCAACAACATCGTCCTCAGCAGCAGGCTTCCCAGCAAGCCAGTACGAGTAATGAGAGGAAGAAGATCATTTTTGATCCAATCCCCATGTCCTACTCTGTTAGAGCGGAACTTGATTACTCTCAGAGACCCGCCGCCCATACCCGTCAACCCTCGGTGGTGGTATAGGCCTGAACAGCATTGTGTGTATCATTCGGGTGCTCCTGGTCATGACGTGGATAGTTGTTTCCAGCTGAAGATGAAGGTTCAAGACCTTGTGAGGTCAGGTATTCTGATCTTGGAGGACTTAGGTCCCAATGCTAATCAAGTTTGAAGATAACAAGTCCTGGGCTGGCGCCGACTTTTCTTCAGAAGGGTTGTTAGAAAAGCAGAAGCTGCTGATGCAAGAAATACTGACAGTTGTCGTCCCTGATGGGATCTATCACAATTGGGTCACTGTGGGCTTTCCTACAGTTGTTCATAAGTCTTTGTAACAATCACTTTGTTTAAAAACCCTTCTCCCATGCCAAAAGGAGAAGTGATGACATTGTTGGCAACATTTTGTGCAATGATATTTTCATTCAAATATTCATGTTAAACATTTGTTTTTCCAATTGTTTTCCCTTTTCGCTTTTTGCATGAAATTGGTGATCACAAAAAACCTTAAAAAACAAGAATAAAAGCAATCTTTTCATCTGCATAACGATTGTCTTGTTTGATTTTCAAAGAGCTTTTCATATCAAAACCTTTATGCAGGTTGTTTCTCAAACCCATTGAACATAATGATCGGACGTCATCTCCCAATTTTGAATTCCCTGTATTCGAAGCGGAAGAAGATGATGTTGAAAGGAATTCCTGACGAGATTTCCCGACTTCTTGAGCAAGAAAAGAAGGTCACTCAGCTGCATCTCGAGAATCAGCAGAACAGCCAACTAGGGCATTATAAAAAAAAAAGAAAAAAAGAAAAAAGAAAGAGGAGGGTGCAAAACCAAATCAAAAGAAATCCAAATCAAAAGAAAAAGAAACAAAGAAAGAAACAAAAAATAGCACCCTCGAAGTCCCAAGTTGACTGATGCTGAATTCGATCGAAAAGAAGAGATCAACTGCCATGTGTCATGGTCAGTCATATCAGCAGAGAGTGAAGAAAATATTCAACAAAAAGGTCAAGCCTCGTGTGTTCCGAGAAGGTGACCTTGTGCTCAAGAAAGTCTTGTCTTTCGTGCCCGATTCCAGGGGCAAGTGAACCCCAAGCTATGAAAGTCCATGTGTTGTCAAGAGAGCCTTTTCAGGCAGTGCTTTAACACTTACATCAATGGATGAAGAAGTTCACTCGTCCTGTGAATTCCGATGCAGTCAAGAAATACTTCGCCTAAAACAAAAACAAAAAAAAGCAAAAGCTCGATAAGTCGAACACCCCAAGGGCGACTTAGTCAAAAAGGAGCGTCTCGGTGGATTGAAAACCCGAAAGGGCGATCCAGGCAAAAGTTAGAGACATTGAAAAAGAATTTGCATCCCGCTAGATTGAACACCTCACACTGGGGCAATCTAGGCAAAAATTAGGGATTTGGCAAGTAACTGCATCTTGACAAGACTGTGCTCTATATCTGTCATCCGTCAGGGATTCTCGATTCATCATCGACTGAAGCTCTGAATACATCGAAAATTCAGAATGGTAGAGGAAAGGTCATTATGTTCAATGTAGCCCTCTCCAATATATATCACCGATTTCAATTTTGTACAGATCTATGGAGTCTCGCCCCTTGCAGACTACCATTCCATCACATCAATTTGAGCTTTTATCCAATTATTTGCACTCTTATTTGTTTCAATTCAACAAATGTTTTGCATGTTTTAATTGATAAAGTGTCATTGTTTTCAAAATAAACAAATTTTTCAAAAAAATTGTTCTTAAACAAAGTGAACATTCACAATGATGAAAGGATACCTAGGAGACCCACAGTGCTCTCCCGGGGGTGGTATGATTACCAACAGGTGAGACAATTGTTCGTATCCCGAGCATGACTGTATCTTTGTCCTGCAGAACCTCGTATGGTCTCTCCTCAGGGAATTTGCCCGATGCAGTGTCGTTTGAAGTTGTTCATCTTCATGTTCCCGGCAATACATATTCTTCCTCCAAATCCCTGTTAGCCCTATCGTGGGGCATCCCCAGCAAGTTTGCTGTTTCGGACATTATTGTGGGGCAGCTCCCCTAGCAGAGTGTTTACTGAAGACTTCAACTTTCGCCTCTCCAGCAGAGCAGTCTTCCTCTCTCCCCCAACATGGGTGTTTTTCTTTGAAGATTCAGTACCTGGTGGATCGACATCCCCGTAATCCGACATTCCCTCAGATAGATCCCCCAGTGGAGTTGTTCGCATAAGGAGCTTTATCAATGCTTTTGTATTTCTCATCAGAAATCTGGTTGCTTCTCGGTATCCCTGATTTCCAGCACAAGTTGTTGTGGCGTATCCGCCTGTATGTTGAACTCTGTTCTCCGGTTGCGACTGACGATCCCTCCGGAAGCCTTTGGTGGCCTTCCTCCCCTGCAGGATGATGATTGTTCCCTATTGTCCCAGTCTCCAGTGGATTTTCTTGGCTCTCTGGTGACTTTGGTTTTCTCTCCGGATGATTGATTCTCGGACCTGTGGTTTGAGCATGTCTGTTTGTCAGCATTCATCATACATTTTAGGTAGAATGCATACATGCATAATCATAACATTCAGGTACTCATGTTGCAGCTGTTACCGTGTATCTGTTGATGGTTGTCTCCTGCAAATTGGTGATGCAGATCTCCCCAGTAGATCCTCTCCTAGTAGATATGGGTGTGTCTGATCTCTCCATGTAGAGCCAACCCCTTAAGCAGAAAGTGTCTATCCTTTCCTGCCATTTCCCCACTGAGATACATCCTCGTGGATGACGGTTGTTTCCGTTCCCTCCCAACACACGGGATGGGTTTTCCCTATTGAGTTCTTTCCTCATTAGGATGAGTCTTGTTTCAGTCTGCCATTTTGGATCGATCCTAAATTGGCTTCCTGTTGGCTGTCTCTCGTGCTTCCCTGGGGCATAAATGAATAGTCGCTCACTAACCGGCACTCATTCATCTTATCCTCAGCGGAGTTTGTTGGCCTCTACCTACGAACCGGTAGCTGTAAGTCCTTTCTTTATGGTCTTCTACCCACTACCCGGTAGTTGTAAATCTTTTTTCTCACTCTGTCTCTCAGTAGATCGTTTGTTGGCCTCTACCTACGAACTGGTAGTTGTAAGTCCTATCTTTGTGGTTTTCTACCTACTAGTTGGTAGTTGTAAAATCCCACTCTCATCCCCTTGATTGGAGTTAACCCTTTGTGCTCATCCTATCGATGACTGGCTACTTTTCCGTGGTTTTCTGCCTACAAACCGGTAGATGTAATCCCCTCCTTGCAGTTATCAGTATCCGGTTTGCGGTGTTGATATTCTTTTCCCCTCTGGATACTTGTCTTGATCAAGCAGTATTGTCCCCATTGGGTCTTCCCCCTCTTTTTGGATACTTGCTCCGAGTAAGCAACTTTATCCTCTTTTGATTGGTCATCTTTGCATACCTAGTCCTGGTACCGATGCCTTTCTTTTCGGTCGATTTATCCATTTAACAACCTGCAACCCGGTTATGGATAATCTTCCATGCGAGTGTATTATCTACGTTTTGACGGCTATAGATAATATATCTCATGCACTCTTTGGTCAATCTTTCGATTGTTATCCCCGAGTGGAGCGGGTCTCATGAAATACATCTCCAGCAGTGATTTTCCTACATATGGATTGGTTGGGTCGTCCCTAGTGGAGTAGCATTTATTTCTCCAGCAGAGTTCATCCTACCAGTGGATTGGACGGGTTTCTGTAGAAGACTGATATCGGCATCCCCAGCTGAGTTGATTCTACCTATGGATCGCGTGGGTTATCCCTAGCGGAGTAATAGACATTCTCCAAAGCAGGGTTTATCCTATCTGAAGATTGGTTGAGTCTTCCTCCCAGTGAAGTCGCTTTACCATTCCCCAAGAAGAGTTCCCCGCAGAATATTTCCTCAGTCAGGGTCTCCCCACAGGGTTGGAGTACCTGATCTTTTGGCTCCCTAGCCAGGGTTCATTTGCATTTTGCATGTAGTAATCATTGCATCCTCAAAAATCGCGTAGCATTCCCATTCATAAATGGAGCATTACGCCATAGAAAAATCAAACATATGCATTCATATGTTCGAAACCCCATTAGACCGTATTCCCTGCAGAGACGGATTTTTGTTCAACCTGTACAACGCATTGGCTACAGTGGCTCCAGTCAACATTTGGTGTTTATAATCCCCACAGAGGTTTATTTCCTCACCTGTTGATGACAGAAAGTTTGTTTCTCCCCAGTGAGACCTCCTGCAAGTGTTCAGCCTAGCCCTGTCATCTTGAGAATGTCAGTATACCCTGTCAGCACCCGGGTGTGTTGTTTCTTTGGTGTCGGTAAACACCATCTTTCGGTGATTTCCAGTCATGCGTAAGTGTCTGGTCTTCTTTGGCGTCGGTAAACACCATCTTTCGGTGATTCCCAGTCATGCGTAAGTGTCTGGTCTTCTTTGATGTCTGTAAACATCATCTTTCGATGTTCGTAACGTCGTCCCTCCCCTAGTGAAGATTCCTCCTCTCCGTTGGTGTCGATAAACGTCGAGTTCTTCCCGATCATCCGTTGATGACTTGGATGTGTTCACTCTCCCAGAAGAGTTTCCTCCTCTCCGTTGGTGTCGATAAACGTCGAGTTTTTCCTAGTCATCCGATGATGTCTAGTTGTGTCATTCCCCATGTGGACTTACCTCTCCGTTGGTTTCGATAAACGACGAGTTTTTCCCATTCGTCCGTTGACGTCTGGTTGTGTTTCTCTTATTCCCATTCATCTGTAAATGTCTGGTCGATCTTTTTGGTGTCTGTAAACATCATCTTTCGATGTCTGTAAACGTCGAGTTTTCCCATTCATCAGTAAATGTCTGGTCGATCTTTTTGGTGTCTGTAAACATCATCTTTCGATGTCTGTAAACGTCGAGTATTCCCATTCATCTGTAAATGTCTGGTCGATCTTTTTGGTGTCTGTAAACATCATCTTCCGATGTCTGTAAACGTCGAGTTTTCTCCCATTCATCCGTTGATGTCTGGCCGAGTCCTCCCAGTCATTCATTAATGTCTGGTTACCTCTCCGTTGGTTTCGATAAACGTCGAGTTTTTCCCATTTCGTCCGTTGACGTATGGTTGTATCCCTTCCAGTTATTCGATAACGTCTGGTTACCTCTTCGTTGGTTCCGATAAACGTCGAGTTTTTCCTAGTTGTCCGTTGGCATCTAGTTGTGATTTCTTTTCCCATTCATCGTCGTTGCGATGTCTGGATGTGGCCGTACCCTTTGAAAACAAAACCAAAAAATATACACCCAGTAATAAAAATCAAATCCCAGTGGACGTTTCCATTGGTGGATCCCTGTATTGTGCAAATTCTACGGTTTTTGGTATTCAATCCCTGTTTACCCTGAAAGTCTGACAGCCGTTGCTATCATCCATTCGGGTTCCCAGCTGATTGAATAGGGGCAGCTGTAGCACCTCAAATTTGCACCCATCATTGTACATACATTTTCATATTAGGTCATAGCATATCATGGTCCATTGCATAGCATTGCATTGCCTCTTTTGCCTCAAGTGCAAGCCAATCAAGAAATTAAGTCAAACTGGTCAGGAGATCAGTCAGTCAAGCAAGCAAGCACATTTCTCAAGGAGCCAAGGCCCTAGGGTTTGTCCAACAAGTTCACACGACTTGGAGGTCCATTTGAAGTGTTCAAGTCAAGGGTTGAAGGCTTGGAGGTCATCAGTTCATACACAGATAGTCAAAAACCCTAGAAAGTCAAAGACAGTCAACAGTCAGTCAAAGCAGTGGATGGTGGCCATTCTTGTGGAGTTTGGGCACCATGATCAATAATCAAGAGTCCATACAACTTGGGACATCATTTGAAGTCAAGGTCTCAAGGAATTAGGGTTTGGAATTCATCAGTCAATGCACAGTCAGTCAGAAACCCTAAAAGTCAACTGTTGGTCAACTGTCCATTTAATCAGTGATTTGATGATGGGATTTGGTTTGAGAGAGTTTATTCATGTCCAAATAGGCCTCATATATTATGTCAAACACCATCATGGAAGAATTTGAAGCCAGATCAGAAATTTCCCAAAATGGAAACTGGACCTGTAACTGAAACTTACCAAAAATGGAAAGTCTTGATCCTCAAACTTACATCATGATACAAGCTTCAAATGAATTTTTGCCCAACATGAAAGTTGAAGATCTTGTTCTCCCATTTCCAAAAAGTCCAAGAACTCTCAATTCCCATGTGTGGTTGGCAAGTTATGATCGAATCGATTTCAGAAATTCTTGAACTTCAAAAGGCCATATCTCTCAAACCATTTGGCCAATTTTGGTGGGGTTCTTTCCTACAAGTCACATTTGATCCCCTCTTTCCAAAATATAAATTTCATGTGCCAAAACTTCACCAATCAAAATGGCATTTTTTGACTTGTCTCATTTAAATTCAAGTTTGACCAAGGGTTGACTTTTTGATATAATCATTTTTTTTCCATTTGGACAATCAAAATAGCTCAGAAATTTGGTTTTGGTCATGTTTGCAAGCCCATTCTATGTAGTACATGTAGCCCATGCTAGTTTGCTTGAAGTTTGGAAAGCAAGTACACTTTCACCCATTCCACTCCATACTTTCATGGACCATCCTTTGTACCTCAAGACAGCAGAGGTTATCATGAATTTTCTGCAAGAACAAACACTAGACAAGCCACATTGGACAGCAAGAACAAACCAACTTCACTCATTCTCTCAAACTTCATCTTTTGTGCATTTCTAAAAATCTGTCAACATGGGCCAAAGAACAAAACCTGGCCTTGCTTAATACAATATCCAACATCATTTTCTGTCATAGAAAACCACTAGGAGCAGCCATCATCTTGCAGACAAACATCATTCATCCTCTAAGAACATTCACTTTGCTTTTGGCATTTTCCAATTTTCTGTCCAAGAACTCAAAGAGAACAAAACCTTGCATTGCTGTTTCACTATTTTTTCACCATTTTGAACCTGTTTTCCACCACCATCCTACAGCAGACCAACCACAGAAATTCATGCTCTAAAAAACTGCATCCTTTGGCATTTTCCAAAACCAGTCAAGAAACTCCAAAGGACAAAACTTGGCCTTGCCTAAAACATCATTCAAACAACATTATGGACCTGTTGCAACCACCTTCCTCCATCTGTAAGCTCCTTTTCCACTGATGCATTAACAGCCATTCATCCACGACAGTCCAAGTTTGAAGCCCTTCCAAGCCATTTCAAGCCAAACATCAATCATCATCCATCATTGGAAGGCTTGTGGAGCATCTGTTTTAGGCCAACAACATCAAAAGACCACTGTATCACAACTGTCCATCAATTTTGGTAAGTTTTCGAGTATCACCATTTGATAAATGAATACATGCTTTTAAAAGATCTCTTGATGCTGAGCTCAACAGTGGTCGTGGTTTTAAAAATGATTGAATATTTCCAAAGATATGTTGTTTTGAAGTTTGATGATGGATTCTTTTCTTGCTCGATTCATGAGTTATAGCTTGTTTTAATGAAAACCATGATTGGATTTGGGTTGTATGCTGTTTGCTGATCATGATGTTGTGTTTAATTCCCATTTCTGGGATTTTTGTTCATCATTGATGATGAACATTACTGTAGCAAAAACCCTAAGTATGTGTTTTGTGGCCCAGAAACCATGCTGCTCGTGTTACTGTTCCCATCAACCCAGAACCAATCAAAACATTTCCCTTCGTCGCCCAAAACGGCGCGTTTTGATAAGTGGCCACGTTATTTACAAAAATGCCATGGCCGGACCCCATTGAACCATTAAACCATGTGTGTTTTCAATTATTATTTCATTTTGATGCATCAACTTACAAAATCATTGTGCATCCAATTTTAATCCAAAAATCATGGGATTTTTTGTGTTGTGTTCCTCATGGTCTCTACTTTTTATCATTATTTTTCCAGAATTTTGTGATCAATGGATTTTAATTGGTGCTAGGGTTTGTGACATGTGACCAATTTTTGTACACTTTGCCAAAACATTTGTGAAATGGTGACACTTCATCCAATGGCTCCCAAATTTTTTGTGCTTAAACTAGACACACTCATGGTGATTTTGGTGTAGAGTTTGTGAATTTATCATTGCTGGTTTGTGAGTTATGAATTTTTGAATTAGGGTGTGACAATTTGTGTCACACCATTGATGTGCAACTTCATGATTTTCATTACCATGCTTCTTGACCTCCAATTGATCTGATTTTTTGCATGAACCTACTATTGTATGTCTAGTTTACATGTGAATTTTCTTGGAATTATTTGTGGCATTTCCTAATTGTTTGAGATTTTCTCCTCTATTTAGTCAAATGTTGACTTTTTGTGACACTTGTTCCCATTTCATTTGTGAAATTCTCATACATTATTAGATGGACATGAAATTCTACATGAGATAACTAGACATCCTCATCTTTGCCATGGTTTTGACCCCATTCATTTATCATATGCCATATCTGATTTATGAATTTTCTAAGTTGATGCATGTTTGGTTGACTTCATTGAGCATGTTCAAAATTGCTTTGCCTTTCTGATTTTCATTGACTGCCTTCCACTTGTCCAAATGAGATGAAATTTTACATGCTTACCATGCTATGGATTGTGATTGACCATGATTTATTTGGTGATTTTTGGAAATGTTTGAGATTGCTTTTGATGCAAGTCTTGCTGTTGACTTCTATGAGCTTCTAAATGCCATGTTTTGACCTAATTTGTTCATGAAATGATGATGATGATTGATATGAATGTGAACCCAATTGGTTTTGTTTCTTGATTGTGTGAACATGATTTTGGATACTTGCCCTTTGCTGTTTTGACTTTCTCACTCATTTTTGACCCTAGGCTTGTCCTAGTGGTCCCGTTACTCACCTTTGAGTTTATGTTTTCAGGTTGACCAACAAATGACCAATGAGACCGATTCTTTTTGATTGAGCTGGCTTAAATATCATTGTCTAACATGTTTTGTTTTGTAGGTGGCTTGGCTCACATGCTTTGAGCCTTGTGCCTTGCACATTCACTTGCTTGTGTTGACTGGTTGACATCTGTTTCACTTTGATTTAACTTTGACTTGTATACTGATCTTTTTGACCATTTCAGGTACCTTTAGTTGCTTAGTTCTTTGAACTTGCTTTGCTTTGCTTGTATAAGCAATTTGCATTGAGGTATACTTCTAATCTTCATGTAGTCTGGAAGACCTGGCCTGTTACTTGGCCAGGCAACTGTCTGAAGCCCTCCTTAAGAGGCAATGTTTGTGGATGTTTAAATTTGTCCTTGTACAGAGTCAAAGACCTCCTAAGTGAAGAGGCAATTGGCAGAACCAAGGGATAAGCAACCTATCCCCTGCTATTCAGTGTGTCTTCTGTTTTGCTCACACCACTGTGTTGATGCATTACAGATAAAAACCCAAGATCTTGCACAATTGTACAGTTGAGTCAGTTTTAAATGTGTAGAAGGGTTCCCACTTTCTGAACCCACACATTCTTGTCTTAAGCTCTCCCAGGCCAGGGATAAGAGCTGTGAAGTCTTATCTTCACTCACCTTTCATCTGCTTCACCTTAGTCTCTCAATGGCAAGGTTAAGAGCAACATTTCACCCAGTTCCAGAGGTTTGTTTGTTGAGGTTGATATGACCCCTCGACTAAAACCTAACCCTTGTTTGAGCCACTTGCTTGTGTATAGTGTGTGTTATCTGTGCTTGTAGGATTGTTTGACTTGCTTCCTGTGCAAGTTAGGATTGTTTGACTTGCTTCCTGTGCAAGTTAGGATTGTTTGACTTGCTTCCTGTGCAAGTTAGGATTGTTTGGCTTGCTTCCTGTGCAAGTTAGGTGTGTGTGTGGCTTGCTTCCTGTGCAAGTCATGATTAGGATAGGCTGGCTCCCTGTGCCAGTTAGCTAGAAACCTTAACTTAGGGATGATTTGCATGATAACATCTAGGCTCGAGTCGTAGTCTCCCTAGTTGTGTCTCCCTCTGTTATCTGGTTAGGCTAGTCCTTTATCCCTCTGTAGGGGAACTACGTCGCCCTGATCCTCATACCAGATGAGGTACGTAGGCAGGAGATGAGCTGATCTCTCCGGGCGCCCTTTTTCTTTTGAGTGTGTAGTTTGACAGTTATAGGCTCGAGTCCCCGACTCCCTATTACCTTGTTGTCTTGTTGTGTGCTTGGAAGCTGATGTAAGTCCATCAAGTGGCAGTTAGGTTCCAGTGTGCGTGTGTTTGGTTCGGATGCTGATGTAAGTCCAGTGATTGGCATTCAGGCTCCATGTTTGCCTTCTTGAGTGCGTTTTGGTTCGGATGCTGATGTAAGTCCAGTGATTGGCATTCGGGCTCCACGTTTGCCTCTTTGTGTGTGTTTAGGTTCGGATGCTGATGTAAGTCCAACGATTGGCATTCAGGCTCCACGTTTGCCTTTGCCTGTGTTTGTTCGTGTGCGTGTCAGCCGAGCTACGAATGCTCTGATTCTTCTCTCGTCCGAGAAGATACGTATGCATAGGATGCGATATCCTAGCGAGCATGTGTTGTCTCCCCAGTCCGAACTACTTCGACTCTGATGTCTATGCCTGATAGACTAAGTAGGCCCAGGATGCGATATCCTGCCGAGTCAGTTTCAGTCTGTTTTCTTGTGTCTCTTTCAGCCAGTGTGTGTGAGTGTGAGCAGCGTTTTAGCAACCATTTATCCTTCCTTTTGTGCGTGGATCCCGTAGAGTACTACGGATGCGTAGGGGTGCTAATACCTTCCCTTCGCATAACCGACTCCCGATCCCATTCTCTTTGGTCGCGAGACCATGTTCTTTCCTAGGTTTACTCTGAGCGTTTCCTTTCCCTCTTTTGGGATAAATAACGCACGGTGGCGGCTCTGTTGTTCTTGTTTTCCCGCCGGTTTTTCGCGTGATGCGACAGCTGGCGACTCTGCTGGGGATATAGAGAAGTTGACCTGTGCTGGTCCATCTTCCCTGAGCGAGTCTCTCCTAGCGCTCTCTAGGTTAGGATTTTGGTTGCTGTTTGTTGTATTTATTGCATTCATTGTATATATGTGCACTTACTGTTTGCATTTATTATTTGCATTAATGTTTGCATTTCATTCATATTCATCTGCTGTGCTGTCTGTGTTTCTCTGTTTGGGGGTGGGAGTTACATGAGGTAAAAGGCCCAATACCCAGGCTATGAGTGAAATCTAGGATACTTAGGAATAGAGTGATTCATGGGAAGCGGGTGGTATTGCGCCACTTAGCAGAACATTGATATCACGAGCAGTTCAGACCCTGGTGGGATATTGTCGTTACATACTTCAGGTGTGTATATGATGGTATTCTGCGAAAGGTTATTTATGCTGCGTTTCTCTCGACGTTACCCTGGCCTAGACTACACCTGTGAGTGGGGAAGGGTTGATCATTATTACAGGTACAGTTGGTGACTCCAGGTACAGATGGTGACTGTGAATTATGGATATTTATTTCTGGGACGCCGGAGTTCTGTCCGTGGTTTATCAGCGGGTTCCGTTTATTTCGGATCCCCGGGTTGAATTTGAGAGTACCTGTTCAGAGGAGCTGGCTGTCATCCGTTCAGTGGATGTTCCTGTGATGATAGTGATGTAATCTCCAGTTTCGTTTATTTCGGAGCTCCCCAAGTCGGATTTATGGTGACTTGGTTCCTCAGATTGGTTTCAGATGCCAGTTGATCAGATTGACTTTGGGTTTCAGATGAATTGTGACTCCGAGTTCAAGCCGAAGCTTTGACCCTGTGCCTTGAGACGCACAGCTTGACCAGTCATGTTGCATCATTTGCATCATAGCATGTTTATTTTCAAAAAAAAAATAATGCATAAAAAAAAGAAAAAAAGTTAACTCGCATACGCATATCCTTTATCAGGATCATTCATATTAAAATAGCATTCGCATCATGCATATCATGCACATATCATCCTTGCATTGCAGACATGTTTGGGAGAGACTTCTCACCCTGGTTCCTGACTGAGACAGGATTGCCGACCGTCGTCCGCACCGCTACTCAACCAGACTCAATCATCAGAAGATTATGGATCAGGTTCAGACAGAGTTGGCTGAGATGAGGGAAAACATGGCCCAGTTTATGACGATGATGCAAGGAGTTGTTCAGGGGCAAGAGGATCTGCGTGCCTTAGCCCAGAGACTGGAAGCCGTGATTCCACCAGTCCACCGTACTTCACCAGTGGATGTACCCGCCGCTGTCACTATTCTCGTCAATGATTATGCCGTGGGTGATGAATTGAGGAGGATCAGAATCAGTGAACAGCCTCTTGCTGCAGAGACTGTTAATATCAGAGCAACCCGCGCTCCGGTTCGCCATCCTGGCTCTTCAAGTTCCTCGAGTACTAAGAAGCCATCCTCTGGGGCACCCAAAAGGGGAGAGATTGAAACAAATGCTGTGCACCGTCGGGGGAGCGCAAACAGAGGACAGTATCGTCAGGCTGCTGCTGTGACTATTCCAGCAACTCAACCTCAACAACAGCAGAGAAGGTCAACTCAGCAATATCAGCATCAACAACATCGTCCTCAGCAGCAGGCTTCCCAGCAAGCCAGTACGAGTAATGAGAGGAAGAAGATCATTTTTGATCCAATCCCCATGTCCTACTCTGTTAGAGCGGAACTTGATTACTCTCAGAGACCCGCCGCCCATACCCGTCAACCCTCGGTGGTGGTATAGGCCTGAACAGCATTGTGTGTATCATTCGGGTGCTCCTGGTCATGACGTGGATAGTTGTTTCCAGCTGAAGATGAAGGTTCAAGACCTTGTGAGGTCAGGTATTCTGATCTTGGAGGACTTAGGTCCCAATGCTAATCAAGTTTGAAGATAACAAGTCCTGGGCTGGCGCCGACTTTTCTTCAGAAGGGTTGTTAGAAAAGCAGAAGCTGTTGATGCAAGAAATACTGACAGTTGTCGTCCCTGATGGGATCTATCACAATTGGGTCACTGTGGGCTTTCCTACAGTTGTTCATAAGTCTTTGTAACAATCACTTTGTTTAAAAACCCTTCTCCCATGCCAAAAGGAGAAGTGATGACATTGTTGGCAACATTTTGTGCAATGATATTTTCATTCAAATAATTCATGTTAAACATTTGTTTTTCCAATTGTTTTCCCTTTTCGCTTTTTGCATGAAATTGGTGATCACAAAAAACCTTAAAAAACAAGAATAAAAGCAATCTTTTCATCTGCATAACGATTGTCTTGTTTGATTTTCAAAGAGCTTTTCATATCAAAACTTTATGCAGGTTGTTTCTCAAACCCATTGAACATAATGATCGGACGTCATCTCCCAATTTTGAATTCCCTGTATTCGAAGCGGAAGAAGATGATGTTGAAAGGAATTCCTGACGAGATTTCCCGACTTCTTGAGCAAGAAAAGAAGGTCACTCAGCTGCATCTCGAGAATCAGCAGAACAGCCAACTAGGGCATTATAAAAAAAAAAAAGAAAAAAAAAAAAAGAAAGAGGAGGGTGCAAAACCAAATCAAAAGAAATCCAAATCAAAAGAAAAAGAAACAAAGAAAGAAACAAAAAATAGCACCCTCGAAGTCCCAAGTTGACTGATGCTGAATTCGATCGAAAAGAAGAGATCAACTGCCATGTGTCATGGTCAGTCATATCAGCAGAGAGTGAAGAAAATATTCAACAAAAAGGTCAAGCCTCGTGTGTTCCGAGAAGGTGACCTTGTGCTCAAGAAAGTCTTGTCTTTCGTGCCCGATTCCAGGGGCAAGTGAACCCCAAGCTATGAAAGTCCATGTGTTGTCAAGAGAGCCTTTTCAGGCAGTGCTTTAACACTTACATCAATGGATGAAGAAGTTCACTCGTCCTGTGAATTCCGATGCAGTCAAGAAATACTTCGCCTAAAACAAAAACAAAAAAAAAGCAAAAGCTCGATAAGTCGAACACCCCAAAGGGCGACTTAGTCAAAAAGGAGCGTCTCGGTGGATTGAAAACCCGAAAGGGCGATCCAGGCAAAAGTTAGAGACATTGAAAAAGAATTTGCATCCCGCTAGATTGAACACCTCACACTGGGGCAATCTAGGCAAAAATTAGGGATTTGGCAAGTAACTGCATCTTGACAAGACTGTGCTCTATATCTGTCATCCGTCAGGGATTCTCGATTCATCATCGACTGAAGCTCTGAATACATCGAAAATTCAGAATGGTAGAGGAAAGGTCATTATGTTCAATGTAGCCCTCTCCAATATATATCACCGATTTCAATTTTGTACAGATCTATGGAGTCTCGCCCCTTGCAGACTACCATTCCATCACATCAATTTGAGCTTTTATCCAATTATTTGCACTCTTATTTGTTTCAATTCAACAAATGTTTTGCATGTTTTAATTGATAAAGTGTCATTGTTTTCAAAATAAACAAATTTTTCAAAAAAATTGTTCTTAAACAAAGTGAACATTCACAATGATGAAAGGATACCTAGGAGACCCACAGTGCTCTCCCGGGGGTGGTATGATTACCAACAGGTGAGACAATTGTTCGTATCCCGAGCATGACTGTATCTTTGTCCTGCAGAACCTCGTATGGTCTCTCCTCAGGGAATTTGCCCGATGCAGTGTCGTTTGAAGTTGTTCATCTTCATGTTCCCGGCAATACATATTCTTCCTCCAAATCCCTGTTAGCCCTATCGTGGGGCATCCCCAGCAAGTTTGCTGTTTCGGACATTATTGTGGGGCAGCTCCCCTAGCAGAGTGTTTACTGAAGACTTCAACTTTCGCCTCTCCAGCAGAGCAGTCTTCCTCTCTCCCCCAACATGGGTGTTTTTCTTTGAAGATTCAGTACCTGGTGGATCGACATCCCCGTAATCCGACATTCCCTCAGATAGATCCCCCAGTGGAGTTGTTCGCATAAGGAGCTTTATCAATGCTTTTGTATTTCTCATCAGAAATCTGGTTGCTTCTCGGTATCCCTGATTTCCAGCACAAGTTGTTGTGGCGTATCCGCCTGTATGTTGAACTCTGTTCTCCGGTTGCGACTGACGATCCCTCCGGAAGCCTTTGGTGGCCTTCCTCCCCTGCAGGATGATGATTGTTCCCTATTGTCCCAGTCTCCAGTGGATTTTCTTGGCTCTCTGGTGACTTTGGTTTTCTCTCCGGATGATTGATTCTCGGACCTGTGGTTTGAGCATGTCTGTTTGTCAGCATTCATCATACATTTTAGGTAGAATGCATACATGCATAATCATAACATTCAGGTACTCATGTTGCAGCTGTTACCGTGTATCTGTTGATGGTTGTCTCCTGCAAATTGGTGATGCAGATCTCCCCAGTAGATCCTCTCCTAGTAGATATGGGTGTGTCTGATCTCTCCATGTAGAGCCAACCCCTTAAGCAGAAAGTGTCTATCCTTTCCTGCCATTTCCCCACTGAGATACATCCTCGTGGATGACGGTTGTTTCCGTTCCCTCCCAACACACGGGATGGGTTTTCCCTATTGAGTTCTTTCCTCATTAGGATGAGTCTTGTTTCAGTCTGCCATTTTGGATCGATCCTAAATTGGCTTCCTGTTGGCTGTCTCTCGTGCTTCCCTGGGGCATAAATGAATAGTCGCTCACTAACCGGCACTCATTCATCTTATCCTCAGCGGAGTTTGTTGGCCTCTACCTACGAACCGGTAGCTGTAAGTCCTTTCTTTATGGTCTTCTACCCACTACCCGGTAGTTGTAAATCTTTTTTCTCACTCTGTCTCTCAGTAGATCGTTTGTTGGCCTCTACCTACGAACTGGTAGTTGTAAGTCCTATCTTTGTGGTTTTCTACCTACTAGTTGGTAGTTGTAAAATCCCACTCTCATCCCCTTGATTGGAGTTAACCCTTTGTGCTCATCCTATCGATGACTGGCTACTTTTCCGTGGTTTTCTGCCTACAAACCGGTAGATGTAATCCCCTCCTTGCAGTTATCAGTATCCGGTTTGCGGTGTTGATATTCTTTTCCCCTCTGGATACTTGTCTTGATCAAGCAGTATTGTCCCCATTGGGTCTTCCCCCTCTTTTTGGATACTTGCTCCGAGTAAGCAACTTTATCCTCTTTTGATTGGTCATCTTTGCATACCTAGTCCTGGTACCGATGCCTTTCTTTTCGGTCGATTTATCCATTTAACAACCTGCAACCCGGTTATGGATAATCTTCCATGCGAGTGTATTATCTACGTTTTGACGGCTATAGATAATATATCTCATGCACTCTTTGGTCAATCTTTCGATTGTTATCCCCGAGTGGAGCGGGTCTCATGAAATACATCTCCAGCAGTGATTTTCCTACATATGGATTGGTTGGGTCGTCCCTAGTGGAGTAGCATTTATTTCTCCAGCAGAGTTCATCCTACCAGTGGATTGGACGGGTTTCTGTAGAAGACTGATATCGGCATCCCCAGCTGAGTTGATTCTACCTATGGATCGCGTGGGTTATCCCTAGCGGAGTAATAGACATTCTCCAAAGCAGGGTTTATCCTATCTGAAGATTGGTTGAGTCTTCCTCCCAGTGAAGTCGCTTTACCATTCCCCAAGAAGAGTTCCCCGCAGAATATTTCCTCAGTCAGGGTCTCCCCACAGGGTTGGAGTACCTGATCTTTTGGCTCCCTAGCCAGGGTTCATTTGCATTTTGCATGTAGTAATCATTGCATCCTCAAAAATCGCGTAGCATTCCCATTCATAAATGGAGCATTACGCCATAGAAAAATCAAACATATGCATTCATATGTTCGAAACCCCATTAGACCGTATTCCCTGCAGAGACGGATTTTTGTTCAACCTGTACAACGCATTGGCTACAGTGGCTCCAGTCAACATTTGGTGTTTATAATCCCCACAGAGGTTTATTTCCTCACCTGTTGATGACAGAAAGTTTGTTTCTCCCCAGTGAGACCTCCTGCAAGTGTTCAGCCTAGCCCTGTCATCTTGAGAATGTCAGTATACCCTGTCAGCACCCGGGTGTGTTGTTTCTTTGGTGTCGGTAAACACCATCTTTCGGTGATTTCCAGTCATGCGTAAGTGTCTGGTCTTCTTTGGCGTCGGTAAACACCATCTTTCGGTGATTCCCAGTCATGCGTAAGTGTCTGGTCTTCTTTGATGTCTGTAAACATCATCTTTCGATGTTCGTAACGTCGTCCCTCCCCTAGTGAAGATTCCTCCTCTCCGTTGGTGTCGATAAACGTCGAGTTCTTCCCGATCATCCGTTGATGACTTGGATGTGTTCACTCTCCCAGAAGAGTTTCCTCCTCTCCGTTGGTGTCGATAAACGTCGAGTTTTTCCTAGTCATCCGATGATGTCTAGTTGTGTCATTCCCCATGTGGACTTACCTCTCCGTTGGTTTCGATAAACGACGAGTTTTTCCCATTCGTCCGTTGACGTCTGGTTGTGTTTCTCTTATTCCCATTCATCTGTAAATGTCTGGTCGATCTTTTTGGTGTCTGTAAACATCATCTTTCGATGTCTGTAAACGTCGAGTTTTCCCATTCATCAGTAAATGTCTGGTCGATCTTTTGGTGTCTGTAAACATCATCTTTCGATGTCTGTAAACGTCGAGTATTCCCATTCATCTGTAAATGTCTGGTCGATCTTTTTGGTGTCTGTAAACATCATCTTCCGATGTCTGTAAACGTCGAGTTTTCTCCCATTCATCCGTTGATGTCTGGCCGAGTCCTCCCAGTCATTCATTAATGTCTGGTTACCTCTCCGTTGGTTTCGATAAACGTCGAGTTTTTCCCATTTCGTCCGTTGACGTATGGTTGTATCCCTTCCAGTTATTCGATAACGTCTGGTTACCTCTTCGTTGGTTCCGATAAACGTCGAGTTTTTCCTAGTTGTCCGTTGGCATCTAGTTGTGATTTCTTTTCCCATTCATCGTCGTTGCGATGTCTGGATGTGGCCGTACCCTTTGAAAACAAAACCAAAAAATATACACCCAGTAATAAAAATCAAATCCCAGTGGACGTTTCCATTGGTGGATCCCTGTATTGTGCAAATTCTACGGTTTTTGGTATTCAATCCCTGTTTACCCTGAAAGTCTGACAGCCGTTGCTATCATCCATTCGGGTTCCCAGCTGATTGAATAGGGGCAGCTGTAGCACCTCAAATTTGCACCCATCATTGTACATACATTTTCATATTAGGTCATAGCATATCATGGTCCATTGCATAGCATTGCATTGCCTCTTTTGCCTCAAGTGCAAGCCAATCAAGAAATTAAGTCAAACTGGTCAGGAGATCAGTCAGTCAAGCAAGCAAGCACATTTCTCAAGGAGCCAAGGCCCTAGGGTTTGTCCAACAAGTTCACACGACTTGGAGGTCCATTTGAAGTGTTCAAGTCAAGGGTTGAAGGCTTGGAGGTCATCAGTTCATACACAGATAGTCAAAAACCCTAGAAAGTCAAAGACAGTCAACAGTCAGTCAAAGCAGTGGATGGTGGCCATTCTTGTGGAGTTTGGGCACCATGATCAATAATCAAGAGTCCATACAACTTGGGACATCATTTGAAGTCAAGGTCTCAAGGAATTAGGGTTTGGAATTCATCAGTCAATGCACAGTCAGTCAGAAACCCTAAAAGTCAACTGTTGGTCAACTGTCCATTTAATCAGTGATTTGATGATGGGATTTGGTTTGAGAGAGTTTATTCATGTCCAAATAGGCCTCATATATTATGTCAAACACCATCATGGAAGAATTTGAAGCCAGATCAGAAATTTCCCAAAATGGAAACTGGACCTGTAACTGAAACTTACCAAAAATGGAAAGTCTTGATCCTCAAACTTACATCATGATACAAGCTTCAAATGAATTTTTGCCCAACATGAAAGTTGAAGATCTTGTTCTCCCATTTCCAAAAAGTCCAAGAACTCTCAATTCCCATGTGTGGTTGGCAAGTTATGATCGAATCGATTTCAGAAATTCTTGAACTTCAAAAGGCCATATCTCTCAAACCATTTGGCCAATTTTGGTGGGGTTCTTTCCTACAAGTCACATTTGATCCCCTCTTTCCAAAAATATAAATTTCATGTGCCAAAACTTCACCAATCAAAATGGCATTTTTTGACTTGTCTCATTTAAATTCAAGTTTGACCAAGGGTTGACTTTTTGATATAATCATTTTTTTTCCATTTGGACAATCAAAATAGCTCAGAAATTTGGTTTTGGTCATGTTTGCAAGCCCATTCTATGTAGTACATGTAGCCCATGCTAGTTTGCTTGAAGTTTGGAAAGCAAGTACACTTTCACCCATTCCACTCCATACTTTCATGGACCATCCTTTGTACCTCAAGACAGCAGAGGTTATCATGAATTTTCTGCAAGAACAAACACTAGACAAGCCACATTGGACAGCAAGAACAAACCAACTTCACTCATTCTCTCAAACTTCATCTTTTGTGCATTTCTAAAAATCTGTCAACATGGGCCAAAGAACAAAACCTGGCCTTGCTTAATACAATATCCAACATCATTTTCTGTCATAGAAAACCACTAGGAGCAGCCATCATCTTGCAGACAAACATCATTCATCCTCTAAGAACATTCACTTTGCTTTTGGCATTTTCCAATTTTCTGTCCAAGAACTCAAAGAGAACAAAACCTTGCATTGCTGTTTCACTATTTTTTCACCATTTTGAACCTGTTTTCCACCACCATCCTACAGCAGACCAACCACAGAAATTCATGCTCTAAAAAACTGCATCCTTTGGCATTTTCCAAAACCAGTCAAGAAACTCCAAAGGACAAAACTTGGCCTTGCCTAAAACATCATTCAAACAACATTATGGACCTGTTGCAACCACCTTCCTCCATCTGTAAGCTCCTTTTCCACTGATGCATTAACAGCCATTCATCCACGACAGTCCAAGTTTGAAGCCCTTCCAAGCCATTTCAAGCCAAACATCAATCATCATCCATCATTGGAAGGCTTGTGGAGCATCTGTTTTAGGCCAACAACATCAAAAGACCACTGTATCACAACTGTCCATCAATTTTGGTAAGTTTTCGAGTATCACCATTTGATAAATGAATACATGCTTTTAAAAGATCTCTTGATGCTGAGCTCAACAGTGGTCATGGTTTTAAAAATGATTGAATATTTCCAAAGATATGTTGTTTTGAAGTTTGATGATGGATTCTTTTCTTGCTCGATTCATGAGTTATAGCTTGTTTTAATGAAAACCATGATTGGATTTGGGTTGTATGCTGTTTGCTGATCATGATGTTGTGTTTAATTCCCATTTCTGGGATTTTTGTTCATCATTGATGATGAACATTACTGTAGCAAAAACCCTAAGTATGTGTTTTGTGGCCCAGAAACCATGCTGCTCGTGTTACTGTTCCCATCAACCCAGAACCAATCAAAACATTTCCCTTCGTCGCCCAAAACGGCGCGTTTTGATAAGTGGCCACGTTATTTACAAAAATGCCATGGCCGGACCCCATTGAACCATTAAACCATGTGTGTTTTCAATTATTATTTCATTTTGATGCATCAACTTACAAAAATCATTGTGCATCCAATTTTAATCCAAAAATCATGGGATTTTTTGTGTTGTGTTCCTCATGGTCTCTACTTTTTTATCATTATTTTTCCAGAATTTTGTGATCAATGGATTTTAATTGGTGCTAGGGTTTGTGACATGTGACCAATTTTTGTACACTTTGCCAAAACATTTGTGAAATGGTGACACTTCATCCAATGGCTCCCAAATTTTTTGTGCTTAAACTAGACACACTCATGGTGATTTTGGTGTAGAGTTTGTGAATTTATCATTGCTGGTTTGTGAGTTATGAATTTTTGAATTAGGGTGTGACAATTTGTGTCACACCATTGATGTGCAACTTCATGATTTTCATTACCATGCTTCTTGACCTCCAATTGATCTGATTTTTTGCATGAACCTACTATTGTATGTCTAGTTTACATGTGAATTTTCTTGGAATTATTTGTGGCATTTCCTAATTGTTTGAGATTTTCTCCTCTATTTAGTCAAATGTTGACTTTTTGTGACACTTGTTCCCATTTCATTTGTGAAATTCTCATACATTATTAGATGGACATGAAATTCTACATGAGATAACTAGACATCCTCATCTTTGCCATGGTTTTGACCCCATTCATTTATCATATGCCATATCTGATTTATGAATTTTCTAAGTTGATGCATGTTTGGTTGACTTCATTGAGCATGTTCAAAATTGCTTTGCCTTTCTGATTTTCATTGACTGCCTTCCACTTGTCCAAATGAGATGAAATTTTACATGCTTACCATGCTATGGATTGTGATTGACCATGATTTATTTGGTGATTTTTGGAAATGTTTGAGATTGCTTTTGATGCAAGTCTTGCTGTTGACTTCTATGAGCTTCTAAATGCCATGTTTTGACCTAATTTGTTCATGAAATGATGATGATGATTGATATGAATGTGAACCCAATTGGTTTTGTTTCTTGATTGTGTGAACATGATTTTGGATACTTGCCCTTTGCTGTTTTGACTTTCTCACTCATTTTTGACCCTAGGCTTGTCCTAGTGGTCCCGTTACTCACCTTTGAGTTTATGTTTTCAGGTTGACCAACAAATGACCAATGAGACCGATTCTTTTTGATTGAGCTGGCTTAAATATCATTGTCTAACATGTTTTGTTTTGTAGGTGGCTTGGCTCACATGCTTTGAGCCTTGTGCCTTGCACATTCACTTGCTTGTGTTGACTGGTTGACATCTGTTTCACTTTGATTTAACTTTGACTTGTATACTGATCTTTTTGACCATTTCAGGTACCTTTAGTTGCTTAGTTCTTTGAACTTGCTTTGCTTTGCTTGTATAAGCAATTTGCATTGAGGTATACTTCTAATCTTCATGTAGTCTGGAAGACCTGGCCTGTTACTTGGCCAGGCAACTGTCTGAAGCCCTCCTTAAGAGGCAATGTTTGTGGATGTTTAAATTTGTCCTTGTACAGAGTCAAAGACCTCCTAAGTGAAGAGGCAATTGGCAGAACCAAGGGATAAGCAACCTATCCCCTGCTATTCAGTGTGTCTTCTGTTTTGCTCACACCACTGTGTTGATGCATTACAGATAAAAACCCAAGATCTTGCACAATTGTACAGTTGAGTCAGTTTTAAATGTGTAGAAGGGTTCCCACTTTCTGAACCCACACATTCTTGTCTTAAGCTCTCCCAGGCCAGGGATAAGAGCTGTGAAGTCTTATCTTCACTCACCTTTCATCTGCTTCACCTTAGTCTCTCAATGGCAAGGTTAAGAGCAACATTTCACCCAGTTCCAGAGGTTTGTTTGTTGAGGTTGATATGACCCCTCGACTAAAACCTAACCCTTGTTTGAGCCACTTGCTTGTGTATAGTGTGTGCTATCTGTGCTTGTAGGATTGTTTGACTTGCTTCCTGTGCAAGTTAGGATTGTTTGACTTGCTTCCTGTGCAAGTTAGGATTGTTTGACTTGCTTCCTGTGCAAGTTAGGATTGTTTGGCTTGCTTCCTGTGCAAGTTAGGTGTGTGTGTGGCTTGCTTCCTGTGCAAGTCATGATTAGGATAGGCTGGCTCCCTGTGCCAGTTAGCTAGAAACCTTAACTTAGGGATGATTTGCATGATAACATCTAGGCTCGAGTCGTAGTCTCCCTAGTTGTGTCTCCCTCTGTTATCTGGTTAGGCTAGTCCTTTATCCCTCTGTAGGGGAACTACGTCGCCCTGATCCTCATACCAGATGAGGTACGTAGGCAGGAGATGAGCTGATCTCTCCGGGCGCCCTTTTTCTTTTGAGTGTGTAGTTTGACAGTTATAGGCTCGAGTCCCCGACTCCCTATTACCTTGTTGTCTTGTTGTGTGCTTGGAAGCTGATGTAAGTCCATCAAGTGGCAGTTAGGTTCCAGTGTGCGTGTGTTTGGTTCGGATGCTGATGTAAGTCCAGTGATTGGCATTCAGGCTCCATGTTTGCCTTCTTGAGTGCGTTTTGGTTCGGATGCTGATGTAAGTCCAGTGATTGGCATTCGGGCTCCACGTTTGCCTCTTTGTGTGTGTTTAGGTTCGGATGCTGATGTAAGTCCAACGATTGGCATTCAGGCTCCACGTTTGCCTTTGCCTGTGTTTGTTCGTGTGCGTGTCAGCCGAGCTACGAATGCTCTGATTCTTCTCTCGTCCGAGAAGATACGTATGCATAGGATGCGATATCCTAGCGAGCATGTGTTGTCTCCCCAGTCCGAACTACTTCGACTCTGATGTCTATGCCTGATAGACTAAGTAGGCCCAGGATGCGATATCCTGCCGAGTCAGTTTCAGTCTGTTTTCTTGTGTCTCTTTCAGCCAGTGTGTGTGAGTGTGAGCAGCGTTTTAGCAACCATTTATCCTTCCTTTTGTGCGTGGATCCCGTAGAGTACTACGGATGCGTAGGGGTGCTAATACCTTCCCTTCGCATAACCGACTCCCGATCCCATTCTCTTTGGTCGCGAGACCATGTTCTTTCCTAGGTTTACTCTGAGCGTTTCCTTTCCCTCTTTTGGGATAAATAACGCACGGTGGCGGCTCTGTTGTTCTTGTTTTCCCGCCGGTTTTTCGCGTGATGCGACAAACTTATTGTCTATTAGGCAACTTAGTGGCAATGGTTATGATATCATTCTTAATCAAAAACCATGTAAGGGTGTTAGTCAGAAAGACGGCACAATCCTTTTTAACGGAAAGAGGAAGAACAACATCTATAAAATCAGACTTTCTGATCTTAAGGATCAAAATGTAAAATGCTTAATGTTTGTTAATAAGGAGCAATGGGTATGGCATAGACGTCTGGGCCATGTTAGCATGAGAAGGATTTCTCAGCTAAATAAGCTTATATTAGTCAGAGGCTTACCCAACCTGAAGTTCGCTTCAGATGCTCTTTGTGAAGAATGTCAGAAAGGTAAGTTTTCTAAAACATCTTTCAAAGCGAAAACGGTTGTTTCTACCTCTAGAACGTTAGAACTTTTGCACATTGATTTGTTTGGGCTAGTGAAAACTGCATCTATTAGTGGTAAGAAGTATGAATTGTCCATCATTGATGACTATAGTCGTTGGACATGGGTAAAGTTCTTAAAACACAAGGATGAGTCACATTTTGTGTTCTCTACTTTCTGCTCACTAGTGCAAACAGAAATGAATTACAAAATAGTCAGAGTTAGGAGTGATTATAATGGAGAATTTGAAAATAAACATTTTGAAAGTCTTTTTGATACAAATGGAATTCCCATGATTTCCCTTGTCCTAGAACTCCACAACACAATTGAGTTATAGAAAGGAAGAATAGGACTTTGCAAGAAATGACCCCCACCATGATCCAAGAAACTGATATGGCTAAGCATTTATGGGAATAAGCACTTAACACTACTTGTTATATTAAAAATAGGATCTCTATTAGACTAATTCTAGGCAAGACTCCTTATGAATTATGCAAGAACATAATGCCCAACACTTCTTACTTCCATCCTTTTGGCTGTGAGTGTTTTATGTCGAACACTAAAGATAATCTTGGCAAGTTTGATTCTAAGGCACAAAAGTGCTTATTGTTAGGATATTCTAAATGCTCAAAAGGCTATAGAGTATTTAACACTAAGCCACAAATTGTCAAAGAATAAATTCATGTTAAATTCAATGATAAGCTTGACCCTGAAAAGTTAAAGCTAGTTGAGAAATTTACAGATATGAAGATTAATTTCTCAAAATTTGAAGATAAAGACTCAGAAGGTAAAACAAATAATGCTGAAGAAAATGAATCAGAAGCGACTCAACCAGAAGTTGTCGATGGTCCAACTCATCAGAAGAAGATTAGACCAAGAACTTATTATTCTGAAGAATTGACTATGGGAGATAAAGGCGCACCAGTCAGAACTCGATCTTCTTTCAAACCTTCTGAAGAAACTCTTCTGGGTTTGGTATCTCTGATAGAGCCCACATTTATTGATGAAGCTCTTATGGATCATGAATGGTTTATGGCTATGCAAGAAGAACTTAACCAATTCACCAGGAATGATGTCTGGGATCTTGTTCCAAAACCAAATGGTTTCCATGTCATTGGTAGCACAAGGTTATAGTCAACAAGAAGGTATAAAATATATAGAAACCTTTGCTCCAGTTGCCAGGTTAAAGTCTATCATATTTTAATTTCGTTTGCAGTTAATCATAATATCATTCTTTATCATATGGATATTAAGAGTGCATTCTTAAATGGATACATTTATGAAGAAGTGTATGCACCAACCCCCATGGGTTTGAAATTTCTCAAAACCCTGATTTTATTTTCAAACTGAAAAAGTTGTTATATGGTCTGAACCAAGCTCACAGAGCTTGGTATGATAGACTAAGTAACTTCCTTTTGGAAAACAGTTTTACTAGAGGGAAAGTGAACACAACTCTCTTTTGCAAAACCTTTAAGAATGATATTCTAGTTATGCAAATTTATGCTGATGATATTATTTTTGGTTCTACTAATGCTCCATTGTGCAAGGGTTTTGCTAAGTCAATGCAGGCAGAATTTGAAATGAGTCTGATGGGAGAACTCAAGTTCTTTATGGGAATTCAGATTGATCAATGTTTAGAAGGAATGTACATTCATCATAGCAAGCATACAAGGGAACTTCTAAAGAAGTTTAACTTGTCAGAATGCAAGCCAGAAAAGACTCCAATGCATCCTACATGCAATCTGGGGAAAGAAGAGGTAAGCAGTAAGGTAAGTCAGAAGCTATTCAGAGGTTTGATAGGCCCTCTCCTTTATCTAACCTCTTTTAGATCTGATATTTTATTCAGTGTTTTCTTATGTGACCACTTCCAATCAGATCCTAGGGAGACCCACTTAACTATTGTTAAGAGAATCTTTAGGTATCTGAAAGTTACTAATAACCTTGGTTTGTTTTATATAAAATCAAGTGAATATAAATTAGTAGGCTATTGTGATGCTGATTATGATGGAGACAAAAAAGAAATGAAAGGTACTTCTGGAAGTTATCAATTTCTGGGAGACAATCTGATCTTGTGGTCCAGCAAAAGAAGCCAACAATTGTGCTTTCAACAGCCGAAGCTGAGTATATCGCAACTTCTAGATGTAACATTCAGATACTCTGGATGAAGAGTCAGCTGGAAGATTATCAGATATTCGAGAGTAACATTCCTATTCTCTATGATAATACTTTTGTTATTTGTTTGTCTAAGAATCCTATCTTGCATTCTAGGGCTAAGCATATTGAAATTAAATATCACCCTTTTACATGAATATGTTCAGAAGGGTATTTTTCACTTAAAATTTGTTGATACAGGCCATCAATGGGCTGATATCTTTACAAAACCCCTTGATGAAAATAGATTCATTTTCATTCTGAAAAACTTATTTATGTATTTTTGTCCATAATAAAAAGATGAATTTCATAATGTTAAGCTTTCAGAACTTTATATTAGGTTTTGAGAATTTATTTGTTGATTCTGAGACATGAGCTTTCTGAAGTGAGGAAGTTTCATTAATCATAAAGGTTATGATCAGAAGCAATCTTATCGATTTTCCTTCTTGATTTTGAACAATTGTTGCATTAAATGATTGTCTTGTCGTTTGATATCATGTGATTCTTAGTGGTGACAGTTGTCCCATTTTCTGAGAATGTGTGATGTTAGTGTGACACATTAGATTTCAATTTCTTGGAATTAGGTTAAAATCTCTTACGGATCCCCCCTTGTCTGCATTTTTGTTAGCTTTTCATCGTTGCGTATTTTCCATATAAACCCATTTCACTCACTTTTTCACACTACGCTCACAATTATTCCCACACTTTTCTCTCTTTCAAACCTTTAAACACCTTACCCTCTATATAAATTTTCTTCTTCATCTTCAATATCTCTCAAATGGTTGATCAAAAACAACAACAACAACAACAAGCTCAACCTCAACCTTCTCTTCAGTCATCTATTGATGAGAACATTCCTCCCTCCAAGGGAGAAATTAGCGGTAGTAGTATCCCATTGGAAAACTACCCTATCTTCACCAAGCTCGATCCTCTGGAAGTGTTGGCTTACTACTTAGAAAGATGCCTCGAGGATAATGTTGATTCGTTGGTGGATCCTTGTTTACCGTTAAATTTGGTAAACAAGCGCTAGTCTTCCAAAAATACAAAATAGTTTGGTCACTCGCATGATCGACTAGATTGATCCTAGGACATTTGCTCTTGTTAATCTTAAGTCTTATAAAGGATGAACATTTCGACAATGTCTTGACTTGGGAACAATATTCAAAAAATTTAAAAGTAAAAAAGGCAACAATGTAAAGAAACAGTGTAAAGAAGGCTTTAAATTAAATTGTAAATAAAGATAAATGACTTCGACAATGTAAATGATTTTATATATAAAAAAAATATAATAATATGGTGATCCCACGCACATTTTCGGTAACTCATTTCTCAACACACACAGATACTTAGAGTGAATTTGATATTTTGTACACGATGAAACACCCCGAATCCTAAACACTAAGACTCTTATTTATACTAATTCGAAATAACTATAACAAACGGTCTCTTCTTCAGAAGATGACACATTTTCGTCTGCATGTACTTCATTATCCACAACTTTCCACGTGATTTCTTAAAGAATCGGATAAGGCCAAAAAATAGTTGCGAGCCTTATTTGAATTCACGCCTCATCGAAGACACCCTAATCAAAATGCTCTTGTCGAAATGCAGTCTGAACCCAATTTGTTTCTAAGTTCCAAACCAACATTTCCCTCAACGCAAGGGGTTCATTCGACAAAAACTTCCTATGTCGAAAGAATCAACTTTATGTATTCTTTTCAAAATATTTTCCCTTGGTCTTTATAGTTTATCTCAAACATTTTCTTAGCGTCGAATTTCCAGCTAACAAATTTCCCCCAAAAAATGACATTTTCAACTTAATGAAGAAAAATACATTTTTTGAGAATGATTCGATGCAACAAAATCTTTTACTGTTGTGACCTCATGGTTATCATGACCACTTTCTCAAAATGTCTCATCAGAACATGCACACAATCCATTTTAATTATCATGCTCCTGTTTCCTAGGAGATCGTGGGCCACGCCAACTGCTACCATGCACTCAATCTCCCTTCAATCGAACATGTGTCCCATGATTTCCATCAACAATTAATGCTCATAATGAAACTTTTCTTCTTCAACTCCACTATAAATAACCCCTTTCAGCTTCTTTTCCATTTCTTTATCTTTTCTGAATCTCTCACACTCCCAAGTAAAAAACTCTTAATCTTTCTCACCTTCAAAACCCATATTTTCTTTCAAAACATCTTCATTAATGGCGTCAACAGCAAAAACCTCCAAAGATTCTAAGAAATAGTAAGTTCTTGCTCTAGTCCACGAGATCCTTGGCCCAATGGTAGTGGGAAACCAACAATATATCCCAGAACCTCCTCTTGAAGAGGAAAAACATCGTATCTATCAGTCTCAGGTACTGATCCCAATTTCTATCTTCGGTAAAAAAATGCAATTTTAGGCCCTTTTCCAAATATGAGTATTAATCCTGCAAAACTGAAAGAATTCTTTCCAACATACCATCTTAATAAACCCATAGATAATAAGAAGAGAACTAGGGTTAATATTGAGGTCATAGAGAAACCAACCACATCTTTGACGGAGATGACAGAAAGCCCCATAAATCTAGACTATATGAATAACTTTAGGGTATTTCGTTCTTGTTATTTGTTTAAAGACCTCAAAAACTACTTGGCTTGGTTAGCTAAAGTAGAGAAAAAGAAATCCCAAGTTTGGAAGAATATGGGGATCTTTGACATAATTCAACTGTCGAAGGTTGGTCCAGGATACAGCCAAGCCATGTTAATAACTTCTTTATATTTCTAGGATAGCACCCACAACACTTTTAACCTTCCTTGTGGGATGATGACCCCCACACACTTTGATGTAGCTGCAATCACTGGTCTTCGACCAACGGGGGAAACCTATGACCCTAATTTCATGGCTGAAGACACCATTGGCTTCGATGGTAGTCGAGCTACTTTCACTAAATACATAGCAAATTATCATAAGAAAGATACTGAGGAAGTATATGATGTAGAACACATTACATTTCTTGCACTCTAGTTATCTAGGTGTGTTTTCTATTCAAAATCTCTCCAAGTGGCAAAGAAATATTTGCCTATGGCGAATCAGCTACATGTTGGGCATGAGCTTGGCCTTAGCCAAATGATCCTAGGTTGTCTATATGAATCTTTAGGGGGATGTGTCGATACCCTCAAAAGATTCCAACCTAGGCCGAATCTACTATTTTCTAGTCCCTACTAGTTACTCCAACTATGGCTCAATGCCACTTTCGAAGCATTATTGCCAAATCGCAGTCCTATTAATGAAGATGTTGTCGAAATAAAAAACAGGAGGGTCGAAGGAACATGCCTCACCTAATTGACTCCAAATCACGAAGGGTTCAGCCTGCAGAATACTTTCACAGGGTATGTGATGATGTACGCCAAGTTTTACCACTCCACTCCCTCCATGCCCCCCTTCGCCAACAGGACTCATGACCCATAATGGTTTACTAGAAGATTCCATCCTCCTTCGAAGGATCGGGAGGCAGAATCTCTAGCCATATGAGATGCGTTCCTGACACCTAAATTGATTCCTTTAAGACTCATGCCATCGAAGAACCAGTTCATTCTTCTCAGTTATCAACCAAATCTGGTTTCTCGACAGTTTGGTCTTAATTAAATCTTACCCAGACCACTTTTCGCCAAGAAAAGTGCTTTCATTCTCTATAACACGGTCCACTCTGAAGCTGAATGTATGAAAGAAATGGAGAAATACTCTGGAATTACACAATCACTCATGTCTCCATTAATCCAGCATTCTTCTATAATCAAGAATATGATAGCTGGTGGAAGAACTATTATTCCACGGAGATGTTCGACGAGACAACTTTTAATCAACATCTAATAAATGTGTTTTCTTCTGTACAGGAAAGGACCAAGAAAGGTATGTCTACTCATATCAAGGAAATCCAAGCATTCAAAAAATACTTTGAAATTGCCTATAGACTTGATGATCTTAGTCGAACCAGCAATGAAGCAACAATTACTTTGAAAGAAAAATTTATGAAGAAACTCCCAGATTTAAAATTGCCTTCGTATGTCAATCCAGAACATAGGTATGAGTTGCCTTTCAGACTTCACAAAATAAAATTCCCCCGACTATCATCTGCTGATTTCGGTGTGGCCTTCATCCCTCTGTTTCCAGATTGGTTCGTCTGTGGGGATTTCGTAAAAATTCTTCGACAAGACTCTCAGAAGCTGGCGAAGCGGGTAGTTTCGACTAAGCATACTCTGGACAGTTTCAAAGGACACCTTCATATTGACATAGAAGACATTCACATAGAGTCTCCAATATATGAAGGTGTGAAATGGGAGGTTTTTTCGATTTGACTTGTCCTCCCAACAGTTTCTCGATTCTTTTCTTATTTATGATAATTGCTCTGGATTATTTTTTCCTTTTCAGCTACCGAGAAGACACCAACATGAAAAGGTCCTGCGAAGAAAAGCAATACAACAAAAGATGCAGTCGAAGAGGAAGAGGAAACACCCAAAACAACAACAACAACAACAATAACAACAAAGGTATATTTCACACATTGTTATTATTTCTCTTGATGCATTGTCTTTGCATTTTAATATTTGAGATATTTCTTTTCAGGAAAGTCGAAAACCACCACTAACACCAAAAAAATGAAAGCTCAAGGAACCACAGATCCCAGCAGTCAAATTTGATGATGGCAATATTTCTCCGGATACCTCTAAACAAGCAAAAAAGAAAAATAATAAGGAAAAAACTTTTGATGCTACTTCTCAACCAAAGGATGCTATCACCAAGGTTCTAGTGAAAAACCCTGTTGTCCTGAAGGTGTTGGCTAAGACCACTCCTGAAAGGCTTGAGAGTGATAACTCCAGCCTCAGAGTTGAAGGTTATAAGGTAAAAGAATCTCACCTTACTCTTTCTCATTTATTTCATTTCTCCTCCTTTCGACCATTCATCATGGCTTAACTTTCTACGTAGGGTGGCGCAGAAGGTCTAGGGAAATAGAGCGCCAAAGAAGTTATTCATGTGAGTAGCAATGACCCTTCGTACCATCCCACTAGTAATCCATCTTACCATCCTTCCAACATTCATTTGTACCACCCCACGTCTACTAAGGATTCGACAAAGGGATCTACGGGGGAGGTTAGCAAACCTGTTAAAGAACCACGGGAAGATTTGCACCCAAAACCACTACTCAACACTCTCAAACCAGCGACTCCGATCGAGAAGAAGAAGAACATCCCATCATCAGAGTCGAGGAAGACACAAATATATTTGGCCGAGATGACTGTTTCCCTCTATGGTACGAATCCCATTTCTCCTATGGATTCCGATTTATCTTGACTTTTGGTTTCAAACTATACCTTTTCAGTCACTTGTTACCAAATCGTTCAACTCTGTGACTTTGGTCACTTCATTCCATTCATCTCCATAATTCATTCATATTCTACCTTCATTTATTCCATATGATATACCTATTTTTTGAGCCAAATACATTAATCTCTTTCTGCTCCATCTTGTACCTCTTTGTGAACCAAGAGTTGTTTATGCTATGAAACCAAACACTTAATTAATTCTTTTTCGGTTGTTCCAATACAGTGTTGTAGGCTCTCACTTGTTGGTTCATACCAGTTTTACTCTTGGGTTCACATTTTCACCCCTCGTTGGCGTTCAAATCATACAATCCTTTGGTTCATACCATACTTTGATCACACTTATTTTCATCTCCCACAACTAGTTCTCTGAACTACAGAGCTCTGAATTCCTCATTGCACTATGAGGATAGGTGGGCATGAGGGCCCTAATCCTCATCGATCACTTTATCTATTATTTTCCTTTTCCCATTCTTTTGCGAGTAATCTTTAGATATCACACCCATTTGAGCGAGAACAATCAAAATGGTTCCCATGAAGTACCATGGATGTTTGGGGTGCTAATACCTTCCCCTTGCATAACCGACTTCCTTACCCGACATATCTATTTCCCCCAGGTTTTATTGATGTTTTCCTTTCCTTCGGGAATAAATAAAGTTCGATGGCGACTCTGTTGTATGTTCGAGCGTGCGATACATTCAGGTATATTTCCGTTAGCTTCACTCAGGCCACATAAAGAATCATCATCAAAATCGCTAATAGCTCAGTTGTGCGAGGTCCGGATCATCTCCCAGCCAAAGTGATCTACCTCTGCCACCAAATTTAACCCAATTGCTCAAAGTGGTGGAGGCTCTCCGTCAATAAAATGAAACAATTCAAGATAATGTTCATGTTTTGCAAACACAAAATCAACAGGATATGGATGTAGAGGAGGAGCTTCTGAATTCCCAACCATTGTCTGAGGCGATCTGGGATGATCAAGTTCCAAAAACTTTCAAACCACCATCGTTGGTATCTTTTGATGGTTAAACTGACCCATTGGAGCATATTATTGTAATCAATAATTAGATGGAAATAGTAGGGGCTTCTGACTCCCTTAAGTGTAAACTCATGGCAAAGATACCTTTAAGGAATGAGCTTTGTGATGGTATATGAGCTTACCCATATTCTTAGTCGTCAGCTACCATGACCTAACTGAAAAGATGGTACATCACTTTTCAGCAAGCCATCATGAATGAGTGTTGACTACCAGTTTATTCAACGTATAGAAAGGGTACTCGGAGTCTCCCAAAGAGTATCTAGTGAGGTACAACGAACAAACCATTAAGGTGTCTCATCTGAACCAGGAAATATTGGCCTCAAAGCCGGGTAGTTCGATGAATCCCTAACACAAAAATCGACATCCAACATTGATGAGGTTATTACCAGAGTGGAATGTTATATCAAAGAGGAGGAGCGCAACATGGAAAAGATATCTTGATTCAGAGAAGCCGTTTGTTGTCCTATGTGAAAGACATAGGAGGACATCTGGGAAAGAGAAGTCCTCCCAGGGGGATATCAGTTCGGAAAATCCTCCACAAAAGAAGGGAAAGAAAACATATGAGGTCCGTGAAGCCCGAGTAATCCGTCATACATTGAACACCATTGCTAGAGATTCACAGGAGGAGAAGAAACTAGTTCGGTCAGGAAAAGATATGCTCGGGAAGTGATGCATATCAAACAGAGGTCGCTTTCAGAAGAAAATGAAAACCCAGTTGTAACCAGTTTTTCCAAAAAATGATACCTGGGGCATGAGATAGCAGAAGAGTCGAGTAGGGGATGAAGTAAAAATTTGTCCGCAACACTTGGGGAGAAGATCACTAGTTTTAGTAATAAACAAAATGGAAAAACAAAGTCCCTTTTAAAAACAAGTTTGTAACGGTCAAGAATTCATATAAAGAAGAGCAATGATGATAAGTGAGAGTTCCCATAAAAATCATCATGATAAGGAAATAGAAAGATTTGTCATCATTAAGATGACTGATACCTTAGTGATTCACCGAGTAGGAGGCCGATCTAGGGAATTCCAAGATTATCTTAACCGAACACTTCAATCCAATAGGACCTCGTAATCGGGGGACTTATGTACATCCCAGAATTCCTAAAAAATCTGAGTTTCTATAAACCGAGTACTAGGAGTCCGGTAAGTTGGATAAGCATAAATCTTGAACAAATCGGAATTCGGATAAGGTTCACATACCGATAATACAAGTAGGTCGGCCTTGTAGTAAACTCTAACATAAGGACAAGTCGACTCCGACCCTATGAGCAATGCTAGGAAGTCATGTGAACAATCATAATGGACGATTATGAAACGTCTTCATAGTGGCAAGAGGTTACATAAGCTAATGAAAAAGATGTTATGTAATGATTATAGAAAATGAAGGGCGTTATTCTAAGTTGCCTTAATGAGGAATATGAAGAAGCACCAATTTAAGGGCCATTGATGGTTGAAGAAGTATAAAAGGAGACTTCCTCCATGAGGAAGAGGACAAGCAATAAATACCCCTGAGAAAAACATTTACAGACACTTAACCAATCATTTGAGGCTCTCCATGACTTGCATCAGGGAAGTCAACCTTTTAGTGTTTTTAGCAAGAACAATTACTAACCAAGTAATGATAATAAATATTTTTTGATATAATAATAATAATAATAACAATAATAATAATAAAAGAAAAATAAAGGCAAAATTCCCTTTTTGGTCCTTTAACTTTACCTCGGGGTCCATTTTGGTCCCTTAATTTTAAAAAGTTCCAAGTTCATCCTTTAATTATTCAAATAGTTCCAAGTAGTCCTTTCCGTCCATTTGGATGAAATAGACGTTTGTTTTGGTATGCATGGCACCTGATGTGGATTTCATACTTCATCTTATTCTTTCTATCCTCTTCCTCCCTCTCTTGCTATGTTTTTTTTGCCCAATTCGATTTAGGGTTCTTCAATTTGGAAAGGTATACACTGAAATTAGTTGTGGAAAATGAAAGTATCATCATCAATGAATTTTGGGCGCTTTTCAAACGAATCTAATTTGAAGAGTTCTGGTAGTTTGGATTCCAATTTGTGATGGAAACCCATATGTCGCTGAGAAGACATGGTTGTCCTTCGCAGGGCCTCAACTTTTATGAACTTTGGGAAATAATTTTGGAGATATCATCATTATAAGGTAAGAACAAATTTGAATATTTTCTTCTTTGTTGGTTGTTCTGATATAGACCATTTGTCAAATACACAGGGTACAACACAAGCTGGCTGTGGATATTTTGACTGGTTCTATGACGATGTGGTAGATGAGAAAGACCAGTTTATGAAGAAATAAAAGAGTGGGTTGGAGAAGCTAAAAACGAACTTGGTGCAACAAAAATGGAGGTAGAGTATCTCAGGACTACAAATGAGGTTCTGAATCTACATTTAAGGGAAACACAAATTCAAATGAAGAAGATGGTGAAATGGGAAAGAATTTGGAAGAGCGTGTTTTGTATTGTTTTAGGTGTGATGGTATTTAGAATGTTGTAACAAGTGTATGAGATTGAATTAGTTTGAATATGTTTGTATTAATTTGAATGGCATAATGTTTTGAATCTGTTTGTATCTATTTTTAAGAACATATCTCTTAATGTTAGCAATTGACATCAGTTAATTTGTGTATCAATTAATGTGTTTTAGTTTATTATGTAGCAATCAATATGTGTTGGTTTATGAATTGTGTATCAGTTAATGTGTATCATCCCATTATGTATCCGTTGGTTTATACCAGAGAAGATAAAAGAAGCCACTAATATTCTGCATTACAAGGCACAATTATGTATACCAACAATTGTGTATCAGTTGGTTTATACCAAAGCAGATAAAACAAGGCACTTAAATATTCTGCATTACAAATATGGAGTAAACCACTAATATTATGCATTAATAATATGGTGTAAACCCCTAATATTCAACATTACTAACATGGTACAAAACACACTGCATAGGTTCAAAATGAACTGCATAGGTTCAAAACACATTACATTTCCAAAACACACAGGCAAACTTAAAATAACAATTCTAAACTAAGTTCAATAGACAAAATGATAATAATAACTCTAAGTTGAACTAAATTTTCCAGTTTTGTGTGGATCTCTTAGTTGGTGTTGTCCTCCTTGTTGTTGGGCCAATTGTAGTCTTGGCTGCACTCAATCTAGTTTTAGGTCCTGGTGGTATAAATGGTGTTATTGTCCTTCTGACTGGTAGCTTCTTTACCCTTCCATGAGTTGAGTAATGGAATGTTTCAGTAGTTGTTTGAGATGCCCTCTTAACTAGTTGCTTGTTTGCCCTTCCATTAGTTGGCTGCTGGGATGTTTGAGTTACTGCTTGAGTAAATTGTTGGGATGCTTATTATGATGCTTGTTGGGATGAATTAGTAGGTTCTTATTGGGATGCTTGAACATCTTCCATGTTTTAAAACCTCGTCCTATTGGTAGCCCATCTTTCCATCATGTAGGTCCTTATTTCTTCCACCATGCTTAGCAATGGCTTGGCCCTAGACTCCAGAATGACATTATTGAAAGCTTCAGACATGTTATTCATAATAACATCAGACTTTTTGTATGTCTTAAAGTATGATCTACTCCAAAATCGTGGTGGGGTGCTCATCATGTGTTTGTATGCATCTACATTGACATCCTTCATTCATTTATATTCTCTTTCCCAAGCTTGTGAGTATGTCGATTTTGCAGCCTTCCATATGATTTACTTCAACATCTTACCAGGAGACCTCTTCCTAAAGTTGTTATAAAGATGCCTGGCACAAAATCTATGTTCAACTCTAGGCAATAGCTCATCCATTGCAGGCGATGATCCATATGTCATCAGAATTGTAAACACATAATTAGAACATCAGAATTATACACACATAATTAGAACATCAGAATTGTAAACACATAATTATAACATCATAATTGTAAACACATAAAACATACCTTTTGTTGATCAGAAATAAAAGTGTATGTGAGACACTCATCTCTTCCACCAAGGTCATCCATAAACATCTCCAAGAACCATGTCCAGTTATCCTTATTTTCACTCTCCACTACTGCAAATGATATTGGTAGCATTTGATCATTGGGATCTCTACCTATGGCTTCCAGGATTTGACCTCGATAAAGACCTTTCAAAAACAACCATCAAGGCCTATGAAATGTATGCATAACTTGAAGCTCTCCTTACAAGCTGCATAACATATGTATAGTCTTCTGAAATGAGGTCTTTGATCATCAATACCTTCTTTAGAAGGTTGAAAATTTAGTTTTACTATTGACCCTGGGTTTGATCTTAATAACTCGTGGCAATAGTCATAAATCCTTGTATAATCCTCTAGGAAAGAACCGCCAACCATGTCTCTAGCTGCAAATCTACCTCTTATGAAGTTAGTATTGTTGACCCCTACATTCCACTTCTTTTGTGCCTTTTCCTTTATATCCTTAAGGTTCAATATAGGGTTTTTTTCAATGAATTTTGAATCCTCTTTCTCAACCTATTTAGTGTTCATCATCTTCACATTATACTTTCTACTGTAACTATGAATGTCGACTACCTTCCTTAGTTGCCATGAATCCTCATTAGACAACTTAGCACAATAATATTCCTACTCACATCCATCTTTACACCTAACCCTCACCCTTATCTTGTCATTTTTAGTGAACTTTAAATTTCTGCCATATTGGACTGCATATGAGATTATTGCTTCCTTAAAATCACCTTGGTACTAAAATGCATTCCCACCTCCCATTTGTAATTGAAGATGTCTTTTTTGTAACTTGAACATTGGGTACTTCTTTCTCCTAACTCCACTATTATCATCACTCTCACACCCACTTTCTAGATCCTCACTTTCTTCATCACTCCATTTAAACTATTCTTTGTTTTCTTCCCACTTTTCTTAACCTTTTTTGGTGTTTCCCTCTTGATCATCTTCATTCACATATTCAATTAGATTAGTCATTTCATCTTCCTCAACCAATTCATCATCATACTCATCAGATTCATCATCAAATTCTACCTCCATTACACTATCATAATTAAAGCTCTCATCCTCACTGTCACCAGAACCAACATCATCAGGCACCTCACCACCAGTTTCTCTTACATCAGTTTCCCTCACATCATTTTCCCTTACATAAGTTTCCCTTACATCATTTTCCCTTACATTAGTTTCCTCAACTCAGTTTCCTTTAACCCCTCATTAACTACTTCTTCATACATTACATCAAACACTTCTCCACCCTCATCTACAATGTCATTTTCTCTACTACTATCTCATCAAGGGGACCATCATAATACTCAAGCTGAGACAATGTGTGTTGAATATAGATATCAACACTAAGATTAACCCTATAGAGATCAGCAATCTCTACGGCACCTTTGTCATCAACCAACGCATTCATCCCAAATGTGAGATCCCTGTAATATATCTTCTCTATGTAATTATAACCTAAATCCTTAAAACAATCTAACAATTCAAAATAACTCCATCAAATGATGAAAGGAGCATCATTTCAATGATGAACTTTGAATTCTCTTTGTAATGGAGCATCATTTCAGTGATGAACTTTACCCTATCAAATCCATCATAAAAAATAAGATCCCACATTAAGTAAAGGTCAAAATCGTCAGCTCTAGCCCAATTATCTGGCTTCTTGTATAACATTTTACCAATAACCCAATAGAGATGATATGAGATGAATGAAGATGAAGATGGATGATGAATGGATGTTATGAAGATTTTCACGAAAGAGATTTTTTAAGTGAGATGCGAATATTTGAAATGAAATGCGAAATGAAAAATGAATTAGAAAATTGAATAAGTTAATAAAATGGCGTGAATTTTGGGTTTGTGATTCGAATCAAGTAGTAACAACGATTCTAATCACGGATTTTTTTATTTTAGTGAAAAAGCACTTTGATTTGAATTAAGTGAAAATCCTGACTCGAATCAAATAAAATAGACCCAAAATGCCACAACTCCCAGACTCATGATTCAAATCAGGTTGAAATGGTGATTCGAATCAAGGGGTAAATTTTGGGAAAATTGTAAAGAAAAAGTTAATGCATGAGAAAAATGTTTTAATTATCACATGTATACACAAAAACATAACACATCACATCACATACACAAACATATCACATACACATACGCATTTCAAATAGATAACACATCTAGCATGCAAATAATTATCACATGTATACACAAAAAGAAATAAAGGAGGGTTGGAACGATCATAACAATTTAGACGATCTATGTTTAACTTGTTGCACATGAAAATGGTTAGTAATCAACAACAAGAATATCACAGGCTTAACTTGCTCCACATAGGCAAGGGCTTGAAGGGAAACAATTATGGGCTTACCATATCGATTATAGACCATTTTAGGCCTATCACATCAACCTCGACAAATAACTAGTTAGAAGTTCCACCCCTTCAAGAAATATCTAACGACTCTCCGCAAATCATAGCTAACAAATAGCTAGTTTGTAATCTCTCTCTCTTCTTTATATTTATGTGTGTGTGTGTGTGTGTGTGTGTATATATATATATATATATATATTATATATATATATATATATATATATATATGTATATATAATACACACACACACACACACACACACACATATATATATTATTATATATATATATATATATATATATATATATATATATATATATATATATCATCAATTTTCTAATTGCATCCATTTCTGATTCCGGAATAGAACAATTTTCATTTTATGAACAATGATGCAGTGTTATATTTGGCAAAGTCCTAAGTTGAGGCACCCTCGCCTGACAGTAGGTTGCCCAGACAAAATTAGAAGGAGACTCAGTAAACATAGGAGTTAAGTAAAGAGAAAGTTCCTTATAACTCTAAAAAGATAGGCGGTTAATAATCTCCCATAACACGGGGAGAGAGGTTGAGGCCACGTCCATGAGGTAGGAAACCTAGGCCTACGAGGCCTCTATAAATATACTTTTTCCCAAGGGAGAAAGACAAACTCTCATTCACATATATTGCCCACTACTGAGAGAGTATCATGTTCCCTGTATCCCTAATACCTTATCAACTCAATTGTTTGCCTACGCTCTAGCAGCGCCGACCACCATACAGGGCCTCTCACCTCACATGAGTTGGTCCCTCATAAAACCTCAACAAACACCATAGAGGGATTCTCGCCTCGGTGGGCAGCCCTCACTTACCAAATCATGATATACCTTAAGGCCTCTGAATCTCCCTACCTTTGTAGGAGGATCAAACACTCATTGTGCTTTTGACTAGTATAGTGACGCCCACTATGGGGCCTCGGTAAAATTAACATGGGCCACATTTTTTAAATCACCATCACCCTTTTTGTTGCCAACCTTCACTTCTGACCTTAACCGCCCTTAACTATGGTTAACAGAAGGGCTCCATCCTCTACGCCAAAAGGTACCAGCGGTAGCGGTGATGTCAACTCCCTGGAGGAGATGTGTGCCGCCATGGACAAATTACACCGTCATAACCATACGTTGGAAGATGACGTCCATAATATCAAACAACGCCAACAGGAGGGAAATCCTCAAGAAGAGGCAGAGCTGCTGAATCCCCAACCATTATTAGATGAAATATAGGGAGCCCTCATTCTTAAGGGGTTCAAGCCTCCGTCCTTGGCCAAGTTTGATGGACACAGCGACCCCTACGAGCATGTCACCTCCATTAACACGTAGATGGCCATCATAGGAGCCCCTAACTCCCTAAAATGAAAGTTTTGTCAGGAACTCTCAGGTAGGTTACCCTCTAGTGATACATGGGCCTCATTCATTCCTCCATCACCATCTACTAAGAGCTGGTGAGGAAACTGGTGCACCAATTCTCCGCTAGTCTCCACAGGAAGATGTCCACCACGAGCTTGTTCAACATTCGACAATGTTCATCAAAATCACTGAGGGACTACCTCGCCCACTTCATTGAAGCCACCATCAAGGTAGTCCCACCATATCAAGAGCGACGAGATCAACACGGAGAAGAAGGCATGCGATGTCAAAGAGTGTGTCCCTGATGCTGAAAGCTTGCACCATCAGAGGAAAAACAACTACATCTCGCCCGTGAAAGACAAGTCAACATTCAAAAGAGTGAGGAAGGAGGCAAAAAGCTTCACGCCCCAGAACAACCACCGAGAACATATCTGATGTGAAGTGTTTCACCTATACAACATCTCAACACTGCATGCTTCCAAGGATGAGATGACGTGAACCGAACCAGAAAGGTGGTGCAAGTTCCACAGAGTCAAAGGGCACCAAACCAAGGACTGCTACCAGTTTAAGAAGGAGATCGAAAAGCTAATACAAGAGGTTCATCTCAAGAAATATGTGAAAGGCATCTCCTCTATCCAGTCAGAGAGACATGGTTCCCGTGGGAAAAGAGGTGTCAAAATCCTGGGTTCTAAGAAAACTAAAGAAGCATCTCGGGGAGAAGACATCAAGGTGATGCACCATCCTCTCAACACCATAGCCGGAGGGTTCGCCCGAAATGGAGAAACCATCTCCGTCCGCAAAAGGTATGCCCACCAAATACTGAATATGGAGGATCTCCTCGAGGATGAGAATGGAGGATCACCCAAAACCATGATCACTTTATCATATAAAGATGCATATGGAATCTACCATCGCTATGACAACCCCATGATCATCGCGGTCAAATGCGGAGTGAAATATAGAAAGGGTCCTGGTAGACCAAGGAAGCATCGCCAACATACTGTATTGGAACGCCTTCAGGAGATTGTGCATCAACCCCGAAGACCTAAATCCCTTCAAAGTATCACTAATCTAATTCTTGGGAGACCAAATTCAAGTGAAGGGGTATTTAACTCTAAGGATCACGTTTAAATAACAGGACCAAGCCAAGGAAATCAAGGTTAAGTACCTAGTCATTAATGTTCCATCTTCTTATAATATGATTATTATGCGACCAACTTTTAACCGGCTAGGAGTTGTTTTGTCCACTTTATACCTATGCATGAAGTACCCGCTCCCCGAGGGCAAGTGAGGGTTGTCCAAAGAGACTAGGAAATCGCCAGGAAGTGTTACACTGAAAATCTCAAGATAAGGAGAGAGCGCTTTATAAGTGTGAGAGTAAAGAAGTCCAACTCTAGAATAACTCCACCTGAATAAATGGGTGAGAGTGAAGAAGCCATCCAAAATACCTCAAAAGATTAGAAATTCTGAAGGCAAGGAGGAACGCCTCTTTTTTCTCATGAATTATTGATGTATTTATTCTTTTATTATTATTACTTGTTTTGAACAATCTTCTAGGTGAGTATTGAAACTCTACCAATTGTAAGTGTAACACCTCAAAATTTGCCCTCCTCTTCTTGAGACTAGTTTGACACATTGCATTTCATATTTTAGAGATTTAGGCATTGCATTTTGCATCTCATATGAAAATAAGAAGGTCATCCTTCAAAGTCTTTTCAAAAGATGGAGAAGTTAGGTGATTCAAGCCTGAGGGTCTCTATGAATTGATCATCAACCATCTGAGGGCATGGGCTTCAATTAGGGTATCTTGATTCTTCAAAGGTCTTGAGAATCATTTTGTTTACAAGGATATATTACCATCATCATGGTTCTATCATAAGCAAGGGTTTCATAGTTCATTCTCAAGTTCCTTTGGATTAGGGTTGTGACCTCTGGTCAACCTTAATCAATGCCATTCTTCCAACTAGAGTTTCTCAAAGAGATGAGGTATTTTCTTGGGATGAGGATCACATGGTTATAATAAGGGGCTTACATGAGCTAGGGTTTCATTTTTGATCAATTCCCCCAAGTGGTTGAGGCTCAAGTGGATCAAGGCATTTCAAGGTCATCTGAGGACCAAAAAGTCAACTGTGCAGTCAATTAAGGGCTATGAGGTGGGGAAATGAGTTGAGACACCTAGATCATGTTCAAAAGAGGTTCATTCATCATTCTAAACATCCATCTTGAAGATTCAAAAGTCATGGCAAAAGTTACTAAAAATGGAAAGTGACCTGTAATTCAAAGTTTCCAAATTTGGCAACTTTTTGGTCCACATTCAACTTGACTTTTCAATATCAAGGATGTTTCAAATGGATTTTTGGTGAACATGAAAGTTTTAGATCTTTGTCTCTCCTTTCTAAAAAGTCCTAATTCATGTCCATGTGATGAATGGTTGAGGAGTTATGGTCATTTAATCACAAGGTGTGCATGGAAATTCAAAATGGCATAACTTTTGATATAATGCTCCAAATTGGTTCATTCTTTTGGAAAAATGCTTCTCATGTTCAAGACATCTCAAAATGAGCTTTGCCATGCATGGGAGAAGTTTGTATGTTCATTATTTCACACATGTTCATTTTGAAGCAAATTTTCACAATTCATTTTTGGCTTAAGATGCAAGCAAATCAATCATCAAATCATGACCATTGGATGTTTTTAAGTGGATTGGAAGCTTAGCATGGGACTGTACACGTGGATTATGGCAAGGAGAGCTTCATTTGCATTTTTGCAAGATGCTTCATATCTCACTAATCATGATTAGTACATGGAAAATATGATTAGCATTGTGATTAGCATGGGATATAAATACTGAAACCCTAATCCTAACTGCCATAACTAACTTTTGAGATCAAAATTCAAGAAACTCTCCAAATTTTCTCTCTCTTCGAATCTTCATTTTTCTCCACATAACTCTCAAAGATTATCACATATTCATGATCCTCATCCTTCACTGATCAAGAATCATCATTCATTTGGTACAATTCATCCAGAATTCGAGCAGTTCAAGCACAATCTCATGTTAATGGATTTTGGAAATTGAGGTAGATCCAAGGAGTTTCAGCCATAGCTTTTTGCTTAAAGCTTCAAAAGAGGTGCAAGGGAGAAGATCTGGAGCTGCATAGCCTTTGAGAACGCGAATTCAGGAAGCTGCATTTCAAGGTGATGCAAATTTCATCCTCTCCTTTTGTTGTTTTTTGATTATAGAAATGTAGATCTTGATGCATAGGTCATGTAGATATGATTAGAATTGAAAATGGTTGAGAATTGAGCATGTAGTGATGAATATAAGTTTGGATCTCAAATCTTCTTGTCTTCGATCTGCAAAACCTATGAGGAATTAGGATAATCTAAGATCATATTTGGAATCTACATTGAAGGACGAGTCGATTGGTATAGGATTTGTCAAATTCTGGAAAATCTCACGGCGGCGCCACTGCGCGTCTCGCCGGAGAAGACGACCGGAGCTGTAGCTCCGGCGTCTGAGTGTGTTTAGGTTTTGTGCCATGTGTGTGCTGCGTGGAGCCTTGCGTGTGAGTTTGATTGGATACCGTTGCTTTGACCCAAGCCGCGTGTGCTTTGACTGCTGATGTGTGCATGCTGGCTGTTTAATGAAACAATGTGTTTCATCTTTTAAATGTGAGCCATTGATCCCAAGCGCGCGCCACATCCAACGGATCATGTTTTTCCAGAGTTTATTCAAATTAATTGTTTCCCTCCTTTTTTGTTTAATAATTCAATTATTTTTTTCATTTTAGAAAATTCATAAAAAATGCAAAAATGATCCAAATGAATCCTAATTTTTTTTCATAGTTTTGTATGGATGTCTAGTTTTTTATGGTGTTAATTTCATGAATTGTTGATGTCTGGATTTTTATTTGTGAATTTTTGAATGAGCATTGTGCTAAATTGACCTATTGCATTCAATGCATTGTGAAATCCTCTATGTTGAGCCATTTGATCCAATATTTTGCATACTTGAGATTCATACATGATATGAATTTTTGGTCACTGGTTTGGAATTTTTCTCATATATTATCATCATTTTTGACACATGGAGATAAATGTGACAATTTGTGTCACAATTTTGACATTGAATTGGTGTATTTTTGTTTACATAGCATTTGCATCATTATGGATTTGATCTTTTGCATATTGAACATTCATGACATGAGTAACTTGTACAAAAAATCTCAAAGTCATTGCATGCATTTCTGATTTGATATGAATTTTCTAAGGTGGAAGTTCATTTTGTGCACATTTTTGGTCATTGCATGGCATAGGCCATTTGAGGCATTTGATTATTGATTTGATGCTGGTCCTTTTGAGGACATTTTGAGGAGTGTTTGAAGGTGTAATGTGTAGAAGGATAGGTATTGTTTTGGTCATTTGATTGGGTTTTGAATTCATCTCTTATGCCATTGTCTGTTGGTGCTTTGTTGTGTTGATTGTATATACATAAACTAACTTTGTTTTGTGTTTCAGGTTTGGATATTCATCATTGATGATTAGGTTTGCTCTCACCTTGTGAGATGAATTGAGCTCTAACCTATGTTTGTTTTGTAGGGTTTGGATTGATGTGATGAGCTCATGAGTTCATTTGAGTGCTTGGGCATTGTGCATTGAATTGTGTAACTGTTAGAGGGTTTCACTGCTTTTTTTTTCTTTCTGGTTTTATGACTGAAGTACTAACTGTTTAGTCTTTGTACAGGTACCTTATTTGCTTGCTTTCTTTTGCTCTTGCTTGAGCATTAGATTGTGGTTGACACACCACTCAGGTAGTTAGCTTCTTACTTCATGTAGTCTGGAAGTCCTGTCACCTTTTTGGCAGGCATTTTGCTGGCAAGTCCTCCTTCAGAGGCTCTGTTTGTGTTTGTTTAAAATTGTGCCCAAAGACCTCCAAGGAGAGGCATGTGATATTTGATAATACCTCCAAGAGAAGAGGCAATTGACGGATAGAAGGGATTAGCAGCCAATCCCCTGTTAATCAGTGTGTCGTTCTTTATGCTCGCACTACGTGTTGATGCTTCTGAACATGTGCCCCAGATCTTTGTCCAGAGTCTGTCAAGTGGAATAGGATCCCACTTTCTGGATCCCCACGCTTTCTGTGTCATGAGCTCACCCTGGCCAGGGTTAAGAGCTATGAGGTCTCATCCTCATTACCATTTTGATCTGCTCACCTTGACGTTCAATATCAGTGGTTAAGAGCCCAGTTGATTACCCTTACAGTTTGGCTTGTTTGTCGAGGTTGATATGACCCCTCTTGACTAAAGCCCACCCATTGTTTGGGACTCTTGTATGGATATAGAGTGTGATGTTTGTTTACTTGTGCTGGTGTGTTTATCTGCTTTCCTCTTCTCATCTCCATTTCTTTAGGAGTTGTATGATTGATTTCTGAGGAAGTTGAATGCATGTTAGAGACCTCAACTTAGGGATATTGATTGCATGACAACTATTAGGCTCGAGTATCAGTCTCCCTATTATTTTGTTGTTTCCCTGGTCTCTGGTTAGGAGAGTGTTTTACCCCTGTTAAGGGGAACTACGTCGCCCTGATTCTCATACCAGATAAGATACGTAGGCAGGAGGTTGTGAGCAATCTCTCCGGGCACCCTTTTTCTTTTTTGCTGTGTTGTTTTGTGTGTGTTCACCTTCTTCTTTGTTTTGGTGTGAGTACTTGTTTGTCCAGCGTGGGCGTGTGTGGTATGTTTATACCTTATGGGGTTCATCTTTGAGATTCATTTGGGATTCATCTTCGGGGTTCATCTGTGACGATTATTATCATTTGGGGTTCATCTTTGGGGTTTATTCGTGATGATTGTTATCAGTTGGTGCTGTTTTGGTTACTTGTTATCATTTGGGGTTCATCTTTGGTGTTCGCTGGTTAGCGTTTGTTATTGTTAGGAGTCGGATATAAGTCCATGTATTGGCATTCTGTTTCCTTTTGTTGGTTATTGTTAGGAGTCGGATATAAGTCCATGTATTGGCATTCTATTTCCTTTTCTTTTTGTTATTGTTAGGAGTCGGGTGTAAGTCCATGTATTGGCATTCTGTTTCCTTTTGTTTGTTGTTGTTAGGAGTCAGATATAAGTCCATGTATTGGCATTCTGTTTCCTGTTTGTGTTTGTTATTGTTAGGAGTCGGGTGTAAGTCCATGTCTTGGCATTCTGTTTCCTTTTGTTTGTTATTGTTAGGAGTCGGGTGTAAGTCCATGTATTGGCATTCCGTTTCCTTTTGAGTGTTTCTTCTGACGTCTCAGTGTCCCGTTTTGGTGTCTTGTTTCGGCGTACGTTAGCCGAGCTACGAGTGCTCTGATTCTCCTCTAGATAGAGAAGATACGTAGGCATAGGACGCGATGTCTTAGCGAGCATGTCTCCCTTTTCCCGAACTACGTTGACTCTGATGTTTGTTTCTGACAAACTACGTAGGCCCAGGATGCGACATCCTGCCGAGTCCCCTTCCTCCGTTTTTTTTCTCTTTCACCTGTTTATTATTCCAGTTTGGTGCAGTTTTCTTTGAGCAGTTTATTAGCAACCCTTTTCTTACTCTTTGAGCTATCTTTTGAGCGTGGATCCCGTCGAGTACGACGGACGTGAGGGGTGCTAACACCTTCCCCTTGCGTAACCGACTCCCGTACCTTGTAATCTCTGGTCGAAAGACCGTTCCTTTCCCTTTCTTGGGTTAGTCCTGCGCTCCCTTTCCGTCATAGGATGAATAGCATCGGTGGCGGCTTTGTATTTCCCGCCGGTTGTTTTTCGCGTTGCGACAATAAGGACAAGCTATTTTGCTCTGGTGCACTCTTTTCCCTCTTCTCTTTCAATAGGGCAAGGATTTTTAACTAGGTACCTTATTTTATTTTATTCTTATCTGTTGGGTATCCCTTATCTTTGCGGGAACTCCAAATTCATAAAGAAAACCTATTATAAAGGAGAACATACAATCACATACGCTGGATTCCCACTAGGAATCCTTTTCGTCCAAAGTGGAAATATTTTACGCTGAATCCTGATGAGAGAACCTTGTTGCCCGTAGTGGCAATAACTTGAGATGGACTCCCATGAGGGATCCTTTCCTCCCGTAAGTGGCAATAACTTGAGTTGGATTCCCACGAGGGATCCTTGCCGCCCATAGTGGCAACATTTTACACTGGATTCCCACGAGGGATCCTTGTCACCTATAACGCCAATGTTTTATGTTGGATTCCCATGAGGGATCCTTGTCGCCCGTAAGTGGTAATAACTTGAGCTGGACTTCCATGAGAGATCCTTGTTGCTCGTAGCGGAAAAAACTTGAGTTGGATTCCCATGGGGGACCCTTGCCGCCCGTAAGTGGCAATAACTTGAGTTGGATTCCCACGAGGGATCCTTTCTTCCCATAGTGGCAATGTTTTACACTAGATTCCCTTGAGGGATCCTTGCCTCCCATAGTGGCAATATCTTGAGTTGGATTCTCACGAGGGATCCTTTCCGCCCATAGTGGCAATGTTTTACGTTGGATTCCCATGAGGGATCCTTGTTGCCCATAGTGGTAACATCTTTCACGGGACTCCCATAAAGGATCCCTATCACCCGTCAATGGTAAATTTGTACATGGGATCCTCATGAGATATCATTACCGCCTTCAAAGGGAAACATTAAAACCTGTAAGAAAAAAGGCTTTTGTAGTCCTAAAAGCGGTAATGAAACACAAACCCATGAAACCAGAAAATAGCGGTAAAAGTACTTGACATAATAAGACGCCCCCAAGGGGACACTGCTGTTTCAAGGGAAAAATTAAAAAAATATCTCAAAGGGATCAAAAGAAGTACAACAAAAGAAAAAGAACAAACTTCCTTTAAGAGTTTCAATTTCAGTTTTTAAAATTGGACAATTAACACATTCCACAACCTTTATCTTTTCAGCTAAAGTATCTGAAACAATACAACTCTCTCCCACAAGAGATGTATGAACTTACTTAAAACAATTTAAAGCACGATTAAGAATTTTTATCTCTTGTTCAAGGTATCAATAATTTCTTTTTGGAGAGAAATTTTCTAAAATGCTTTAATGGAATCAACACACATATCATTAAACGCACTGGACAATTCACCATAAGTATACTCATTTTCAGAATCAGAATTGTACACCTTTAAAATTCCATTTTTCTTTCGCTCCATCAAGTAAAAGTTGGCATGCTCATCATTTAAACTCGAGCAGGAATTAGAGGAGGAACTCTCTACCTCTTCATCCCACAAGATGCAGGCTCTACGACCTTTGAAAGATTTTATCTTCGTCTCATAGAAAGCTTTGTCTTTGCTTTTATGATGTTTGGTAAAATTTGGACATGTAGTTCTATAGTGTTCCAATTTACCAGATTCATAGCATGTGATCTCATCATCTTCTTTCATGTGATCCTTCTTTGATGGATGACTATTTCTGAAATTCAGTAGAACTTTTTCGGTATGCTTGAGCTTGTTTCTCTTAAGATATCTATTATAGCGTCTGACGAATAAACTCAATTTTTCCTTTTTCAGAAACTTCTTGGTCATAATCGTCACTTTATTCCTTTGACTTCTTCACTTTTGAGGATAAAGATTTCAAAGAAAGATCTCGCTTCTCTTCTTTCCTTTCTCTTTCTTTTTCGAATTTATTTCTCTATCGGCGAGTCGTTTCAGCCCATTCTTATGCTCGGCTAACTTCCCAAACAGTTTTTCAATATCCAAAGTACTAAGATCATTTGCTTCTTTTATTGCGGTGACCTTTGGTTGCCACTCCATGCACATGGATCTCAATATTTTGTTATTACAATCTTTGTTGGAAAAGGTTTTACATAAGTCTCACAGATTATTGATCAAATAGAGGAATCTAGTTTGCATGGAATCAACGAATTCTCCAGATTCCATACGAAATACTTCAAACTCCTTTGAAAACATATTGATTTTAGAATCCTTAACGTCCTTCGTTCCCTCATAGAGACTTTAGAGAGCATCCCACATACCATTAGAACTCGTATGATGTGAAATCGAATAGAACACTTTAGCACTTGATGCTGAAATGATTATGTTCCTCGCTTTTAAATCATATGAAGCCTTTTGGGTTTCATCATCAGTCTCATTTTTAGAGTGTTTAACAATGTCATTATCGCCCTTGGGAATATATGTTCCTCGATGACGACACACCACAAGCTTTTGTCAACCGATAACAAGTGTACACACATGATCGATTTCCAATATGTTTAATTTTTTCCTTTGAAAACTGGTGTTATATTATACGCTCCCTTAGGATCATTATCTTCCCACATATTCATAAACTTTTCAATGGCGGTTAGTGTAAGACCCCAATTTTGGCCCTAAGATCCCTCATGGCCCATACCATATCATATCATGGCCTCAAGGATCATTGCATACCCTAGTTGTCCTCCTAGTGGGTGGGTACCTTGTGAGTGTGATTCTTGATCACCAAGCATGTATAGCATTTGTATATCATTGCTTTTCATATGTTTACTAACCAAAAGTACAAAAATATTGTCATCTAACCATGTTGTTTGCAGTTGAAGCAATCATCAGTCAAACAGTCAAATCAGGCCTTGAACAATAGAGAGTGACCATTCTTGAAGAATTTGGACACCATGATCATTCATTAAGAGTTCATATAACTTGTGATATCATTTGGAACCAAGATCTCAATTGAAAGAGACTTGGAATTCATCAGAACATGGCCCAGTCAAGAAAAGTCAACAAAAGTCAACTGTGGTCAACTGTGGATTTAATCAGTGATTTGATGATTGGAATTGGTTAGAAAGACCTCATTCATGTATATATAAGCTTCGTTTGGCATTTCAAAGACCAAAGTTGAAGGAATTGAAGTCAGACAGACAATTTCCCAAAATGGCAAATGAACCTGTATTTTCAGCTGCCCAAAATGGAAAGTTTCTCCCCTCAAAATAATTTCATGATACAAGCTTCAAATCAAAATTTGTCCAACAGGAAAGTTGAAGATCTTGATCTCACAATTCCAAAAAGTCCAGGAACTCAAAAATCCAATGTGTGGTTTGCAAGATATGATCAGATGAATTTCAAAAAAGACCCGTAATCGGGAGGGCATAACTCCCACATGGTTTATCCAAATTGCAAGTTCCTTATATGCACAAACTCCATTTAATATGTGCTTTCATGGTGCATAATTGGATTTCTTTAAAATTGCTCCATGCAAAATGCCATTTTTGAAGTGAATCAATTTAAGGAGAGGGGCAAAATGGTCCACGTTTGAAAATATTGGGAATTTGCAAACAAGGCTTATACCAACAGCTCCCAAATGATATTTTGGACTTGTTTCAAGTGTTAATTTTCTGCTGAACTTGCTTCTAAGGATTGAAGAGAAAAATCCAAAATTTCACATAAACCATTCTACTCTAATCCTATTGTTCACTAATTAAGATTATCATTGGATTAAGCATTGGATATATATTGTTAATCTCTAACAGAAATACACTCTAATCACAATTTCACATTCATTCTACACAAACTCATAACAGAAAATTCTTCAAAAAGAAATCACATTCTCTCATTCTCTCATTTTTGCTCAAAGCTTTTGAGAAATTTTTTGAAGAATTCATCAAGAATTCATCAATTGGAAGCAAATTTTCTTGTGGATTCTGAATTTGCAGGTTATCTTGAAATGCTGTTGAGGAAGAACGAAGGCAATTGGTGACAAGATTGAGCTGCTGCGAAATTTTCTTCTTCCATGACAGTCGGTGATTCGTGTTAATCCAAGCGACTTCGAGCTGAATCGAACACTCCACGCACCTTCTACAACTAATTGCTGCATCTGTTCGCGCGAGATCGAAGTTCAATCACGCCGAATCCGTCACTGTTTCAAGAAAAGGTTGGGAATCGAACTTCCAGATAGATTAAATTGTGATAGGGATTCGTTAGATTGCTGTTTGTAGACTGTATATCCATTTGTAGAATTGCGTTTCGTTCCGAATTGCATGAGTTCTTGTAAATTAAAGTTGCGAAGCCTTTCTTCTTTTCCTTCGATTCGAACTGTGCAGTAATCCATTGATGAAATTGAAACCGTATTCTTGTTCCTGACGCAAAACCGGTTCGACCGGTGTGTATTTTGTGAATTCTCATGGCCGTTGGCGAAAACCCTAGAATTCTGGGCGGAGAGCTGATGAAGACGATGAAGAACATTCATCATTTCTGGGAATATTTCCCCCTTTGATCCGTGCCCGTCCGCATCTGCTTCCGTTTCCGTGTTTCTGTTGCCAGGCTTGATCTCAACCGTTCATTCCTTATAATTGAAACGGTGCCGTTTTGGCTGAGAGATTAAATTACGCTATGCCACTGGCTTCATAATTAATTAAATAAATCCTTTTTAATTCGTAAATAAATATTAAATAAATATTTTAAAACTTTAAAAAATCACATAATATTCAATTCTAATCCAAAAAATGCAAGGTTTTTTTGTTGATTATCATTTTTTCTCTACTATTTTATAGAATTAAAAATAGATATGTGCTTGGTAAAAAATCTAAATAGCCATAGAGATGTTTTGATGTATGCTATTTCCACATATTGTACCATTTCAATTCTATAATCACCATGCTATATCCAAATTAATTGAAAATTGAGACATTGATTCTTGACATCCTTCTGGATTTTTTGACATAGATTTCATAATTTTTGAGTCTATGGTTTATTATATGTGAATTATTGAATTTGGATGTGTAAATATGTGACATAGTTTGATAGGCTATATTCCCCTAATTGTTTACCATGCTTCCCTCTGGCCAATGGCCTTGAATTTTTGCATGAAGCTTGTTTAATATGTTAACATCCCCTGTGAATTTTTGTGGATTTTTACAATCCATTTTCGATTTGATTAGTATTTTTCCTTGCTGCCTAGTCTTTTAGAGCTTCACTTGTGTAACCTTTAGTCTACATGTCGCCAAATGCACATACTTAGTCTAATGACCTTGAAAATTGATGACATAGTTCCTAACACATTAATGTAGCATTTGGCCTTGGTCCTACTGATTTATAATGCACCATTACTGCTTACCATTAGATTGAAGTGGGTGTACAATTGTAGGCCTCATTTGATTGCATTTTTGCATGCTTTGTCATGTTTAATTAATTCCTATTGATCTACTAGTCCAAATGACTTGAAAATTAACATGTGGCTTGCTGAATGCCTTCTGGTTAGAATGTAATTTTTGTGGATTTTTTGGTGCCATTTTGGCATTTATTTGAATATGATCTTGCTGGTTGCTTGTATATGGTTTAATATTGCACCTTTTGCCTTCCATGTTGCATAAATTAAAATGAGAGCATAGTTTGAATATGGGACCAATTGGGATCCCTTTGTTATTGATATTACTTGACTTTGATCATGAATAGGTTGCTGTTTTAAGATTTTTCCATCTTTTTGACCCTAGGCTAGTCCTAGTGGTCATGTTACTTACATTTGAAGTTAATTGTGCCTTTTCAGGTTAAGGAGTTAATGATTAAGGAATTTGCTCCACAATATGGATTGTGTTACTTGACACATATGACTAATGTATTTGTTTTGTAGGATGTTTGGTTCATGTGAGCCTTGTGCTATGCACATCATTATTTGTATAATTGTATTTTGTTAATTGATTCTTATGTTGTTATCTGTTTATGAAATGGGATGCTGATTTTATTGGATTGTTTCCAGGTACCCTTTAGTTGCTCAGTTCTCTTAAGAACTCGCTTTGCTTTGCTTAAATAGCAACTTGCATTGAGGTATAGAACCTTCTTCTTCATGTAGTCTGGAGACCCGGCCCGTTATTTGGCTGGGCAAATTGTCTGAAGTCCTCCTTAAGAGGCATTGATTGTGTATGTTTATATTTGTCCCAAGCAGGAAAAGTCCTCATTCGAGGCAATTGGTGGAAGGTAGAGATAAGTAGCCTATCTCCCACTATTCAGTGAGTCTTCTCATTGCTCCCATTACATGGTTGTAGCATTGAGATCCATACCCAAGATCTATCGAGTCCAATCGGGGAAAGAGTTCCATCTTTCTGAACTCCCCCACATTCTTATATTTACATGCTCTCTCGGACCTGAGATAGAAGCAATGAGGCACACCCCTCATATCCTTTCATCTGCTTCACCTGAGCCCCTCAATGGCCAGGTTAAGAGCGACACTTACCTATTACAGTGGACTTTCATAGTCAAACCCTTTTTGATTGAGCCTCCTTGTGTGGTTATAGAGTGTGCTACCTGATTATTTGTGATTTATTACTCATTTGTACATGATTGATTGCTTGCCTTAGTGCGTTTACCATCATTCATTGCTCCTTGTAGCATGTCCATTATGTCATTTGTCCTTGTGACATTGTTTGCTTACCCATTGAGGAACCAGTTATAAGTCCCTGTAAGGTGGCATCTGTTCCCATGACATGGAAGGGGTAGAGTGTAAGACCTCATTGGTCACTCATATCCATGGCCTAGTGCATTTTACTTGTGTATGTGAGGATTCATTGTAAGTCCCTGTGATGTGGCATTTGTTTTCCTAGGATCATACTGTGGAGGTTAACATAAGTCCAGATGGATTGGCAGTTGATTTCCCTGTTTTGTTTTTTTGTTTTATTCTGATGGAGATTAGTGTAAGTCCATAGAGTGGCTTCTGATATCCTTACTTGTTTTAGGAGACAGGTATAAGACCATTGAGTGGCCTCCAGTATCCGCTTTTATTTACTTCCATCTGTTACCATGTTCATATCATTGCTCAGTTGTAGCCTATTCCTAAGGACCCACTTGAATCATTTCCCATATGATTTCAAGAGGCGGACCCTTCTCCGAAGTTTTACATACCCACCATCCATTCACCCCATTGTGTCCTACCTTTTCACACATACTTTTAAAAACTTGATATATATGTTGTGCAAACATTCTCACCTTCTTTCCAAATTAGAAACTTGGACCTTAAGTCCATGATTTTTCAAACTCCATTTTTGTAAATACTTCATTTTGAATTGACTTTAATCATACTTTGACCTTTTTGTAAATAATCCAAATACCTTCACCCATTCAAATGACTTTGTGGCTTTGTCCATGTTTGTTAAGTTTTCATACATTAGCTATAGGTTTGATTTACCCTAGTTGGTTGATATTAATCTCACCTATTTGTCCTTAGTAGATGAATTGTAAGCCTTCCTCGCCTATTATAGGGTTAACCCCTCTCTGGCAAGTTGAAGCCTTTCTCACATGGTGGACTAGTTGTTATACAAGGTTGAGTTTTCTCCCGTGGGTAACGTAAGACCTTAGTGCTCTTGTTTTAAAATTGAATCCACTAACTTTTGGAAGTTTTTAGCCGAACTACGGCGTTTTGATCCTTACCTTTGATGGAAGGTACGTAGGCAGCGGGTTCATCCGTTCAAACCCAATAATTAATTTGTACATTCTTTCCTCATCATCCCACTCATGTTTGCACATTATTTATATCATGACAAATAATAAATTTCAAACAACAAAGTGTGAAAAGGGCTCCCTAGGAGTACCTAGGACGCATTGGGTGCCTAACACCTTCCCATTGCGTAATTTACCCCTTACCCCGATCTCTGATCTTTTTCATTAGTTTTCTACGTGTAAAACTTCTTAGGTTTTTGTTCGCTTTTTAACCAGTCCTTAGGATAAATAAAAGTGCGGTGGCGACTCTATATTCATTGTATACTTTGCTTATGATTTAATTGATAGATCATATAGTAACGAATACACCGCTACAGAAAAGTGGCGACTCTGCTGGGGATTAATCCTTGGTGGTATTGCCTACTTTTCACCATTGTTGTGTGATATATTATTATTTGTTATTTGACATATTTTTGTACAATTTGGGATAACTGTATTGATTGTAATGTTTGAATTGCTTGATATACAAATGCTGTTTGCTTTGGTGATCTCTGTGAGATGAGTTCTATACCCGAACTCGAGTGCACTCTAGGATAGGAGAATGGCATAGTCTTGTCGACTGGTGTGGAGTAGTCCTTAGCCAGTTGACTTGCGAGTCCATTCACTTGGTGGAGGTCATGTTGGATTGATAATGTCACACAAGTCATTTGTGGTTAGGCATTATTCTTCCAATCATGTGCCTTAGAAGCCAAGGACCTTAGTTTACCAAACCCATCTTGGCCTATTTTTAGGACGTAGTGCGGAGGTCGTTCAGATGTAAGTTCTGATACGATTGTTACGCGATACTACACTCATAAGAGTTTCTCTTGAGAATATTCTTGGAATACGAGTATTCGTTCCTCCGATAATATTCGAGAGATGGGACGATGATTATGAGAACCTCTGGTAGAACATGTCTGGCAGGTTTAAACCCTAGTACATTCCCTTTGGGTGGTTCTTAACCAAAACTCCATGCTCGTGACTCTCAGCAAACCCGTGATTCGTGGTTGAGTCGTTCAAACATCGTTAATATCAATGGATCCCGGATCAGGTGTAAAACCTAAAATCCACCAAAGCGGCTGGTTGATATTAAGGATGTTTGAGCCGGTTCATGTACCGTTAATATCAATGGAACTTGGGTGTCGATAAGGTGAAAACCTAAATCCACCAAAATGGATGATTGATATTAGGGATACAATGAGCTTTCCCATGACCTTTGTTTGGTGTGCTTTGCTTGATCCTTGAGTGTGATTGTTGCATTCATACATTCATGCATTCATCCGCATCCATATCATCAGATAAAAAGAAAATTTTCAAGGAACTCAAAGGAGTTTATTTGCAAAAAATTTCAAACATGAAAAAACCAGGAAAATTTTTTCACCTGATGTATCTGATGAGATATTCTCGTATATGATCAAAATGCTTCAATATTTCAAAGTTTGCAAATAAAACCCGCGAATTCCTTTGAAATAAAAACAAGCATATGCACAAACACTTCATGCATCATTTGCATAAGCGGGCGTTTCATTCCGGTCTCCCGTCCTGTGGTCTGACCCTGCGATCTTCATTTATTTTGGAGACGCACCTCGCCGGTATTATACCAGAGCCGATTCTGCCAGATTGACGGATCATCCTGAGCAAGAGAATTGTGACCTCAAAGGAGATATTTGCCAGACTATGTACTGTTGATGGATTTATTCCTGGTTAACCGATCCCGGGCTGGCATTGGCTTCTGTTCTGGGGCATATAATGAGCATGGTCTGTTCACAAGTGGAGGATTCATCCATGATGACCAGTCTGTAGAAGAAGAAGCCGCTGCTATCATTGAAGAAGATGCAGAGGATATGAGCAATTTTGTTATTCCTGGTGGTGTCTGCCACAATTGGGTCGCTGTAGATGTTCCTACGGTCATCCATAGATCAGAGTAATCGTTCACTTTGTTTAAAACCCTTCTCCCATGCCAAAAGGAGAAGTGATGACATTGTTGGCAGCATTTTAATACAATGATGTTTTCATCCAATTAATGCATTGTTAAACATTTGTTTTTCCATTTGTTTTCACTTTTTGCTTTTCGCATGAAGTCAGTGATCACAAAAAACCTGAAAAACAAGAAAACAGCTTTTTCATCTGCATAAATGATTTGCTTGTTTAAAATTCAAAAGCTTTTCATTATCCAGAATCATTATGCAGGGATTTCTAAACCCATTGAACATAATGATCCAACGCCATCTCCCAAATTTGAATTCCTTGTATTCGAGGCAGAGGAAGATGATGTTGAAGGGGATTCCTGATGAGAGTACCCGCCTTCTTGAGCACGAAAAGGAGCTCATTCAGCTGTATCATGAGAATCAGCAAACCAGTCAAACTGGGGCATTACAAATGTAATGTAAAAAAAAAAAAGGAGAGAAGAGGGTGAAAAATCAAAGTAAAGGCAAAAATCAGGAAAAAATTTTCAAATAGAAAAAAAGAATAAAAGAAGCCTGATACCCTCAAAGTCCCTAGTTGACTGATGCTGAATGGATTCAGAGTCGTTATGACCAGTTGAATTTGATTGAAGAGAAGCGATTAACTGCCATGTGTCATGGTCAGTTATATCAGCAGAGAATGAAGAAAGCATTCGATAAGAAGGTCAAGCCTCGTGTGTTCAGAGAAGGTGACCTTGTGCTCAAGAAAGTTTTGTCTTTCGTGCCCGATTCCAGGGGCAAGTGGACTCCAAACTACGAGGGTCCATATGTTGTTAAGAGAGCCTTTTCAGGCGGAGCTTTGATGCTTACAACAATGGATGGGGAGGATTTCACTCGTCCTGTGAATTCAGATGCAGTTAAGAAATACTTTGCCTAAAAAAAAAAGTATATGCAAATGAAAAACAGAATAGCTTGCTAAGTTGAAAACCCGAAAGGGCGGCTTAGGCAAAAATGAACGTCTCGGTGGAAAACCTGCAAGGGTAATCCAGGCAAAAATTAGAGACATTGGAAAAAGAGTATATTTGCATCCCGCTAGATTGAGTACCTCACCCTGGGGCAATCTAGGCAAAAGTTAGGGATCAGGCAAGTAACTGCATCCTGACAAGACTTTCTGTTTCACCAGCCGTCTTTTCGTCAGAGGATTCTCGATTCGTCGTCAACTGAAGCTTCGCATACATCGAGATTCAAATTGGTAGAGAAAGGATCATTATGTTCAATGTAGCCCTCTTCCAATATATATCACTGATTTCAAATTTGTACAGATCTATGGAGTCTTGCCATTTGCAGGCTACCATTCCATCAAATAAATTTGTGCTTTTATCCAATTATTTGCACTCTTATTTGTTTCAATTCAACAAATGTTTTGCATGTTTTAATTGATAAAATATCATTGTTTTAAAAACAAAATTTTCCCAAATTTATTGTTTTAAACAAAGTGAACATTCACAATGATAAAAGGATACTCAAAGAATTTCTCAGTGCTCTCCCAAGGGTGGCATGGTTTCCAACTGGTAAGACATTTGTTCATACTCCTGGGTTGGTTTGTATCCTTCTTCTCCAGATTTGGTTGTTGGGGTTGTTCCTCAAGCAGAGATTTGTTGTTAGGGTGGTTCCCTAAGCAGAGCTTCTGTGGATTTTGATTCCCCGAAGCAGAATTGTGAATTGAAGACTCAGTCTGTTCTCCAGCAGTAGTCTCTCCCCGGCTTGATTGCTCAGTCATTCAGAATATTTGTGGTTAGTGGGTTGATATCCCCATATCCCGTATTTCTCCCCAAGTGAGTTGCCAGCATAATTGCAAGTCGAGTTGTTGGTGGGGTTATTCCCCAAGCAGAGTGTTGTTGAAGATTCAGTGTTCTCCAGCAGCAGTTTTCCCCAGCATGGATGCTTTCCTTGTGGAAGATCCGGCAGTTGATGGTTTGCCACCTTGGTGCCTCGCCACTTCCTCCAGTGGGTTGCTATTCCCAGACTTTATTTGTATCCTTGGCGAGTAGAGCTGTTATTGATATCCCCATCGAAGTCACGAGCAGAGTTGTCGTCACTCTCCCCAGCGCAGTTGCCAGCGGATTTGTCTGTTTTTCTCAGCACAGTCGCTTTTCTTTTGGAAGACTCGGTAAGTCAGTGGTTTGATACCCGGTACTTTACCTTTTCCCCGGCAAAGTCGTCAGTGGAGTGTTTACTTTCTCTCTATCAGAATGGTTGTTATTCTCAGCAGAGCAGGATTTATTTTCCTACTCCATGGTTAATCGGGTTGATATCCCAGTATTTTCATCCAACTTTCTCCAGCATTTGTCTGTAGAGCGGTTGTTGTGGCAATATTGCCTGTTGAACCTCTTTCAATCCCCGGTATGGTCGGTTGATAGCTCCGTCATCCAGAGATTGTATTGATTTCTTGATTACTCTTCGATCCTCAGTAGAGCGGATTTTGTTGCAGAGTTTACTGATGTGATTCGACAGATGTATGTTCGCCTCGAGTAGAGTGGTTTGTTGCAGAATCTACTTGTTTGGTGCTTTCCTTCCTCGGTGGCTTGTTCCCCAAGAGAGTAATTGATGATATCCCCAGTAGAGTTGCTTGTGCAGCCAAACTCTATCCGGGTGACCTTTGCTCCCTCAGTGGGTTGTTCCCCAATGGAGTTATGTTGGATCCGTTCCCATAGCAGTGCTTGCTAGGATCCCCTGCAGGACTTTGAGATTCTCTTGTTCCCCGACAGATTCGTCTTGGTGGCTGTTTTGCCCGTTGTGACTTTCTGTGCCCTAGTTGGGGTGATCGCTGATCCATTGCTCAGAGATTTGGTATTCTCAGGATTTCTGATTCTTTTGCTTCTGCTTGCCAGCAGTACCCTCAGATCTTTGCTTTATAGCATGGAGATCTCCAGCAGAATTGGCTTTCCAGTTGGTTTTCCCCTGGAAGTGTAATACCGGACGTTTGATTCCTGGACCTGTTGCGTTAGAAGCGTCTGTTTTGTTAGCATTCATCAAACATAAATCACGCATATTCATGCATATTCATGAAACATTCAGATATTCATGTTGCATTTTTGCCATATATCCCTTGTTTGTTATTCCCTGCTATGGTGATATAGATCTTTATAGATCTTCCTAAGCAGATGTCGGGTGTTAAATCTCTCCATATAGAGTCAGCCCGTAAGCAGAAAATGTCTGTCTGTTCTTCTGCAGTTCCCCACTGAGATATACCCTCGTGGATGACGGTTTCTTCCGTTTCCTCCCAACACATATATTGGGATGGAGGTTCCTATTTGAGTTATATCCTCATTAGGACGTGTCTTGATTCAGTCTATCTTTTCGGATCTTTCCCGAATTGACGTTTGTCGTCTGTTTCTTGTGCTTCCCTGTGGTGATTTTTATCCCCAGCGGAGTTTCGGGCCTCTACCCTTATACCGGTAGTTGTAAGTCCTATTGTTCCTTGTCCTCTTGGCGGAATTTGTGGTTATATACCTTTCATTCCTCCGCAAGAGTCGATTTTGGCCTCTACCCTCATACCGGTAGTTGTAAGTCCTATTTTCCTGGCTTTCTTGGCGGAAATTGTGGTTATACACCTTTTAGTCCCCAGCCAGAGTTGTTGGTTTTCTACCTGATAGTCGGTAGTCGTAAATCCTAATTCCCTACTCTCCAACAGAGTTTGTGGTCTGTTATGAACCTCATTTTTGGTTTCTCGTGCGGATTCATGATTTATTCTATCCCCACGCAGAGTTTTTGGTTTTCTACCCCGTATTCGGTAGATGTAAACCCTAATTTGTGGTTATTCCCACCAGAGTATGGCTACTGCCCTCATACCGGTAGTCGTAAGTCCTATCTCTTTTCCCCTAGCAGTGGTAACCTTTGTGGTTCGATCTGGTTGTTGGTGGATTTCCTGTTGTTGTGGTGTTATCCCAAACAGAGTTTTGTTCCCTGTGGTGATTTATATCCCCAGTGGAGTTTGTGGTCTTCTACCCCGTATTCGGTAGTTGTAAATCCTATGTTGCTGTGATTTTTCTCTCCAGCGGAGTTGTATCTTATGATACATGTGGATAATTGCCAGTTGCTAGCAATTTTATCCTCAGCTGAGTCTTTGGTTTCTTACCCAGTAGTCGGTATTGTTAAACCCCTTGTTTTCTCAGCCAGATTTTGGTCTTCTGCCCCGTATTCGGTAAATGTAAACCCTAATCTTCCTTTGTGGTTATCTTCATTCAATATTCGATGTTGATATTCCTTCCTGCCTTGGGTTAGTTGCTCTTGAGTAAGCACTTGTATTCCCAGCAGTCTCCTGGATCATTGTCGGATGCTAGCAATGTTATCCTTTTGAAGTCGCCAGTGGGTCTTTTCACCGTTTGCTAGTGATTTGTTCCCCGGATCATTGGTTGTTTATCAATGTATTCCCAGTTTTGTGGATAATTGCCGGATGCTTGCAATTTATCCCCAGTGAGTCCTTCATTTACCCTTTTGTCGGTAATGTTGTTACTCCCTCTGATTGGTCATCATTATATGCCTGTTTGGTATCCCGATGCCTCTCTTTTCGGACGATTTATCCTTTATTAACCCTCATATCGGTTGTGGATAATCTTCCATGCGAGTATACTATCCACGTTCTGACGGTAATGGGTAATATATCTCATGCACTCTTCAGTTGAAGCCTTTGTGTTTCCCCGGTCGAGTAAGATTCGTTATTTCCCCTTTGCGGAGTCGAATATTCTTGTTGTTGGATAATTGCCGGATGCTTGCAATTTATCCCTTTGAGTTGTCTTTCGTTTACCCGGATGCTTGGTATCGATTGTCTCTCTTTTTGGTTAGTCACCTATTATATACTTCGGTATCTCTGGTGTCTTTTCCTTTCGAGTATATTATTCACGGTCTGCCGGTAATGAATAATATGTCTCATGCGCTCTTTAGTTGGAGTCCTTTGTTGATTTTCCCCAGTAGAGTAAGATTCGTATTCTTTGTAGAATCGAATATCCATCCTTTAACCAGTTGTGTTTCGGATGTGTGTTTTGGCATATATACCAATTCACGTTTTCGGTAGATCACCTATTATATACTTCGGTATCTCTGGTGTTTCTTACCGTGCGAGTTTATTGTCTACGTTCTGACGGTAATAGATAATATATCTCATGCGAGTATTCTATCCACGGTCTGCCGGTAATGGATATTGTATCTCATGCACTCTTTGGGTTTGTGTCCCCAGTCGAGTAAGATTCGTTTTCCCGTTGTGGATTCGAATGTCCATCCTGTAATTTGTATTGCTTTTTCAAGCCCTCCTTTCGGATGATGAGTGTCTTGGCATATATACCAATTCACGTTTCGGTCGGTCACCTATTATATACTTCGGTATCCCTGGTGTTCCTTCCTGTCTACTCCCTATTATGACCTTGGTCCCCTGTGGAGTCAGATTTTCCTGAGTTATATACCCTTTGTTGGTCTTTCTCAGATGTTGGTTGATTGATATCTCTCACCCTTATACCGGTCTTAGATATTCATTCTTCCTGAGTTTGTTACCCTTATACCGGTAACACCTCATTCTTGTTGCTTTTCCCAGGAGAGTCTCTTTGTTAGACATTCCCCTGTGGAGTTTCCTTTGGTGATTTTTACCCTTTTGCTATATGGGTGTTTATTCCCCAATATATGCATTTTTCCGGCAGGGAGATTCTATGTGAATCTTTTCCTGGTCCGAATCCGGATTTTTATCCGAAGTATCCTTTGTGGATAATTTGAGTCAGCTTATGTCTTTCCTATGGATTTATTTTCCTCTGGAATTCTTTATTCCCCCGGTGTGAGTCCTTTGCTTCCCCAGCAAGTTCTCCAGTCCGATATCTGTTATTCCCACTCGGAGTCGTGCTCAGTCACGCTGTGTCAGTTTTGTTTTCCCTAATCAAAGTCGTGTCCTGCTCACGCATTTCTTTTTCTTATTACCCCCTAATAAGAGTCTTATTAGAGTCTCTGTTCCTGGTGAGTGTATTACTCCGATGGGTCGTCTTTCCTTCTGTGCGAATCATATATTCCCCACAGAATTTGTCTTTTGCATGCATACACCTGCATCATGAGGTCTCTTAGGGACCAAAATTCGTCTCATTACTATTATTTAAGCCCATTCTACCGCGTCGAGATGAAGATTTCTAAACTTCACTTCTCCGGATAGAATGACCTTAAATAGGGGCATCTGTAAGACCCCAATTTTGGCCCTAAGATCCCTCATGGCCCATACCATATCATATCATGGCCTCAAGGATCATTGCATACCCTAGTTGTCCTCCTAGTGGGTGGGTACCTTGTGAGTGTGATTCTTGATCACCAAGCATGTATAGCATTTGTATATCATTGCTTTTCATATGTTTACTAACCAAAAGTACAAAAATATTGTCATCTAACCATGTTGTTTGCAGTTGAAGCAATCATCAGTCAAACAGTCAAATCAGGCCTTGAACAATAGAGAGTGACCATTCTTGAAGAATTTGGACACCATGATCATTCATTAAGAGTTCATATAACTTGTGATATCATTTGGAACCAAGATCTCAATTGAAAGAGACTTGGAATTCATCAGAACATGGCCCAGTCAAGAAAAGTCAACAAAAGTCAACTGTGGTCAACTGTGGATTTAATCAGTGATTTGATGATTGGAATTGGTTAGAAAGACCTCATTCATGTATATATAAGCTTCATTTGGCATTTCAAAGACCAAAGTTGAAGGAATTGAAGTCAGACAGACAATTTCCCAAAATGGCAAATGAACCTGTATTTTCAGCTGCCCAAAATGGAAAGTTTCTCCCCTCAAAATAATTTCATGATACAAGCTTCAAATCAAAATTTGTCCAACAGGAAAGTTGAAGATCTTGATCTCACAATTCCAAAAAGTCCAGGAACTCAAAAATCCAATGTGTGGTTTGCAAGATATGATCAGATGAATTTCAAAAAAGACCCGTAATCGGGAGGGCATAACTCCCACATGGTTTATCCAAATTGCAAGTTCCTTATATGCACAAACTCCATTTAATATGTGCTTTCATGGTGCATAATTGGATTTCTTTAAAATTGCTCCATGCAAAATGCCATTTTTGAAGTGAATCAATTTAAGGAGAGGGGCAAAATGGTCCACGTTTGAAAATATTGGGAATTTGCAAACAAGGCTTATACCAACAGCTCCCAAATGATATTTTGGACTTGTTTCAAGTGTTAATTTTCTGCTGAACTTGCTTCTAAGGATTGAAGAGAAAAATCCAAAATTTCACATAAACCATTCTACTCTAATCCTATTGTTCACTAATTAAGATTATCATTGGATTAAGCATTGGATATATATTGTTAATCTCTAACAGAAATACACTCTAATCACAATTTCACATTCATTCTACACAAACTCATAACAGAAAATTCTTCAAAAAGAAATCACATTCTCTCATTCTCTCATTTTTGCTCAAAGCTTTTGAGAAATTTTTGAAGAATTCATCAAGAATTCATCAATTGGAAGCAAATTTTCTTGTGGATTCTGAATTTGCAGGTTATCTTGAAATGCTGTTGAGGAAGAACGAAGGCAATTGGTGACAAGATTGAGCTGCTGCGAAATTTTCTTCTTCCATGACAGTCGGTGATTCGTGTTAATCCAAGCGACTTCGAGCTGAATCGAACACTCCACGCACCTTCTACAACTAATTGCTGCATCTGTTCGCGCGAGATCGAAGTTCAATCACGCCGAATCCGTCACTGTTTCAAGAAAAGGTTGGGAATCGAACTTCCAGATAGATTAAATTGTGATAGGGATTCGTTAGATTGCTGTTTGTAGACTGTATATCCATTTGTAGAATTGCGTTTCATTCCGAATTGCATGAGTTCTTGTAAATTAAAGTTGCGAAGCCTTTCTTCTTTTCCTTCGATTCGAACTGTGCAGTAATCCATTGATGAAATTGAAACCGTATTCTTGTTCCTGACGCAAAACCGGTTCGACCGGTGTGTATTTTGTGAATTCTCATGGCCGTTGGCGAAAACCCTAGAATTCTGGGCGGAGAGCTGATGAAGACGATGAAGAACATTCATCATTTCTGGGAATATTTCCCCCTTTGATCCGTGCCCGTCCGCATCTGCTTCCGTTTCCGTGTTTCTGTTGCCAGGCTTGATCTCAACCGTTCATTCCTTATAATTGAAACGGTGCCGTTTTGGCTGAGAGATTAAATTACGCTATGCCACTGGCTTCATAATTAATTAAATAAATCCTTTTTAATTCGTAAATAAATATTAAATAAATATTTTAAAACTTTAAAAAATCACATAATATTCAATTCTAATCCAAAAAATGCAAGGTTTTTTTGTTGATTATCATTTTTTCTCTACTATTTTATAGAATTAAAAAATAGATATGTGCTTGGTAAAAAATCTAAATAGCCATAGAGATGTTTTGATGTATGCTATTTCCACATATTGTACCATTTCAATTCTATAATCACCATGCTATATCCAAATTAATTGAAAATTGAGACATTGATTCTTGACATCCTTCTGGATTTTTTGACATAGATTTCATAATTTTTGAGTCTATGGTTTATTATATGTGAATTATTGAATTTGGATGTGTAAATATGTGACATAGTTTGATAGGCTATATTCCCCTAATTGTTTACCATGCTTCCCTCTGGCCAATGGCCTTGAATTTTTGCATGAAGCTTGTTTAATATGTTAACATCCCCTGTGAATTTTTGTGGATTTTTACAATCCATTTTCGATTTGATTAGTATTTTTCCTTGCTGCCTAGTCTTTTAGAGCTTCACTTGTGTAACCTTTAGTCTACATGTCGCCAAATGCACATACTTAGTCTAATGACCTTGAAAATTGATGACATAGTTCCTAACACATTAATGTAGCATTTGGCCTTGGTCCTACTGATTTATAATGCACCATTACTGCTTACCATTAGATTGAAGTGGGTGTACAATTGTAGGCCTCATTTGATTGCATTTTTGCATGCTTTGTCATGTTTAATTAATTCCTATTGATCTACTAGTCCAAATGACTTGAAAATTAACATGTGGCTTGCTGAATGCCTTCTGGTTAGAATGTAATTTTTGTGGATTTTTTGGTGCCATTTTGGCATTTATTTGAATATGATCTTGCTGGTTGCTTGTATATGGTTTAATATTGCACCTTTTGCCTTCCATGTTGCATAAATTAAAATGAGAGCATAGTTTGAATATGGGACCAATTGGGATCCCTTTGTTATTGATATTACTTGACTTTGATCATGAATAGGTTGCTGTTTTAAGATTTTTCCATCTTTTTGACCCTAGGCTAGTCCTAGTGGTCATGTTACTTACATTTGAAGTTAATTGTGCCTTTTCAGGTTAAGGAGTTAATGATTAAGGAATTTGCTCCACAATATGGATTGTGTTACTTGACACATATGACTAATGTATTTGTTTTGTAGGATGTTTGGTTCATGTGAGCCTTGTGCTATGCACATCATTATTTGTATAATTGTATTTTGTTAATTGATTCTTATGTTGTTATCTGTTTATGAAATGGGATGCTGATTTTATTGGATTGTTTCCAGGTACCCTTTAGTTGCTCAGTTCTCTTAAGAACTCGCTTTGCTTTGCTTAAATAGCAACTTGCATTGAGGTATAGAACCTTCTTCTTCATGTAGTCTGGAGACCCGGCCCGTTATTTGGCTGGGCAAATTGTCTGAAGTCCTCCTTAAGAGGCATTGATTGTGTATGTTTATATTTGTCCCAAGCAGGAAAAGTCCTCATTCGAGGCAATTGGTGGAAGGTAGAGATAAGTAGCCTATCTCCCACTATTCAGTGAGTCTTCTCATTGCTCCCATTACATGGTTGTAGCATTGAGATCCATACCCAAGATCTATCGAGTCCAATCGGGGAAAGAGTTCCATCTTTCTGAACTCCCCCACATTCTTATATTTACATGCTCTCTCGGACCTGAGATAGAAGCAATGAGGCACACCCCTCATATCCTTTCATCTGCTTCACCTGAGCCCCTCAATGGCCAGGTTAAGAGCGACACTTACCTATTACAGTGGACTTTCATAGTCAAACCCTTTTTGATTGAGCCTCCTTGTGTGGTTATAGAGTGTGCTACCTGATTATTTGTGATTTATTACTCATTTGTACATGATTGATTGCTTGCCTTAGTGCGTTTACCATCATTCATTGCTCCTTGTAGCATGTCCATTATGTCATTTGTCCTTGTGACATTGTTTGCTTACCCATTGAGGAACCAGTTATAAGTCCCTGTAAGGTGGCATCTGTTCCCATGACATGGAAGGGGTAGAGTGTAAGACCTCATTGGTCACTCATATCCATGGCCTAGTGCATTTTACTTGTGTATGTGAGGATTCATTGTAAGTCCCTGTGATGTGGCATTTGTTTTCCTAGGATCATACTGTGGAGGTTAACATAAGTCCAGATGGATTGGCAGTTGATTTCCCTGTTTTGTTTTTTTGTTTTATTCTGATGGAGATTAGTGTAAGTCCATAGAGTGGCTTCTGATATCCTTACTTGTTTTAGGAGACAGGTATAAGACCATTGAGTGGCCTCCAGTATCCGCTTTTATTTACTTCCATCTGTTACCATGTTCATATCATTGCTCAGTTGTAGCCTATTCCTAAGGACCCACTTGAATCATTTCCCATATGATTTCAAGAGGCGGACCCTTCTCCGAAGTTTTACATACCCACCATCCATTCACCCCATTGTGTCCTACCTTTTCACACATACTTTTAAAAACTTGATATATATGTTGTGCAAACATTCTCACCTTCTTTCCAAATTAGAAACTTGGACCTTAAGTCCATGATTTTTCAAACTCCATTTTTGTAAATACTTCATTTTGAATTGACTTTAATCATACTTTGACCTTTTTGTAAATAATCCAAATACCTTCACCCATTCAAATGACTTTGTGGCTTTGTCCATGTTTGTTAAGTTTTCATACATTAGCTATAGGTTTGATTTACCCTAGTTGGTTGATATTAATCTCACCTATTTGTCCTTAGTAGATGAATTGTAAGCCTTCCTCGCCTATTATAGGGTTAACCCCTCTCTGGCAAGTTGAAGCCTTTCTCACATGGTGGACTAGTTGTTATACAAGGTTGAGTTTTCTCCCGTGGGTAACGTAAGACCTTAGTGCTCTTGTTTTAAAATTGAATCCACTAACTTTTGGAAGTTTTTAGCCGAACTACGGCGTTTTGATCCTTACCTTTGATGGAAGGTACGTAGGCAGCGGGTTCATCCGTTCAAACCCAATAATTAATTTGTACATTCTTTCCTCATCATCCCACTCATGTTTGCACATTATTTATATCATGACAAATAATAAATTTCAAACAACAAAGTGTGAAAAGGGCTCCCTAGGAGTACCTAAGACGCATTGGGTGCCTAACACCTTCCCATTGCGTAATTTACCCCTTACCCCGATCTCTGATCTTTTTCATTAGTTTTCTACGTGTAAAACTTCTTAGGTTTTTGTTCGCTTTTTAACCAGTCCTTAGGATAAATAAAAGTGCGGTGGCGACTCTATATTCATTGTATACTTTGCTTATGATTTAATTGATAGATCATATAGTAACGAATACACCGCTACAGTTAGATACAATCAAAAGACCAGCTCTTTATGCCAATTTTTGAGTATGAATATAGAAGTAGAAAAGCGGTCTAGTGGGGCGTGAAGAGACACAAATAAAATTGCAACCTTCATTTTCAAAAATCAGAGTGTTTTCAAAAATGAGTTGCGCGTGGAAGGTTTGAAGCGAAACTGAAAATTATACAATCGATTATGATCAAGAAAACACACAAGTTCGTTTCATAAATATCCAAGATTATAAAGAATGAAATGTTTGGTATGAATTGATTCAATTTATGTAGTCACAAACAGTGTACATAATTGATTTAATGTGGATTACTAAATTCAATCAGTTTTCAGATTTATCAATCACAATACTAGCTTGACTAGTTGTCTAATTCCAACATAACCTAGCTTTACGTAATTAATTGCTATCAAGAATAAAACGATATAATACGACGGAACTGAAAAACCTAGCATGCAAATCACTACGAATATAAATGTAAGAGTAAAGTTAGAGATATAACATCTAGATTTATAGTGCTTCGGTGTTCGTCCTCGCTTAGCCTACGTGCACTCTTCAATAGTTTCCCATTGGAACCTGCATAGTTCCTTATTATTTGACAAATATTTCTAAGAGTTCATACATTCAGCAATCCATAATTTATAGCTGAGAAAATAAATGTCCTAATTTGGATCTTGACATGTATCTAGAAAACTTTCCAAACTCTTTTATGTAATCTTTACTCGAATGTGTTTCTTAAACCTTCCAATAACACTAATTCTATTCTAAGACTTTGTGTGTAGCAACCAACCCCTCGATCCTACCGATTCCTTGAATGGTGATATTATCCGAAGATCCGAGAAGAACTCCACCTTATTTGTAGCCTTCCACTCAATTACTACTAAGGCAATACTGGAAAGAATAACATACTTCTTTTCAATGGAATTTTTCACCACCATTGGCAATCCCTCTTTCTTGCTAACAACTTGAAAACTCAACAAGATCTCCAAGAACATTTAGTTTCAATTACGCGCCTCCTTTAATCAATCTCAGAACTCTAGTCATCAAGATCTGAACTCAATTGAAGTTGAAGATGTGAGAAATTCGTAGCAAGACTTTGAACACTTAAAATAGAGGAAATTGATTTTCACACAAAATTACACTGAAAAATCTTAACAGAATGATGCATGTTCTATTTGAATGATGACAAGAATGATTTATATGTGCTTGAGATGAAGCACATAAAATGGTTGAAAAAAGGTAGTTAGATTTGAATCAAGAAAAATATGTTATGAATAAAATGATAAAAAATGAGGTGAAATGAAAGAAATACCTAAATTTTGAAAAATATGCCAGTTGATTCAGATCAGAGAATATGTGATTCGAATCACACGCCTTCTGATTCAAATCAAGAAAAAACGTGTTTCAAATCAAATTGCCCATAACTGACAGGATTTTTTTGACAAAATAATTTGATTTAGATCATGTTAAAAGTTTGATTCGAATCAAATCAAACAGAATCAAACATGATTTGTGAAAAATGAAATTGACTCGAATCATGTATAAATTCTAATTCGAGTCAAATTAGACAAAATCTATTCCCGGGAAAATGATCAGGATCAAGTGAAAAATTTGATCAGGATCAAATTGCTTTTTGAGATTTTACCATGAATCAATTTTTTTCTAAAAACACAAGGTGATTTCATTTCACTATCATATACTATTGATCAAAGAGAATTTAGATCAAGATCAAATCTAACAAAGGTTTTATGCATGCTAAACATGAGAAATGCAATCATGAAGGAGACTCAACGAATCAAAATAATAATAAAAAAAGATGAAAGCGATAAGACAAGAAACAAAATAACCAAATAGTAGAGACATGCAACTAAAAATTTGTTCGATAAGTGTAACATATTGGTCATTGAGAACTTCAAGAAACAGATGACATAGTCATTGTCTATGTATGTTTTGATTGTTGGAATGAGTTGACAATGACAATGGGGTCATAATTACAGCTGGGAAGGGGCCTGAGGTTATCAAATTCTTGACATAGTTTCTTCAAGGTTGTAAAATATTGGGTGATGCTTTGATCTCCTTGTTTCTAGGCATAAATTTCTTCTTGGAGATCTGAGATTCTGAATATATCTCCCTGATGATAACGCTCATGAAGTTCATCCCAAATATCCTTAGCTGAATCACCCCAAAGAATACTTTCAAAGATTTATTTCTCAGTAGAATTGGTGCTCCATGCCATAACCATTTGTTGCAACGACTCTAGAGAATGTAATTAGAGTGAGTATTATCCAGGCGAGTTAGGGTTCCATCGATGAACCCTAATTTGTTTTTCGAGATTAGGGCTAATTTTAAGGAACATGACCAAGAATGGAAATTCGTGTTGTTAAGAGATGGTGAAACGATCGCTAAACTGGGATTATCACTCGGATGCATAAATAACATATCAAGTATGTCTTGTTGATATGTGCAAATGGTGGAGTGTTTATTGGTAGACTTTTGTGGTTTGAGTGAATATTCTGGGGAAGAATGAATAATTTCATCTTCACTCATGGTAAATTAAAGAACGATGAAGAAACAAAAAGTTTATGGGTAAAGCAAAACACGAGAGAGAAAAATGAAGACAAAAGAAACATATCAACAAGAAGAAAGAATTGTGTTAATCAAAGAGTAAAACATAGACAAACAAGAAAAAAGCTGAGTGGAAAGTAGCGATCGATTGGAAAAAAAACACAGAGAAGTGTTTTACAAAGAAGATGGAGAGAGAGAGAGAGAGAGAGAGAGAGAGAGAGAGAGATGAAAATGAAATAGGAATCATGATTTTACTTGGAGAAAGATTTTACCATAATCTCCAGAGGTGGAATAAAATACAAACACGTGGATTTAAGAGAAAAGAGATATGACAGAAAAAAATGGGCGGGGAAGAAAGGAACCAGAGTAATCTTTGAGCTCTTGATACCATGTTAACATGTGTCAGGGAAAGTGATAAAACTCAACATTGAGAAAAAATGTCATTATTATTGAATCAGAAAAATATCCTTTACACATTGCCTATTAATTCATTAAATAAGCTAAAACATATAGATAATAAAAGGGCATCCTAACTAACAAAATGGGCTGAAATCTATTGGACCTTTGTACTTTATCTACTAATATATGGTAGAACAAGAAACCACAAGATTGGTGAAATAATGGTAGAGTAATTTTGGATGTGGAGAGTGAAAGAGGCGAATTAAGAGAGAGAGAGAGAGAGAGAGAGAGAGAGAGAGAGAATCGAGGGTGATATGTTATACTTGCATTAATCCGGGTGAGAGTGCACCCTAAACACTTATATAAGAGTTACAAATCAATTGGGATACAATTTGACAAAGTATAATAGTATAAAATACAAAAACTTGGGCTTGTAACAGGTTACACCAAAATGTGTAACAGGTTACACCTGACACTAAAAATAAAAGAAATTAATTCAACTTTAGTGGTAACTGGTTACACCATTTATGTTAATCGGTTACGCTTTTGAAAACTTCAATTTTATGCTATTGGAAAGCATATCAAAACTATTGAGAATGTGATAAGTATGAGTAGTGTGGGTAACGGTCTGACATTGGTTGGAAATATGGAGACTTGAGTATTTATAAATGGGAGAACCCACACATCTATCACCTTAAGTTTTTGGGTGAATATTTGGTGTTTCTTTCACAAAGGTGTTTCTCTAAAAGAATAAGTCTCACAATGTTCAATGCTCCCTAGTGAAAAACTCTCCCAACACATGGTATCATGAGCCATTGGTTCGAGAAAGGAATCAACTTACTTGTATTGAAAGTTAACGACGCCACAAAGGTGGTGAGTAAGAAACATTTCATTGAAGAGTGTCAACGGCGCCACAAGGGCGGTGAGTAAGAAAAGTTCCATGCGATACAAGAGTTTGTGGAAGTAAGAAGAGCTCTCACTTGATGGGGAACATTGTGGACTCACACTTGAGGAGGAGTGTTGAAAATGTAGCAAGTTTGAGTAGTGTGGGTAATAGTCTGACATTGGTTGGAAATATGGAGACTTGAGCATTTATAAGTGGTAGAACCCACATATCTATCACCTTAAGGTTTTGGGTGAATATATGGTGTGCCTCTCACAAAGGTGTTACTCTAGAAGAAGAAGTCCCACAATATTCAATGCTCCCTAGTGAAAAACTTCCCCAACAAGAACCTGTTGTAACCGGTTGCACGCCCGTGGTAACTGGTTACAACACTTGAATTACTTCATCAAACTTCAATACACCACCTTAATTAAAGTGATGCAAGTTTACCATGCTCATGCTCATCTTAACTTCTTGAACGCATCATTTGTGACTCCCTTAGTCAGTAAATCAACAACTTGGTCCTCACTTCTACAATATCCCAATCGCAACCTTCCATCACTAACAAGTTCCCTCAAATAGTAAAATCTCATATCAATGTGCTTGCTCCTCCCATGTGCAATTGAGTTCTTCGCAAGATTAATCGCGTTAATATTATCAACTAAGAGTGTGACAACCTCACCCTCACAACTACCCAACTCCTCCAATAGATTCATAAGTCATATGGCTTGGCACACACATAACGAAGGGAAAATGTACTCAGCCTCACATGATGAGAGTGCAACTACGGGTTCCTTCTTTGAACACCAAGAGATTGGTGTCACACCGAACATAAAGATGTATCCAACTGTAAACTTTCGATCATCTTTATCTTCGCACTAGTTAGAATTGGTAAAGTCGAGAAAATTGCATTTTCTGCATGTATCCGCTGCGGGAAAGAGAATTCCGCAGCCAACATAACCTTTGACATAGCGTAGGATTCTCTTGACTACTGCCAAGTGAGACACCTTCGGTCTCACCATGAATCTACTCACAATAAAGACATTAAACGCCAAGTCCAGTCGCATATTGCACAAGTAAGCCAAGGATCCAATCAACCTCCTATATTGAGTTGGATCAACATCTTCCTCATCCTCATTCTTAGACAATTTCAACCTTGGTTCAGCTGGAGAAATGGCAGGATTGCAATGCTCCATTTCACACTTTTTCAATATCTCAAAAGCATGTCTGCTTTGATGCATGAGCTGTCCCATTTTGGACTTGTGGAACTCAATGCCAAGAAAATAAGTCATGAGACCAAGGTCCGTCATCTCAAATTCATCAATAAGTTCACTCTTGAACTTTGAAATGCACTCAACATTGTTGCCCGTGATCAATAAATAATCCACATATAGACAAGTAATGATTACTCCTTCACTCGCATCCGTCTTCACATATACTTCATACTCCGATACATATTTTTTGAAGCCGATATCCTTTAGGAAACCATCAATTCTTTTATTCCAAACTCTTGGAGCTTTCTTCAAACCATATAGTGCTTTCCTCAACTTGTAGAACTTTAGCTCTTGGTTTTTCACAACAAAACCAAGGGGTTGTCCTACATATACCTCCTATTCAAGTGGTCCATTAAAAAACGCGGATTTGACATCCATTTGATAGATATGTCAATTGTGGTTATTTGCAATACCAACAACAAGCCTAATGGTTTCGATCCTAGCAACCAGTCTAAATACCTCCTCAAAGTCTATGCATTCTCTTTGAAAAAAAACCTTAGCCACTAATCAAGCCTTATGCTTGATTATCTCACCCTTGGGATTTGCCTTCACTTTGAACACCCACTTCACACCAATTGGCTTCTTCCCTTTTGGTAGATTAACTAGCTCCTAATTATTGTTTTTCTCAATGGATTTCAGCTTCTCTTTCATAGTGCAAATCCACTTTGGATCACTTAAGGCCTCTTCCGTATTAACGGATTCAAATTTGGCAATGAGTGTAAAATGGACGAAATCACAATCATCATTGACTTGATTATCACAAAAAAACTCATAATCTTGGAGTCTCTGAGGCAAACCCCTTTTCCTTGTTGACCTTCTGACATTTCCTTCATTTCGGGCTTCGACGCATAGTGTTATGCACTTCCTCTTACCTGAGAATCTGGAATTTCAAACCTGTAACCGGTTACAGGACTCTTGTAACCGGTTACAGTTTGCTGGTAACTGGTTAAACCCTGTTGCACCTGCTTCATTTTGTCTATTATAACATCCCGATTGATCATGATCCTTCTGTTTACAGCATCAAACAATTTGTAATCATCAGTAAAGTGATATCCAACAAGTATCATCACTTCTCCCTTGTCATCCAACTTCTTTCTAAGTTAACCCAAAACATTCTGGTATGCAATGAAACCAAAGACTCTCAAATGGTTCAGATTTGGATTGAACCCCGACCATGCTTCCTCAGGTGTTACATTTTCTAGCTTCTTTTTAGGGCACGTATTCAACAAATAGGCAGATGTGGATATCGCTTCTTCCCATAGCTCTTTCAGCAAGTTCTTCCCCTTCAACATGCTTCTCACCATGTTCATAATCGATTGATTCTTCCTTTCGGCCACACCATTTTGTTGTGCTATATAGGGTGGTATTACCTCATATACAATCCATTCTTGATCACAAAACCTCCCAAATTCATTTGAGACATATTCACCTCCACCGTCCATTTTGAGCACTTTGAGCTTGTGACCACTTTGCATCTCAACCATGGACTTAAACTTCTTAAACACTTTGAATACCTCATCAATTATCTTGATTAGCTTTCTATTATAATCATCGATAAATGTGACAAAATATTTATTGCCACCAACGGAATCTACTTGCATCGGTCTATACATATCTGAATACACCACCTCAAGGTGATTCGTGGTTATCCGGTCTGCATCCTTTCTGAATTTTCCCTTATGTTGCTTAGCTTGCACACATTCTTCATAAATAGCTGGTATAACCGTTACCATACTGTTCTTTTGCAAATATTTGAGATCTCTAAAATTGAGATGCCCAAGACGATAATGTCACATCCACTCTTCTCTACTTGCTGTAGTAGCAAGACATCTATGCTCCATAACCTTCAACTCAACCTTGAAGGTTCTATTGGTATCCATAGGCGCTTTAAGGACCAAAACTCCTTTTGCATCCAAAACGTGCATCCCTTTTTTTCCATATGAATCTGGTAACCCTTCTCAAGTAATTAGTTAATACTTAAAAGGTTACATTTGATTCCCAGAATATACAAGACATCTTTGATCAAGGAATATCCATCATCCATTCTCATGATCAAAACATCAATGATATCGTCAGTCATTAGAGTGATGTCATTCGCAAACTTTACTTTGTTCTTCATGGCACGATTGATTTTGACAAACCAATCCTTTCTTCCCTTCATATGAGTTGAACAACCCGAGTCCAGATACCACTCCCCACTGCATTTAACTCCTTTCATACTCATCATGGCGTCTTCCTCTTTATGCAACTGGTCAATCGTATCATCCAACTGGTCATAACTCGTTTTTCAGCATTCTTTGAGCTGTTGTAGCTTCTGTCCCGTAGCTATTTGCCACTATAATTCGCTTATGTGATCATGACCAAGAGTGTATTCTCTTCATCAAACTCTTGTCTTACAACCTTGGCTTCATCCCCTTGATATTCCTTCTTGTTCGAATTGCATTCTTTCTCAAAATGACCGAACCATTGACACTTGTAGCATTGCTCCTTGCTCTTGTCAAACCTCTTCCTTTCACCTCTAAAGTTTCCATGACCACCATGTTTGTTTTAGCTGTTCTCACCCATTTGACAAGTCAAATTCTTTGAATTTTGGGACTCTTTTCCACCAAAATTCTGAAAATTCCTTTGTTTTTCATGCGCCATTTTCCTTTTGATCTCTTATCCTTCTCATTGAAACGAGTTTGCAAAGCGATCTCTGCCTTTGCCTTATCATTGTTCCTCTCCTCAATCCTTTGCTCATGAGACTCAAGAGAACTTTTCAGATCCTCTTTGCTCATCGTCACAAGATTCTCCGGCTCCTCAATCGCCACAACTATGTTGTCGAATCTTGGTGTTAAAGAACGCAAGATCTTAGCAACAGCATACTGCTCTGTAATGGTTTCTTCACATGCCTTCACTTGGTTCACAAACCGAGTGATTCTCGTTGCGAAATCGTTGATTGTCTCATTTTCCTCCATTTGAATCAATTCGAGTTGTTGTTCGTGAGTTTGTAACCTCACCACCTTCGCCTTGTCAGCCCCTGCATAAACTTTCTCTAAGATCTCCCAAGCTTGCTTCAACGAATCGCAATCATCAACTTCCTCAAAGTTGTCGCCATCAACACATTGATGAATCAAGAACAACGTTTTGTTATCCTTCTTCTTCTCTTCTATGTGTTGCTTGCTGCGCTTCACTAACATTCTGAACAAAAGGAGTAACATCATTCTTGATCACCTCAAGAACATCTTGGTAGCCAATCAACACCTTCATTTGCTTGCACCACTTGTCGTAGTTCTTCGCATCAAAAATGGGTAAATTTGCAAGGATTCTTTCTTTAGAAATTGAATTCATGTTGCACACTAGATCTTTGTGGATCTGAACCAGATTCTTTATGCCAAATATTAGAACAAGCAACCACATGATTGATGAAACAATGGTAGAGTAATTTTGGATGTGGAGAGTGAAAGAGGATAATTTAGAGAGAGGTAGAGAGAATTGAGGGTGAGATGTTATACTTGCACTAACTAGGGTGAGGGTGCATCCTAAACACTTATATATGAGTTACAAATCAATTGGGATTCAATTTGACCAAGTACAATAGCAGCAAATACAAAACTTGGACTTGTAACCGATTACACCTGACACTAAAAATAAAAGAAACTAATTCAACTTCAATGGTAACCGATTACACCATTTCTGGTAACGGGTTAGACCTTCGAAAACTTCAATTTTCTATTACTGGAAAGTATTTTAGAACCAGTTAGAACCGATTACCCGCCCATGATAAACGATTACAACACTTGAATTACTTCATCAAACTTCAACAATATATATATATATATATATATATATATATATATATATATATATATATATATATATATATATATATATATATATTCTATTTTAATCGAAGAGGAAACAAAAACTCATTTGCAAACTTTTTCAAACATGCAAATTAGTCATTAGCTGAAGTCAATGTCCTAATCCAAGAGCATATATGAGATTAAAAATGATGTTAAGTGATGGCCACCAATCAAGAAAATATAAACAATAATTAATCCCCATTATATAACTTAAAGTGCAACTGCAGTAGTAGGGTATATGATATAGTATATATTTAATTTTAGGTGTGCACGCGAGTTGGGTTGGATCGAATTTGACCTAATTCGTTATCCACTCCGTCATTTTATTGTCAAAACCGACCTAAATCGACTAGTTCATTAATGGGTTGAGTTCGGTTGAGTTCGCGGATTGTGTTTCAAATAAAAAAAAATTATAAAAAAAATTTGTCGGTTTTAAAAAAATGTAAGATAACTTAAGACAATCTTACTTATTTATAACACCCACATTCAATAAAACACATAATATAATATCTAATAAAATTTATAAACAAGACATAATACTTTATAATAGTATAAAATTCAACAAGATATGTTATTTTCATAAAATACATAAGTTGGAAATGATATAAAAAAAAGATAAGAAACAAATTTTAATCTTAGAATTACATAAATTCATTGATCTAGTACAATTATTGGTGGAAAATATTTTTTTTTGGAAAAATTATGGTTATTATTGAGATATTAATTTTATATTTTTATTTAAAATTATAATAAAAATAATAAAAAATTACTAAAATCACATCAATGAGATTGAGTCAACAGATCTAAAATCTGAAATCAAAACCAAAATTATACGGGTTATTATGGATTAGGTTGAATATACGTGTAAATAAATGAGTTCAAATAATTTATAAATTATGTTGGATTGGATCAATGGATTTGTGGATCGACCCGCGTCCATGAACAAGTCTATTTATTTAATAATTTACGGTTTCAATTAAAGAGGGCAATGCAACACTTCAAACCAAACTTGAAAAATAAGACATGATAATTGATAATTTAACGTCTAACAACAATTACAAGGATTAATGTCAATAGCGTAAAGTAGAAAGTAGTGAAGTGAGCTGAGATGCATTAATGCATTAATCTCCGGATTAAAATCTTAATTACCGCCTAAGTTATCGCACAAAGAAAGAAAACAAATCCTACCTACCTACCTCATGGTAATAATTGTATTTTTTTATTATATCAATTTCACCTTTGTTAATGGAGAGAAAACCGGTGAATCATGGTTTGTTGTGGGCCTAGAAATTATCTCTTTCTCGATGTACTTCAATTCAACGTGGTGAAAACCAATTATTGTGCTTTGTAGTGAAATTATTGTGCTTTGTAGTGAAGAGTGAGAACTAAGCAACACATAGGGAATACTAGGGAGCCAAAATAGGGAATATCTAATGTAGTAACAAAATTAATTAACTAAATTAATCGTATACAGTGTTCCTCCGTTCCATAACAAGCGATTCACATAATTTAAAAAATAAAATAAATAAAAGAGAAAAAATAATATTTTTAATAAACTATTTTTATTATATATTAGAAATAATAAAAGTAATATTAAATAAAAATATTTTGAAAATTAAAATTGATTTGATTTGAGGGATAGAATGAGTAATAAAGAAGGAAACTGATTTGAGGTTAATTAATGAAAAAGATGTAAAATTTTAAGATTTAAAAAGTTTTATATTAATTTGACATATAATAAAAGAGATGTTTCAATTTTAAATTTTTTCACTCATTAAAACATATATTTGTATTTTTGAATTTGTCTGATTACACCAATTATTTGATCATACCCCTTTGGTTGATAATTTGACTAGTCTGACCAATGGATTTTAATGTACAAACAAATTTTCATCAACAGTTTTCAATTAGACGAATAACTTTAAAAATAGTTTAAATAATGTTAAATGTTTTTAGTGTTTTGACGAATATGACTAACTTATTTATTTTGAATCAGAAAGATTGGATTACGATTGCCTAAATGCCAATTTAGATGTACAATCTAATAAATTTTATCTCATTATAAAGACATGTCAAATCTATCTGTTTCAAATTTAGAGTTTTTACACCCTAAGACAAACATTTTGAATTACTTTGAAAAAAACTTTCAAAATTTTACTTGTGACATATTCGTAAGGAAATTTAAGTTTTTTTTTGGTAAAATTGTTTATCAAAAAATTTATAAAAAATATTTTTGGAATTTTACCAACAATTTATTCGTTGATAAATATATATATTTCTTTGGGTAAAATTATACACTAAAATAAATATAAAAAAAATTAAAAGAAAATTACAACACAAGATAATTTTTAAAAACTATAGAGATTAATTAATATACACTGACAATGTATATCAATTAAATTCAAATCTATATTACAATACATAATTTAAAATTTTTAATAATCTGAGTGAAAACATAGCTTTATCACGAATAAGACACGGGTAAAATTTCAAAAATCTTTTGTACAAGTTTTTTGATACACAATTTTACCTACAAAATCAAAGATTTACTATGAATAAGTCGCGGGTAAGTTTTCTGAAATCTTTTTCGCTAGTATTCCGGTAAATAATTTGGAAAGCTTAGTCATTTGAAATAATTTTATCCATGAAAATTTAGATTTACTCACGAATAAGCCACAAATAAATTATGGAAAAACTTATTTTGATGTGATCCCAAAAAAAATTATAAGGGCAAAAAAGACTTTAAATTTAAAAGGGTAGATTTCTACTTATTCATCTTTAAATGATAAAATTCCAACCAATAGATTACTTGGTCAAAAAATAAAATAAAAAGATAAATATGACATATGGGCCACATCATTAGTGGCCCTTCTCTCGATCTTAAACTCCACTTGATCAAATAAATCTGTGAACTTTGTTATCTCCTTCGCTATTATTAACAATTTTGTTTGTTCTTAATGTTTTTCTTTTGTTTACAAAATTGATAGAAATGATCTAGGTAGCAAAGAAAATTAATGGTAGACTTTCATGCTGAAATTAAATAGGATTGTGAAGTTGTGTATGATTTCTAGAAATAGAGCATATTCAATTGTGACATGAGATGTTTTACATGCGTTAAACCTTCTTGGGGTTACGTCAGGTCAATGGGGTAAATGTATTTACAAACAGGATACTCGATGATTAAATCATTGGTAAGTATTTTAAACAATCTTGATTTAAGAGGGATCAATACATGTTCAAACATGAATACACCCCATTTTATAATTATGTTTTTTCTTCGTCTAATAACAAGTATAATCATTTATGTCTTGATTTAGTATTCACAATCTTTGCGGATCAATAATATTCACTAACCACTTGTGTTATTTCGATGGCACAAAAACACTACACATTGATTTAAACCCCAACAATACCAAATTCAACATTAGAGACAACCTCACAAATACAAGAATTTACCCCAATAGAGACCTTAACAAAGATATATGAATGATCCTCTACAACAACAATACCAAGATCAAACTCAACTACAACAAACAAGGAAGCCTTCATAAGTAGAGGAAGTCTTTAGTCAACTTATATAGGTGACACATGAGAGCTTTAAAGCCATAAAATTGATTAGGATACTACCAACAAGAATAATGAAGCTTCCACAGAAAAAGATTGAAACTCAAATTGGATACCTATCCAAACAGGTATATGTTCAATCCAATGAAAATTATGAAGGTATTATGGTTGATAAATCGAATAAAAATGAAAGATTGTATTCTTGTATTATAGAATTACATGAGAAAAAGTAAGTTTCCCACAGTGGAAAATATTATGCGTTACTAAATGAAGAAAATAGTGAAAAAGAAAGAGTGGGGAAAATTGCGAGTATAGAAGAAAATAAAGAGAAATAAGCTCCAGACCCTACAAAATCTCCTTATCCTCTTCTAAACAAAACAAATCGAAAGAAGGGTGATTCAAAAATTCCTTAAATGTTCAATAGCCTATTGGTAACCATTTAGTTTGCACAAACATTACAATAAATTACCACATGTGGAAAGATTTTGAAAGAGCGTATAACAAGGAAGTGAAGACTTTCGTGTTGTGAAACAGTGAACCTATCTGAAACATATAGTTCTATAATCCAGGGAAACTTCCACAAAAATTATCGGGTTTAGATAATTTAAATATTTCCTATGTTGTAGAAAACCTTCAAATTCCATGAGCGCTTTGTGATTTGGAGGATCCCATCACCATACTCCGCTCTCAATGATGAGGAAATTAGGTAGATATGCGAATCTAACCAACGTGACATTCACATTGGAAATCGGGTCTTATGTATTCCCTTTTGGAATAAGAGAAGATGTGTTAGTAAGGTATGAAACTTTATTCTTTTGGTTGATTTTGTAGTTATGGTTATAGAAGAAGTAGAGATTCCTATAATTTGAGATAGACCGTTCTAATTAACTTCTAGAGCCAACATCCACTTGGAGATAAGCGGAGTCATGCTAAAATGCTTAGATAAAAAGATGATAATAAAATTTTATGATGAACTAATGCTATAATATAGTGGAGGTCAAACATGGTGTTGGTCTCTACCCATTCAAGGAGGAATAGGAGAATAGGAGTATAACATCAGTAGAGCATAAAAGTTTCATAAAAGGGATTACTTATAGATGAAAGGGAATGGTTCAGAAGAACCGAAACACAAAGGAGGGAACCAAATCAAGTTCCACCCTATTAACTCAAACTTCCTTGCCTAGTTACATTGAAGAAGAAGGCTGAAAAAAGGAATAAAATTAGGAATAAATGTTAAAATTGCAATTATATTTATACATATGCGTAAACATGTGCCACAATGTGACGCGGAAGGTGTCCATTGTGGCACATGTTTACGCATATGTATAAATATAATTGCAATAACAAGAATAGTGCGTACGGTTGTCATCTTGGCAACCAGAGCAAACATCCCATCATAGTCTAGTTCATCTTCTTACTTATTTCCAAGCACAACTAAGCGAGCCTTGTATCGATCTATGGACCCATCTGAACGCAGCTTTATGGAGAATACAAACTTGCTGCCAAAAGGTTTAACAGATGAGAGACATGGCACTATATCCCAAGTTTGATTTTCTTCCAGGGAAAGAAGTTCTGTTTCAATAGCTTTCTGCTAACAATCATTCTCCATGGCATGTTTATAAGATAAAGTAATAGGAATAGAAGATCATGATGTTGTCATGCAATTGATAAACCTTTCTTGAGGTTTTCTATCGTATGAGATGCTTCGTAGAGGAGTTGGTTCTGGTTCTTCTTCTACTGGACCGACAACCAAAGAATTATCTTGAGGGGGCCCATTCGTTGGTTGATTTTAAGTGGCAGTACTACGTATTTTGCAGGTCAAGAGAGGTTTAGAAGATTGTTGACCTAAATGAGAGTTAGAAAACAATGGCAAAATAGAAAATGCAGAAGAGACGATGTCATGATGTGATCCAAAAATATATATATTTTCTTGGAAAGTGACATTTCTAGATATAGGAAGCCTCGTAAGTAAATGTAAGCAACACACAAAGATTATGTCGGTTCCTCTCCTCAACTGAGAGTAGTCCATTCCCCTTGCCTCAACAAGATATTTTCACTATAACCAAACTCACTACAAATGCTTAAGCCACTGATCAAGACTTCCTGCTTAAACCACCTAGTTCAAGACTTCCTGCTTAAACCACCTGGTTTAAGACTTCCTTACTTAAACCACTGCTCAAGACTTCATGTTTAACCCTCTAGTCCAAGACTTCCTTGCTCAAGCATGCAGGCAAGAGACTTTTTCTACTTTAATCAAACTATTTAGTAAACAATGCAACTGCTATACATTGATACATAATCAAAAGTATAACAATTATGCAACAACCATAATGGTTTTCAACCTTTCTAAGATATCTAAGATAAATCTAATATAAGAAATATTAAGATCTTATGCTATAACAATTACAATAACAACTCAGAGTTATGTGTCACACCCTAATTTTGACCCTGAATCGTCGATTCGATACATACAACATAGTTGTTACATCTCAGCATAGCATAACATGCATTTCATACCGTAAAATGTCTAGAATGGCAGTCGAAATAAAATTTCTGATCTACAGACGAACCAGTTGAATCAATTTTCAAATATGTGTCAAATCAGCATGTGAAATAATTTCAAATCAAGCTTGCAGACATCGGTTTTATTAATCTACATTTTGCGTAGTTTAACCTGGTGTGTTCATTTTATTTTTCGGTCATTTTTTGGTCACATTTTGATCCGTCTGAGCGTTTTAACTAGGAATTTTCTATTTCAAAATTTAACAACAACCTGTATGATTTTGAGAAGTTTATTTCACACCGATCATTATGGTGCATTCATTTTAATTTTCTGGGTACTTTTGCGCCCGTTTTTTATTCATTTTGAATTATTTTATTTTTATTTTTTAGTCAAAACATTCATAAAAAATAACTAGAATTAATTACATTTTCAGTTGATTCTTTATTATTTTTAGAAAAATATATTTTGAATTTTATTTTAATTTAGTTTTGGTGTTATTTTCATCAAACTAATCCATTTGCCACTTTCCAAAGAATTTTCTCGGTTCACCCCAAATATGAAATGATGAAATAAAGAACAAGCTAGCCAATCAAGATACACCAAAAGGAGGAGTCTTCACCAAGATTTTTTTTTTCAAATTTTTAAACTTTGTTTTTCATTCACGTGCATATTATTTTTTCTTCACATCTTAAACACAACATTCCTACACAAACAACCTTCACTTTTCCTCTTTACATAAACACAAAATCTCACTTTCCACCTTTCATTTTCTCATAAACTTGCATACTTCTAACAATCACTCCAAACACCTCTCATAAACACTAAAATTTGCATGTTTTCAAAGCACCGTCTTCTTTCTGTTAACCGCCGCCATTTCACCGCCACTACAATAACAAGCTTCGGTCGTACACCGCCCTACTCCGACTAACAATCATCTAAATTGTAACACTGAAAGCCTCCATAAAAAAAACAACCTCACCGCAATAATCGTTCCCTCATCACATTGTAGCCCCACGCACCGAACATCAACGACACTTTGCTCGTGATTCCGTCAAAATCCTGAGCAACAAAGCAACAACAATAATTCGATGTCAGTTAGTTCCTTTTCCTTTGCGCGCGATTCCGAATGCTTTACATTTTATGTGATTTTGATTAATTTTTGATTTCGGTTGTGCATGATTTGCATTGGTTTTAATTTGTTTTGTTTGAATTTACATGTTTGTTGTTTGCAACAGGATGAAGAAGATGAATAATGTAGTTTGTTCATGAAGCATGCATGGTACTATTTTGTTTGTTTTGTCTTTTCCATTTACCATGTTTGTTTCTCTTATATATTATTAGTATCCATAGCTTAACAAATAGAGGGTCATGAAGGAGTGGTTGAGACTTCGATTTTCCAACCTCCATGACCCGTGTTTGATTCCTTGTGCACCCCCTTTCTGTTATTTTTGTTGTTTTTTTTCTTCATTTTTTAATGTTTTTCCCATATATATTTATCATGGCTTTGTTCTAGCAAATAAGGACCATGGATGAAGTGGTTAAGGCTCACGCCTCTCAATCCCCATGTCTTGAATTCAACACTTGTCTGCCACCATTACTCATTTTTTGTACATTTTTCCATTCTTCTTCTATTTTTGTTTTGTCTCTTTTGCATTTTTTAATTAATTTAAATTTTCATTCTTTTTTTTATAATTATGTAGAATTTAGTTCTTGATATTGACTTCATTTGTAATTTTATTTTTTGTATTTTTTTTTCATTTTTGTTTCGATCACGATTCATTGTAATTCACAATTTTTATTGATTAATAAAGTGTGATACATGTGGATTTTGTTCCATTTTCTTTGAGCCATTTCATTGCTAAACATCATATTTTAATCTGCAGATTCGATATTTTCATGTCGTTAGGCCGCAGATTTTTTATCAATTCATTGATTGTACTTCATTGTGTTATGAACTTTTGCATACGACATCCCATTTATTGTCAATATGCACAAATCGACTTTGAGAATAATATCTAGGGTTTTGCTTGCACTTCTCAATTTCTGTTTGCCTTGCACGTCCTTGCATTATGTGACATTGATTCGCATCACGATTTTAATTCGTGCACACTTTGATTTTACTTCTTTCAATTTTATTATTATAAACGTGTGTTGTACATATGTTGTTGAGTTGCTATCTCTTATTCACATGGCTTACTCTTGGGCCTCCTTACAATGAGACCATTTTCTTGTGTATGTACACTCATTTACTTGTGTTTGTTTGATTGAGTTTTGATTTAATTGTTTCATCATCTCATATCCCCATTCGACAATGTACCCCCATTCCCACGACGTGTAATAATTTTATCGCTTTATTTTCTTGATTGGTTCTTTTAGCTAGTTCTAACACAAGAATAAAAACAACCTCTTTTCAAAAAGAACAAAAATAAAGACTCGATCAAACATCGAGTATTTTCTCAAATCAAACCATTTCCAACCTTCCATTTTAACCCATTATCATTTACAAACTTTGAAACATTTTCATTCAAACTTTTTTAAAACTGATCATCAAGCGCTTGATCCAACATCAAGCCATTTTCACAATAAAAAACTCAAAAATACTTAATGCTTATCAAACACTTTTCAATAAAGACGGAAACAAAATGGGGTGGATACCATGAACTCCTGAGACTGAGATTCGAGATGGATATCTCACCCATCCTAGCTCTCGTCATCATTCAAAACTGTCAATATGGTTTCTTCAAACCTTTTCTCAATCAAATCTCAAAACATCTAGGAAATATCAAAACCCTTTTGCAAAAAAGATTAAAAAGGAGCGGGTGTAGTCCACGAATTCCCGAGAGTTAGGAACCGAGATGTAGTTCTCATCTCTCTGAACTCTCTCATCAATAAAAATACTTCAAACCAATCAAACTCTTTTCTCGTCGTCGTGCGATTGATCCTCAAAACCTTTTTGTAAATGAAATGTATCTTGTCTCGAGACGATGAAAAATAATATTTTGTCCACTTGAACATGTGAGTAAGCTTGCAACGTTACCCACAAATGTTGATTTGTAAATTCATTCGGCCGTGATGCAAACATTCCCTTCTCCACTTGTTTTGGCTAGCCAACAATATTTTCGTTGATTGACACAAAGTATATTTTGCTAAAATCGACCAACAAACAAACATTTTCTACCAATAACTACATAGCCATGAGTTGTCCATCGCACCTGGAGATACGTAGGAGCGAGATTTAAAATCTAGTCAGGCACCCTAATAAAAAAATAAACCTTTTGGTCATATTCTCCTTTCCCTCTTAATAACTTGACAAGCCTAACATTTCTAAGCTAACACTAACGCACACAACTAACCTAATGGTTCTCATTGAGTACAACAAAAGTGAGGGGTGTTCATACCTTCCCCTTCCGTAATCGACTCCTAAACCCTGATTTGGTTGCGACGACCAATATCATTGTCATTCTTTTTTGAGTTTTTCCGATATTTGTCCTTTCCTTTTTAGGAATAAATAAAGCTTGGCGGAGACTCTATTTAGTCCATCTTGCGAGCGTGTGATTGCGCTTCGTTAGATCGTGTTCTCATTTTTTCGAGGTGTGGCAGGTGGCGACTCTGATGGGGAACTCATGTTCCATAAGTGAGTCAAGCCTAGCTAGGTCATTTGTGTGTCTTTGTTTGCTTTACTTGTGTGGATTTTCTTTATTGTTTTTGTTATCTCTGTTGTTATATTAATATAATTATTTGTATTAGTTCCATTATGTTGCAGTATTGGATCGTTACTTTGATTGAAAACCTTGTGGGAAGGACTCTTTACCCGAGTCTAGAGTGAAAACATAAGATAAGATGATGGTTGAGTAGTACGACTCCCGAGGTGAATACCTTGTAAGGGTCGGTATGAGAACCTCACTTAGAGTAGATCCTTTTGAAAATATTGTCGCCCTAGGTGAATACCTCGTAAGCTTCAATGAAGGGGTCCATGACTATAAGGACCTTTTAGAACATTGAACATTTGGCCAACTAGGAATGATGGTTACGTAGTATGGATTCCCGAGGTGAATAATTTGTAAGGATCGATACAAAATTCTCGCTCATAATAGATTCCTTTAATGGAGTTGACGCCCGACAAGCATTTGTCATAAGCAGCAAACAGTCTTGCAAATCCATGACTCTGAGTACCCTGTCTAGAACCGAAGTTGATGGTTACGTAGTGCAGACTCCTGAGGTGAATACTTCGTAAGGGTCGGTACGATAACCTCACCCATAAGAGATTCCCTTGAAGGAGTTGATGATCGATAAGCATTTTTCGCAAGCGTCAAACATTCTTGTGAATCCATGACTCTAAGATCCTTTGTAAAAACCTTAGATCATACCTGGTGAGAACCCTAATGTTGGTCCCCCACCAGGCTTTACTGTGGTGACTAACCCAACATATGATTTCCCTCATGACTATGCTCTTCAATAAGTGTACTTTCCTACTCTACCTCAGACGGTGCATATCCCGGTATCTAATGAAGTCCTCATGGTACATAAGACCCATACTATTCACAATAATGAAGGAAATCCTTAATTCACAAGGAACATGCGAAATTCTCAAAGTGTCCACCTGGTGACAAAAGTGGAGCGTTCTCAAGTGGATGAAGTTGTAGAAATAGATCGTGATCTAGAGAAGCGATTGAGAGCTATGAAAGGTTTTAGCACGTTAAATATTGATGACATGTGTTTAGTACCAAACCTGGTTATACCCCCAAAATTCAAAGTATCCAACTTCGAGAAGTACAAAGGTGATAGATGCCCAAGATAACATTTGGTGATGTTCTATCGAAAAATGACTTCTCATACTCACAATGATAAGTTGATGATTCACAGTTTTCTAGACAACTTGAGTGGGGCATCTTTGAGTTGGTACATGAAACTAGAAAGTACCCACATTCAACCTTGGGAAGACTTGGCCAATTCCTTTTTGAACCATTACAAATATAACTTAGACATGGCTCCAGACCGAAGGCGGCTATAAAGCTTGTATCAAAAGAGCAACGAATCCTTTAGAGGATATGCACAACGGTGGAGAGAATTAGCAACCCAAGTGCAACTACCACTCTTAGACAAGGAATTGGTTAACATGTTCATGGATACCTTGCAAAGTGAATACTTTGGAATAATGGTAGGTAGTGCGTCATTAGACTTCTCTAAACTTATGAAAGTAGGAGAACTCATCGAGAACAATCTCAAAAGTGGAAAAATCTAATGTGCATCGAGTTGCCAAACTAGCGAGAATGAATCCCTTAGCAGTTCCCAAGAGGAAGAAGAGGATGTCAATGTAGTTATGGAAGATGTTGAGCATACTCATGGTGCATCAACAATACCTTATGGTCCCCCAGCTTTTCAGTAGCCATCATTTCCAACGCCATGCTATCCTTATGGGTAACCAGCAATGCCCAGAGCACCGTACCAGCAACCTTGGGATCACTCCTCATTCAAATCAGTGATCTCAAGGCCTAAGATATTAGAATAGGCATCATAGCCAACATAGGCCTCACAACAACCTGGAAAGAAGGAATACTCCTCTTGATCTAATACCTATGACGTACAGTCAACTTCTGTAGCCTCTGATTCAAAGCTCATTGGTGGATCCCAAACCTAAGAAGCTTGTTCCGCAACCATACCCGCTCAGGTATGATCTCGATGTGCAATGTGGATATCATGTCGACTCAATATGGAACTCAACTAAAGATTGCAACGCTTTCCAAGATAAGGTTCAACAGTTGATCAACAAAAAGTACATATCTTTCCCAGAAGGAAACCTGGTAGTGCATGTCAACCTCTCGCCCTGATTAGTGTGAAGACCTCAAGGGACATCTCCTGAAGTTAGTGGATCAGACAGGAAGTCATCCTCAACATTGGTAGTCATTGGACATTGTTATCAGTTGCATTTGTATTTTCTTTGTCTGTTAAATGCTAGTTTTTTTAATGGTAATATTAATGAAGTAATCATGCATTTTTAATTAATCCATTCATACATACATATATATATATATATAATATATATATATTATATATTATATAGATATATATATATATATATATAGATATATATATTATATATATATATATAATATATATATATAATATATATATATATATAAATTATATATATTATATTATATATATATATATATATATCTATATATATATATATTATATATAATATATATATATATTAATATATATATATTACTCCCATTCATTTTATCACGCTTTTTTTTTTGCAAGATTGGAGGGAGGATGATGAAAACGAATTACCCATAATTATTGTAGTATGCTTTCGAATAGAACCTTGCCGATGATGCAAAGCATTGTTTCAAATCCCCAAACACTGAGGAGATAAGGAGTTAATCCCTAGTGAACCACTTTGAGCCTAAAAGTTAGTGTTTCTTTCGGATCTAAAAACCCTTAATCTTAACCAGGGGCATGGTAGTTTGTTATGTTAATCTAACTTTGCATTCAAATTGCAAGAGGAAACATCCCACCTGAGGATCAACCACACACTTCACACACATCTTAAAGTGTCGAAGAAGTCATGAAAAAGCCAAAAAGTCATAGTGGTTGTTACTCATCAACCAATATCATGACAATCACAATCTTTCAAAAAGAAAAAAAAGAAAGAAAAGTTTGCTAAGTTGAACACCACAAAAGACGACTTAGGAAAAAATCAGGGCATCCTGATGGATCAAAAACTTCAAAGAAGCGGTCCAGGCAAAATTATGGATAAAAATCAATCAAAAGAGGTCATCAAGTCCTCAACAAAAATAAAGAAAAATAAGTTGGCTGTCATTTCAAAGAAAATCTCATTTTGAACCCTCATGTTTACCATCACACTTTCAAACCCTCTTGGAAGTTAAATGCGTGCGTCAATAAACTGAATATAGGATTGAAGATCATTAAGAAGAAGGGGCAACCTTATATCCTATTATTTCAAAAAACTGTGAACCAAACCACGTTATAACCCTTAAAAGACCTAATTGAGGCAGACTTTATTTTGAAAGCATGTTATATCAAGGTTGTGTTTACCTGACTCCAAAAGATATTTGATAATCATTTGTATTGATCATATCATCTTTCACCATGTGAATGGTTAGATCAACATTGTGTCCTGATCATGGATCCGTTTATCATACCCCAATTTTGTCCCTAGCCCGATACAATTTTCATCTGATCCATGACCCTACCGCACATTCATATATTCATTATTTCAAAAAAAAAAATAAAAAAAAAATTGGGTAACCGGTTACCCTAATCAGGGTAACCGATTACCCAGACCAAAAGCTATTTTTTTGGCCATTTTGGGACTGTGTAACCGATTACCCTAATAAGGGTAACCGATTACACCTGCGCAGATAGAAGAAATGACCCTGTTTTTTTACCCAGAAGACCCTTTGGTTCACCCACTTCAACCCCTTTGCTTCCCCTATAAATAGAGCACTATCCTCACTCATTTTTCAAGCTTGAAAGCCACAAAACCTCTTCCCAAATCACATTCAAGATCCCTCTTTTCAACCTAAACACTAACTCACCCAAACCCTCTTTTCTTCTTTAAACCACTCAACCACCATGAAAAAATCCACAATCTCCACACAACCAAAACAGTAGCAAACTTGTAACCTTCACTTACATAATCATTCACCATCACCATATAAACATACACCTTCCTTCTCTTCCATTTTCATACTACAACAACCATAGCCACCCCCTTCCAAGCTTTTTGCTTCATTCTCAAACCCAAACACAACAATAACCTAGTTTTGACACCACACTCTTGGTAATATTTTGGACTCAAACTCCTTAACATTTTTGGTTTTGTTTTATGTTTGAAAATGAATTTTTACCCCTGGGTTGTGTTTTGAGAGAGATTTGAGTCAACTTTGAGACAAGTGGTTTTTATTGGGTTTACACCCTTTTGGGGATTTTTTGCTCTTACTACTTTTTATCCACCATTTTCAATCAAACTTTGTTTCTTGTTATCATTTACATTTATTTGGTTGATGAGATCTATTAGATCATGACTATGATTGTTTGGAGTTGATAAAACCTTCAATGTTTCAAACCTATTAATGATTGATCAATAGATCCTTCATGATACTTTGAGGCATTGATAGATTGCCTCTATTTCACCCATATTTGAGTCATTTGATGCATAGATGAAACCATATTCTCTATATTAACTTGCTAATCCATTTTCTTATTGTTATTCTACTAACTACTAACATTTATATTATTGCACCTTAATTCCTTGCAATTTATTTTATTATTACTACCCATTAACTACTAACTTCTAACATTTACATTATTGCACTTTACTTCCTTGCAATTTATTTTATTGTTCATTTACATTCACTAACCATTATTATTGTGACATTACCATTCTTTATCTTGTGATTTACTTTTATGTCATTACCTTGTAATTTACATTCAAGTACTCATTATCATCATCATTGTACAAACTCATCGTGCATGTTTATTTACTTGTTATTTATTTTATTGTCATAATACATTAAAAATAACAAAAACATGATAAAATGATAAAGACCAAAAATATTCACTCCACTCTTAATCAACTTGGACTTAGAGGATTTCATCTTAGGACCTTTGCTTGGAGGCCTTTTCATTACTCTTTGTGCTATTTTGTAAGCACTTGGATTTTCATCTATAACTTATATGCATATTGTAAGAATGACATCATGGCACCACCTTAGGGGAACATGTTTGTAAGACCATTATCCTTTGCTTAGCATAGGTCACTTTTGCACACAAAATGTTTTCTCTTGGGTTACCTTACAATGAGACTCTTTATTTTCTTGTTGGTTATTTTGCATTCACGTTGCATAAGCGAAAATTCATAAGCAATCTCATTTTGAGACCATTTTCATAATTCAATTCATATGCACAAAATAAAACAAACCCTTGATTCAACGTCAAGTGGCATTTTCATAATCAATTCAAAACACCTTCACGCGTCGATTACTTGTAAAAGTATCGCCATCAACCTCACATAGCTTACTCTTGGGCTTTCTTACAATGAGACCTATTCGGGTTTCATTAACCGATTAGAAGAGCAATACACTAAATAAATTCACTTCATTCAAAACACCAATCTAAAACCTCGATCCAACGTCGAGTATTTTCTCTCAAACTCAATTGAAATACCCCGATTAAATCAAAACATTTTTTTTACAATAAGTTGAATGAAAAAGGAGTTGACTTTGAGTTTTCAACTTCACTCCTCAATTGGACGAATACGAGTTCTCTTACTTGGTCAGTCGAACAATTGACATTTTTTCGCAAATACAACTTAATCAAATCGCTTTCTTAACTACACGAAAAGGGAGATGGTTTTGAGCTTTCAACTCCTCTTCTCAAATGCTTGGATACGAGTTGTCTTACTCAGCTATTTAAGTACTTGTCGTTCATTCTAAAAATACATCAACCATACATAAACTTATTTTCATAATCACTCAGATGAAAAAGAAAGCGGTCTAGAGTCTTCATCTCCCTTTCCCGATTATTAGGATACAAGTTGTCTTACTCGATTATCCGAGTATTTGTCATCCATTTAAAACATCTTAATTATTATCAAATCCTTTCTGTAATTAAGGATGAAAAAGAAAGTGGTCTAGATTCTTCTACTCCCTTTCCCGACTGTTAGGATACGAGTTGTCTTACTCGACTATCCGAGTAATCGACATCCAACCAAAAATATCTCAACACATCAAACCTATCTTTTCTCGCCCTCATGCGATCATAACCAATCAAACAAAACACCCAACACATTAATTCAACTTGTCACCTCCGTGTGATCAAAATTCTTTTCAAAAAGAACACTATTTAATCTTTTCTAATGCGCACAACAAACTAATGCCTAAGCCTCCGCCGAGAGTAGACAAGCCAACATTTAGCCTTTAGGATGCGATCTAAACAGTTGTTCATTAAAAAACACCAACCAACCATAGTCCCCCGAACTACGAATGCTCTGACTTCCTTATTACACCATAAGGATACATAGGCAGGAGATTGCTGTATCTTCGCGAGCACACTAATAACAAACCTCCCCTTTCTCCTTTCTGAGGTTGTCATCCACTTCTATTCTCAATATTTTATAACCCAAAAATAACAAACAACCTAAATTAACACACAAATCGCAAAATTGAACTAAAAGGTTCCTATTGAGTCGACGGACGCAAGGGGTGCTAATACCTTCCTCTTGCGTAATCCACTCCCGAACCCGAATATGGTTGCGATGACCATTATTCTATTTCCTAAAGGTTTTATCGATATTTTCCTATTCCTTCATTGGGATAAATAAAGTTCGGTGGCGACTCTGTTCGAACGTAAATTATTTTCCGCGACCATCGCGAGGAATCGTATTTTTTGAGATGCGACATCGTTCACTGTGTCTCACTATCATTTCAATAATTATTGATTTCAAATTTTGCATAAGAACTGTATTAAAATTGCTATTTTTTTAAATGAACAATTTTACTTGCAAGTCAACATTTAACATCAAGGAATCCCAACAATGCGCAGTCAGCCAGTTGAGGAACTTAATCGCGTGAAAGAAGTCGAGACAAGGGAAAGCCACCTAAAGAGCTCAGTTAAGTTCAACTCTCCAAAGGTCAGTCAATCATAAGTCTACCATTCCAAGAGTCGGTTAACTAGACGTAGAATCCTTCAAAGTTCAAGCATTGGGAAAAGTCACCTCAAGGTCAGGGTAAGCTGCTTCTAAACTCCTATCAAGGTGAACCTTTTCAAAGACCCAGATTAGGGCAAGATGAGCCATAGAGGGGCAAGTCATCTCCATTCTTTCAAGATGCTCAAGCTTATTCCATACGTCATCAATTGATAAGTTGAAGACAAATGCTGGGAAATCATGTTATAACCTCGTCAAATAACATTTTGCCTTTTATCAAAGGAGTTTTGCTATAAAGGGATCTTCTATCCATTACCCACCACATGGGCATCTTTCTGGAAGTCTTCAAGTCATTGCATAAATCACTCTCACACATTAATCATGTCGCTTCGCTCTAGCGTTAAGTCATGCATATCATCTCATTCAGCGAGCATATGCCTATAACATGAAAGATCAAATCAATTCTCGTCTGGTATATCATTTAAAAGTCAGTTCCCGTTTGACAATCAATTTTTAAGTCAGTTCTTGTCTGATATTTAGTTTTTAAACACTAGTTCTCGTCTGGTAGCCTTATTGTAAACTAGTTTTTACCTGGTATCCTATTCTTAACACCAATTCTCGTATGGTAGTCTTTTCTTAAAACTAGTTCTCACCTGGTAGCCTTTTCTTAAAATTAGTTTCTGTTTGGTAGTCTTTTCTTAAAACCAGTACATGTTTGATAACCTGTTTTTAACTCCAATTCTTGTCTGGTGGCCCATTTTTTTAAGTCAATGCCCATCTAACAATAAGTTAAAAGAAACCAATTCTTGTCTAGTAGCTTATTTCTAACTAGTTCTCGTCTAGTGGCTTATTTTTAACCAGTTCCCGTCTGGTAGCCCCTTTTTAAGTCAGTTCCCGTCTGACAATAAATCAAAAGAAACCAGTTCTCATCTGGTAGACTATCTAAAATCCAGTTCTCGTCTGACAAACAAAAGCAAAACAAAACACCAGTTCTCGTGTGGTAATCTATCCTTTAACACCAGTTCCCATATAATAATCTAACCTTCAAGTCAGGTCTCGTCTGGAAGTTTATATTTTCACGTCCAGTTCTCGTCTGGTAGTTCATCTTCAAAGGTGCGATTGTCATTTGGCGCCTTTGAGCCATAGTTCAGTTTTCATTGGCATAAAGTCCAACTTTCTCTAGCACATTTAGAGATTATACCCTATTTTGTCATGATTTTTCCTAGAAAGTTATCGGTTTGACTCTTTCATTGAAAGGATTTCCCATAAGATTGGATGTTTTTTTCTCGTGAGAAAATTCTAATATATTTTTTGTGGATGATCTTCTCGTAAGAAGACTCCCGTTTATCTTTGTCTTGGATAAATTTTGTGTTACAAATCTCTAAAATCTTTGATTGGATGATTTTCTTGTGAGAAATCTCTAGAATTGTCAGGAACATTCTAGGGTGTCGTCAGGTCATGTATGAACCTGTTAGTAAAACTCTTTAGATATTCAAGTGTCGTCAGGTCATGTATGAACCTATTGATAAAAAAATTCTTTGAATGTTCCAGTGTTGTCAGGTCATGTTTGAACTTGCTTTTGAAATTCTCTTTGAATATTTTAAGGTGTCTCCAGGTTATGTATGAACCTATTGATTTGAATGTTCTAGTGTTGTCAGGTCATGTATGAACCTGTTGATGAAACCCTTTAAATTTTCAAGTATTGTCAGGTCATATCTGAACCTATTGTTTAAACTTACCTTGTATGTTTTCCAGTATTGTCAGGTTATGTATGAACCTGTTGATTAAACTTTCTTTGTATGTTTTCCAATATTGTTATGTCATGTTTGAACATGTTGATGGAGCTTTTTGATTATCCCTTAGTATTGTCAGGTCATGTATGAACCTGTTGATTAAATTGTCAAATTCAATTCTAAGGTGTAGTCAGGTCATGTATGAACCTGTTATTGAACCTTCCTTTGTATATTCCATTGTAGTCAGGTCATGTCTGAACCTGTTGCTGAACTTTTCTTTGAATGTTCCATTGTTGAGGTCATGTTTGAACCTGTTATTATTCCAATGTTGAGGTCATGTTTTAACGTGTTGTTGAAATTCTCTTTGAATTTACTAGTCTTGTTAGGTCGTGTCTGAACTTGTTGTTGAAACTTTCATTGTATGTTTCCCAGTGTTGTCAGGTCATGTATGAACCGATTGATAAAAATTCTTTGAATTTTCAAGTGCTGTTAGATCATGTCTGAACTTGTTGTTGAAATTTTCTTTGTATGTTCCAAAGTTGTCAGGTCATGTTTGAACCTGTTGCTGATAAATTTTCTTTGTATTTTATCAAGTGTCGTAGGTCATGTATGAACTTGTTGATAAAATCCTTTTGCATCTCCTAAATGTCTTTTCTCCAGCAGGATTGTTATCCCCAGTGAGTCTTCACCCACCTTATTATTATTTTTGTTTTTTGTGGGTCACATTTACCTTGTCCCCATCATTCCCCACATACATGTCTTTCATTCATCATTCATCATGAAGCATTCTGATAGGGTTCGTCCTATGTCTTCCCATATCCCTAAAAAATCAAAATAAATAAAAAAAGAGTCTCGCACACATGCATATCATATCATATCATGTCATGTGCACTTCGGGATCAAAATCCGAGTCTTCTTAATATTTAACTATCTCTTACTATGATCATATGAAGAGTGTCTTGCTTCATATTCTCTGGTTGAAGATACTTAAATATGGGCAACTGTCACACTCCAATTTTGATCCTGAATCATTGATTCGATACATACATCATAGTTGTTGCATCTCTCAATAGCATAACATGCATTTCATACCGCATAATGCCTAGAATGTAAGTCGAAATAAAACTTCGGATCTACAGGTGAACCGGTTGAATCAATTTTCAAATATGTGTCAAATTAATGGACGGAAAATTTCCAAATCGAGCTTGTAGACATCAGTTTTATTAATCTACATTTCAGTAGCTTAACTTGGTGTGCTCATTTATTTTTCGGCTACTTTTTCGGTCGCATTTTAATTCGTTTGAGCATTTTAACCAGACGTTTTCTATTTCAAAATTTGAGGTGCATTTACTTTAATTTTATGGGTACTTTTGCACTCACTTTTATTCATTTTGAATTTTTTAGTCAAAACGTTCATAAAAAAATAACTAAAATTAATTACATTTTCATTTGATTCTTTATTATTTTATGTAAAATGAATTTTGAATTTTCTTTCAATTTAGTTTTGGTGTTATTTTTTTGATTTAAAAATAAAATAAAATACAAGGGTGTTATGGAATTTTTTTATTTATTGTAACTCTAAGTTTATGATATAAAATAAAAGCTTGAGGCATTCAATGAAAAGGGGGAGAAAACCTAGACCATTAAACACTAAAACGACACAACCCTCCTCTCAATTTCATCAAACTAATTCATTTGCCACTTTCTAAAGAATTTTCTCTGTTCACCCCAAAAGTGAAATGGTGAAATAAAGAACAAGCTAGCCAATCAAGACACACCAAAAGAAGGAGTCTTCACGAAGATTTTTTTTCTTCAAATTTATGAATCTTGTTTTTCATTCACCTGCATATTACTTTTTCTTCACATCTTAAACACAACATTCCTACATAAAAAAGCTTCACTTTTCCTCTTTACATAAGCATAAAATCTTCACTTTCCACGTTTCATTTTCTCATAAACTTGCATACCCTAACAATCACTCCAAAACACCTCTCATAAACAATAAAACTTGCATGTTTTCAAATAACCACTCTTCTTTTCTGTTAACCGCCACCATTTCATCGCCACTACAACAGCAAGCTTTAGTCGTACACCACCTCACTCCGGCCAACAATCATCCAAATTGTAACGTTGGCAGACACCATAAACAAACAACCTCACCGCAACAATTGTTCCCTCATCACTTTGCTCGTGATTCCGTCAAAATCCCGAGCAACAAATCAACACCAATAATTCGATGTCAGTTGGTTCCTTTTATGTTTTAGTTATGGTTTGTTCTGGTTATTAATTCTTGTTTGACATGTACGATTTTGTTCATTTGCGCTATCTGTATGAACCAAATCCGAATGCTTAACATGTTGTGTGGTTTTGATTAGGTTTTGATTAAGTTTTGATTTAAGTTGCGCACGATTCACATTGGTTTTAATTTGTTTTTTTTAAATTTATATGTTTGTTGTTTGCAACATGAGGAAGAAGATGAATAGTGTAGTTTGTTCATGAAGCATGCATGGTACTGTTTTGCTTGTTTTGTCTTTTCCATTTATCGTGTTTGTTTCTCTTATATGTTATTAGTATCCATAACTTGACAAATAGAGTGTTATGGAGAAGTGGTTGAGACTTTGGTTTACCAACCTCCATGACCCATGTTTAATTCCTTGTGCCCCCCTTTCTATTATTTTTGTTGTTTTATTTTCTTTTCCATTTTTCAATGTTTTTCCCATATATATTTATCATGGTTTTGTTGTAGCAGATGATGACCATGGGTGGAGTGGTTAATGCTCACGCCTCCCAACCCCATGTTCTGAGTTTGTCACATTCATGCCGCAGTTTCTCTTTTTTTTTGTGTATTATTCCATTCTTTTTCTATTTTTGTTTTATTTCTCTCGCATTTTTTAATCAACTTAAATTGTCATTCTTTTTTATAATTACGTAGAATTTAGTTCTTGATATTGACTTAATTTGTAATTTTATATTTTGTATTTATTTTTCCATTTTTGTTTCGATCCCGATTCATTGTAATTCGTAATTATTATTGATTAATAGAGTGTGATGCATGTGGATTTTATTCCATTTTATTTGAGTCATTTCATTGCTAAACATCAGATTTTAATATGCGGATTCAATATTTTCATGTCGTTAGGCCGCTGATTTTTTTGTCGATACATTGGTTGTATTTCATCTCGTTATGACCCTTTGCATACGACGTCTCATTTGTTGTTAATATGCACAAACCGACTTTGAGCATAATACCTAGGGTTTTGCTTGCACTTATAAATTTTGGTTTGCCTTGCATGTCCTTGCGTTATATGACATTGATTTGCATCCTTACATCACGATTTTAATCCGTGCACGCTTCGATTTTACTTCTTTCGATTTTATTATTATGAACGCGTGTTGTACATATGTTGTTGAGTTGCTATCTCTTATTCACATGGCTTACTCTTGGGCCTCCTTACAATGAGAGAATTTTCTTGTGCACGACCACTCATTTACTTGTGTTTGTTTGATTGGGTTTCGATTTAATTGTTTCATTATCTCATATCCTCTTTCGACAAAATGTACCCACATTCTCGTGACGTGCAATAATTTTATCGCTTTATTTTCTTGATTGCTTTGTTTAGCTAGTTCTAACACAAGAATAAAATCAACTTTTTTTCAAAAAGAACAAAAATAAAGACTCGACCCAACGTCGAATATTTTCTTAAATCAAACCATTTCCAAACCTCCATTTCAACCCATTATCATTTACAAACTTTCAAACATTTTCATTCAAACTCTTTTGCAATAGATCATCAAACGGTTGATCCAACCTCAAGCCATTTTTACAATGAAAACCTAAAAAATACTTAATGCTTATCAAATACTTTTCAATAAAGATGGAAACGGAACATGGTGGATACCACAAACTCCTGAGACTAAGTTTCAAGATGGATATCTCGCCCATCCTAGCTCTTGCCATCATTCAAAATTGTCAATACGGTTTCTTCAAACCTTTTCTCAATCAAATCTCAAAATATTTAAGAAATATCAAAACCCTTTTGCAAATAAGATGAAAAGAAGCGGGGTGTAGCCCACAAATTCCAAAGAGTTAGGAACTGAGATGTAGTTCTCATCTCTCCGAACTCTCTCATCAACAAAAATATTTTAAATCAATCAAACTCTTTTCTTTCCTCCGTGTGAGTAAGCTTGCGACGTTGCCCATGAATGTTGATTTGTAAATTCATTCGGTCGTGATGCAAACGTTCCCTTCTCTATTTGTTTTGGGTAGCCAACAATGTTTTCGTTGATTGAAATAAAGTAGCTTTCACTAAAATCGACCAACAAACAAACATTTTTTATCCAGAACTACGTAGCCTTGAGTTCTCCATCGCACCCGGAGATACGTAGGAGTGAGATTCAAAGTCTCGTTAGACACCCTAATAAAAAATAGACCTTTTGGTCCTATTATCCTTTCCCTCTTAATAACTCGAGAAGCCTAACATTTATAAAGCTAACACTAACGCGCACAACTAACCTAATGGTTCTCGTTGAGTACAACAGACGTTAGGGGTGCTAATACCTTCCTTTTACGTAATCGACTCCCGAACCCTGATTTGGTTGCGACAGCCAGTGTCATTGTCATTCTTTTTTAGGTTTTATCGATATTTCCCCTTTCCTTTTTAGGAATAAATAAAGTTCAATGACGCTCTATTTGGTCCATCTTGCGAGTGTGTCATTGCGCTTAGTTGGGTCATGTTCTCATTTTTTTGAGGTGCGACATTATGCTAAGAACTTTCTATATGTTGTGATGTTGTAACCTTCATTTGAGTCTTCAGCTTCCTTTTATAGAGATAGAAAAAGAGTCGTTGGAGGTTTGAGCAACAACAAACTTAGTGAAGAAGTATGCCAAGAGAGACGTTGGAGACTTGCATCTGGTCAAAAGCTTTATCCATTGAATAATAGTATTTCTCTCAATATCTTTCATCGTACTAGGTATCTACCAAAAGGTAGAATAATATGAAGGTGTCAAATCCCTTTTTCTTAAGCTTTGTAAAACGAAAACCTTGATTGACTTTATCTAGAAATCTAGAGATTTAATAAGACAATACCACTTTGATTTAGGGTGTGGATTAACTATTTTTTACACCTACATAGTCTGAGTTGTCATCACAAGCTGGGTCATGACACCAGAGTATGATGCCTTCAGAGGCGATGAACTAGGTCAAATTTTGACCAATCAGAATCAGACTTTAAAATACTTCCTCACATATGCTAACAATCGGGATTAGTTCAATGCCTGCACACTTAAACAAAATGTTAGCAAACTCTTTTATTCTTTAAATACTTTGTTATCATCAAAACATTTTAAGGGAATAAATAATTGTTGTTTTTTAAATAAGTTTGTATCTTCCCTTCCTTGGATTAAATTACTATGGAGATCACCGGTGGGCAAGTGAAGAAATGGTCTAAGAAAAATGGTATTCCCACAGGGAGTTTAACTATGAAATATGTTATGCTGAACAAAATTGGTGCAGCAAACTCGACACCTACAAATCACAAATTAAGTATTACATCAACATTGGCCAAGTTGATTTTTTTTTAAATTGGAACAAAAGCCAAAATAAACTTTGGTAAATTTGTGTTTTAACAGACAATGGAGCATGATAAATCATTTGCTATAAAACTTGGAATAGTTTTCTTTGCATGTGAAGGTTCAAGAAACACAAGAAAGAGGGGTTTGAAATGGGTTTCTAGATATAAAACTTATGACACCCAAGAACTCAAACAACAACTAAAATGATAAAGAAAAATAACACAAGTATTTTTATCCTGGTTTGCTGTTAACGAAACTACGTTCAACCCACCCGCCTGAGTGATTTTGCCTTCTCAATAAGCATTTAATCCAATAATCAAACTGATTACAAAAACTAAAAGACCAATTGTCTAAGACTTCTTGAGAATTATGACTATACCATAGTCTCTTAAGGAAATACAACTCAAAGACTAACAATCAATGATTTCTTGAGAATTCATACTAAACTTAGTCTCTCAAGGAAATTAACCAGAGGAAATAAACAAGGTTTGTGTTTACAAGATGCTTCTAAACAAGCAGATACACAAGTTTAAATCAAATAAGACACTTAAGAAATATATCAAGAAAGTGTTCAAGCGTGTATGAATGTTTTAGTTTTCTTACAATGAAAACACATTTCTTTTTCTTTTCATGTATGGGCGTTTATGCAATGTTGTATGTTTTTTTGTTCTTGTTATACTTCCAAACTTCCAAGACATCTTTATATATATATTTATATAGGAAATAATAGATCCATTAGAGAGTGAAGTTGGAATTATCTTAAATGTAATAGTTGTATGAAGGTCATTTCATTTTATAATATTAGAGTGGCACTTGTAGCATAGAGTTTGTGAGGATGATGGGACGTGAGAAACTTCGTAGGTACATAGTACAATACTTTACATAGAAAGTAGATTTTGCGTTTGTACCTCTGTCACTTCAATCATTCATTAACTTTTGGAAGTAAACTTCGAGTCAGAGGCTTCGTTTAAAAGTTGATGAAGCTTGAGTAAAGTTCAGAGTCTGTCTTCAAAACCCGTTGAGAACGAGATTTTAGAGTCCTGAGACTTCAGCTGCTTGTATAGTTATAGCCTTTATCAGAGTCTATCTAGATAGTTTCTTAGCAGAAATGTTGTTAAATAGTTCAGATGCTTGACTAGCTTGTATACATGCTTTTGATTTGATTCTTTGGCTCAGAGTGCTTCTTGACTTCAGAGTCTGGACATCTTCAGAGTCAGATTTTTTTTCCTATTACCTACGCACTTAACAAAATAGTTAGAGTACAAAATTATTCTATACACTTTGTTATCATCAAAACTCAAGGATAGTTATAAAACCTAACTTGTTCCAACAATATGATCTTTGGGATCATCTTTAAACAACACTCTGATATTGTGAATCAAGAAGATGTTAAGAAGAAAAAAGCTATGCCCTTAACTTTTGACAGGAAACTGTTTATTGGGACATGTGTCTCAGACATTGTGGTGCCTCAATTTGAAGTTACTGGTGTAAATCACCCTCATATCTCCAAAGCTACCAAAAACAATGTGTTGATAGAGTTAATGGAAGAGTCAACGCTTTACAAGACACAATAATTGTTACTAGAGTCAGGAAGGAAAAGATAAATGCCTTAATTAGCCTCATGAAAAATGAGGAGAAGGCTGCAGAAGAGCATGGTACTGATAATGGGAATGATAGCTTTTCTCAATGAGCAAATGATGACAACTCATAATCCTCTAGTGAAGAAGAAGACAACAATGAGAAAGAGGAATCTGGAAGTGAATATGAAAATGAAGAGGAGGAGGACAACTCTGGAGAATAAGTTGTTTGTTGTTGTCAACCAGAATGTGCCATGCATTTGATGTAGTTGAAGGCTGATTATACTACATCATTTTCTTTTGTTCTTTAGCCCTTGCAGGAATATTTTCTTGTAATGGTAATGTAACCTTGAATTTTTTTAACCCAATATCACCAACTATTGAATGACAAGGATTGATGTTCAAGCATCAGGTTCAACATCTTGTTTGTTTACTTCTATTCAGTGTTGTGTTCGTGCTAACATACTAACCTTTTGACTGATTGACTGACCTTCTAAAAGAAGAGTTTTGCCAAATTGTAGGGAAAAAGGGAGTAATGGTATATGTAGTAGAATGGTGACTACTAGCTTGACTACTTATTTTTGTGATGTATGAGGATCTTTTGTTGTTCTAATATATCTTTATGTGTTTAGTACTAACTGCTTTTATGTGTGAACACATGCTGAAGCATATGACATGGTATCTGACCTCAAGCTTGTATGTTGATATGTGTTAGTAGTAGCTTCTGATCTCTGACTATTGACTACTAATCTTGTGTAAACGCATGACTAACTCATCTTGAATGATTATATGTATATTTGTTTATGGAGCATTATCTGTAAAAAAAAACTCATGATATTGCCTCGGTTGTCCCAACACCAAAGAGTCAAAACATTATAAATTGTAAGGGGTTGTTTCAAATCAAATGAAATCTCGATGACACCATAGGTTGTCACAAAACAAGGTTGATGGCAAAAAAGCTAATAGCATGGGGTGGATTTTTAAAGAAACCTTTGCACATGTAGTCAGACCTCAAACCATTAAATTAATTCTCACAATTGCTTTGGCAAGAGGATGGCAAATGCATCAACACGATGTGAACAATGCATTTCTCTAAGGGTCACTAAACTAAGATGTTTATATGGCTCAACCTCCGGGACTCAAACTCTCACTATCCAACTTATGTTTGTTACCATACCCATGGCACAATAGCCTGCCTAACACCCTATACATGTAACTAAGGAGATTCAAGAAAAGGAGTCCAACAAAAGGGAAATGGTTCTTTATTTCACCGCTCCCCAATTGAAAATGTATCAGTTAGTTTTATTATTTTAATTACAAAATCTCATGAATAACTTAGCAGATTAAGAATTGTACACACCCAACCTGCTAATATAAAAAAAATATATAAACTATGAAATAGAATTATAAGAAAAAAACTTGAGAACGAGATAAATTTAAGGTCTCATTGACTATATATTTTTATGTGGCTAGTATAGCTACCTATATTTAGCCTATTTTCGTTAATTTCGGAACTATGCATATTCTGAGAAAACAACACACAATCATTGTTGTCTCTGTAAAAAAACACAAAACACATTTAGAGATTAGTTACATATGTTAGTGAGAAATAAAAAGATCCCATGTGTACCTTACCTTGTTTTTTCACTAACATTTATTTATGAAACACCTAACTTCTATCATGCTAATTCTACCTGTATAATAACAACACAGATTGTTATAAACACTTTTCAACCAAATGCATGCAACCTTAACTAGTGTTGTGCCACAACAACATCAAATTATAATTTAATTTGATCTTAGTTGTTGTGTTTGACATAATTAAGGAAAATGTTTACGCTTTCGCGTTTGAAAAACTGGATGTCCGCTCCGAAAGGAGGACCGAACGATAACAATGATGAAAAACATGTTGCGGTTTTGGCGTTCCCGTTTGGAACACATGCACCTCCACTTCTTAGCCTTGTTAGAAGAATTGCAGCAGAAGCTCCTGTAGTTTCATTTTCATTCTTCAGCACGAAAAAATCAAATGAGGCGTTGTTTTCTGGTTCGGGTAATCAAGACGAGTTTGTTCCTAACATAACTTATTATAATGTGCACGATGGGTTACCGGAGGGTTTTGTGCAATCAGGATCTCCGGCGGAAGCTATTCATTTTTTCATTCAAGCAATGCCGGAGAATTTTAAGAATGCTATGGATGTGGCTGTGAAGGAGTCGGGGAAGAACATTACTTGTTTGGTTACTGATGCTTTTTTTTGGTTTGGCGCGGATTTTGCGGAGAAAATGCATGCGAAATGGGTTCCTCTTTGGACTGCTGGAGCTCACTCTCTCCTCATCCATGTCTTTACAGATCTTATCAGAGAAAAATTAGGAGACAATAAAGGTAACATACACAAACTGTTTGATCAACACATCTTCTTTATGAAATAATGTTTAACATATCTCTACAAATAACTAGATGTATGTGTAAAAATCAGCTACGTCTTCAAGGGTAGGCTACTGCACTAAGTCTAAAATACAATACGGTTAAACTATGACAAATAGGGTCTTTATTTGTTTTATCAGAGCTAAATCGTGTATAACCTACATAGAGCCTCTGAAAACTAAAACGATTTTGGTAAAAATGTTTTATAATCTACGATTTATAAAAATTTGATTTGATTTACCTTGTCTTGCAGGAGCCGATAATGGCAAAAGTGTCGATTTCCTTCCTGGTTTTCCGGAGCTAGAGGTTTCCGATTTGCCTGAAGGGGTAATAGATGATATTAATGGACCGTTTGCAACAATGTTACACAAAATGGGACAAGCGTTATCGCTAGCAACTGCAGTTCCCATAAACTCATTTGCTTCGATACACACCGTTATTGAGAGTAAGTTGGAGGTCAAGTGCAAATTGCTACTAAATGTTGGTCCATTCATCTTGACGACACCACAACGTATGATGTACGATGAACACAGTTGTTTAGCATGGTTGAACAAACACGAGAATTACTCAGTTGTGTATATAAGCTTTGGAAGTTCGATAGTACCCCCACCTCACGAGCTCGCTGCATTGGCGGAGTCTTTAGAAGAAGGTGGATATCCATTTATTTGGGCCTTTAGGGGAAATCCAGAGGAAAAATTGCCAAACGGATTCGCAGAAAGAACAAAAACGTTAGGAAAAATCGTCGCATGGGCTCCTCAAATAGAGATCCTTAAACACTCATCAGTCGGTGTGTGTTTCACGCATTCTGGTTGGAATTCGGTGTTGGATTGTATTGTTGGTGGTGTACCGATGATTAGTAGACCGTTTTTCGGAGATCAAAGATTGAATGCAAGAATGCTAGAAAGTGTTTGGCACATTGGTGTAGGTCTTGAAAATGGTGTTTTGACAAAAGAATCAACTATGAAAGCTTTGGAGTTGATTATGTCAAGTGAGACAGGGAAGATAATGAGACAGAAAGTTGAGCAATTTAAAGAAGCTGCATTGCAAGCTGTTGAAAGAAATGGTAGTTCTGCAAATAATTTCAATACTTTGATAGAAATTGTCACTAGTTAAAGTTTTTTAAGATCTCTAGTTACTTAACTTGTATACTTTCTAGTGTTAAATCATCTATGTTGTATATAAGACAAACTTAGATAGACCAAGCAATTATTTTCATCAATGACTTCACCTTTGTTTTAATTTCATGAATTGTTGCTCTATTCACAATTACAAACAAAGTTTTTTTTTTCAAAATCGATGTATTTAGTCATGATAGAGATCAGATACATCGATTATTCGATAAACCTAACAAACAAAAACCAGAAGCCCCGATTATTCAATAAACCTAAAAGAGATCAAATACATTAATTATTTAATAAACTTCACCGGATACATAGGTTATTCATTAAATTGATTGTAGCATTTATCTTACCGATACAATGCAAAACTTGTTCCATAAGGTTCTCGTAAGATTTTCAATTTCACGCCAATGATTGTATGCTGGACGGTGGTTTCATTGCAGCTGTAGAGAAAACCTAGATGAAAACTACACAAAAAACATCAACATCACATATAAAGAATCCCAAATCAAAGTGAAATTTGAGTTTTAATTGATTGAAAATTTGTACCTTTGAATTTGAAGTTGAGGATTTGATGGATGAACTACAACCAGACACATCAAACCTTCAATAGAAACTGCTCTCAAGGCTTAATTGAATTCTGAGAAAAAGTGAGAAATGGCGGCACACATTTCATTGAATTTTTTACATTTTCATCTTTTATTCATATTTTCTTCTTATCTAAATTTAGAATAAGTGCACCTCAAATGACATTTTTAGTGAATAAAAGTTTTTTTTTTGTTAATAAAAAAAAAGTTTAAATGTATTTTTTTCTTTTATTTAGGTGTTTTTTTTTTCTCCTTCCTATTTCAAAACTCGATTTTGAGATCCTTCAATTTTATATTTTTTTATAATTTTTTTTAAAAATAATCATATTTTTAAATTTAAATTCTAAAATAACCTATTTCTTTAAAATAATTACTGAAATAAACATCTTTCATTACGTATGCGTCAGTCCAACTGACGCATCTAATTTCCATTGACAGGAGGCGCCAATGGCTTGGACGCATGCATTGGACCATGCATGTGAAAGCGCCACATGCAATGGCGCATGCATGTAGCCATGTGTGTGTGCGTCCAAAGCAATGGCGCATGCATGTAGTCATGTGTGTGGGCACCCAGAGCAATGGCACATGCATGTGCACTCATCTATAAATACAACATTTCTCCCATCATTTTTCAGAGAACTTCTTACCCTTCTTTCATTTTTCATTTCTCCCATCATTTTTCAAAGAACTTCTTACCCTCATTCCATTTTTCTTCAATCTCCTTCAATTTTCTTTTAATTGTCTGTATATTCATATTTGTGTCAATTTATTCACAAGAGAAATGTCGATTTAATTTTTCCAGTAGTGCAACCTCTGGTGACTATCCGACTTTGGAATATATATACGTTCGAACATCTTAACAGGATCTTGAACCGTTGGTTAGATGGAAACTTTGCAGATGGTTAAAGGATCAGAAGATTTCAATGGCTTGATACGACTTTCAACCAAAATGGAGAAGTTTGTTTTTGGATGAATATTAGAACTGACAGAGACATTCACAGGATGATGTATACTCCTCACAAAATTATTTTGATGGTTGTAATCGTATAGTTATGTTCTTTATGTGTTGTATTTGTTAGTGATGGTATTTTATTTGTTGTAGTTTCTTGTGTTGTATTTGTTTGTGTTGGTATTTCCTCACAAAGGTATCATATGAAATGAATGTCATTTTTAATATAAAGCAAAAGAGTTACAATTACAATCATCTTGTTATGCTTGTTCCAACACTAGGACAGTTAGTACGATTATGACCGGGCTGACGACATGAACTATATAATCTAACCATTTTGCTCGTCGTATTCATTTTGGTTCAAATGCGGGTGCTGTTTGGGCGACCCTTTTTCTTTCTTCGCATAATTTTATTGTGCCAAAGAATGTCCCTTTGATATGAAAACCATTAATCCTCTTTTGCTACCACTGAAAAGATAATTTTGTAAACATTGCAAAGGCTTATGACTTTGTAAACATCGGATAGTAAGTTGGAAGGATCCCATCGAACCTCTGAACATGCCGCTATGACATGGGAGTGGGACATACGAAAGGCTTGGAACTTTCCGCAGTCGCACCAACCTCTATCTAGTTCCACTCGATAGTGTCCTCTCAGCATACCTTCATTGTGATCCATTGACTCAACAATACTGTACCAACCTTTAGTACGGTCAAACACCATGACCACATGTGTGTTAGCTTTGGCAGCTTCCTCTTTAATGAATTTCATTGAAGCATCACTGAACAACTGCCCAAATTGTAACACTGAACTCCATTTGGAACGTTTGGTCTCAAACATCACCCCTAGTCTGAAAAAGGTTACTTGCATTAAAACGGTTATAGATAGGTCTCGGATACCTTCGAAAACAAAGTTCATTGATTCCACAAGATTTATTATTATGTGGCCCCATTGTTGATCGTTGTCGTATGCCCTAGTCCAGTTCTCTAATGGAATATTTTCTATTCACCTTACTGCATCTGCGTTTGACAATATGATATCTTCGCGGTAGCATTTGAAAGAAGGTTCTGTTAATGGATACCCTGCGTTGACAACCTTCTTCCGCAACGTTTTGTCTGTGATCTTCCGCATAAAATTTTGAGCGATATGTCTAATGCAGTAGACATGCGTCGAAGGAGGATCCTACCAGCCATTATCAATGTTTTTGTAGGCACTCATTATTGAAGGGTGTCGGTCTGAGGTATACGCCGATAACGTTTCCAAATTGACAATAGTCCCTGGAGCATAATTTTTAAAAGCCATCAAGTATTTTGTAAGTTGTTTGTATGACTCCTCCCAATTGACAAACACTTTTTCAACTACCTTAGTCCTAGAAAAATGGAGACCCGAGACCCACACATTTCACCTTCCTTTCGGTGAGTGTACCATCACATTTGAGGACGTCTACATGTTGTTAGCTCTACCTATCGATGGTAAGGCCGTTAATGGTAGAGTTAACCAAGATAACTCTATATGCGAGGAATTGTTAGGTGCCCCTTTGCGTGAAGACACAACTATGGGACAGACTTCGGGTCAACCTAGGGGTCAAGGTATTAATTTAAAATATCTTAAACAGTATTATTCAAGTATAAAATTAAACGAAGAATCTACCGACTATGAACAGATAATTAAAGATCAGTGTTATATTATGATTCTATTTGGTAAATTTTTATTTCCTGAAAGTACTGGTAATACGATAAATATTATGTATTTGTCGTTGTTACGAAACATAAATAAGGTAGGCACATATAGTTGGAGTTCAACTGTTTTGTCCCATCTATATAGTTTGTTGTGTAAAAATGCCAAAAAAAAAATACTTGTACGTTTTATTCTTGCGCCTATTTGCTACAAGCATGAGGTTGGTCAAGATTGTCGTCACTCGCCCCGGTCAACGAGAAGTCATTCACATTCCTCTATGCAACAAAGTAAGTTTATATTTAATCTTCTAATTTTTTAGACTTTATACTACAACTAACTGTAACTAATACATTTTCAATCTTTTCGATCTAGGTGGTCAGTTAAAGGGATGAACTACAACAAGTGTCTCAAACACGTTGTAGTAGTCTATCGCAATCTTTTAGACCACATTGGACCAGCCGATGTATTATTACTAAACAACTCTACATTTGATTTAAAAAAATTATCCAATTACATATCCTCTAATCATGTCAAATTCTTATAGTTTATCTGGAGGCCGTATCTGGGTCTTGATCATTAGGTTAACCATGATGATGTTGCAGTTTGGACAGCAAAAACACCAATTATCCGATTTACTACTGTGGATATGCACCAGAGTGACCGTGTAAAACTGCAGTTCGGAATGAAACAACAAATTCTAGAACCTCCGACGTGTTTGGGAGATTGGCATTAACAAAGAGTCGATGACCAATGGGATTATTCCGATTGGAGAGACTTCATAAAAGAGATGTGCCGTCATTGGAGGAATCGACGACAACACATCTTAAACGAACCAACCATATATGGTGCTAGACAAACTCAACATTATATGACATGGTTTAGGTTGGTTACAATGCCACAGTTTATGTCTGAGCCAAGGTATTTGATTGATCCACGACAACGGGCTTCGTCATCAAACGCCCAACAACAAATCCCCGTCCAAGAACAATGTCAACCCACCCAAACCCAATGACCAACCTCACACCATCACCCTACCTTATACACCGAAACACCAAACACCTAACCTCGCAACCAATTCATGCCACACGGCCAAACTCAAAACCGGGAATTAAACCCTAACCACCAACAACCATATACAACCATCATAATAGTCTACAACCCGGAAGATTCATACGATTCAACGTCATGCCATCGTAGCCCCCCACCAATGAACACCCAAACATCTCATCGCAACAACACCCAACAATTGTTTGACTTTAGTACACCATAAGAATCATTGCTTCGTTTCCAAAACGATCCAATGTCCCAATTTGGGCAACCATACCGTCCATAATCCACCCAACTACAACAACATGTGCACCGAACTCAATTACGGAAGTACAGTTGGCGACAATCCCCCATCTATTGGAGAGAAATGATGATAAATTTATCAAATACCGTTGGACCTTCCACCAGACCTTCACACCAGCCACCATTGCATCATGTCAGCACTCAAAAACCCCCAAACACCTCAGGGAAATCATGGAGACCTTAAAGACAGGCTAACACACCTGGATGTGGAACGGGGGGCGTTTCAATCGGGCGGGTCATTGATTTTCTTGTCAATTGTTATGTATTTTAACTTTATATTATAATATTAATCATTATTTTTCATTTACGTATTTAATTTAATTATTTATAAATTTAAAATATAAAATTAAAAAAAATATTGCATAGTACATGTGCCACATGCATTGGCGCATATACATGATGTAGTGTATGCATGCGCCAATGTAATTGGCTTCAAGGCATGCATGCACCCAACCAAATGACGTTTGTGTTCATTTGGAATTTTTTAAGGCATGCATGCGCCCAAGCCATTTGCGCCTCCTGTCATTGGAAATTAGATGTGCCAGTTGGATTGACGCATACGTAATGAAAGGTGGTTATTTTTGTAATTATTTTGAAAAATAAGTTATTTTAAAATTTAAATTAAAAAATATGATTATTTAAAAAAAATATATTTTTTGGTTCCCTTTGTTTGTTGTGAAAGTGATGATCAGCATACAAAATTTATTTTTGATAAAGTGAAACTATAAAAAATATTATTAATTAATATTTATAATATTATTTAATAATATAATAAATGATTATATTTAACAATTTTAAAAATTAAATTAAATTATAAAAAATTTAATAGTTTTTTTTACATAATAAATTAATAATTATTTGATAAGTTTAATTAATTTATTTTAGAAATTAATTTAAAAATTATTAATTAAATATTTAGAAGAACTTTTTTGAACTTAAGGCACATGTCATTAAAAGATCTTCTCAATCGACAAGTGGTCATTTAGTGTTATTTGTGTATGCTTTATAAACTCTAAATTTTTTTAATATATTACCAACACACCTCGTGAAAATATAATAATACTTTCAAAATTCAAAGATGCATCTCCGGACATATCCCAAACATATACAACTAAAGATGATTTTGAGTCATGTCTCAGGTTTGTGTGTATTTTGCATCCGGAGATGCATCTCCGTAAATCTTACGGGTTTGCGTTTTCGTATCATAGTGAAGTAGAAATAGAAAAGCAGAAAAATCAACAAGGTGTAGGTTGACAAAATAAAATTATTATTGATAACATAAAATAAGCATTACATAGGTGATGTTAACATAAATCAAACATTATATTTTAATATCTAGATGGACGTTTCAACATCTTCATAATATCTTCAACTGATCTCGAAATCGTCGCATCCACCTCTATCAAAACTTTTGTTTCTAAACGGAAAAAAGTATTTCATTTAGCCTTTACATCTACACCCGTCTTCAGCTCAAAGTTGTTGAACTCAATATTTCCTTCATTGTCAATCGATGGTGAACCATACTCGAGCTTTATAATTTTTCGATTGTCTTTGTAAGATAGAAGATTATGCAATATGTATTTCAGATCCGCAAGAGGGGTATACTCATTAAACTTAAATTCAATTAAGGGTTTCACGTCGTTGAAGTAGACATATGTGAGATGTCAATTGATGTTCATTTTGGTGTAATGAGTTTTGGTATGAAACATGAGGCAAGAGCTTATACCTATACTAGATGTAGACAAATATGAACCTATAAAATTCTATCTTATATCAAGGGATGTTCCGGAGATGCATCTCTGATACGGCCCTATTATCTTAATCCAAAGATGTATTTTTTGAACCTCTTAAAATAGAATAAAATTTTATTCTAATATATATAATATATATATTATATATATATATATATATATATATATATATATATATATATATATATATATATATATATATATATATATATATATATATATATATATATATATAGATAGATATATAGAGAGAGAGAGAGAGAGAGAGAGAGAGAGAGAGAGAGAGAGAGAGAGAGAGAGAGAGAGAGAGAGAGAGAGAGAGAGAGAGAGAGGGTGACGTTTCTAGAACGCTTGATTGTGGCAATACGGTGAAAAAAGGCAGTATTCCTATCACCAGAATGATGTCACTCCAATTTAGCTTTTTCTGCCCAAAATGCCTCTTCTTGATCAAGCACCTTCTTAAGCTCTAATTGAAATTGTTTCTCTTTAGCCCTAAGAGGGGGAAGAGAGTCGTCTCTGCTGATTTGGTTCTAGATATCCAAAAGATGATATTTTTTACTTTGCACCATAATATGAATATTACTGAAAGTTATCTTGCTCCAAGCCTTGAGCTTATCTTTCAAGATTTGGTGCTTCGTAAACAAAATAAACATAGGGAAGCCCACAATATTGACATACCAACAATCCTCCACAGAGGCCCTACATGAGTTATGAAAAGTCCACATAGCAAGGAATTTAAACTTGGATTTCAGCTTAACTTGATTGAAAGAAGAAATCACCAATAAAGGATGGTGATCAGATCTGAATCTAGGCAGGACTAAGGAGACCATATTAGAACATGCATTGCTCCAATCAACATTGTAGAAGGCTCTATCTAATTTCCTCTCCACATCAGCCCTACCCGCACGACAATTATACCAAGTGAAAATTCTACCTTTAAAAGGGAGCTCCATAAGGTTGTTATTATTCGACCAATCAAGGAAATCCTCCATAGGGGTTCTAAAAGGATTGTGGGCTCCTTTATGCTCATGAGCCCCCAAAATCGAGTTACAATCCCCAATAAGACACCATGGAATGTTGATAGAAGAGGTACAGGATGAGAGGTCTCTCCATAGTGATATTCTTTTTATATGACAAGTAGAGGCATAAACAACAACAATACCAATGAGGATGTTATCAATTAGGACATTAAAAGATACATGATGATCATAAGAGCTTTGGATTTGAGGGTCAAGGTTACGGTAACAAATACACCAAAGGTTGGGAAGCAAAGAGTCTCTGTTATTCACAACAAATAATTTAAGGTTTAAACGATTCCAGAAAGACACAGGAAAGGAAGAGTGGTCCATCCAAGGTTCAACAATGAAGTAGAAATGGGGTTGTGTTGGTTAAGAAAATCTATAAGGGCTAACTTTTATGGGGAGTTAGCAATACCCCCAATGTTCCAATATAGGCACTTCATAAGGATGACTTTTTAAAACTAGAAGAAGATCTGGTGCCAAAAGCCTATTTGAATTTTAGAGATTGTTTCCCAACTCTCTCTTTTTGGGATTTAGTAATGACAGGTTGGAAGATGGGGTATCCAGCATCAACATCCTTGTCAGATTGGTCTGTCATATTAGCCCAGGATTCCTTTAGGAACTGCACACTATTAAATTGCACATCATCATTATTAATAATAGCTATATTCCATTCAGTTTCTTCAATACACTCTTCAAAACCAAAGTTATTGTCTTCATCAGAGATATGTATGGTACCATTAGAGAAATGATCATTAATAGGATTGGGAATCAACTTCTCTTAAATAACAACGACACCAACTGTTGTAGGGACAATCAGAGAGTTTAAGGGAACATCAAAGGTCTCTTTTCCTAATCTCGTGTGTTTGTGACTCACCTCCAATCCATTCGTATCCACAACTTTGCTGGAGTTATGGACATGAACATTGATACGATCTTTAGTAGATTCGACTTTTATAATACCCCGTATTTCCTTAAATACTTAAATTCCTATTAATTGAGGTCAATTGAGTTCTTATGTGCTCTAAAAGTTGTAAATTGGGATAAATAGAGTAAATAGTGAGTTCAGGTTGACTTAATTAATGTCAATTGGGACTGACCTTTTATTAATTAGGACATTTTGCTAACACTAATAATGAGTCAATAGCCCTAGTAGAACAAATATGGTAGGTAGTGCCACTTAAGATATTTGTTTCCACCACTTTCTAACCACATAAAAGCTCCATGGGTTGTGGTCCACATGTTTGTATCTCATTTACCTACCACATGCCATTTGTTTCTCTATGTATCAGAAAGAATAGAAAGAAAGAGGAAAGCTCAAGTGAAGGAGAGAAAACAAGGCTAGTGGAGAAGAAGAAGAAGAAGAAGAAGAAGAAAAGCTTGGAACCAACACCATCATCATCTCATCTTCAACAACTTCTCCTTTTCTATTTCTTAAGGTGGGATCTAGTTAGAAACCCTAGATTTCTAGAAGATTAGGGTTGTAGAATCATAGATAAATCATGAAAATCCATTCTATATGATGAATATTTTTCTTGCTCTTGTTGATTTCCATGAACATGTGCTTTGATGTGTTCTTATGATTGTTGTGATAACATGATTTGTTATGGTTGTGGTAAAATGATTGGTTGTGATTATGACCTTGAAATCCTTGTGATTATGAGCTTGGAATCCTTGAGTTAAATGTGTATAAGAACATGTAGTATGATGGGTTTTGTTGGAAGAAGAAGTGGTGTTTTATTAGAAATGGAATAACAGAGGACATGGTGTTCTGTGAATTGGAAATTTGAAAATATGAGTGGACCAATCGATTGGTCCCTGTAACCAATCGATTGCACAATCCTTTTGTTTTGCAGAAAATGTGATTTTTACAGGACCAATCGATTGACAGTGCATTACAATCGATTGCACAAACTTTCTGTATATGAATAGTGGAAAATTTTAGTGAGCCAATCAATTGACACTCAGGATCAATCGATTGATCCTCAACAAACTTTGAAAAATAGAAATGTGAGAGGAATCAATCGATTGGGCCTCCCCAACCAATCGATTGACTTATGTTAAAAACTTCAAAATCCATTTCTTAAGTGTTTCTAAATGCATTCTTCCAACCATTAATCATTTGTGATGCTATGCTTATGTTGAATACATGCTAATGGTGAAAATTACATGATGAATATATTAAGTTAACCTAGGATTGTTATTAGGTCATGAGTGAGGTTTATAACTTAGATAACATTGGATGACGGTATTCATTCGTACGACGTTTATGTGGAGGTCGTTGACGAATTATTGCCATGATTGAGAATGAGACGCATCGTATGGAACATGCCATGTTATTATTTGTGTATTGTGGTGAATGAAGTCACCTGTGATTGATGAATTTTGTTTGGTTCGTGGAACCGATGATTTGTGGAATCGATCATGTATTAAGAATGTGTGTTTTCTGCGATGGTGCACATCTCTATTTGGTATGCTTAGATGAGTAAGCATTGAGATGTGAGACCGATGATTTGAGCCTCAATTGGGTTTGAGTCCCAACCACGGAGGACGTGGGGGAAAGGTGGACACCTAAGTGGGTTAGAGGCTCATACGGTGAAAGATACCCTAAGTGGGTTAGAGGCCCATACGTGTGATGATTGCTTGAACTAGGAATTAAGCCTGATAGAGGACCCGGTATCCACCGCGAAAATCGAATCATACAAGCATGCATGAACCGGACCTGACTTAGACGTAAGTCCGTTCGGGAATTGATGTTTCATGATCTGAATAATGATCGTGGTTGAGTTGTGAGAACTCAGGTGCATGTTGCCATACATTGCGAGTTAGTTCCCCCATCGCTCACGTCCCCGTTCCCTTGTTGACTTGAGTTGAATATGAGTTGAATATCGATTAGAAAACCCTATAAAGCCGAGTGGACCCATAAGATAGGGAAGCCACTGAGATTATTATCTCACCCCATGTTGTTGATTATTTTTCAGGTGGTTATGAGCAGGTGAATGGTAAGGACAAGATAGAGTGATGTCTTGCTTACCTGGCAACTAGATGGCTATTCCGATGTGTAGATATTTTTGGGATCATTGTTTAATGATCTAGCTCCTAGTAGTTTTATTTTGGGCACTTTCGTGTATATTTTATGCCATGTTATGTTTTCTTTTGGGCATGTATGTATATGTACACTGTGCTGCTAGGCGCTTATGTATTTCAGTACTAGTTTACACTATGTATAATATGTATTCTAGACATATATTATATGTGGGTGTTACAACTTTCTTAACAATGGGTTTCGAAACAATGCTTTGTTTCCTTTTGCAATTGGTTTCCAATTGTCCCAAACACATACAGAAACTGCACTAATTAGGGATTTTCTCATATTTTATGTTGACAAAAAAGGTGAACCCAATACGTTACAACCCACTTTGAAATGGAGCTCCACATAGATTGCAACTTTACTTTTAATTGCTGCACAGTTAAAGAGAGAATGTCCTTTTGGCCAGAGCACTCTTCCATGAAGGTTGTGCTTACAAGCATCTAATCCAATGAGATACTTATCTTCTGGGATCGAAATGGACAAACGATCTCCTTTGACACAAGGAATGAGAAGTTGGCTTATGGGATATTGTACACATTCCCAATAGCTTCAACAAATGTTTTGGTGGGCTTTTAAGTGGTGGAATTGCTTATTGAAGGTTTGGATTGGTGCGTTGTTTCAGGGAATAAGGTATGAAAATCGTTTATGGCAGAAGGGAAGAAAGGGGCTACAAAGGAAATTAGGGTTACAATACTAGAGAGAATGAGGACTTTCTCTCTCTAAAAAAACATCATTCCAACCAGGATAACTTAATTGACTTGTCTATCTAATTAAAAACAATTAAAAATAATTAAATAAATATTATTACTAATGAATAGCATATTTAAAAGAATAATGACAAATATCAATTTAAGTTCACAAATAATAATTTAATTCCTTGACTTGTTCATCTAAAATGAAAATTATCCCCTAGAAAATTTTAATTCAGGATGCGTTTTTTGTCCTGATAAGGAGAAAAAATTAGGAAATCCTACAAAAAAAAATTTTACAAGAAGAAATAAATTAAGAGAATTACGTGACTAAGGAGAAAAAATTGAAGAGGTATTAAAAATCAATAAATCCTACCAATTTTTTTTTACAAGAAGAAATAAATTAAGAGAATGACGCGACTAATCCCTTTCTCTCGTACTGCCAATCTAATTTAATTTTGAAAAAGAACCACCGAAAACACAATTTTGCTTCTTCTCTAAAGTTGAACTCGATCGTTCCTTCCTCTCATTTTACTCCAATTTTAAGAGAGAAAAACATTATAAACATGCACAATGTTGTTTCTAGCTATAGTTCTCACCCTAGTCCGATCCTTTACAAATATAATACTAAGATATCCTTCCTCTCATTTTACTCCAATTTTAAGAGAGAAAAACATTATAAACATGCACAATGTTGTTTCTAGCTATAGTTCTCACCCTAGTCCTTTACAAATATAATACTAAGATATGTAGTATTTATAAATTTTGTTCAGGGTCAAAATGGTTTATTCAAAAGACTAATAATTTCAAAGGTGATACAAATGCATTTAGTGAACAAAGTGACAATTTTGTACCATTGAACAACCCTAAATAATGTTAAAAAAACTTTAACTAGTGACAATTTGTATCAAAGCCTTGAGATTCTTTGTAGAGGAACCATTTTCTCCAACAGCTTCCAATGCACACTCTTTAAGTTTCATTATCTTCTGCCGCATAATCGTCCCTTTCTCACTTGACATGGTGACTTCCAAAGCTTTCATGATCGATTCTTTAGTCAAAAGTCCATTATCAACGGTGACACCAATCTCCCAAACACTTTCTATCATTCTTCCATTCATCTTCTGATCTCCAAAAAACGGTTTACTAATCATTGGTACACAACCAACAATACAATCCAACACTGTATTCCAACCAGAATGCGTCAAACAAACACCAACCGATGAATGTTTAAGGATTTCCACTTGAGGAGCCCATGCAACAATTTTTCCTCTTGTTCTTGTCCTTTCTATAAACCCCTTTGGAAACTGTTCCTCTGGATTGCCCCTAAAGGCCCAAAGAAACGGAAATCCACATTCTTCTAAAGACTCCGCCAATGCAGCGAGTTCGTGAGGCGGGGGTATTATCGAGCTTCCAAAGCTTATATACACTACTGAGTATTTCTCGTGTTTATTCAACCATGATAAACAACCATGTTCATCGGAAATCGTACGTTGTGGTGTTGTCAAGATAAAAGGACCAACATTAAGTAACAATTTGAACTTGGAATTCAACTCATTCTCAACAATAGGCTGTATGGAAGAAAATGAGTTTATTGTAATCGCAGTTGCTCGAGGTAACTCTATTCCCGCTTTGTGTATCAATATTGAAAATGGTCCATTAATATCATCTATTATCCCTTCAGGCAAATCAGAAGCCTCTAGCTCAGGAAAGCCAGGTACAAAATTGGCAGTTTTGACATCATCCACTGCCAAACAAGAAAAAATCAAATGAAATGTGTATTACAGTTGAACCCTAATTATCGTTATTAAACTGTGACTATATATTTCCTAATGAAATGTGTATTACAGTTGAACCCTAATTAAATATAAACTCTACTTAATTTGTCTAAATTAAACTTAGCCTTATTTATATCAGATCTAAAAAAAACCTTTAAAACATCTGATGAGACTAGAATAAAGGTATAAGTAACTCTTGCATAATAAAACAAAATATTGATACCTTTGTTGGTTCCCAATTTTTCTCTGATAAGATCTGTGTAGAAATGGGTAAGAAGGGCGTGAGGTCCAGCAGTCCAAAAAGGAACCCATTTGATATTCATCTCATGAGCAAGATCAGCACCAAACCAATAAAAACCATCCGTAACCAAACAGGTAATCTTCTTCCCTGTCTCTTTCACAGCTTCATCTATACCACTTTTAAAACTCTCTTGCATTGCCTTAATGAAGAGAAAAACCGGTTCAGCTGGATGGCCGGAAGGCACATAACCTTCCGGTAACCCATCATGAACATTATAGTGTTTTATGTTAGGAAGAAGAAACTCATTTGAACTAGAAAATAGGGTTGCATTTGATTTCTCTGTGCTGAAGAATGAAAAAGTGACATTGGGAGCTTCTTCTGCAATTTTTGTCACAAGGCTAAGAAGTGGGGCTGCGTGTGTGCCAAATGGGAATGTTAAAACAGCAACATGCAGTGGCTTTTCAACGTTGGTTTCACCTTTCAAGTTCGACATTTAGTAGTGATATTGGTTTGTGAGGAAGTGAAAAATATAACAAGAATATTTATAGGAAAATGTTATTTCAGTGAGAAGTGAAGAAGAAGATGATATTATGTATTTTTGTTCATAAAGAAGTGTGCCATGTGCATCTCGTGCCATGAGCATCTAACCTCATAAACAGGTTTCGAAAAAAGGAATGTATAAAATATAATTTGGTGTAAGAGTTCTTAATTGACTTGTCTATCTAATTCAAAACAATTAAAATTAATTAAAGAAATATTATTACTAATGAATACTAGCATATTTAAAAGAGATAATGACAAATAATCATTTAATTGCTTCACTTGCTCATCTAAAATGAAAATTTAAATTTAGAATGTGATTGGAAGATTAGAAATAGGAAACACACCCGTTAAAATTACTATGTACCATCAATATTGAAAAGGAATATGTTTTATCAACATTGAAATCAAAGGTCCATTAAAAAGAGATTGAAAAGGAATATGTACCATCAACATTGAAAAGGAATATGTATCTGTCATACTATTATATTAAAAAGAGATTTTCAAAGTGAAGTGCACAAACAAGAACAAAAAGAGCCGCCTTAAAAAATTTAGTGTTTGCACATTATCAAAATTTGCAAAAGAATTAGACTAATCCAAGCTTATGCCACCACACACTTTTTCAAATACATGTATATGTTTAGTCATGAGTCATGCAAGATTGTTTTAAATGGAGGAGAAAGCCATTCAATTCCTTATGGGATTAAATGAAGAATCTCAAGGAGTTAGATAATAAGTCTGGTTAAGAGAGCCACTTCCAAGAATTAGTAAGGTTCTTCACTTGGTGTTACAAGAAGAGAGACAATAGAGTTATGGATTTCCTACACAAGCGAGTACAAAAGTCAATACATTGGTAATAAATACAGCAGGTTGATGAAGAGGCAGAGGAAATTCCAAGGTATTCACAACACAATTGAAATTTACGATAAGAAACGTAGAGATTGGCAAATTTTGGATTTGGTGGCGGAAACACACTAAATAGTTTGTATGTCGACTACAGTTTGAAGTTTCTAAGGGTTTATTTGTTGTTGCTTTTCATTTAACTTTTGATTTCGTGTCAATCGTTAATGAGTCTCCACGCATGATTGTGCATCTTAGGATTGAGTTAATAATCTGTCTTTACGCATGCATAAATCAAACTATTTGATTATAGTCCAAGTAATATGCTACTAATTATTTTGCAAAAGTTTTGAATCAAGACCCACGTGTGAGAATGATTCAAGTCAGGACAAATTTGGATTATGAAAAATATTTCATATTTTGCAAAAATTAAGGTTTTGAAAGTGTAATTCGAATCACAAGTTTATATGATTTGATCAAAGTTACATAATGACCAATAATTGATTTTATGCTATCAAGATTCGAATCACAAATATCCTTACTCGAATCAATCACATTTTTTAAAAGTGGGATTTTCTTATATCATAGTGATAAGGATCACGACATTCCATATTTTGAATCCGAGAGGTTTGATTTGAATCATAGTGTTTTATTAGAATCACTCACAATTAGCAATTTTTGGACTTTTTGTTCTGTGAATGTGATACCAATCAGAGACTTTCATGACTTGAATCATATGACCTGAATCACAGAAAGCATGACTCGAATCATATAGTTAATTTTTCTTGGTTCTTGGATCTTGATTCAAATCATTTAATTTCTTGAATCGTCTCATACTCTTTTATATGACTCGAATCAAATAGCATTTTTATCTCATTTTTTACTAGATATCTAGCACATATATAAACCATTTTCTCAAAATCCATTCATCATGTTGAAAACATAAACATTCATTTTTGATTTAAATTTCACAACACATTTGTTCTCTCAATTTTTAAAAGAGTTTTGAACCTTGTTTTGAGTTTTGCAAACAAAATCATTTCATCCTTATCCACTTTCGTCATACATTGTCGTTTGGATCTAGCTCTCATATTAGGGTGTGAGATATATGAGAAGGATCATTATTGTTATTAAATTTTTCTTTGATGATTTCTTGAGGATTTAAGGGGTTTGCAACTATTTGTGTGGTTGAGGTTGGGGTTGACAAATCTAGCAGAAAAGAAGGAGGTTCGTTTCTCCATAATTACTTTGGTAGAGTTGTGTAGAAGTATACATACAAATTTACATTTTCTCTCATCTTTAGACATGACAAGGATCAAGATACCGGGAGGATCGAGTAAAGATCATTGCAAAACTGAGACTTAGTGAAAAATTCTTGGAGCTGAAAGATTTAAGTTGATTTCGAGTAAAGGTTTTGCAAGAGCTCAGTGTTAGATACTATTTACAAGTCAAAGGGGATTCAAATAGAATATTTTATATTTTCATTGTTATTCGGATTGTGATTGTACTAAAAAACACAGTAATATTTGCCAAAGTCATAGTTGAAGAGCAACAAAATTTCAATGGGCAACCATTTGAGAGTAGAGTAGGTATAATGGGACGAATTGTCGAATCTCTCTCTCTCTCTCTCTCTCTCCTCTCTCTCTCTCTCTCTCTCTCTCTCTCTCTCTCTCTCTCTCTCTCTCTCTCTCTCTCTCCTCTCTCTCTCTCTCTCTCTCTCTCTCTATATATATATATATATATATTATATATATATATAATATATATATATATATATATATATTATATATATATATATATATATATATATATATATATTTAAGATTGCATAATTAGGTTTATTTCTTTCTTAGAATCACATGTGGTTAGGTTTGTTTCATTGATAGTGATTTTGTTCATAAGAGTAGGTGTTGTTTTAATTGGAATTCGAATCATTCTTTTTGTTGATAAAACCTTGAAACTATAATTTGATAATTCTAATTATATTGATATTCTTTGTTTATATAATTCGTGCAAACCGATTGTAATTCAATAAACCATATTAATTGCTTTAGTTATTTATTTCATCTACTTTTAATTTTGTATTCCGATTGAGTACTATGTATATTCCGTCTAAAAGCATATATGTTGTACGCATGTTTTTCTTCCGCGCAAATACTTTCAAACTCTAATTGTTTTGAAATAAACAAAATCTTAATCAGTCAAATTTTTAAGGAAGTTTATTCACCCCCCCCCCCCCTAGACTGTTGTATTCTCATATTCTCGCCCAACAATTAGCCTCAGAGTTGGTGTTTTGATCAGGATTAATCGACTCAAAAAGTTGAGAATATGGGTAACGATGATCTGAAGGGAGCGTATAGTAGTGCCCTAATTTTCAAAGGCTAAAACTATGCTTATTGGAAGGATAATATGTACGTTCACTTAATGTCAATAGACGGAATTCTTTGGGTGACTATCTTTGAGAGACCTTGTATTCTTAAAAGTGAAGTCACTGGTGTTTTTACTGAAAAACTTTCAAAGGATTTGTCAGATGAGGAAATAAAAAAGATATCATATGATTTGAAGGCGAGGAATATACTTATATATGCATTAAGCCCTAAAGCATATTAATTTATCTCATAAAATTAGAGTGCAAAATCAATGTGGAACACTTCTCAAGTTCTCTATGAGGGTACTAAAGACATTAAGGATTTTAAAATTAATACTACGATAGAGGAGTCTGAACTATTCTGTATGGAACCCGGTGTAACCGTGGAATCCATGCAATCTCATTTTCTTCACTTAATCAACAAGTTAGAAATTTTAGAAAAGTCTATTCATAACAAAGATTATGCTAACAAAATTTTAAGATATATGTCCAGGGAATGACAGTCAAAGGTTACGACCATTAAATAATCAAATGATCTCAATAATTAGGATGTCACAAAATTACTCGGAAAGCTGACTGAACATGAAAATGAATTAAAAAGGCTCGTTGCAAATGTAGTAAACACCAAAAAGAAAGAGAAGGCTAAAGAAGAAAAATAAGATATCTTCTTGAAATCCTTCTTTTCCAAGGCAAGGAAAGTAGAGGATGATAATGAAATTAAGCTAGCTGATGTTGTCCAGAGCACTGGTTGATAACATCATCCTTTTGATAGATCTTACTTCAGACACTTCTTTTCTTTTAGAATTAACTATAATTTTGTTTTGATTTTATTAGGTTTATTTTAATTTATTTTATTTTATTTATTTTATTTAGTTTTAAGTTATTTTAACTCTTAGAAATATGTCTAGGGATATTTTAGGTTTTTCAATAAATTGGTAACCCTAATGTGTCCACTATATAACCATCCATTTGGTCAATTGAGAAGGGGAATCCACAAACCAAAAGCAGCGGTGTCCTCTTATCATATTCTCCCTCTTTCGTTGCTCAAAGGAGACAAACAAAAAACACAAAGAAAAAAAACGAAAAAACCTAGGCCAATAAGGAGAAGGAGAACCTATCGGCACACTAATTTCGAAAAACAAATTCTCACTCTGAGTTTATTCCAAGGCCATCTTCCTGTAGCAATATCCTATACTCTTCATTTTGTTTGCTATTGTGCATCTAATACCATACAAACCTTTTCCTTGTTCCTTTTCTACTTCTTGAAACATTAATGCCACCAGAAATTTCACTAAAAGTTGTCATGTAAAAAAACTCCACTTTCATTCCACCACCACCAACAACCTTGGAAAACAACCACGCAACACCGGCGAGCTCTGTCACGTCACAATCATTCATAGCAAAGCAACAGTCTCGGTTGTTGTTTTTTTTCCGCATCCGTTGTTGGATTTCGAGGTTTTCTTTGGGTGACTTCGTTAAAGTTTTTTTAACTGTGTTAGTGTTCGGTTGGTTTGCGTTTTCTTTACTGCATTTTTTCATTTTGAGTTCTGTTTGTGATTTGAGATTTTTTTTATTGCAGTCTCGATTTAATTTCGATGACATTATGTTTCGTGTTGTTTTGATACTGGCTTTGCTTATTGATTCCGATTCATCCGCTTTATTTTTGTTTTGTATCTGAGCACTAGTTTTGTTCTGCAACTTTATGCATTACAGGAGTAGTTATGGTTGATGTGATAAGAAAGAAATACTGATATTGCAATGTTACTGTTTTTGTGGTTTTTTTCATTTTTATTTTAATCTCAGCGCCATGTTTTAATATGTATATTCGTGGGCATGATATATTAACAATTGATCACCCATGGTTAAGTGGTAGAGGCATTTAGTGCTTCCCACAAGGCCATGAGTTTGATCATTGGTTCTATCATTTTTCAGTTTTTTAAACTCGTTTTTTATAATTTCCATTTCCGGGTGAATTTATGTTATATATCCATGGGGTCATTAAGTTTATGAATAATCACCCGTGGTCAAGTGGTTTAGGCATTTGATACTTCCCACAAGGTCATGGGTTTGACCCTTGAAAGCCCCACTTTCTGCCAGTTTTTATTATTATTATTATCACTTTTTTACTATTTTTCACCTTTGTATGTTTTGCCCTATTTTTTTAATACTTGATTAAATTTTGACTTTTTCTTTAATTTATTTTCATGATTAAAAATCGAGCCTTGATCTATGGATACAACACTCCATATGTTATTATTCCATGATTATTTTGTCGATATATTGATAGTACTTCGCCGCATTTTGATTCATCGCATACGATATTTCGATTATTGTCAATATGCGTAAACTGACTTTTGAGCATATTACCTAGGGTTTTTGTTTGCTTCTCAATTTCCATTTGCCTTGCACGTCCTTGCATTATGTGACTTTGATTCGCATTCTCGCATCACGATTTTGATTCGTGTACGTCCCGATTTCATTTCTTTTGATTTAATTTTTGAGTGTGTTGTAAATATAACTTGTTGTGTTTGTTATTTTCTTCAAATGACTTACTCTTGGGCCTTCTTACAATGAGCTCTTAAACAATATCAACTTAATTTTCAATAATTTCAAACCTTTGTACATTAATCATTTTTAATTTAATTTCAAACCATTTTCTTAATTAAAATTGGAAGAAAAATATTACCTGGGTGAAAGGTCCAGTTGTAATCCTGAATGCTAGGCCCAAGTTGTAAGAGCTTGCAAGCCATATGTGTTCGTATTCCCTCTAAAAAACTTGTAAATATTCAAACTTCTTTTCTTAATAAAATTAGAAGAAAAAGATTACCAGGGTGAAAGATCCAGACGTAGTCCCGAGTATTAGACCCAAGTTGTAAGAGCTTGCAAGTCATAAATACTCGTCTTTCAAGCCCCAAAATACACTCAACCAATCAAACTCTTTTTTCGCCTCCGTGCGATTGGTCAGGAAAAACCATTCTTAAATGAAAGACATTTTGTCTTAAGATGATGCAAAGCAATGCTTCGTCCATAATGATTGAGTTGAGATAAATGACGTTTTTCCGAATGTTGATTTGTAAATGTATTCGATGTGATGCATATGCCCACTCCTCACCTATTTTTGGTAAAACAATGTTTCTCATCGATTAATAGAAGATATCTTTTACTAAAATCGACCAATAAACAAATATTTTCTATCCAGAACTACGTAATCCTTGAGTTCACTATTGCAATCGGAAATACGTATGAGCAGAATTTGTAAATCTTGTCAGACCTATTAACAAAAAACTTAGGTTTAGTCCCATTCGTTGCAAAAAATCCAAAAACACCTTCTCTTTTCTTTTGATCCTGTTATTCTTTCCTTCATAATAACTGGAAAAGCCTAACATTTCTAAGCTAACACTGACACGCACAATTAACCTAATGGTTTCCGTTGAGTACAACGGACGTGAGAGGTGTTAATACCTTCCCATTTCGTAATCGACTTCTGAACCCTGATTTGGTTGCGACAACCATAATCATTGTCGTTCTTTCTTGAGTTTTATCGATATTTCCCTTTTACTTTTTAGGAATAAATAAATTTCGGTGGCGACTCTGTTTAGCCCATCATGCGTGCGTGCGATTGCGCTTCGCTAAGTCATGTTCTCATTTTTTTGAGATGCGACAATGGTCCTCATGTTCTGGACCCAATATGTTTACTCAGACATATTAGAAAATAGTAAATAACATGCATATATTCAAGGAAGACATAATAAAATCCATAAAATAAAAAGAACCTGGAAATAACATAAATGATGAGAATTTGAATAGATAATTTCTATGAAGGGAGACTTTTGATCCTGTACAACTTTGACTTGAAATCAATTGCAGAAAGCTTGAAATTATATAGTAAAAGTGCAGGAAATAGCTGTTGGAAATTAAAGTAAAGTGCTCCAAGCTTAGAAACTAAAGTTTTAATAATCATTCAATGTGAGAAATTATTTCTTTTTACAAGTGAAGTTATGCTCGAATTAAGCTTTTCTTCCTAAAAATCTGATTCTAAGGGTCTATTTATAGGCTGAGATTCGTACTATAAGTGATTGAATCGTGCAAAGCGAGTGAGGGAAGTGGGAAAACCAACTATAAATATTAGGAAACAATTATGGACGATGACGTCATGACGGGCATCAACTAGGCTGACAGCCTTCCTGTCATGACTTTTCTTAGGGGGCTTCTAGATCGTGGGCCTTAACGAGAGTCAATTGACCTGATAGTCTGCCAGTCATGGTGCCGTGACTCATTTTCTTTGTTTCTTTGACTTTTGGTTGGCGAGCATGTCCTTTTTCCTCATGACGGTCGTCATGACTTCTAGGTGACCGTCATGACAGGCTATTTTGTGTTATTTTACATTGTTTTTGCTATTTTTCACCGTTTTCACTTGTCTTTGTCATTATTTGATTATTTCTTGAAACATTAATTACAATTCATTTCTAAGTCGGTATTTGATCATCTTGACATGGCAAATTTCCACACTAGCCAAGTTAAGTTTTATATGCAGATTCTACGTTGGATTATTGTTAAAGTATTCTATAGGAAACCAAAAAATTGGTTTTGGGCTGATGATTTTGACCTTTATTAAATGTGGGCACTTCTTTCCGGTAAAGGATTTAATTAGGTAAAGTTCATCATTGAAAGAATGTTTCATTGCAAGGAGAATCCAAACAATTCCTTATTTTTCACATCCTTTGTTCAACTGATTCTAGAGCTCAATGGCATTGTATCTAAGGAAGATGATTTATTGGAAGCTCCAAAGATTATTGAGGAGTTTGGAGTTTCTATGATGACATATTACCATGATAAGGACATTGTATATTACTATTTGGAGAAATCAGGCAGGAAAGTTTATGTTGATTAGATTGTGGAGCTAGAGAAAAGTTCTACTAGTGAGACTGGTTCATTTGATGCTGGTGTGTTGTCTGCAAATGCTAGAGCTTACTTTAATGAGTTGTTTGGGAAAATCATGGAAGATAATCAGGTTCGAGAAGACCGGATCATGAGCCACATTGAAGCTATAGCCAAGGAAGCTGAAGAGGATTGGGAGAAGATGAAGGAAGAAATCAAAGTCGAGATAAAAGCAAGTGAAGCTCGAGTCGTGGCTGGAGTGGAAACTGTCAAAGGTGTTGTTGAATTTATTCGCAGTTCCATTTTTGTTTTTGTTGTTGATCCTTCAGTTGTTCATCTAGATCCTACTAATCTTGCATCTGATTCTACAATTTCTTCCCCTCCTACTGATCTTGCAACCGACCTTCCATGATCTCTTTCTTTTTCATGCATTACATTTCATGAGATTTTCATTTGGATAATTATTGTCATTTTAGATTGGTTATTTCTATTTTGTGATATTTACACTATGTTTTTAGTTTTATACCATATGACGAGTTTCAGTCACGTATTTTTTGTGGTGTCTCTATGATTTTCATATACCATCTTTATCTTGATAACTTTTCTGAAATTGTGTTATTTGTGGTAGTTGGTATCGTATGTGATTTATGTGGTTTATGTTTAGTTCGCTAGTATGACATTTCTATTTTTGGATTTTATAATATCATGGATTTAGTACTTGCATTTTTTTTATCTTTCTCTTTTCGCTTTTTTGATATTTGTCAAAGGGGAGAAGTATCGAGATATTATCGATATTCACGTGCATTAAGTTATGTAAAGACTGTTCATAGACAAATTTGGGATTTATCCAATCAACGGTTAGCTAATGGCAATCGCTCAGACAAGAAATTGGTTGGATAAGATGGATTGCCACACACGAATACTTTGAGCAGGCTATTGTGGATAGTAAGGTTATTGGATCAAGATCTTTGGGGGTCTTATTTTTGTTAGCAGTTTGAGTATTTGCATCAACAAAGGGAATTATCCTGTGATATATCATTGTAATCAAAATGCTTGTATCAAACTTGTCAAAATAGTGGAAGATCGTGGTTATTTTCCGATGGTTTTAACACCATTGAAGAGTGGAGTATGCAAAGCGAGGACGAACACCGAACCAATATATATATATATTATATATATATATATATATATATATATATATATATATATATATATATATATATATATATATATATATATTATATATATATATATATATATATTATCTATCTTCTCTCACCTCCTTTTATTTTCCAGCATTCATTAATATTTCTATTCATTAGTGCATTATTGCATCGCTTATATGTCATGTAGGTTGGATCTTTCTTATAGCGATTTAATGTGTAAGCTTAGGTCTGTGATACGTCAAACATGTTGAATCATCTTAAATTTAATTATGTATTGAATGAACATCTATGTAAAGTGTTTTTAAATCGCTTTGTTTAAAGAGATTTTTGTTATATTGTAATTGACTTGCATTATAAGTAATCAAGTTCTTGGTGATATCTTGTAATAATTAAGGTGGTTTAATTTATTGAGATGCTTCCAAGCTTTCTTAGTGTTGTATTTTACTTCCGCGTATATTAAAATATCTGATTTCGTTTATGGGGGATAAAATATTTTTGAAATTGTATTTTTGGGGATAGGTCTATTCAACCCCCCCTATAGACCTTTTTGTATCAATATTCTCACCCAACAACATCACGATCTTTGGTTTTCCAAAGGAAGCGAATGTCTCTGAGTAGGTTTTTTTAATTATGTTTTTGCTTGTCGTAAGTCAGATAGAAAATGAACTAGTGGTACTTGTCATTTCTTTGGAAAAAATGGTTTCTTAGCATAGTAAAAAGAAATATAACGTTCCTCTTTCTATCTCTGAGGCTGAATATGTAGTCGTTGGTGATTGTTGTGCACAAGTCTTATGGCTAAAGCAACAATTATTGGGTTATGATTTAAAACTCGGTTGCATTCCAATTAAATGCAATAACATTAACACAATAAGCCTCACTAAGAATCCTATAATTCATTTGTGTACTAAACATATAGAACTCACGCACAATTTCCTTAGGGATCATGTGGAAAAGGGTGGTGTTATTTTTTAATATGTGGATACAAAAAACCAGCTTGTTGATATTTTTACAAAATTGTTATCCTCTCAACCTTTTCACAAGATACATAGGTAGTTGGGAATCCTAGATTCTTTGTGCTTTAAATAGATTTGGTTTCATATTTCATTTCGTTTGCTATTTGTATTATGTTAAAAACTAACATTTTATTGTACGAATTTACTTTAACCAAGCCTATTGGTATGTTTCAACAACTCTCATATTCTTTTATATCATTGTTTGTATTTTTTTTATTATATGTTCATTTGTTTACTTCTTACATTCCTTATTTCATTCATTCATCCATAAGTCGATATATGATTGTTTATTTGTTAAATTTAAAATCTTTTTAATTGCGAATTATTTATTATGTGAAGTTGAACATTATTATATTTGTTCATGCATTATTTAACTGGTCATTCATATAATTTTTTATCATGTAATTGTGTTTTGTTTTGTAGTTGCATGTATAATTGTGTATTTGTTGCATTTAGCATGTTTATCTTCATATTATGTATTCAATCTTTGATGTTGTATATTCTTCTTAGCTATGTTTGACTCATTTTCTCTCTCTAGAATATCGTTTACGTTGTTGTTTATGTTTGCGTTTAGGATCATTAAACATCTATCTCTTTTTGATCTTGTCAAAGGGGGATAAGTTGTAATGTGAGTCTAGATTTGTTTCATGCTTTTTATGTTGTTATGTATTGTGCAATGTTTTAGGGGGAGCAGAAGCAATTGAAGGAAAGCAATGATCACATTTTTCCTTTGCTTAAAGTCAACTCAATTCCAAGTGAAAGCTTGCCAAAGATCAAAAAGGGGGAGACTGAAGTTGCATGTCTCTAATATATTAAGAGGGACTATATGTCTCTATAATATTTTGTTGCTTGTATCTTAAGCTTTATTTCTCTTTTAGTCTTACATCATTAAGTATCTGCTTCAATTATGCATCTTTAAGGATCAAGTTTTAGATTGATATACTTTGAGCATGCATAAGTAAAATTGTTTATGTTTGAGTATGAACTGTATGTTTTAAATCAATTAGTCGAGTTTTTGGAACAAGAACCATATTTGAGTCTGTGATTTGAATCACACAACCTTGTGTGTCAAACCAAACTAAACAGGGGGAAACAAGAAGTTTGCGATGCTATGAGTCGAATCACAAGCTACACATGATTCAAATCCTGTAACTCTGTGGCTTGAATCATGAACCTCTTGTCAACCTCTACTAAGTTTGAGTTGAATCATGAATTCTTCATGACTTGAATCACAACTTGCATGAGTTGATCACAATATATAATGGACTCAAATCATAGCAAAATGGGTTTCATATAAAGTGTAGATCTTGTTCCAAATTACTTCCCCACTTGAATCAAATCACCTAAGTGTTCATGACTCGAATCAACCATGATTTGCCACTACTTTTTGTGCTTCATCTCCAACACCTATAAATCATTTTCTTACAAAATCATTCACAATGTTAGAAAACATACACTTCCATTGATGATTTGAAAACTGACAAACCACTTGTTCTTTCACTTTTCAAAAGAGTTTTGAATCTTTCTTGAACACTTGCAAATGATTTCTTTCATCTTCTATCTCATTGTTTTTCCATTGTTGCATGGATTTGAATTTTATCTTTGAAGTTTTGTGATTAATTAAGGAGATTCATTTTGAATTTAACGGTTCTTTGAAGATTTTATTAAGATTTCAAAGGCTTGCAAATGTGTGTGATATTGTGACTAGTTATGACAATTCTAGTGAAAAAGAAATAGCTTCTTCTCTCCAGGTTGACCTTGATAGTACTGTGTGGAAGGATAATGACAAATAAGTAGTTCTTTTCAATATCCAGACATACCAACGCTTAAGATACCAGTAGGTTCGAGTAAATATTTCCATAAAAGGAGACTTAAGAGCATGTTGTTAGGACTGGAAAATTAAAGAGGCGATTTCGAGTATCAATTTCACATAGAGTTCAATATGTGGAGTTGCGTACAAGTCAAATATCCAAAAAGAAGAGATTTATTTTAGACTTGTGATTGTATGAACGCTTGTAATTTTATTACAAATCATATTGGAAGACCAACGATTTTTCATTTGGTGGATATGGCACAAAGAAACGAGGACATGCTAAACCATTATAAATCTCAACGTACTATCTTCTCTCTCTCTCTCTCTCTCTCTCTCTCTCTCTCTCTCCCTCTCTCTCTTAATTTTGTAGTTAATTTCATAATTAAGTTATTTTCTAATGCTTTCTAGAAATAGCATGCTGGTAGGATTCTATTGGTAGCGATTTATTACATAAGTTGTAGGTTTTGTTAGTATTAGTAATTCAACTTTGTCTTAGTGTCGATTAAGCTTAAAACCATGGTTGTAGAATCGTATTGGTATTGGTAATCATACAATAACACTCCTTGTGTAATTAAAATATTGTTCAATGCAAAGCTAGTTTGTCTCCTTGGTTTAATTTGATTATCAATCTTGGTTGCATTGTGAGATTTTAAGGTTCTCTGTGTTAATTCCGATCGATAAACACAATTCCTCTAGTCTCTAAAATTTTTTCTTCTATGCACTTTAATTACACAAGGAGGACTTTTACCAAATTAAGATCATTCATTCACTTTGGGAGATGGAATGTACATTCCGTCAATCCCCTAAATCCAATGATCTTAACCTAGCAAAGTCAAATCAACCTTGACCAAGGCTCAACAACACAAGTCAAACTTACAAAGTCAATCAAAATGGCTCAACACAATTATTTGGTATTTATTCAATTAAAAATACTAAAAATAATGCATTAATTTAAATATGGTTGGTCAAATTACTAAAACCTCATCAAAACACCAAAGAAATGACCATGAGATTTATCATAAGTCAAACAAGGTCAAAGGACCTTGGAGAAAAAATTTCAGAATTTTTGGAAACTTAAAAGTATTTTTAAACAATTAAAAATAATCACAAAATCAATTAAATAATGAAAAATATTAATAATGATCCAAAAAATAATTTTAATTCAGAATATGAAAGAGGATTTTATTTAAATTTTTTTGGTGAAACTCTCATATTTTTTGGATCAATATTAAAATTAATATGAATTAATGAAAATCAAAGGAATAAAATGAAAATCAGAAAATACAAAAAAACGTGGACCACTTGATCTCCCTCATTAATTGAGGTGGCAGATCAAGTGGACACAAACGTGCGTTCCATGATGGAACTGAGTCAGCGCGTCACACAAATGGTAATCAAAATCAACGCCTGTGATTAAAACATTTTAAATAAAATCAATGGCTCTGAACCATGCCACATCACTGCCGGAGTCAAAGGTCGGTCACCTTCTCAGGCGAACCTCGCCGGACTGGTTCAATCATCACCATGATTAAAATGAAAAAAGAGGTCATGATCTGAAAGAAAAAATGCCGTAGAGCACGAATCTGACCTCAATTTTAACTAACTCCGAATATATAGAAAGATATGATGAGTTGAATCTTGAGGCGTGTCAACTGAGTTGCTTAGATTTGACCTCAAAGCAACTCAATCTTCTTGCCTACATTGGTAGGACTTCAAACAACCAAAGATCCAAGAGAATTGATGAGAATTGAGTGACAATCGAAGAGAAGAAAAAATCTGGAAAATACCTTCAATGATGTGTAGAACTTGATCCTTCTTGCTTCAATTCTTGTTTGATCTTGCTCCAATAGCTTGCAGAAGTGGATTAGGATTGGTACAAAGCTTTGGATCCCGGAGTTTTTGAATCTCCAAACAATGAGATTCAAACTCAATTTTCAAGTGAAAATTATCAGGTTTTCCTTTGAATTGTGAGGATTTGAAGAGTGGAGGCAAAGTTGACGCGCAAGGGTTCTTTGAAATGGGCTCAGAGGGTCTATATTTATAGCAAATTCAAGTGTTATTTGCACACTTGCAATTTCTTCCAAATTTGACAATGTCATGTTCAAGCTTGCATGGGCGTGTACATGCCAATGAAGCAATGCACTAAGGTCCAAAATCAACTAAAATAAGGTATGAATTAAGCTTGATTGGCAAGGCAATGTGAAATGATCATTTGAAGTTTTGATTTTACCAATTGATGCAGGCCTGTTAACACCATGCGCAGGCCTAACAAACTTGATCCAAAAGAATGAATTAGGACTCTTTGGAAAGCTTAGATCAAGAGGAACAACTCTTATGTTGAACACTTTTCCATTTGGAACTTGGATCATGGTGAATTTTGAGGTGGAAGTTTGGAAATTTCAACATGTTGAAAATGTTTCTAAGTGTCAAGTGATATACTTCAATGTTCCACCTTACTAAACGTTTTATGTGAGCTCCAAATGAGAAACGTGCCTTCATCAAAGTTTTATCTCTTTCAAAGACCTTCAAAATGGTCACCAATTTGACATCATTTCGATTTATAATGATAGAGTTATGCATTTTTGAAGTTGAGGAAAATCACTTGTTCAATGGTATTGGTCCAAAATGACCTATAATGTATCCTCATATAATATGCTCATAAAAGTTGATTTAGATCTCCTCAAAACATAAAATTTTAAGTAGACATCTTGAATTTTATTGTTCAACTTAGAAATCTTTTATCTCATAAAAATTGAGCAAGTTATTGCCTTGGGAAGTTGACTTTCAAATTAGGGTTTAGACAAAATGACCTATAATGTTTCAACATAGAAAATGACTTTCCAAGCAAACTTAGCTCTAGAACTCAACATGAAAGTTGTTTGGAATGTCCTTTAGAGTAACGTTTCTCTTGGGATCATTTTCATATGATGAAAATTGTAGGAGATAGGGTCTAGGGAGACCCAGTTTTGATCAGATGAATTCATTTGGCTAACCACCATCAACCAACTTGATAAATTGCAATTATCTTGACTTTTAAGGCTCATGGGTGATCACATATGAAAAAAATGATGAAATTTGAAGTGTCCCTTAAGGAATTTTGATCAATTAGTGAAGAAGCTTGTTGAAGAAGTTACTCAAGATACCCAGATGAACTAGGGTTTGCAAGGCAAACCAATTCCAAACTCTTGAAGAATACTTGATCAAAATAACATGTAGAGATCATTGGGACTCATATATGATGCTTAGGGGCATTGTGGATCACTCCTTGGTTGTGCTCTTAGCAATGAGGTTTTCAAGTCCTAGATGTGAACATGATGGATCAATGGTGATCATGCCTTACCTACAAAAGAGTTAGGCAAATGCAAAGACATATTTTTGGTATTTTGGTTAGTAAAATGATAATATACAAGTATGATACAATCACATGGTGCTTGGTGATCTCTCCCAAAACAAACCCAATGAGAGAGGGGTAAGGAGGATACCAAGGTATGATCCCAATGCTAATGCATATGATGAAATAGCATGAGGGATCTTAGGGTCAAAATTGGGGTCCTACAGCTACCCCTATTTAAGGACATTCTAACTGAGGAGGTGAAGGTTAAAGTCTTCGTATCGACTCAGTAGAATGGGCTTAAATAACAACATATAGAAACAAATTTTGGTCCCTAAGAGACCTCATGATGCATATGTTATGAATGTAAAATCAAATTCTCTGTGGGGAAATGTTGCCACAGAGGAAAAGAAATCAGAGAGACCGAAGGTCCGCAGGAGCATAACGTAAGGAAAACTCACTGGGGAGACAGAGACTCTAAGGGAGGTAAGAAAGGTTGTGTGTATGCCATTCTACGACTTAAAATTGCTGGGGGACTAGAGGAATTCCATAAAAAATGGAAAGACTTAGTCGGGAAAACAATAGAAACTCTGCAGGGGAAACAAATAGATCAGAATAAAACTGAAGTACTCGAATCATGCAGGAAAAGTGATTTCACTAAAGAAATACACACTCAACTCAACTGGGGAAGAAATAAACTTCAGCACAGGAGGAGAAAAAATCTATTATCCACTACTTGTTACTGGGTAAGGAGATAATAAAGATCTGACAGAGAGGACACCTGTCATCGGTTAGGATGAGCATATCAAGGATGACTCACTGTGGGCCACCAGGAGGGTGTATTCATTACCGGTTACTGGGTAAGAATAGCCTTGCTGAGGAAAAACTGCGGAAATAGGATTTACAACTACCAGTTACTGGGAAGAAGACCAAACGGAGAGAATATCCGTCACCGATTAAAGTGAACATATCAAGGATAGACTCAAAGGAAAGAAAATCCATCATCGGTTAAGATGAACATATCAAGGATAGACTTAACTAAGGATGCCAAGGAGGATATCCGTCATCGGTTAGGATGAACATATCAAGGATAAACCAACTGAACAAAAAGTAGGAATTACATCTATCGAACGCTAGATAGAATACCATCAAAGAGAAAATTTGCCATTTGTTAGGATGAACATATCAAGGATAGACTCTAGGAGGAGAAAATAGGAATTACATCTATCAGTTACTGGATAGAGTACCGTAGGAGAGAATATCTGTCACTAGTTAAAGTGAACATATCAAGGATAGGCTCTGCAAGGGGAAAGAAAAAGCAGGATTTACAACTACCGTTTTACTGGGTAGAATACCACAAAGAGAAGGAAACCCGTCATCGGTTAGGATGGACATATCAAGGATTAACTCTCTGAGGAACAAAATAGGGATTACTACTACCTTTTTACTGGGTAGAATACCAAAGATGAGAGTATCCGTCATCGGTTAGGATGAACATATCAAGGATAAACTCAAACAGGGGAAGAAAATATATGTCATCGGTTAGGATGAACCTATCAAGGATAAATTTCCTAGGGAAACATAAAATGATTTTGCTGGGGACTCCAATGGGGAGAAAATAGGGGTATTTTTGTCGGGTATTGGACAAAAAGTAACAAACTGCAAACTAAGAAGAATATTACCAGTTACTGGATAATAAACTCTTAGGGGACCCAAAACATCTGTCTAGGTAATATCTAGAAAGAAACGGTCAATCGAGACTCGACCCAATGAGGATATAACTCAAGGGGAGTGGTTCCATCCAGATAATCAACTGGGGAGGAAACTGAAATACTAATCATCCACGAGGAAACAACTCAGTGGGGAAAGGAGAAAGGTTAAAATATTTCTGCTTGAGGGATGACACTCTATATTTGAGGGAGAACAGACGCCAAACTCGTATGGGGATAAAGTACCGCCATAACAGAGAATAAGAAGCACAAGAATGAGTCAACAAGTGGGATGATGCAACCATGAAATTATATGAGTGTATATGTATATATATATATATATATATATATATATATGATTATGCTGACAAAAAATTGCAAAGCATACAAGGGTGTCGTAGAATTGAATCATCGATACAATTCTCGGTCAATCCACAAAAGAGGGAGATAACTGCTGAAGAAAAGAGAGATCAATATCACAAAGACTCAACTGTAGTTGGGGAAGAAAAGAGGATATCTGCTGAGGAAACACTATTATCGAGTCTGCGGGGAATTTTAGGTCAACACCATATCAAATGGGAGACAACCATCCAGAGGATAAACATAAACAACTGCTCAAAAACCAGGAGGAAACTCTGACTGGGAGCAAATTTGATGGCGACTGACGTGGAAACCAACATTCTGTTGAAATCATGCAAACTGCCATAACGAAATGTCCATACTCATCTGGGAATAAATTCGGTTGGGGATAACGGAGAATCACTCGTCCAAACACCGGGTGCTGATCATGCAGACGGGGATGAAAGAAAAATTGCGCCTACTGCTTTGGGAGATAGACAATGCTCCACACTTAGGGCTTACTGCTTTCGAACCACTGTTGATATATTTTTTTAAAATGAAATCGATTGCTTAAAATTCATGCTTTTATATGTTTAAGAAAAATGATTTCGATTAAAACTTTAATTTTCAAAAATGATCATAATAAAATTTAAAACTATTTGCCTGAAATAAATAAGAGTAGAAACAATTAGGTAAAAGCTCAACTTTATTTAATAGAATGGTAGCCTGTAAATGACAAGACTCCATAGATCTTTACAAAGTTGAAAATGGTAATTTACATGGAAAAATGGTACATTGAATACATATGACCACTAACCCTTCTACCAACTCTTGATGTCCACTGTGCTTTTGGCCGCTACTGGGGATAATGCATCACCGTCGACCGTTATGCTCAACAAAATCTCAAAATCTGAAGATCAGCAGGATATAGTTACTTGCCATAATCCCTAATTTTTGCATAAATTGCCCCAAGATGGGGTACTCAATTTATCAGGATAACTCTTTTCTGTTTTATGTCTCTAACTTTTGTCTGGATCGCCCTTTCAGGTTTTCAATCCACCGAGATGCTCATTTTTGCCTAAGCCTCCCTTTCGGGTTTTCAACTTAGCGAGCTATTCTTTTCTTTTTAGGCGAAGTATTTCTTGACTGCATCTGCGTTCACAGGACGAGTGAACTCTTCATCATCCATAGTTGTAAGAATCAATGCACCTCCTGAAAATTCTCTCTTGACAATATATGGGCCTTCATAATTAGGAGTCCATTTTCCCCTAGAATCTGGTTTGAAGACAAAATCTTCTTGAGCACAAGGTCACCTTCTTTGAACATGCGAGGTCTGACCTTCTTGTCAAAATCTTTCTTCATTCTCTGCTGATATAACTAACTATGACACATGGAAGTTAACCTCTTCTCCTCTATCAAATTCAGCTGATTAAACCTGGTTTGACACCATTCAGCCTCAGTCAACTTGGCTTCCATGAGCACACACAACAAAGGGATCTCAACCTCTACGGGGAGTACTGTTTCCATGCCATAGACAAGTGAGAAAGGGGTTGCCCCTGTTGAAGTGCGGATGGATGTACGATACCCATGCAAAGAAAATGGGAGCATCTCATGCCAATCTTTATATGTTACAACTATCTTCTGAATAATCTTCTTGATGTTCTTGTTTGCAGCTTCAACAACCCCATTCATCTTTGGTCTGTAGGGAGAAGAATTATGATGTGCAATCTTGAAGTCTTTGCAAAGAGCTTCCACTATATTATTATTCAAGTTCGATCCATTATCAGTAATGATCTTACTTGGCACAACATAACGACATATAATCTGATTCTTGATAAACCTTACAACAACTTGCTTAGTTACATTCGCATATGATGCCGCTTCAACCCATTTTGTGAAGTAATCAATTGCCACAAAAATGAAACGATGCTCGTTCGAAGCTTTGGGCTCAATCATGCCAATCATATCAATTCCCCACATGGAGAAGGGCCATAGGGAGGAAATGACGTTCAACAGTGTCGGAGGAACATGAATCTTATCTGCATATATTTGACACTTGTGGCATTTCTTCACAAGCTTGCAACAGTCAGATTCAATTGTCAGTCAATAGTAACCTGCTCACAACATCTTCCTTGCCATTGCATGTCCATTGGAATGAGTACCAAAGGAACCTTCATGGACTTCAGTCATCAATAGGTCTGCTTCGTGTCTATCCACGCATCACCATATCGAAGTTTCTTTTATACAACACATCACCATTCAGGTAGAAATTGTCGGCTAATCTCCTCAAAGTTTTCTTATCTTTTAAAGATGCCCCAGACGGGTAAATCTGACTTTGGAGGAAACACTTGATGTCATAATCCCATAACTTCTCATCTTTGACCTCTTCAACAGCAAACACATGAGGTTGCCTATCAAGACACATCACAGTCAAATTGGGAACCTCATTCCAATATTTCACTACAATCATTGATGCCAATGTTGCAAGAGCGTTTGCCATCCGGTTTTCATCTCGAGGGATATGATGAAACTCAACCTTTGTAAAGAAAGTTGAAATCCTCCTCGCGTAATCTCTATATGGTATCAAACCGGGTTGATTCGTCTCCCATTCACCTTTGATCTGATTCACAACCAAAGCTGAATCTCCAAAGACATCTAAATGTTTGATTCTGAGATCAATGGCCTCTTCAAGCCCCATAATGCAAGCTTCATATTTTTCCATATTGTTTGTACATTTGAAAGTCAATCTAGTTGTAAACGGAAAATGCGTGCCTTGAGGAGTAATAATCACTGCCCCAATGCCATTACCATACTGATTAACAGCTCCATCAAATACGATGCCCCAAGTGGAACCAGGTTCTGGCCCTTCTTCAAGCAATGGTTCATCACAATCTTTCATTTTCAAGTACAAGATCTCTTCATCAGGAAAATCATATTGCACTGACTGGTAATCTTCAATCGGTTGGTGAGCCAAATGGTCAGCCAAGATACTACCTTTGATTGCTTTCTGAGATCGGTATTCAATATCATACTCTGATAACAACATCTGCCAACGGGAAATCCTCCCAGTTAAAACAGGCTTCTCAAAAATATACTTGATTGGATCCATTTTGGATATCAACCAAGTGGTGTGATTCAACATATATTGACACAGACGCTTAGTAGCCTGAGCCAATGCGCAACAAGTCTTCTCTAGTGTAGAATACTGAGTCTCACAGTCGGTGAATTTCTTACTGAGGTAGTAAATTGCAAATTCTTTCTTTCCAGTCTCATCTTGCTGACCTAGAACACAACCCATACTGTCTTCAAGCACAGTCAAATACATGATCAACGGTCTTCCTTCAATAGGTAGAGACAAAATCGGTGGTTCAAGCAGATATTCTTTGATACTGTCAAAAGCTTTATGGAAATCTTCGGTCCAATCACAAGACTGATCTTTCCAAAGAAGCTTGAATATAGGTGCACATGTGGCAGTCATGTGTGAAATGAATCTTGAGATATAATTCAAGCGGCCGAGAAAACCTCTGACTTGCTTCTCAGTTTTGGGCGCATGCATCTCTTGTATTGCTTTGACCTTGACAGGATCAACTTCAATACCCTTCTTACTGATAATAAAGCCCAACAACTTACCAGAACGAACACCAAAAGTACATTTATTGGGATTCAAGTGGAGTTTATACTTCCTCAAACGCTGGAATAGCTTCAACAAATGCTCAACATGTTCCTCTTCATCAATAGATTTAGCAATCATATCATCAACATATACTTCAATCTCTTTATGCATCATATCATGAAAAAGAGTAGTCATTGCTCTCTAGTAAGTTGCACCAGCATTCTTCAAACCGAAAGGCATCACTCTATAACAGAATGTTCCCTAGGGTGTAATGAATATGGTCTTCTCCATATCTTCGGGTGCCATCTTGATCTTATTATATCCGTAAAATCCATCCATAAACGAAAAGACTTTGAATTTAGCAGTATTGGCTACCAACATATCAATGTGTGGCAGAGGGAAATCATCTTTCGGGCTGGCTTTATTCAAATCTCTATAATAAACACACATGCGGACTTTTCCATCCTTCTTTGGCACATGAAAAATATTGGCCACCCATTGCGGTTACTCAGCGGTCACAAGGAAACCGGCGTCAATCTGCTTTTGCACTTTTTCTTTGATCTTCACTTTCATATCAGAATGCGTTCTTCTCAACTTCTGCTTGACTGGCGGGCATTCTGGCTTCAATGGCAATCTATGATCCACTATCTCAGAGTCCAAACCAGGCATGTCTTGATAGGACCAAGCAAACACATCTGAATACTCTCGAAGAAGATCAATCAACCCCTTCTTAACATCTGGACACAGTCGAGACCCAATCTTGACTTCCTTCACATCATCTTCGGAAACCAAGTTGACTAGCTCAATCTGCTCTTCTAATGGCTGAATGGCTTTTCCTTCATGCTCAAGAAGACGAGACAATTCATCACTCACTTCTTCATCACTTTCCTCCTCAGTCTCAAACATAGGGAATTCAAAATTTGGAGAAGGAGAAGGATCATTGTATTCAATGGGGTTAGAAACCAACCTGCATAATGATTTGATATTTTGATTTTAGAGAAGTGAATTGTGACCAAATATTATGCAGATGGACAATTATATTGTTTATTTATGTTTTTTGTGATTACCATTTTCAGAATAAAGCAAAAAGTAAAAACAAAACATCATAGATTTGGATGAATAAAATTATATTTTATTGATGATCAAATTTGAAAATACCAAACAATGTTCACTTCTCCCTTTGGCATAGGAGAAGGATTTTTGAAAACAAATAAAAGCAATTACTTAGATCGATGCATAATAACAGGAATATCAACAACAGTCCAATTGTTGCAAGCCTTTCCATGCGTCACAAAATTGGTGTAGTCTTCCTCTTCGTCGTCCTCTAGCACAGCAGCTAAGTGTTGTTCATTTACATGAATGAACCCTTCGCTATGGAAATTGGGTAGCATATCCTCTGATCAAACAGCTGACGAATCTTGCTGAAAACCCAGACCATTCCTACTCTTGTTATCGGCGACCTCTAACAGTCGCCCCCACTGGTCAACAATTCCTTCTTCAACAATCTTCCTTGCATCTTTTAATGAGGACATGGGTGCCCCAACTCTCTTCTCAGTAGAAATAGAGAAGGCTTAGAACGGAGTTCCAACCTCATCCTCAACTTCAACATAAGAGAAAGATGACAAGTGGCTAACCAACAGTGCCTTCTCCCCACCAACAATGACAAGCTTGCCATTCTTCACAAATTTGAGCTTCTGATGCAACGTGGAGGTAACAGCTCCTGCCTCGTGGATCCATGGCCTTCCCAACAGACAACTATAGGCCAGGTGGATATCCATTACTTGAAAAGTAATTTGAAAATCACTCCAACCTATCTTCACCGGAAGGTCCACTTCACCTATCACTGTCTTGCGCGAACCGTCGAAAGCTTTGACGATTACACCACTATATCTCATAGGCACTCCTTGATATGACAACTTTAATAATGTTGACTTTGGCAGCACATTCAACGAGGATCCGGTGTCAAAAAGTACATTGGATAAAGCATCATCTTTGCAATTCATGGAGATATGCAAAGCCAAGTTATGATTCCTACCCTTCTCAGGAAGTTCTTCATCACAGAAACTGGGATTGTTGTAGGAAGTGATGTTAGCTACAATATGATCAAATTGATCCACCGTAACATCATGTTCCACAAACGCTTGCTCTATAACTCTTTGCAGTGCTTCTCTGTGCGCTTCAGAATTCATAAGCAAAGACAATACTGAAATCTTTGAGAGGGTTTGGAGCAGCTGCTCCACCATATTGAACTCACTCTTCTTTATCAGCCTAAGCATTTCATCATCATCGATAGTCTTCAAATTGCTGGATTCACCAGACTAACGCTTTGAAGTACTAACTGGATCTACTGCGGGCACTTCCACCTTCTTACAACCTGTTGAATCTTCCATATATTTTGGGAACACCGACCCAAACACTCGACCACTGCGGGTCACCTTGGTAACATCAGCAATGCTCTCAACATAATTGGTCGTAGGTAATGGAACCTCTTCACCATCCTTCACCATAGTTGCATTATATTGATAAGGAACAACCTTATTGGATGCGTACGGGACTCGACCCTCCAACCGTATAACCAACGGCGATACCGATCTTTGGTTGATACTGTTACTGTTGCTACTATCATACTGGATTACTACTCTCTCGGGATTCTTGAACACGAGAACAATCACATTGACATCGTTATCTATGTGTCGGGATTGAACAATCTGAATCATACCCTCATCCATCAACCGTTGGATGTCTCTTTTCACAATCTCACAACCCATTGAATTAACACTGCATATAGCACAACCACCATGGTCATGCTCACAATGACTAACCAAGAAAATGTCCCTATGCATCATTACCAAGGACCTTCGAATGAAACGGACTTCGAACACCTTGAACTTCCCTGGACAACCGTCCACCATATTGGCAGATGAATTTCCATGGGCTGGTAGTGGGTTTTCTTTCACGTTGGGTGCGCGGTCCTCAAAGGACACCATTCCATTTTTCACTAGCTTCTGAACTTCATATTTGAGTGGATAACAGTTTTTAATATCATGTCCGGGTGCTCCTTGGTGAAAAGCACAACGGAGATCTGGTTTGTACCACCATGGAAGTGGTTCAGGTATTTGCGGAGGATTTCTTGGTTGGAGTAGGTTCTTGAGAACCAACGATGGGTAAAGCTCTGCACATGTCATCGGAATCGGGTCGAAAGAGACCTTCTTCCTCTCAAAATTTTGTTGTTGATGATTGTTGGTCTTATTGTTGTTGTAGGTGTTTGTTTGTTGCTGTGGTTGTTATTGTTAACGTTGTTGTTGTTGAACTGGTGTTGACTGATTTGCTGAAAATATAGGACTTACTGATGATACTTGATGATGATGTTGATGAGATGGTTGAATTCTTCTAATCTGAGGCCTCCTCTGCCTCCCACTGAAAATTGCATTGGTTTCACTGTCCTTCTTCTTACCAAAACTGCTGCTGTATCTCTTGCTGGACGATACTTCCTCCTTAGACAACCATCCTTCTCTGACACCTTCTTCTAGCCTCATCCCCATATTTACCATTTCGGTAAAGTCACTGGGGGCACTGGCGATCATCTTCTTATGATAAAATGAGCTAAGGGTCTTCAGGAAAATCTTGGTCATCTCCTTTTCCTCTAAAGGAGGGTTGATCTGAGCAGCGAGTTCTCTCCACCTCTGCGCATACTCCTTAAACGTCTCTTTGTCCTTCTGAGATAGTGATCTCAACTGATCTCGGTCGGGAGCCATATCAACGTTGTACTTGTACTGCTTTATAAATGCTTCCCCCAAGTCATTAAAAGTGCAAATGCTTGCACTATCCAATCCCATATACCATCTTAGCGCAGCGCCGGTCAGACTGTCTTGAAAGTAGTGGATCAACAGTTGATCTTTATCTGTTTGGGTAGACATTTTACGGGCATACATCACCAAATGACTGAGCGGACATGTGTTCCCTTTGTATTTTTCAAAGTCAGACACTTTGAATTTCACCGGAATCTTCACATTCGGCACCAGACACAATTCAGCAACACTCTCTCCAAACAACTCCATACCTATCAAAGTCTTTAACTCCTTGCGCAGCTCAAGAAATTGATCTTTCATTTCATCCATTTTCTCATATACATCCGGGGCCTCAGACGGCTCAGAATGATAAATGGTGTCCTCCACATGAGGTAAGATATGCATGATGGGCGGTGGCACAAACATGACCGGGCTAGATGCCGGCATAGAAGTAAATGTAGGCGCAAAGCCTTCAGGCACGAAGTTCGGAGGCATTCCCCACGGGAATCCGGCAGGCATGGCAGGCACAAAATGAGCGGCATTTGCGGGAACAGTAGAGGTAGCTGTAGCACCTCAAATTTTGCACCTATCATTGTACATACATTCTCATATTAGGTCATAACATAACATGGTCCACTGCATAGCATTGCATTGTCCTATTTGCCTCAAGTGCAAGCCAATCAAGAGAATTAGGTCAAACTGGTCAGGAGATCAGTCAGTCAAGCAAGCAAGTGCATTTCTCAAGGAGCCAAGGCCCTAGGGTTGGTCCAACATGTTCACATGACTTGGGGATCCATTTGAAGTGTTTAGGTCAAGGATTGGATGTTCAGAAGTCATCAGTCAATGCACAGTCAGTCAGAAACCCTAAAAAGTCAAACTTGGTCAACTGTGATTGATTTTATGGTTTTGATGATGGGATTTGGTTTGAGAGAGCTTATTCATGTCCAAATGGGCTTCATATATCATGTCAAAAATCATCATGGAAGAATTTGAAGCCAGATCAGAAATTTCCAAAAAGGGAAACTTGACCTGTAACTGAAATTTACCAAAAATGGAAAGTCTTGATCCTCAAACTTACATCATGATAAAAGCTTCAAATGAATTTTTGCCCAACATGAAAGTTGAAGATCTTGTTCTCCCATTTCTAAAAAGTCCAAGAACACTCAATTCCCATGTATGGTTGGCAAGTTATGATCAATTCATTTTCAAAAATTCTTGAACTTCAAAAGGCCATATCTCTCAAACCATTTGGCCAAATTTGGTGAGGTTTTTTCCAACAAGTCACATTTGACCTCCTCTTTCCAAAAATGTAATTTTCATGTACCAAAACTTTATGGATCAAAATGGCACTTTTGAACCTACATGGATTATTTTCAAGTGAGGTGAAAAATTGAACTTTCCAAATAATCATTCCCAACCATTTCTACCATCCAAACATGTTCTGAAATGTTATTTGTGACTTGTTGGAAGCCCATTTTCGTGCAGTACACACACCCATCACTAACTTGCTTGAAAATTGGACAAAAGTACACTTTTCACCAACTCCATCCCACCTTTTCATGAACTTTGATTTGTACCCTTAAACAGCAGATATATTCATCATTTTCTGTCACTTGGAAACTCTAGCAGCCACAAGATATCACAGAAAAAACACTTGCTCTCAAAAAACTCATTTTCATCATTTTTCAAAATCTGCCAAAAAACTCCAAATAACCCGACCTTGCCTTTGTTGATTCATCATCCAAATAACATCTTGAGTTCATTCCAACATTATTTCTCCACCTGTAAGAGCCTCTTGCCCGACTGTTTTTCCAAGGTATCATTAATGGCAAATCGTGGTTGCAGCTAGAAACAAGTTTGTTGAGCTAAAACTCGTGCATCATCAACCATCTGGAACTTAAAGCTTCAACTGTTTCAACTTTTCATAGCCAAATCAACACTGTTCCAACTTTGTCTTCAAGAATAAGTCAGTTTTCGATTCACTTATTTCTCTAAATCGTGCCATGCTTTAGATAGTTTATGCTTTGCTGATTCCAATGAACCTTGAACCATTGAAAATGACTGAGTGATGTGGGAGAAATCGGGTTTTTAAGTTTCACATTCAAATTTGTTCTTGCTTATTTCTTCTTGCTTAGCATGATTTAATGGATTTGGTTGTTAGATTATGCATGCTTGCTGTTTGCTGATTCGAATGATATATTCAATTCCAATTTCTGAGCACAAAATATTTTTCGATTTGGATGAAGATGATGAATGCACTGTAGCAAGAACATGAACCCTAATTTCCCAGATTTTTTCCACTTCACGTGTTTTGCATGATGCTGTTCACTATTCATTCATATTGGCCAATCAGAACATTTCCCTGGCCGTGAGCAAAACGCTGCGTTTTGCTAAATGAAGTCCATAATTACAGCTTTGCCATCCGGTCCATTTAAAATCAATTTAATCCATTTATTTTCTTATTTTTATTTCATTTGATCATCAAACTTGCAAAATTCATAATTCATTCATTTCAATTCCAAATTTCATGGGAATTTTTGCATCATCTTCATCATGATCCCTAGTTTTTTATCATTATTTTTGCTGTTTTTTTGGATGAGTAAATTTAAATGGCATTAGGGTTTGTAGCATGTGACCAATTTTTGTACATTTTGCCAATTCAATTGTGAAATGGTGATACTTTATCCAATAGCTCCCAAATTTTTTGTGTTTAAACTAGACACACTCATGGTGATTTTGGTGTAGAGTTTGTGAATTTATCATTGCTGGTTTGTGAGATTTGATTTTTTGAATTAGGGTGTGACAATTTGTGTCACACCATTGATGTCCAACTTCATGATTTTCATTACCATGCTTCTTGAACTCAAATTGGTTTGAACTTTTGCATGAATGTACTCTTGGATGTCTAGTTTGCACATGATTTTTCTTGGAATTATTTGTGCCATTTTCCATTTGTTTGAGATTTTCTCCCCTGTTTGACCAAAATGTTGACCTTATGTGATGCATGTTGCCATTTCATTTGTGAAATCCTCATACTTTATTAGATGGACATGAAATTTTACATGAGATAACTAGACATCCTAAGCTTCGCCATGGTTTTAGTCCCATTCATTTATCATACACCATCTCTGATTTATGAATTTTTCAAGTTGATGCATGTTTGGTTGACTTCTTTGAGCATGTCCAAAATTGCTTTGACTTTCTGATTTTCATTGATTGCCTTCCACTTGTCCAAATGAGATGAAATTTGACATGCTTACCATGCTATGTGTCAGGTTTGATCATGATTTATTTGGTGATTTTTGGAAGTGTTTGAGTTGACTTTTGATGCAAGTCTTTCTGTTGACTTCTATGAGCTCTCATTTGCCATGCTTTGACTTCTTTTGTTCATGAAATGATGATGATGATTGATATGAATGTGAAACCAATTGGGTTTGTTTCTTGATTGTTTGAACATGATTTTGGACACTTGTCATTTGCTGTTTTGACTTTCTCATTCTCTTTTGACCCTAGGCTTGTCCTAGTGGTCCTGTTACTCACCTTTGAGCTCATGTTTTCAGGTTGACCAACAAATGACCAATGAGACCAATTCTTTTTGATTGAGCTTGCTTGAATATCATTGATTAACTTGTTTGTTTTGTAGGTGGCTTGGCTCACATGCCCTAAGCCTTGTGCCTTGCACATCCATTTGCCTCTAATTAACTGTTGATGTCTGTTTCTTTTTTTTGCTTTGTTTGAAGTTGTATACTAATGTCTGCTTGACTATTCCAGGTGCTTTTAGTTGCTCAGTTCCTTGTGAACTTTTGCTTTGCTTTGCTTATATAAGCAATTTGCATTGAGGTATATTTCTAATCTTCATGTAGTCTGGAAGACCTGGCCTGTTACTTGGCCAGGCAACTGTCTGAAGTCCTCCCTAAGAGGCAATGTTTGTGGATGTTTAATTTTGTCCTTGCATAGAGTCAAAGACCTCCTAAGTGAAGAGGCAATCGGCAGAACCCAAGGGATATGCAATCTATCCCCTGCTATTCTGTGTGTCATCTGCTTTGCTCACACCACTGTGTTGATGCATTGCAGATACAAACCCAAGATCTTGTACAATTGTACAGTTGAGTCAGTTCTAAATGTGTAGAAGGGTTCCCACTTTCTGAACCCACACATTCTTGTCTTAAGCTCTCCCAGGCCAGGGATAAGAGCTGTGAAGTCTTATCTTCACTCACCTTTCATCTGCTTCACCTTAGCCCCTCAATGGCAAGGTTAAGAGCACATTCACCCAGTTCCAGAGGTTTGTTTGTTGAGGTTGATATGACCCCTCGACTAAAACCTAACCCTTGTTTGAGCCACTTGCTTGTGTATAGTGTGTGCTATCTGTGCTTGTATGTTTATTTGGCTTGCTTCCTGTGCAAGTTAGGGTTAGTTTAGACTTGCTTCCTGTGCAAGTTAGGTTTTGCTTGGCTTGCTTCCTGTGCAAGTTAAATGTGTGTGTGGCTTGCTCCCTGTGCAAGTCATGACTAGGATAGGCTGGCTCCCTGTGCCAGTTAGCTAGAAACCTTAACTTAGGGATGATTTGCATGATAACATCTAGGCTCGAGTCGTAGTCTCCCTAGTTGTGTCTCCCTCTGTCATCTGGTTAGGCTAGTCCTGTATCCCTCCGTAGGGGAACTACGTCGCCCTGATCCTCATACCAGATGAGGTACGTAGGCAGGAGATGAGCTGATCTCTCCGGGCGCCTGTGTCTTTGTTTTGTCTTGTTGTGTGCTTGGAAGCTGATGTAAGTCCATCGAGTGGCATTTGGGTTCCAGTGTGGGCCTGTTGGTTCGGATGCTGATGTAAGTCCAGTGATTGGCATTCAGGCTCCACGTTTGCCTTTGCCTGTGTTTGTTTGTGTGCGTGTCAGCCGAGCTACGAATGCTCTGATTCTCCTTCGTCCAAAGAAGATACGTATGCATAGGATGCGACATCCTAGCGAGCATGTGTCGTTTCCCCAGTCCGAACTACTTCGACTCTGATGTCTATGCCTGATAGACTAAGTAGGCCCAGGATGCGACATCCTGCCGAGTCAGTCTTGTCTGTTTTCTTGTGTCTCCTTCAGCCAGTGTGTGTGTGTGTGAGCAGCGTTTTAGCAACCATTTTCCTTCCTATTGTGCGTGGATCCCGTCGAGTACGACGGATGCGTAGGGGTGCTAATACCTTCCCTTCGCATAACCGACTCCCGAACCCATTCTCTTTGGTCGCAAGACCATGTTCTTTTCCAGGTTTACTCTGAGCGTTTCCTTTCCCTCTTTTGGGATAAATAACGCACGGTGGCGGCTCTGTTGTTCTTGTTTTCCCGCCGGTTTTTCGCGTGATGCGACAGTTGGCGACTCTGCTGGGGATAACTATACAGAGAAGTTGACCTATGCTGGTCCATCTTCCCTAAGCGAGTCTCTCCTAGCGCTCTCTAGGTTAGGGTTTTGGTTGCTGTTTGCTGTTTTTTATTGCATTCATTCCATTTATTGTTTGCATTTATGTTTGCACTTATGTTTGCATTCATTCACATTCATTATTCATCTGGCTGGTTGTCTGTTTCTCTCTGTTGGGGTGGGAGTTACATGAGGTAAAAGGCCCAATACCCAGGCCATGAGTGAAATCTAGGATACTTAGGAATAGAGTGATTCATGGGAAGCGGGTGGTATTGCGCCACTTAGCGGAACATTGATATCACGAGCAGTTCAGACCCTGGTGGGACATTATCGTTACATACTTTGGGTGTGTATATGATGATGTTCTGCGAAAGGTTATTTATGCTGCGTTTCTCTCGACCTTACCCTGGCCTAGATGACACCCGCGAGTGGGGAGGGAATGATCATTATTACAGGTACAGTTGGTGACTTGTTGGTGACTTGTGATCCTGTTGGTGACTATTGGTTCAGAAGTTTGGGGTCTCAGATGACTTTGGGTTTCAGATGAATATGTGGTTCCGAGTTCAAGCCGAAGCTTTGATCCTGTGTTCCGAGAGACACAGCCAACCAGTCCAGTCTGCATCATTTGCATCATAGCATATTTATTTTTCAAAAGAAACGCAATAAAAAAAAATACAAAAAAAAAAGAAAAAAAAAAGAAAAAAAACTAATCCCTGCATGCATATCATTTCTCAGGTACATTCCAGAGCTTGTTCACTGATAGAGATGGCAACAGTCCCAGAGTTGAAGCGGAAGACTTGTTCCTACAGCTTTCACCGTGAACCTTTGACATCTCTGATTGAGTTGAGCAACCTTATGACCAGTGGTAACCAGAAGGGGTTTGTTGACCAGTATGGAGATATTCTGACCCTGTTGAAGATGGTAGTCGATCCGGTGCCGTTGCAGACTCTTCTACAGTTCTACGACCCAGAGCTTCGTTGTTTCACCTTTCAAGATTATCAGTTGGCGCCTACTCTTGAGGAGTACTCCATTCTGCTGAGTGTCCCGGTCCGGTATCAGGTTCCTTTCTTGGATGTGCCCAAAGAGGTTGATTTCAGAGTTGTTGCCAGAGCTCTCCATTTGGGTATCAAGGAAGTCAGTGATAGTTGGAAGTCAAGTGGGGATGTTGTAGGATTGCCTTTGAAGTTTCTGTTAAGGGTAGCTAGAGAAGAAGCAGAGAAGGGAAGTTGGGAAGCCTTTCATGCTCAGTTGGCCGTCATGATCTATGGGATCGTCCTGTTTCCGAGTATGCCCAATTTTGTTGACTATGCTGCAGTCAGTATTTTCATTGGAGGAAATCCAGTTCCTACTCTGTTAGCTGACACTTACTATGCTATTCACAGTAGGCATGGTAAGGGTGGGGCTATCAGGTGTTGTCTCCCGCTTTTGCTCAGATGGTTCTTGTCTCTCCTGCCAGTCAGTGGACCTTTTGTGGATGCTCAGAGCACGCATAAGTGGACTCAGAGGGTTATGTCTCTTACTTCCTATGATATCAGATGGCAATCTTATCGGATGGATGTGCGTAACGTCATTATGAGCTGTGGAGGATTCCGTAATGTGCCACTCGTAGGGACTAGGGGTTGCATCAATTACAACCCGGTTCTTTCTCTTCGCCAGTTGGGGTTTGTGATGAAGGGAAGACCACTTGAGGCTGAGGTAGCTGAAAGTGTGTATTTTGAGAAGCAGAGTGACCCGGCCAGATTGGAGCAGATAGGGAGAGCTTGGAAGTCTATTGGTGTGAAGGATGGATCTGTCTTAGGGAAGAAGTTTGTCGTTGCTATGCCCGATTACACTGATTGGGTCAAAGAGAGAGTAGAAACTTTGTTGTTACCCTACGATAGGATGGAGCCGTTGCAGGAGCAACCACCTTTGATCCTTGCTGAGAGTGTGCCTGCGGAGCACTACAAGCAAGCCCTGATGGAGAATCGCCGTTTGAGAGGGAAGGAGCAAGATACCCAGATGGAGCTGTACAAGGCCAAAGCTGATAGGTTGAACTTGGCTCATCAACTCAGAGGAGTGCGAGAAGAAGATGCTAGCAGACTGAGAAGCAAGAAGAGATCCTACGAGGAGGTGGAGAGCATGTTAGATGCAGAACACCGGGAGTGCTTGAGGTTGCAGAGGGTTGAGGCCAGCTATCAGAAGAAGATCAGAGACTTGGAGAAGCAACTCAGAGATAAAGACATCCAGTTGAAGAAGGAAGTAGACTCGAGACAGGCATCAGAGAACCACCTTGGAGGAGAAGTGGTAGAGCTTAGACGACAACTGAAGGAGAAGATCACTCTTTTGCCAGAATGTTCAGAATGTGACCTGTTGATAGACCAGTGTCAGTACTTGAAGACTCTCATTCCGAGAGGCCGTTTGTCTTAGCTTGTATCTTTGATATGTATGTTGAGAATCACCTCCAGGCTTGTTGGATGGGATTCATTGTTGTACTCCGATTGTTTGGATTTTCTTTGTCGACTTTGTTGTATGATCCTGTTACTCATATAGATGAGGTTGTTGGTTTCACCTTGTACTCATCACTCTTGTGTATGTTGTTTCTGTGCTTCTATGTTGTTCTTGCTGCAGGTTGCCATCTTTTGAGGATGACTCAGGCTCTTTGAATGCCTGAGGAATGAACATATCATGTGCATCATACGCATCATTAGCACCATACTCATATCATTTTGCATAACAGGTGTTCTTGGTCGTGACTTCTCACTCTTGGTTCCTGTTCAGGCAGGATAGCTGATCAACGTCCGCACCGCTACTCAACAAGACTGAATCAACAGAGAGGTATGGATCAAGTTCAGGCTGAGTTGGCTGAGATGAAGGCTAACATGGCCCAGTTTATGAATATGATGCAAGGGGTTGCGCAAGGTCAAGAAGAGCTTCGAGCCATGGTTCAGAGACAAGAGGCTGCAATTCCACCGGTCAACCATGCTCCGCCAGAGGGAGGCCCAGTCAATGATAATAATGTTGCTGCTGCTGTACCCATCAACAACTATGCTACAGGTGATGAGTTGGGGGGAATTCGAATCAACGGTCAACCTATTTCTCCAGATGCCGCTAATGCCAGAGCAGTCCGTGCCCCGGCCCGTAATCCTGTTCCGATTGTTGACAGACAAGAGGATATGTTCACTCTGCTCAGTGAAGACGAAGACGTTCTGGGAAGGGTTGATGAGAGGGATCGTAAAGTTGATGCCCTTGCTGAGAAAATTAGAGCCATGGAATGTCAGAATTCTCTCGGTTTTGATGTTACCAATATGGGGTTGGTGGAAGGTTTGAGAATCCCTTACAAGTTCAAAGCACCGTCCTTCGATAAATACAACGGTACTTCTTGCCCTCGCACCCATGTGCAGGCTTATTATCGAAAAATCTCTGTGTATACCGATGATGAAAAGATGTGGATGTATTTTTCCAAGATAGTCTATCTGGGGCTTCTTTGGACTGGTACATGGAATTGAAGAGAGATTCTATCCGCTGCTGGAGGGATCTGGGTGAGGCCTTTTTGAGGCAATACAAACACAACATGGACATGGCACCGAGCCGGACTCAGCTGCAGAGTCTTTGTCAGAAATCCAATGAAAGCTTCAAGGAGTACGCCCAGAGGTGGCGTGAACTGGCTGCTAGAGTTCAACCCCCTATGCTGGAGAGGGAGTTGACAGACATGTTTATCGGTACTCTTCAGGGTGTGTTTATGGACCGGATAGGGAGCTGCCCATTCGGTAGTTTTTCTGATGTTGTCATTTGTGGAGAGAGGACTGAGAGTTTGATCAAAACTGGGAAGATCCAAGATGTTGGTTCCTCTTCTTCTAAGAAGCCATTTGCTGGGGCACCTCGTCGAAGAGAGGGTGAAACTAATGCTGTTCAACACCGCAGAGATCAGAACAGAAGTGAATACCGTCAAGCTGCTGCAGTGACCATTCCGGCACCTCAACCTCGTCAACAACAACAACAAAGAGTTCAACAACCGCAAACAACAACAACAGCAACGTCCGTATCAGCCAGACAAAGGATGCCTGATCGACGTTTTGATTCGCTACCCATGTCGTACGCCGAACTACTGCCTGAACTACTCAGGTTGGGGATGGTTGAGTTGCGTACAATGGCTCCGCCTACAGTATTGCCTCCTGGGTACGACGCCAACGTCCGTTGTGACTTTCACTCTGGGGCACCAGGGCATCATACTGAGAAGTGTCGGGCTCTCCAGCACAAGGTCCAAGATTTGATCGATGCCAAAGCAATCAACTTCGCTCCAGTACCTAACGTCGTAAACAACCCTATGCCTCAGCATGGTGGGCATAGAGTGAACAATATTGAGGGGAAAGAAGCTGAAGATCTGGTTGTTAATGTTGATGATGTTCAGACTTCTCTGCTAGTTGTGAAGGGCCGTCTGTTGAATGGGGGTGTTTACTCGGGTTGTGATGAGGATTGTTTGGGCTGTGCAGAATCTGAGAATGGTTGCAACCAGTTAAAGGCCGGTATCCAGGGTATGATGGATGAGGGTTGTTTGCAATTCAGTAGGGCTGTAAAAGATCGTGGAACAGTGTCAACTATCACCATTTACTTTAAACCGTCTGAAGGGCGTGGACAAAGGGTCGTTAGTGCACCTGCAACAAATGGTACCCCAGTTACCATTTCCGTGCCTGTAACCATCAGTGCTCCAACTACTATCGCCGCGTCTGGAAGAAGGGCTGTTGAGAATAGTAGAGCCGTGCCGTGGAAGTATGATAATGCTCACCGCAGTTACAGAAGGGCTGAAAGTCAGACGAGGCCAGTGAATCAGACTCCAGTGACAATTGGTTTACCGAATAGAGTTCCTGCAACTGTTGGTCCGGCTGTGGACAATGTAGGGGGTCCAGGAGGTTTTACCAGAAGCGGTCGTCTGTTCGCACCGCAGCCTTTGAGGGACAATAATGCTGAGGCTCTCGCCAAAGCAAAGGGTAAGCAAGCTGTGGTTGAGGAAGAACCTGTCCAGAAGGAAGCGCCCGAGGGGACATTTGAGAAAGACGTGGAGGAGTTTATGAAGATAATCAAGAGGAGTGACTACAAGATTGTAGATCAGTTGAATCAAACTCCATCCAAGATTTCTATACTTTCACTGTTGTTGTGCTATGAGGCACACCGTAATGCCTTGCTGAAGATGTTGAATCTGGCTTACGTGCCTCAGGAGATTTCTGTCAATCAACTGGAGGGCGTGATGGCCAATGTGAGCACCAGGCATGGTGTAGGATTCACCAACCTGGACTTACCGCCTGAAGGGCGGAACCATAACAAAGCCTTGCACATCACCATGGAGTGCAAGGGGGCAGTGTTGTCTCACGTATTGGTAGACACCGGGTCGTCGCTGAATGTGTTGCCTAAGCAGATTCTGAAGAAGATTGATGTGGAAGGGTTTGTGCTTGCTCCCAGTGACCTGATCGTTCGTGCTTTCGACGGCTCCTAACGTTCTGTGTGTGGGGAAGTTACCTTGCCTGTGAAGATAGGTCCTGAGGTATTCGATATCATCTTCTATGTTATGGACATCCAGCCCGCCTATAGTTGTTTATTGGGGCGTCCATGGATTCATGCAGCAGGGGCAGTCTCGTCGACTCTCCATCAAAAGCTCAAGTATGTCTGGAACGGTCAGATTGTGACCGTGTGCGGTGAAGAAGAGATTCTGGTGAGTCATCTATCCTCGTTCAAGTATGTTGAGGTGGATGGCGAGATCCACGAAACCTTATGCCAAGCGTTTGAGACTGTGGCTCTTGAGAAAGTGGCGTACGCTGAACAGAGGAAGCCAGGTGCTTCAATTACTTCTTACAAGCAGGCTAAGGAGGTTGTTGATTCTGGCAAAGTTGAAGGCTGGGGCAAGATGGTGGATTTGCCTGTCAAAGAAGACAAATTTGGCGTTGGTTATGAGCCTCTCCGAGCAGAGCAGAATGGTCAAACGGGTCCGAGTACCTTTACCAGCGCTGGGCTGATGAATCATGGCGACGTCTCTGCAACCGGTAGTGAAGACTGTGACAGTGATTGTGATTTGGACAACTGGGTTCGCTCGTGTGCACCAGGGGGGTCTATCAACAACTGGACGGCTGAAGAAGTGGTTCAAGTTACTCTTCTGACAGAGTAATTTTCTGTTGTTTTTTCATTTTGCATGAAAATCCTACGATCTGCCAAGGCGTAGTGATTCATTGTAGGGCCTCATCATGTTTTAATGATTATCATTAATGAAGGACATTTTTTGCAATCAAACTTGTGATCCTGTCTTTCTGTTTTGTTTTCATCTTTTTTCAAAACAATAAAAATGGCAATGTGTTTTTGTTTTTCGTGACTTTATTGAACTCTTTTTCTAAAAACAAAGCATTAAACATGCAGAAGCGATCTTATGGCATTCACTATGAACAGTTCTGTTATGGCTCAGTATGATTTCGACAATCCCATCTACCAAGCTGAAGAGGAGAGTGAGGAAGACTGTGAACTTCCAGCAGAATTGGTCAGATTGCTGAAGCAGGAGGAAAGGGTCATCCAACCTCATCAGGAGGAGTTGGAGGTTGTTAATTTGGGTACTGAGGACGCCAAAAGAGAAATCAAGATGGGGGCTGCTTTAGAGGACTCTGTCAAGAGGAGGCTGATTGAGATGCTGAGAGAATATGTGGAGATATTCGCCTGGTCATATCAAGATATGCCTGGGTTAGATACAGACATTGTGGTGCATCAATTACCTCTTAGAGAAGGATGTCCTTCGGTCAAGCAGAAGCTTCGTAGAACGAGTCCTGATATGGCAGCTAAGATCAAGGAAGAGGTTCAGAAGCAGTGGGATGCGGGTTTTTTGGCTGTTACAAGTTATCCCCCATGGGTGGCCAACATCGTTCCTGTGCCGAAGAAGGATGGCAAAGTCAGAATGTGTGTCGATTACCGGGATTTGAATAGAGCGAGTCCGAAAGATGATTTCCCATTACCTCACATTGATGTATTGGTTGATAGTACGGCTCAATCCTCGGTATTCTCTTTCATGGATGGTTTCTCTGGATATAATCAGATCAAGATGGCGCCAGAGGACATGGAAAAGACGACATTCATTACACCTTGGGGCATGTTCTGCTATAAGGTGATGCCATTTGGGCTAAAAAATGCTGGTGCTACCTATCAGAGGGCAATGACGACTCTCTTTCATGACATGATGCACAAAGAGATCGAAGTATACGTGGATGATATGATTGCGAAGTCGCAGACAGAAGAGGAGCACCTGGTTAATCTGCAGAAGTTGTTTGACAGGTTGGTCAAGTTCAAACTGAGGCTGAATCCGAACAAGTGTACGTTTGGAGTGAGATCAGGGAAGCTGTTAGGCTTCATTGTCAGTGAAAAAGGGATTGAGGTTGATCCAGCAAAAGTCAAAGCTATTCAAGAGATGCCTGAACCGAAAACGGAGAAGCAAGTCCGTGGGTTTTTGGGAAGGTTGAACTACATTGCAAGGTTCATATCTCACCTAACTGCCACATGTGAACCAATTTTCAAACTGCTCAGAAAGAATCAGGCGATCAAGTGGAATGATGACTGTCAGAAAGCTTTTGATAAGATTAAGGAGTATTTACAGAAACCTCCAATTCTTATACCTCCAGTTCCAGGGAGACCTCTGATAATGTACCTGTCAGTGACTGAGAACTCGATGGGGTGTGTATTGGGACAACATGACGAGTCTGGTCGAAAAGAGCATGCCATATACTACCTTAGCAAAAAGTTTACCGACTGTGAAACAAGATATTCACTGCTCGAGAAAACTTGCTGTGCTTTGGCCTGGGCTGCTCGCCGACTGAGGCAGTATATGTTGAACCATACTACCTTATTGATTTCTAAGATGGATCCAGTGAAGTACAATCTTTGAGAAACCGACTCTCACCGGACGTGTTGCTCGCTGGCAGATGATTCTAACAGAATATGATATTCAGTACACGTCACAAAAGGCCATCAAAGGTAGTATTCTGTCAGACTACCTCGCAGCAGCCGATTGAAGATTATCAGCCTATGATGTTTGAATTCCCTGACGAAGACATCATGTATCTTAAGATGAAAGATTTCGAAGAGCCTCTTGTCGAGGAAGGACCGGATCCGGATGACAAATGGACACTGATGTTTGGTGGGGCTGTGAATATGAACGGTAACGGTGTTGGGGCAGTATTGATCAATCCTAAAGGTGCTCATATACCTTTTTCTGCCAGATTGACGTTTGACGTCACCAACAACGAAGCTGAGTATGAGGCTTGTATCATGGGGATAGAAGAAGCCATTGATCTGAGGATCAAAACGCTTGACATTTATGGAGATTCCGCTCTAGTAATCAATCAAGTCAACGGAGATTGGAATACGAACCAGCCGCATTTGATTCCATATAGAGATTACACCAGAAGGATACTGACGTTCTTCAAGAAGGTGAAGTTGTATCATGTCCCCCGGGATGAGAATCAGATGGCTGATGCTTTGGCAACTTTGTCTTCCATGATCAAAGTTCATTGGTGGAATCATGTGCCACATGTTGCGGTGAATCGACTCGAGAGGCCTGCGTATGTGTTTGCAGCCGAGTCTGTTGTGATTGATGAGAAGCCGTGATATTATGACATCAAGAACTTCCTCAAGACTCAGGAGTATCCTGAAGGTGCGTCGAAGAATGACAAGAAAACCCTGAGAAGGCTAGCTGGAAGCTTCTATTTGAATCAAGATGATGTGTTGTATAAGAGAAACTTTGACATGGTCTTGCTCAGATGCGTGGACAGACCCGAGGCAGACATGTTAATGCAGGAAGTTCATGAAGGTTCCTTCGGTACTCATGCCGGCGGACATGCAATGGCTAAGAAATTGTTGAGAGCGGGTTATTACTGGATGACTATGGAATCCGATTGTTTCAAGTATGCTCGGAAGTGCCATAAGTGTCAAATTTATGCTGATAAGGTGCATGTACCACCAAGCCCTCTGAATGTCATGAATTCGCCTTGGCCGTTTGCCATGTGGGGCCATTGATATGATTGGGAAGATTGAGCCTACTGCTTCGAATGGACATCGCTTCATTTTGTAGCATTGACTATTTCACCAAATGGGTGGAAGCAGCTTCCTATGCTAACGTTACCAAACAAGTGGTTACCGGTTCATCAAGAAAGAAATCATATGTCGTTATGGAGTTCCGAGAGAATCATCACTGACAATGGTTCGAATCTCAATAACAAAATGATGAAAGAGTTTGTAAAGATTTCAAGATTGAACATCACAATTCTTCTCCTTAAGACCCAAAGATGAATGGTGCTGTAGAAGCGGCGAACAAGAATATCAAGAAGATTGTACAGAAGATGGTCGTTACGTACAAGGATTGGCATGAGATGCTGCCTTTCGCTTTGCATGGGTACCGTACTCAGTAAGTACGTCGACCGGGGCAACCCCTTACTCCCTTGTGTATGGTATGGAAGTTGTCCTACCTGTTGAAGTGGAGATTCCTTCTCTGAGAGTTTTAGGATGTCAAGCTGGACGAAGCCGAGTGGATTCGAACAAGTTTAACGAGTTGAGCCTTATCGAAGAGAGACGGCTAGCAGCTGTATGCCATGGACAGTTGTATCAGCGAAGGATGAAGCGAGCCTTTGATCAGAAAGTGCGTCCTCGAAGCTATCAGATCGGTGATCTAGTTTTGAAGAGGATCCTCCCTCCGGTGCAGATAACAGGGGCAAGGGACTCCTAATTATGAAGGTCCTACGTTGTGAAGAAGGTCTTCTCCGGTGGAGCCTGATGCTTAACTATGTATGGTGAAGACTTTCCGTCTCCTGTTAACTCAGATGTAGTCAAAAAATACTCGCATAAATTGACCCGCTGGACAAAGAAAACAAGAGTCCAGGCAAAAAAAAAAAAAGGGGGCCATCCGGCGAACCAAAAACAGAAAGAAAAGGTTCGGGCAAAATTAGGGATAAAATGAAAGAATTTGTACACCCGGTAAGTCGAAAACCCGCAAGGGCGGCTTAGGCAAAAAGGGTATCCCGGTGGATTGAAAACCCGAAAGGGCGATCCAGCCAAAGAGGGATTAAAGCGAAGACTACAGTCTGAGTTGTCCGTACTTCATCAAGCTTTGTCGTCTGCCATCTCGAAAGATGTGATCCGTACAGTCATTCTTTCTCAGAAAGAAGGAGTTGGGAGGAAAACTGATGATCTGTGAGTTATAACAGAATTGGGAAATAGTGGATGCCGTGTTACATTGCCATTAGGATAGATTTTTCTTTTGTGCGCAATTACCTCTTTCTAGGAATTGATTCCCAATGTATTTGCCTCTTCAGGCACATTTTCAATCAATAAAAGTTGTTATTCAGAGAAATGGCTCTTTTGTTTTTATTTTACTGTTTTGTTTGCAAAATGTCCGAATTTTGAGAAGCATTGCATATAAGAACATGAAGGGTACAATAATGTGCAGAAAGATAAAACATTTGAAAATCTTTTGAATGTTGAGGACACTTGAGTGTATCTTGCCATGTATCCCCTGGGGGCATTTTGTTGCTGTGTTTTTCAGGTTGGATCTGTGAGGACTTGTCCTCAGCAGATATTTTCCCCAATAGATGGAAGGCTATCAGAGCTATGTTCCCCTGCGGAGACGTTTGTGGATAGTGCCTTTATTCCCAAAACAGATCTAGGATGCCTATCCCAGCAGACCTGTATTTGCCGATTTCCTCCCGAGTGAGGCAGACTCATTGAAATTTATCCCAGCATTATCCTATCTGTGGACTGAAGGAAGGATATCCCCAGCGGAGTTTACCTTCCCCAGCAGCAGTGCTATTCAA